>NW_027361814.1:13370000-14570000 GCF_039654945.1 Dendrobates tinctorius | reverse complement strand
CTGGCCACTTAAGAATTCTTGAGCACTTTGTTTCCATCCATTTCTGGGGCTTCTTCAAGTATGTTTGGGATCATTGTCCTGCTGGAAGAAACATGAACTAGGATGCAAACAAAGCTTTCTGATACTACATTGTGACCAAAAATCTTTTGGTAATCTTCAGATTTCATGATGCCTTGCACACAGTCAATAGGCAGCCAGAGGCAGCAAAACATCCTCAAAACATCTTTTTAACCTTCACCATATTTGACTGGAGGTACTGTGTTCTTTTCTTTGTATGCCTCATTCCATTTATGGTAAACAGTAGAATAATGTGTTTTATCAAAAAGTTCTATCTTGGTCTCACCTGTTCACAAGACGCTTTCCCAGAAGGATTTTGGCTTACATACATTTTGGCAAGCTGCAGTCTAGCTTTTTTATGTCTCTGTCAGCAGTGCGGTGTTCCTTAGTCCCCTGCCATTACATTTCATTTCATTGGAATGTCAATGAATAGTTTGCTCTTACTCTGATGCACCCTTAAGGCCCTGTTACATTTAGCGATGCACCAGCGATCCCGACCATGATATGACCCGGTCAGGATCGCTGTTGCGTCGTTAAATGGTCGCTAGTGAGCTGCCAAACAGGAAGTTCTCACTAGCGATGCAGCAGCAGTCGGCGGTCGTACTCACCTGTCAGACGCGGCGAGTGTGACCGTCTTCCGCCTGCGTCCATAACTCGCTCATCGGCGCCAGCAGGAAGCCGACGACGAGAAATGGACCAGGCCGATCTCGCGCGATCAGCGATAACCAGCGGAGGAGCCGGTCGGAAGTGAGTATCACATGTTGTGATATCGCTGCTGCGTCACAAAATCGGTGACGCTTTAGTGATATTGCTAGCTATATCGCTATGTGTAAAGGGCCCTTTAGCCTACAGGACAGCTTCTATTTCATTGGAATGTGATTAGGGCTTGATTATCCACCATCTGCACTATCCTGCGTTGCAACCTTTCATCAATTTTTCTCAGCCGTCCACGGAGATTAGCTACAGTGCCTTTGGTTATAAACTTTTTGATTAGGTTGCTCACCGTGGACAAAGGAAGATAAAGATCTCTGGAGATAGACTTGAAACATTGATAATGTTGATATTGTTCAACAGTTTTGGTTCTCAAGTCCTCAGACAGTTCTCTTCTCCTGTTTTTGCTCTCCATGAATAGTGTTGCACACATAGGCATACAATGCAAAGATTGTGTCAACTTCTCCTCTTTTTACATGATTTCAGGTGTAATTTTCAAATTGCTCACACCTGTTACTTGCCACAGGTGAGCTTGAACGAGCCTCAAATGCTTGAAATAAAGTTGTTTAGCCACAATTTTGGAAAAGTGCCAACAATTTTGTCTGACCTAACTTTGAGGTTTTGTGTAATATTATGGTATGATAGTGTAATCACTCACTCAAGAAAATACATAACACACTAAAAACTGCAACTGACCTTGCTGGTTCCTGTACAGACTAGGGAACCTGACTCCACAGTCCCTAATGGTTACTGTGTGAGCAGAGATAACTCTAACCGTAGACTAGACAATGGCAACTTACATGCTGCCTCAAATGCTTCACATTCCTCCTAAAAAACCGAAGGGCCGTGCAGAGTGCAAATTACCTGCAAAAACCCAAAAGGTGATAGGACAGACTGCAGCAAGGATAACAGAAGCTAAACATCCAGAGAAAAGTTGTAACTGCTGTGGCTTAGCGGACCGAGATTCTGACTTCAAAAGCACAGTCTCAACAGTTCGATCCCAGGCACATGACAAGTGTTTTTCAATTTTCCGTTTTTTCTGTTTTTTTTTTGTTGTTCCAAAACACACAAAACAAATAAACATGTGTGTAACAAAACATGTGAAATTTTTCATTTTCTATAGCAATTTCAAGGGTGCCAACACTTTCGGTCATGACTGTATTCCTGTTATTGTAGCAGCATTAAGTACAAGCCTTACAGCTGTATCAAATATAATGATGTGTCCTTCCACTCATTTCTCAGTCAGTCTATATTTTATGTTTTGATATGTGACCATAGATGAGTTGTGATATGAACTGCAGCCTGTCAAGTCTTTTACTAGCTTGTTTTAATTGAAGTCCTTAAGAAAATAAAAAAGTAATAATGGTCTTTAGGAATCAGCCCTGGGGGCAGAACCAAACTAGTCGTTATGAAAGGTAACACTTTTATTAGAAAGCTAGGTGAGAATGCATATTTTTTCATGTACAAGGCTGGCACAAAGAATTTTGGTAGGCAATTTAGGACAATGGTATCCCTACACACCCGCCACCACAGGCAAGGGAATGAGTCACAGAGTAAGATAATAGGACCTCTAATGCACCCCCCACCAATATGGGTCAGATAACAAGATCTGATGACCACTTCCACTAGAATTGTTTACTTTTTCACCTAAAAATATCAGCAAATGTATAAAATAAGTGCTATACTTTAAGGGTGTGGGCTAACAGGGAGTGCAATCTCATTTAGAAATATAATTAATTGTTTGTGAACTATTTACACAATACCAGACCCAAAAAAGCAATATTCATCCCTGACATACTATATTTTAAATGTCAGACCCCTCGCAGTCATGGAAACAAATTTAGCTTAACTATAATGGGGGCCATTTGGTTTCAATTAAGGTTTCCAGTATTTGACAGATGCTCTAATCGAAACTAAACAGACTTCATTATAGATAAAAGAATATTTCTAGTGAGTTTGCATTTGTCATGGGACAAATACAACTTGTCTCAAAATTGATGGTGTTTCTTCTGTAGTATTCCTGTACTGTGTTGTGAAGTAACCACTGAGTCCACTAGGGGGCACTGTGTGGATGTCTCAAGAGAAAGGATGAATGGCAGACTACGGAATGGCCGTTATGTATCCCAAAGTGGGTGGCTTTGGGATGGAGACTTATGTGTTGTTCAGCAATGATATTGCTGAGGTGTTGTTTCAATGTGTAAGGGAGAAGTCTCCAGGTAATTAGAGAGATGGGCAGGCCTGGTTACCTACAAACCCACCCAGGGGGTGTGTTTAAAGCACTGTTGGAAAGAGTGTGTAAATGCTTGAAGGACCTGTGATGAGGTCAGAGTCATGTGACCTGTTGGGTGTGGCTATGAACCATATAATGTGGCCAGAGTAGGTCACAGGTGGTTAATGCTGGGACCTGGATGGTCCAGTGTGGAAGGCCCTGTCTGAGAGAGATGGGGGCATCTTCCTGACAGCAGTGAATGCTGTGTTAATGGCTGCACGTGCCTGAGAGTTCCTAGGAGGGAATGGACGTCTGCAACATGATAAAGGAACCATGAGTGACCCTGACGTGGGTGAGATAACTGAGGCTAGAAAGCCTGTGTATGCATAACCTCTATGACTACAGGGATTACAGAGCTGAGCTCTGTCAAAGGACACTATGCTGTTGTGAACTGTATATTACTTGCTTTGGTTTATGCTGCACAATAAACCGCATGGACTATACTGGTTTATGGAAAACCTGTGCTGGATCTGATTTTGTGACTGCCAAGCGAGTGATCCCCTACTTAAATGACAGCACTACCTCACAACTGATAGTGATTCTGGTGAAGTAATTATGTACTGATGGGGGTTTCTGGTGCTGTGTTGCTGTACTGGTTGTGGTTCTAGTTATGTATTCACATAGTGATGGTTGTTCTAGTATTGTTTTCATGTACTGTTGATGGCTGATTGTGATGATGTTTCTGGTGATATATTCATCACCAAAACCATCATTAATACAGTAATACAAAACCAAAATCATTTTCAGTACATACATTAAATAGAACACCAGAGCCATCAATAATGCATGATTATGGCACCAGAAGCATCACCAGTAAACAAATAGGTCACATGAACCATAATCTGTACATGAATACTTCACCAAAACCACCACCAGAAGCTTCATCAGTGAATAAGCACAGCGTATGCTCCTCAATCATCATTGTGCTGAATTCAGGCACTGTCAATTTTTTTCCAAAGTGCTCCCTCTCAAGGAGGCAAGAGGCGTTAACACCCTAGGTGGATTCTTATCCTGACTGCCACTTGTCACAGCCCTGATCATGTTAAGAGAGAAAAAATATAATAAAATACAAAATTAAAAGTTGATCTTTCAGCATTTTTCTAAGTAGCAATACAATCAATAAATAAGGTGAGAATTGCCTAACTTTGTGTTTTAGGGAGGAGTAGAAGATCACATCTCTCTCTCTGCGTATATAACTATTACCGTTTTGGAGGCCGGTCTAGCTACACAAGTAAGTCATAATGTTTCAACAATGAAAATATTTTCACTACAAGCCAAAATTTACCATATTTTTCAGACAATTACACTTATTGCACAAGAAGCTAAAGCCATAGATGTCTTATGGTCCCATTGTAGTTTAAGAAGCTGGGCCAAGGGGAAGGAAGGCTCAGTGGCTGTTACTGGAATAGCAGCTGCAATAGGGCCCCCGTGGGAATGGGAGCCTAGCTCACGTTTTTAAAACTGGGTGGAGGGAACTTGAACCCTCTTCACAGATTCTGCAATGATTCCAAATAAGTGATGGAAAAACAAACCAGGTAACATTTCCTAAAAGTCTTGGTGCGGTTTCACATAAAACAATTTGGCAGAGTTTTTTTTCACTTGTTTTGACAATTTTTGGACAAGACAAAAATAAAAAATAGTACTGACAAATGTTAGCTATCAGTCAATAGAAAATTGAAAGGGATTTCAACCACTTTTAATCTTTCCCACATATGTTATTTTTAAAAAAATTCTAATTTTCAAGTAGTTTTTATTAAAATTGCTCCACATCCTATTATCTAGTTTCAGGTGCCTCTTGTCTCACCTATTGCAAGATAGAAGGGGGACATGCCCTCCTGATAGTGAAGCTCCAAGCAGATTTGCTTGCTGCAAGAAAGCTTTTACTATGCTCACAGGATAAAACGTGTTACAATATACGACTCGGAGTTATGACATTGCGGTTTATATGGCCCTTGGAAGAAGCCATAATGGCGAAACTCTGAGTCATGCAACTGATTTTACTATAACTTTCCATGTGCCTTGTAGCAAGTTTTCAACCTGTGAGTATAATAAAAACTTTCTTAATGTAACACCCCTTTAGGGCTACCACGGTACACTGGGTGTTATGGGGGGTCTCACCTCCTTAGGGCGCTGTGCCTCCACCCGAATCTTGATTGGAGCTCTCTCTCTGGGACTGCAGAAGAACAGTTATCTTCTGCCAGGGGCTGATTTGGGGAAACCCCTGCCACAGCTCAGTACACACACTCAGGGAACAGGAGTAAAACCGTTTAACAGGTTTATTGCTATGCAGCAGAATTGAGGTGGGTTTAAAGGAATAACATACAATACAAGTAATGGTGCTCTACAAAAGTCATATACACATCACAGTCTACTTCTACTCTGACCCTGCAAATATAACGTAGCAGGTTCCCCCTCTTTTGTATTAACTCAGTCCAAATGTTGGGGCCCAGTTGCCGCGCAAATTAGAACCGTTGGTGCACTTAGATGAATATTACTGTCAATGGTCTGGGTTGTAGTGTACTCACTTTAAATAGCACTGGTAGAACCACAAGTCTCAGAAGGGCACTCACTGTGTGTCTCAAACGGTCGGAGGGTCCTCTGGAAACCAGCTGGGGGCAGCAGGATTTAGGCCTTTATGCGGTGGGAGGGCCGGCAGAACTCTCCAGGTCTTTGATGTTAATTGCCTCAAAGGTTGACAGAACCGTGCTCTCTCCAGCAGCATGGGTATCTCAGTGGGGGCCGCCACACTCTGCAGCGTAGAGGAATGCAGATCCACACCGCTCCGTCCCTCACAGCAAGCTGCCACGCTCCTTCTCCTCTGAACATTTACTTTCATTTCCTGCCCAGCTCCCTCCCCCAAGTCCCTCCTCCTCAAATCCACTCTCTCCTTCTATCCTTCCAGGCCATGTCATCTGACTGAAGCAAGGGTCCCTGGGAATTGTAGTCCACTGCCGCTCAGGGGAAAAACGGTTAATGTCTGTAGGTCCCTGTTTAACAGCAGCTGCAAAACTCTTCTTAGTGTCTGTAAGCTCCAGTATATTGGTAGCTGCTCTGACAGTTCCCTGTGCAGGTGTTACAGTAAGGTAAACTAATTTGCATGGGCTTCCCTATTGGAACGACAAGTCCATCTTCTATGTTACTTAGCAATAGGTGCTACAGGAGGCACCAAAACTAAATGGTGGATGTGGTGGAGATTAAAGGTGAACTGTTTGCTAGATATCTATGGATAATAAATACTAAAATGAACCCCATTATCATATTATCATCGTAGGTTGTCAGGAACATTAGGCTTTTACGGATATACCAGTGTAGGTAAAAGGCAGCATGTCAGGTAAACTAATGAAGGTGGGATGGAGAAAAATTTGACATCCCCCCGACGGTGGTGTGTCAGAAAGCTCCACGGCAAACCACTTCTAAAAGCGTTTTACCACTAACATTCCTTTAATTCCTTTACTTTTTAATTTCATCTTAGGATCCCTTACTGAGCAATGCTCTCTCCTGTCTGATGAAGGCCTCTATGAATGTCAGCAACGTATACACCCAGGCTCTGCTGGCCTATGCCTTCACATTGTCTGGAGAGATTGAACTCAGGAAAACTATAATGGACAAATTGGATGAAAAAGCCATACGGGGAGGTAAGAAAATATAAAGCTACAAGCACGCTGCTTGATATATACTATTATATACCCTATACCAGGTCTGCTCAACATATTGCATGCGGCCCATGGAGCTCTCCGCTTCCTTCTTTCTGCATTCAAACAAATTCATTTCTTCAGACATGAATACATTTGAATACTGTGATGTTGGGACTGCGGCAGAAGAGTTCCTGTCAGCTCCAGTCCAGATGAGCAGAGATAGCACGGGCAACAGTAACCGCTCCATCATGGAGTCGAAGACTGAATGACGATCATGGGGGAATATTTTGGAGAGGGTCAGTTGGAGGTATTTTGCAAAGGAGAAGTGTAGGGGGCACATTTTTCGAGAAGGTAAGTGGTGGGATATTTTGGAGGGGAGCAGTGTGTGGGAGATATTTTGCAGAGGGGCAGTTTGGGGGTATATTATGCAAAGAGGAAGTGGGGGTATATTTTGGAGAAGATTAGTGGGGGGATATTTTGTAGAGGGGCAGTGTGCATGGAATATTTTGCAGAGGGGAAGTGTGTGGGGGATTTTTTGGAGAGAGGCAGTGTGCAGTGATATTTTGGAGAAGGGTAGTGTGGGAGGATTTTTTTGTGCAGGAAGCACAGTGAGGGGCAATTGTTTATTCAGAGGCACTACATGGGAGATATTTATATTTATTGGGCAGTATAATGATACTTTTATTTTTAAGATCACCCTGTAGGGAAGTGCTGCACAAGACTAGAGAAGAGGGAAATAAATCAATATTGTCCAAATATCAAAAAATGGCACTTCCAAATGCACTCATAAACCTGAAGGACAGCTAATAAAACTATCACTGACGAAAAGAGAACCATATGCTATTAAAAATTATTTATTTATTCAAACATTAATAAAAATCCATAAAATGTTACTTGTACATATTCACAATAAATATACCCCAAAAGGGGACATCAACCACTAAAATGGTCCAAATAACCTATGGGGAACCCAAAATTCTTGCTGCACAATGGTATATCAAAGAAGAAGGGAAACATTAAACAGTCACAAAAAGGGAATAAATAATCAATGTGGGGATTGGTAGCAATTCCAGTATATAATTATTGCCCAAGACATCTCCAATATACTCCATATACACCCATATACAGTATATTATCCCTAAAACAGATCCCAATATCATTCCCACTTATTAATGTCCAGGAGATATTTTAAGGCAAGAAATACCAAGTTCCCCCTTAAATACATGTATCAAGTGCCAGCTGATTACTTACTGGAATAAAGAAGGGTAAAATGTGAGACTGTGGTTGTAATGATGAGCCCCTGCACCCCGACGCGTGTTTTGCATGCTTGCTTCTTCCACGCTGGCACTTGATACATGGATTTAAGGGGGGACTGGGTATTTCTTGCCTTATGTATTGTGTTGCAAACAAGATGGCGCACAGAACTGTATCATGTACACTACAGCTGCGGAAAAACTTCTTTTATAAAGACACATGATGACTTACATGTCAGTCACTGTCACAGAGAACTCCCTGAAAAAAGATATTTGTGACAGACTGATTATACAAGGTGAGATAAGTTGCATCTGAGTTTCGCCGCTTATATCTGTAGAACTTTTGAGTCCTGACATCAGAATTCATGTTTACACAAAAATTATTTATATTAATGTTTATTATAAATTAATAAGTAATCTTTTCTATAGTGAAAAATATGATAGTACTGCAGCATATAATCCTATTATATTCCATATATAGGATGTCTGTAAAAGACTGCTTATCTCCTCTACAGATGGACAACTGCACTGGAAGCGGAACTCCGCTCCTCCCCCTGAAGACTCATTCTGGCGCCGAGCTCCCTCAGCAGAGGTGGAGTTGACCTCCTATGTTCTCCTGGCTCTTCTGTCTGGTCCAACTCCAGATTTAGGCAGATCTTCCGAGATTGTGAGCTGGCTGAGCAAGCAGCAGAATCCGTATGGAGGTTATTCTTCTACACAGGTAAAGCAATGGAGAATTTACTGAACCTAATGGACACAACGAGCTTTAAGAATTCACCAAGGAATGCTTTTATATGCATAGAAAAAAGTGTGCAAAACACTCACCCTTGTCAAAACTGAGGCACTCCCTGTTTGGTCTCAGGACGTTTCTGGCCTCCACATAGCAATAGAAAATTGAAACTTAGTGAATGCTTGAGTCCGACATTGGGATAAAACACATTTATTAGGGCTCGCCCAAATGACCATAAATTCTCTCACCCGGGACAATCAAATCAACTACTTTAATGACACTCCGAGTAAGATCGGAGTATCAGCTTAGTGTGATCCTATTTTATCAGATGAGAGAATCATAGCACACTGTCAGGAGACAATGGAGAACAAGATTTCTCCATCTTCTCCATTTTGCGAGACTGTGTTAATTGGACTGCACTCAGATGGCCTCCGGGTGCAGTATGATGATTTCCGAGCACCCATAAACTTGAATGGCTGAGTGCGGTCTGATTTTTGCAGCAAATAGCAGCATGCTGCAATTTTTAAAAAAAAATGTTTCATGTTGATTCTATGAGAAAAAAAATGCTGTTCAGCACTGCCCCATTGAATAACATTTGCCCGAGTGCTTTCTGATAAAACATGGAGGCTCCAGGAAAAAGTGACGTAAAAAAATTGCATCCATGGTATTCTGTGGCCAGTTTGCAAGTCTCCTGTGCTGCACAGTATATCATAGATGTCATTTTTTTATGTCATTTTTTTCCTGGAGTTTCCTGAGGAAGCATATGTTGGTGGGGAAACGTGTCGAGACTATATACAGCAGGAGATGCAGATAAGTGCATTTTAAAACTAAGATGTCTTGCTGTTCGCTTATGCCCTTTTATCCTGGTTGGCCAATTTGATGTGAGCCATACATTTCAAAGCCCTTATCTATTTGTTGCTCTGGTTTGAGCTATCATGTTTTTTCCGCATCATCAGTTTTGAACAGTATCAAATAAATTTGGTAAATAATCGGTCAGCTGTCAGTAAGACTGTTTTCACACTAGCTTTTTTTTGCGCTGCATGCGCATACATGCACATGCGCCCCTATGTTTACCATGGGTGCGCTTTGTCTAGCGTTTGTATGCGTTTTTGTGCGCATGTGTTTTTTTTGCAGTGTGCGCCTATGCTCGCCGGACGCACCCTGTTGCATTTTCTGTGCGCCCAACCTGTGTAAAAAAAATGCATGCGCACAAATGCGCATGGAATGTGCAAAAAAAGCACATTACAGTCCATGGGAGCGCTGACGTGCGCATGGACATGCACAAGTCAGCATTTAAAAACATGCGTTTTAAGAGTAAAACTGATTAAAACGCATGCGCAATAAATAAGCAAATGCATGCAAAATGCTTGATGCGTTTTTTGTATGCGTTTGGACTACGCACGCAGCGCAGCGCAAAAAAAACGCTAGTGTCAAAGTAGCCTAAGCGACGACACCGTTTGCGCTCATTGTAGTGTGCCAACCTCCGCCGTTAGGAAGGGCTGCACTCTAGGGACATATAGGGAGAGATATAATGTATTACATAATTGGGGCATAATCTGTTTACCTATTTTTCTGCGGCAATGTCTATTACATTTATCTCATGAAATATTGTGATATAAAGATTTTAAGTGAGCTATTAAAAACTACATTTTAGTGAGTATTATTTGTAAGCCTTTGGTTATTACCCTCACAATTTTGTGAGCTTGAAGTTAGTCACGAAGTCAAGAAATGCTTTAACGGTTTAAGCTAAAATTCTTTGATTTTGGTAATTTTTTTCTAATCTATGACCAGCTGTATCTGATATCAGTTATCTACATGTACTCTGCTGCCCGACTAACCCACCTGTCTCCCCGCTATTCCCCAGCCTCCCCCCTACGCCAGGCCCTTCACTGGCTTCCTATTGCCCAGAGGCTCCAGTGCAAAACCCTAACCATGACATACAAAGCCATCCACAACCCGTCACCTCCATACATCTGTGACATGGTTTCCTGGTACCTACCCACATGCAACCTTCGATCCTCTCAAGAAGATCTCCTTCTCTACTCCCCCCTTATCTCTTCTTCCCACAACCGCATACAAGACTTCTCCTGTGCTTCCCCCATACTCTGGAACTCTCTGCCGCAACACATCAGACTCTCACCAACAACGAAAACCTTCAAGAAGAAGACCTGAAGACCTACCTCTTCTGACAAGCCTACAACCTGCAGTGATCCTCAGTCTACTGAACCACCGCACAACCAGCTCTACCCTCTCCTACTGTATTCTCACCCATCCCGGTAGACTGTGAGCCCTCGCGGGCAGGGCCCTCTCTCCTTCTGTACTTGTTTTATTGTACTTATCTATATTTCCCCTTTTCACATGTAAAGCACCATGGAATAAATGGCGCTATATAAATGCATAATAATAAGAAGAATAATTATAATGTAATAAAGTAACACTGTAAAACTATAAGTTGGACTCTGAAAAGAAAATGGCTCACAAAACCGACTTGATTTTCCTATGAACAAAACTTGATTTGTGTAATCATCAAATTAATTTGTGCATGTAAAGCTTCAAGATGACCTAGTAAAGATGGGGTGAACCTTCAAGATGTGGTTTTATTTCCTAGATGACCTAGTAAAGGTGATGCCACCACCACCATCAGGGTCTCTTATATTTCTTTTCTAGTTACTTTTTAAGACATTGAGGATGGTAAAGGACCTTATCCCATGTATTATACTTTCTGTCATGTGTCTATGATGTATCAGTAGTTTGATTAAATGTCGGATGCATTTAGTACATACTTCCTTTGCACCTATTGTAAATTTACAACTTTTACCTTTTGAAGGACACGGTGGTGGCTCTTCAGGCTCTTGCCAAGTATTCAGAGATTACATTTTCTAACAAAGGAGATGTGACGGTGGCGGTCAGTTCCAAGTCTGGATTCCTTGAGCAGTTCCAAGTGGACAAGAATAACCGACTCCTACTCCAAAGAGCCTCATTATCTAAAGTCCCCGAAGATTACACTGCTACAATAACAGGAAGCGGTTGTGTTTTTGTACAGGTGAGGAGAAAAATAGCTAACATTCTGATCTATTTACTCAACCAATTGGGAGAGTCTACATGTCAGTGGCTGCTTTTGGACAAGTCAGTTTGGGTTGTCCTCATGGAGTACTCTTCCTAATAATCTAGGTTTTGTGCCCTTATGAACCTGAGTCTCTAATGTCAGTCTTAAGGGGCTATACATAACGGTGGTTATGCACCAGAAACACTGTAATAAGTCACAAACAATATTTTTGCGAAACGCAAAAGTTCCGCAAAAATATTGTGATTTCTTTTTTGTGCTTACATGCTAGTCCCAGCCAGCAATGCTGATATGTGAGAAACATAGGCGGGACGGGGTATGGTCACGCCCACCAGTCAAATTCATCATATGTTACCCCATTAAAGTGACGTAACTTACTCAAGAAATGTACGCCAGTACCTGTGCGGCGTACACTGTGAGGCGGCGTACACTGTTTAACAGACACACCCGATTCACTAAGCAATACATGACGCTCAGTGAATCAGGGGACTGTACTCCAGAGAGCACTTCATTAAGACTGGCATGTGCTACGCCGGTCCTAATGAATTGCCCCCTATGAATATTAAACTTTGAGTAAAGCTCGAGAAATACCAGCTTATTTTCTAGTGTGAGGAAGTGTAGTGATGTAGGGAGTCAGTAAAAATCTTTTCTTGGTTTAGATTAGGAAACACTCCTGATTCAATAAGAGGTGCACTGCACACCGCTTAATGCATTAGAAGGGTCTGAAAATCGATATGTGTCTCGATGTGTGCTTCACCACTATTCACGCTCTAATCAGTGACATTGGTTATGATTTACAGTGTAAGTAACTCTGACTCTCATCGACACGCATCCATCCGACCCCAGCTCTGCCAGCTTTGTGAGAGGTGGGCAAAAATTGCCAAAGACCACCGACTGTTACAAAATTTGAGTGCAGCCTTGCATTACGTAAAAATGTTGTTGCTTAACAAAGCTTACACAAGAATGCTAGTATAAAAGCTTTCATGAATTGGGCCTTATGATTCCATATATCGCTCTGCTCATGTTGAAAATGAAATGAGTGCATCTGCCCCTTGTATTAAGTGGTTAATGGTGGTGTCAGGAGGACCAAGACACCCACTAATCAAGACTAGGAAGTAGTGATGAGCAAGTATTTTGGGCATGCTCGCAGATTTATTTTGTGTTGCAGCAGCTGCATGAATTGCAGCTGCTAGACAGCGTGAATACATGTGGGGATTGCCTGTTTGTTAGGAAATCTCCATATGTATCTATGCTGTTTAGCAGCCGCAAATCATGCAGCTCTGGGGACTCTAAAATAATCTCGGAGAACACCCGATCATGCTCGGAAAACTCGAGTAACGAGCATACTCGCTCATCACTACTAGGAAACATTGGTTTAAAAAGTCATCTCACAAACATCTAGGGAACTCTACTATTAAGCCAAGAATAGTATTTTATACACAGATAGGTTCAGAAAGATTAGGACAATGACAAAATCTTCATGATTTGGGCTCTGTATGCCATTAATTTGGATTTACAATGAAACAACTAAGATGCAATTGAAGTGAAGACTTCCAGGTTTAATTATTGCAACCATTTTTGTACAAAGCCTCCTCATTTCAGAAGCTCAAAAGTAATTGGACAAATTAATTTTCCAAGGTATTAATAATGAATATTTTATTTATGGTAGAGAATCCTTTGCTGGCAATGACTGCCTGATGTCTGGAAGCCATGGAGGTCACTAGTGATGAGTGCGTATGCTCGTTACTCGAGTTTTCAAATGCTTGTGTGTTCTCCGAGTATTTTGGGCATGCTCAGAGATTTAGTTTGTGTTGCCGCAGCTGCATGATTTGCAGCTGCTAGACAGCCTTAATACGTGTGGGGATTTTCCGGAAAAACAGGCAAACCCAACATGTATACAGGCTGTCTAGCAGCCGCAAATCATGCAGCTGCAGCGACGCAAACTAAATCTCCGAACACGCCCAAAATACTGGGGGAACACCCGAGCATACTGGGAAAACTCAAGTAACAAGCATACTCGCTCATCACTAGAGGTACCAAATGCTGGGTTTCCTCCTTTGTAATGCTTTGCCAGGTCTCTACTGCAGCTGACTTCAGTTGTTGCTTGTTTGTGTGCCTTTCTGCCTTAAGTTTTGTCTTAGGTATGTGAAATGCTGCTCGATGGGGTTGAGATCTGGTGTTTCACTTGGGCATTGCAGAATATTCTACTTCTTTGCTTCAAAAAACTCATGGGTTACATTTGCAGTATGTTTTGGGTCACTGTTCATCTGTTCTGTGATGCCTCATCCAATAAACCTTGCTGCATTTGTTTGAATCTGAGCAAAAAGTATCGCCATGTGCATTTCAGAATTCATTCAGCTGCCTTCTGTCTTCAGTCACATCATTAATAAACATTAATGGCCCAGTTCCATTTGAAGCCAACGGATGCCCATGCCATTTTACTGGCTCCACATGTTTTACAAAGAATTTGGTATGCTTTGGATCAGGAGCTGTTCAAAGCCTTCTCCATACATTCTTGTTTCCATCATTCTGGTACAGTTTGATCTGAGTTTCATCTGTCCAAAGAATGCTTTTCCAGACCGGGACAGACTTCTTTAGATGTTTTATGGCAAAATTTAATCCAGCCTTTCTATTTTTAACCCCTTACCAACCGCTGATAAGCCTGTTAACAGCGGCAGCTAAGGGTACTTAAACCACATTGCCACTTTTTAAAGGCGATGATGAATAAGGGCATAGCACCCTCCAGAGAATTTCTCTGGGGTCTTGGCTTCTGGGGATAGCTGAGACCCCAGTGAACATGACTGGGGTCGGTTTTTACCGACTCCTGTGTTGCGATCGCCATTATTATAATGACTACTGCAAAAAAAGTCAGATTTTCCACTTAATTACTCTCTCCTCTGATGTGATCGCACATCACAAGAGAGAGAAATAGGGTCCCCGATCACTCTACTCGGTACCTCTGGCATCCCTGCATGCCCCCGTGAAGTCCCTTGGGCCGCCGGCGTCTTCTTCTGGGAGAAAATGGCGGGCGCATGCGCAGTGCGCCCGCTGAGTTCTGCCGGCTGGCACCCAGCACCGATAGGAAATTTTTCACTATTGGTTCATTTTCATCACTGTGATAGACCCTATCACAGTGATCAAAATAAAAAAAATAGTAAATCAAACCCCCGTTAGGTAAAAATAAAATAAAAAAAAAGTATTTATTTCCATTTTCCATTATGGTTAGAGTTGGGCCAAAGTGAGTTGGGCCAAAGTGAGTTGGGCTAAAGTGAGTTGGGCTAAATTGGGTTGGGCTAAAGTTAGGGTTAGGGTTGGGCTAAAGTTAGGGTTAGGGTTGGGCTAAAATGAGTTGGGATAAAGTGAGTTGGGTTAAAGTGAGTTGGGCTAAAGTTAGGGTTAGGGTTGGGCTAGGATTAGGGTTGTGGTTATAGTTGGGATTACGGTTAGGGTTGTAGTTAGTGTTAGGGTATGTTTCCATGGGGCATATTGGCAGCACTTTGGATGAAGCTCCACCCAAAGCGCTGCTCCCTTTTGTACGCGTGGTGATTTCGCATGTGTTCATTGAACACTTGTGGAATTACCGCATTCTATACATAGAATGGTGCTATTTATCTTGCGGAGACGCTTAGTCTCCGCAAGATAAATAGACATACTGCGGTCTTTAAAGACATGCCGCATGTGCGTATATGCGGGTGTGCCACCTGCATGTTTGACCACATAGTGGAGCTGTTATTTCATAAAATCCCCTCCACTATGCTGTAACATCTAGAAGCTGCAGCTTCGACGCTGTGGCTGTACACAGTGTCAAATCTGCAGCGTTTACTGACCATGGAAACATACCCTTATGGTTAGGGTTGGGATTAGGGTTCGGGGTGTGTTGGGGTTAGAGTTGTGGTTAGGGTTATGGTTGGGATTAGAGTTAGGGGTGTGTTTAGGTTATGGTTGGAGTTAAAATTGGGGGTTCCACTGTTTAGGTACAACAGGGGGTCTCCAAATGCGACAAGGCGCCACCATTGATCCCAACCAATTATGCATTCAAAAGGTCAAACGATGCTCCCTCCCTTCTGAGCCCTGCACCCCAACAGTGGCTTTCCCCCACATATGGGGTATCTGCATACTCAGGAGAAATTGCACAACAAATTTTGTTATCCATTTTCTCCTGATACCCTTGTGAAAATGAAAAAATGGGATCCAAAGTAAATTTTTTTGTGAAAAAGTAAAATGTTAATTTTTTCCTTCCACATTGCTTTTGTTCTCGTGAAGCACCTGAAGGGTTCATAAACTTCTTGAATGTGGTTTTGTACCCCTTGAGAAGTGCAGTTTTTAGAATAGTGTCATTTTGGGTATTTTCTGTTATATTGACCCCCCAAACTCACTTCAAATGTGAGGTGGTTCATAAAAAAAGGTTTTGTCAATTTTCTTGGAAAAATGAGAAATCGTTGGTTAACATTTAATCCTAATAACGCCCTAACTAAAAAAAAAATATGTTTACAAAATTGTGATGATGTAAAGTAGACATGTGGGAAATGTTAATTATCAACTATTTTGTGTGACACCACTCTCTGATTTAAGGGCACAAAAACTAAAAGTTTGAAAATTAAAAAAATTTCAAAATGTTTGCTAAATTTCCATTTTTTACATAAATAAACACATGTCATATTGAACAAATTTTACCAGTAACATGAAGTACAATATGTCATGAAAAAACATTCTCAGAATCACCGGGATCCTTTGAAGTGTTCCAGAGCTATAACCTCATAAAGTGATGGTGGTCAGAATTGTAAAAATTGGCGTGGTCATTAAGTATCAAATTGGCTCTGTCACTAAGGGGTTAAAGAAGTTGTCCACTGCTAGGATAACCCTTTCTCAATCTGTAAGTTTGCCCTCGTTAATAAAGAAAAAACACATATACTCACCTCCCATCGTTACAGCAGTGTCAGCACTTTGCGTAACTGGGCTCACATGAGGTTGCTATGTCACGTGAGCCTTGGTTTCCAATATATAGAACCCCCAATGTCACTTCAAACCTGGATAGGTCCCTTAAAATACAGTAAACTTTGTAAATCTCCTTGAAAAAATAAAAAATTACTGCCACATTTTTAAACCTCCTAAAATGCTAACAAAATAAACGAGCATTTTACAAATGGTGCTGATGTAAAGCTGACATGTGGGAAATGTTATTTATTTGTTTTTCTGTGGTATGACAATCTGAATTAAAGTAATAATCATTCAAAGTTTGAAAATTGCAATAGTTTTACATTTCTGTCAAATTTCTGATTTTTTTTACAGGGAAGATGTATATCTTTGTACCGTGTTAGCCAGTAGATAGAAAAATATTCAGGATTGAGAGTCCTCAGTAGTTGATACCTTTTAATGGCTAACTGAAAAGATGGTAACACATTGCAAGCTTTCAAGACTACTCAGGTCTCTTCATCAGGCTAGACTAATACAAAATCTGAAGAGTCACATATTTATGCACAATACAGCCTAGAAAAAATGCAATAGATAAGACAAGTGACGTGAAGCAGAACTATCAATATGGGAGAGGGAGAAACATAAATATAAACATTGGACCAGTTCATAGATAAGGAGTCCGGATGTTTTATGGTCCTCTGATTGGGGTCTAGTTCTGTGTTGTGATGCCCCCACACGGTTTTAAAAGGAAATTCCTTAATTGATGTAAAAAGACATAAATCCATGCGACACATTCATTCCAGCACTGAGAGTGTCAAAGTTCGTCATAAATTTGTACTCCCAAACTCGTCTCTCTCTCTGAGAATTGAAGTTACCTTTCAATACCAGTAATTTCATATCCACGCTGCTGTGATCAGGGATACAGAAATGTTTTGCCACAGGTAGATCCATTCTTTTTTCTCTTATTGTGTGACGATGAGCATTCATCCTTGTTCTAAGCTTTTGCCCTGTCTCCCCCACATACATACCCCCAGTTGGACATTTAGTACAAATAATTAACTGGTGAAGCATACATCCAGCTACATTCAGGACACAACTGACCTATTGAATAAACTAGCAGCAATAGGTCCTCTACCAGAAGGAACCATCCTGGCCACCATGGATGTGGAATCTTTGTACTCTAATATCCCACACCAAGATGGTTTAAATGCCTGCAAATTCTTCATGGAAAACACAGGGACTGATGCTGATGCTGTGGTGAAACTTATAAAATTCATCCTCACCCACAATTACTTTGAATTTGACAACAGGATCTATCTACAGGAGACTGGCACAGCTATGGGAAGTAAAATGGCTCCACAGTATGCAAATCTTTTCATGGCAAAGCTTGAAAGCGACTTTTTGTCCTCATGCCCCATCAGGCCCCTGGCCTACTACCGCTTCATTGATGATATTTTAATCATCTGGACGGAGTCTGAGCAACAGCTAAAGACGTTCCACGAACAGTTTAATCAATTTCATCCCACCATCAATTTAACACTCAACTACTCCAGTACTGAGATTAATTTTTTGGACACCATCATTAAGCTAAAAAACAATGAAATAGAGACATCCCTGTATCAGAAGCCAATCGACCGTCCAACATACCTTAAATGGGACAGTTTCCATCCAAAACACATAAAGAACTCTATTATCTATAGCCAAGCCATCAGATACAATCGTATATGTTCCAACCCCATGGACAGAGACAAACACCTTGGTTGCCTCAAAAAGACCTTTTTGAATCAAGGTTACCATCCAAGAACAATTGAAAACCAAATTACAAGAGCCACCAGATTGTCAAGGAATCACCTGCTAAATTACAAAGCTAAAGAAGAAAATAACCGAGTGCCTCTAGTAGTCACCTACAACCCAAATCTGGAGGTGCTAAGGGGAGCTGCACGGAAATTACAACCTTTACTACAAAAAGATGCCCGATTGAAATCCATTTTTCCAGACCCCCCACTGCTGTGTTTTAGGCAGCCCCCAAATTTAAGAAGCATCATTGTCAGAAGCTCCCTGTCCTCTACAACAACTGCAGGAACCTTTCCTTGCAACCAGAAAAAATTTAAAACCTGTCCATTTATAATGACCACGGACAAGATAAAGATCCCCAACTCACATCAGGACTACAAGATCGCAGGTACTTTCAGCTGCATTACATCTAATGTGGTGTACTTAATTATTTGTACTAAATGTCCAACTGGGGGTATGTATGTGGGGGAGACAGGGCAAAAGCTTAGAACAAGGATGAATGCTCATCGTTACACAATAAGAGAAAAAAGAATGGATCTACCTGTGGCAAAACATTTCTGTATCCCTGATCACAGCAGCGTGGATATGAAATTACTGGTATTGAAAGGTAACTTCAATTCTCAGAGAGAGAGACGAGTTTGGGAGTACAAATTTATGACGAACTTTGACACTCTCAGTGCTGGAATGAATGTGTCGCATGGATTTATGTCTTTTTACATCAATTAAGGAATTTCCTTTTAAAACCGTGTGGGGGCATCACAACACAGAACTAGACCCCAATCAGAGGACCATAAAACATCCGGACTCCTTATCTATGAACTGGTCCAATGTTTATATTTATGTTTCTCCCTCTCCCATATTGATAGTTCTGCTTCACGTCACTTGTCTTATCTATTGCATTTTTTCTAGGCTGTATTGTGCATAAATATGTGACTCTTCAGATTTTGTATTAGTCTAGCCTGATGAAGAGACCTGAGTAGTCTCGAAAGCTTGCAATGTGTTACCATCTTTTCAGTTAGCCATTAAAAGGTATCAACTACTGAGGACTCTCAATCCTGAATATGATTTTTTTTATAAATAAACATAAAACCTATCGACCTAAATTTACCATTATCACAGATTATAATGTGCCAATCTCAGAATCGGTGGGATCTGTTGAACCGTTCCAGAGTTATTACTTCATAAAATGACACTGGTCAGAATTGTAAAATTTGGCTCGGTCACTAAGGGGTAAACATTCAGGGTGAGAAGGACAACCCCTGTAAGGCTAACTAGTCGTTTTTAACTTGTGGTTAACCCTCTGTATTTGCTCTCATGAAGTCTTCTGTTTTTGGTAGACTTAGATACTGAAACAACTACTTCTTAGAGTGTGTTCTTCACTTGAAGAGGTTTTTCTTTTCCATGAAAAGGATTCTGTTATCATCCAGCACTGTTGTCTTCTTTGTACGTTAAAGGGCCCATTACACATAGCGATTTCGCTAGCAATATCGCTGTAACGTCACTGGTTTTGTGACGCAGCAGCGATATTGTTAGCGATATCGCTACATATGAAACTTACCTCTGACCGGCTCCCCCGCTGGTTATCGCTGATCACGTGAGAACGTCCTGGGCCGTTTCTCGTCGTCTGCTTCCTGCTGGGCTTCCTGCTGTGGCGACAAGCGACACATGGACGCGGGCGGGGGATGTCTTCATTGCCGCGTCTGACATGTAAGTAGCGACCGCCGACCGCTGCTATGTCGCTGTTTGGCAGATCACTAGTGATCACTTAGCGATGCACCAGCGATCCTGACCGGGTCATATAGTTGTCGGGATCGCTGGTGCATCGCTAAGTGTAACGGTACCCTAAGGCCTTTTTAAAGATTCCAAGCACACCAAGGCACTCTTTTTTTCTGTAGAATCTACCAAACTGCTGATTTGGCCACTCCTAGCATTTCTGCTATTACTCTGATGGATTTCTTATTTTTTTCAGCTGAATGATGGTTTGTTTCACTTCCATTTGAGAGGTCCATTGACTGCATGTTGCAAATGCTACACCTGGAATCAGCTCTAGACCTTTTCTTGATTGATGATGGATTAATGACAGAAAAGCTCATGCAGCCCATTTAAGAACTTTTGAGCTAGTTGTCCAATTACCTTGGGTGCTTTGAAAAAGAGGGCGCTGCATAATAAAGAGCTGTAATTCCTACACTCTTACTCCAATTAGGATGGGAATACCCTCAAATTAAAGCCGAGAGTCTGCACTTTATTCCAATATTGATTACATAACTGTATTTTGAATAAATTTTGGTGAAAAGCTAAAATACCAAAATGTGTGTCACTGTCCAAATAGTTCTCAACCTAACTGTACCTAATAGGTGTAAATAATGTTGATTCTTTTATCAGCCTACCATGATCTAACAGGTCACAAAAAAATTCTTCAATGTCTTCTTCATTGCAGTGTTAGGTACCTTATGGTGCTTTTTTATGTTATATGGTATAAAAATGCTATTCTATTTTATATGATAAACCACTTTTTTATTCACAGGCTGTTTTGAGATACAATGTTCCTCCTCCAAAAGGTCCAGCTACTTTTTCATTAAATGTAAAATCATCTTCAACAAGAGAATGTGTTGGGGATCCTTTGACAAAATTTCAAATCCTCATCACTGCCGCGTGAGTTCTTTTTTTTACACCATGTACGGAAATGTTTATGGTTATGTGCAGGTGGTGTTTTTTTTAAGTTGCTTTTTCATTTCCCGAAGAGATTTTGAGGAGTTCTTGAAGCCTTTTAAAAGAGTTTTCTTGGAGTGTATTTTTTTGCAGCTTTTTGTTTGGGCAGTGACTAGTTTGGGCAAATTTCATCACAAGCCATTTCAAAAAAGTGAACTTAATTTTTATTCTCCAACCAGGTGTTTTCCAAATCCTGAAACGGAGAAGCCGTCAGGTCACGCGCACATGTTAAGTTTTTGGTGATTTTATACTTTAGTATATAATAGAAACAAGTGCACCACTTCTGCATTTTTTACCCACTAGTGGTTTTGGCTTACAAATACTTAGATAAAAAACAAATACTTAACATGTGCTTCTGGCTTCAAAAGACTGAACGTATATGAAAGTAACATGGAGTATGAAAAAAAAATTAATAAGCCTTAGGTGCTTCTGATTGGGGAAGTTCAGATAGAATACATTAAATGAGTATTTATTAATAGAAAGTACCCAAAAATCTAAAATAATTCTGTTTTTATGTTTCTGAAGACTTTTTTCTTAATAAAATACTCATTTACATGACATCCTGAAGAATCCACTTCCCCAACTAGAAGCACCCAATGTGCAATATTTTTTTTCCATACTTTGTTAATTTTTTTTTTGTGGATACCCCAACATCAAATACACTGGTCAGAGCGTTTTTGGTGGAATGGTGGGGACGGAAGCTGGATTATAGGTTGTCAAAGAGTGAGTTAGATGAGAGATGGAAGGAAAGTTCAGCATGGCGTGGCTGTTCGAGGACTTTGTAGGCAAACAGGAGCAGCAAAATGGGGCTAGAGCTGAATGTAGAGGTCAGGTCGGGGCATGGCCTCTTTAGGAGAGGTGTGATCTTGGCATGCTTGAAAGCAGAAGGGAAGGTATCAGAAGTTAACGATATGTTGAAAAGATGGGTTAGAGCTGGGACAAGCATGGTGTGGTGATGAGGTTGGGTAGGAAGTGGGATGGGATGGAACACAACTGGTTAGTTATTTGGAGAGGAGAGGAGTAAGTTCTCCGTTACTGATGGTAGGAAGGAAGGTTATGGGGAAGGAGCAGTGGTCTTTTATACATACTGGTTATGATAGATGGACAGTAAAAGCTTGCCTTGTTTGAGTGACCTTTTTTTAAAATGTGCAGCAAAGTCTTCCACAGAGATCAGAGAGTTCAGAGGGGCAGTGGAGGGTGGAGAAGGCAGTTAAAAGTTTTGATTAACTGTTTGGGGCTGTGAGATAAAGAAGATGCAAGAGTTGTGAAATAGACCTGTTTAGCAGAGGTGAGGTTCTAATATGAATGTGAACGGTTCTGTTTTGATTGCAGTGAGTTCTTCCTGAGAGCATATTTTCTTTCAACGCTGCTCCACAACCATTGACACTTGCCGAAGCTTTTTAGTTAGGTCATTGTGCCAGGGTTGCCTATTGATTTGTGACAATCTACAATGCACGAGAGGGGTGACCGAGTCAATAGCTGATGCCAGTGTGATGTTATAGAAAATGGTGGTACTGTTAGTATTGCAAAGATATGGGGGACAGTGGAAGAATAGACTCGGAGTGTGTGAATATTATTATTATTATTATTATTATTATTTATTGTTATAGCGCCATTTATTCCATGGCGCTTTACATGTGAGGGGGGTATACATAAAAACAAGTACAATAATCTTAAACAATACAAGTCATAACTGGTACAGGAGGAGAGAGGACCCTGCCCGCGAGGGCTCACAATCTTCAAGGGATGGGTGATAATACAGTAGGCGAGGGTAGAGCTGGTCGTGCAGCGGTTTGGTCGATCGGTGGTTACTGCAGGTTATAGGCTTGTCGGAAGAGGTGGGTCTTCAGGCTCTTTTTGAAGGTTTCGATGGTAGGTGAGAGTCTGATATGTTGTGGTAGGGAGTTCCAGAGTAGGGGTGATGCGCGAGAGAAATCTTGTATGCGATTGTGGGAAGAGGAGATAAGAGGGGAGTAGAGAAGGAGATCTTGTGAGGATCGGAGGTTGCGTGCAGGAAAGTACCGGGAGACGAGGTCACAGATGTATGGAGGAGACAAGTTGTGGATGGCTTTGTATGTCATGGTTAGGGTTTTGTAATGGAGTCTCTGGGCAATTGGGAGCCAGTGAAGGGATTGACAGAGGGGAGAAGCTGGGGAATAGCAGGGGGACAGGTGGATTAGTCGGGCAGCAGAGTTTAGAATAGATTGGAGGGGTGCGAGAGTGTTTGAGGGGAGGCCGCAGAGCATGAGGTTGCAGTAGTCAAGGCGAGAGATGATGAGGGCATGGACTAGGGTTTTTGCAGATTCTTGGGTGAGGAATGAACGGATGCGTGAAATATTTTTGAGTTGAAGTCGGCAGGAAGTGGAAAGGGTTTGGATATGTGGTTTGAAGGAGAGATCAGCATCAAGGATTACTCCGAGGCAGCGAGCTTGTGGGACTGGGGAGAGTGGGCAGTCATTTACTGTAATTGATAGGTTCGTAGGGGGGGTCACGTGAGATGGGGGAAAGATGATGAATTCTGTTTTGTCCATGTTGAGTTTCAGATATCTAGTGGAGAAGAAGGATGAAATAGTGGACAGACATTGAGGGATTCTGGTTAGTAGGGAGGTGATATCTGGTCCAGAGATGTAGATCTGTGTGTCATCAGCATAAAGATGATACTGAAAGCCATGAGATTCTATGAGCTGTCCCAGGCCAAAGGTGTAAATAGAGAACAGCAGGGGCCCTAGAACTGAACCTTGTGGGACTCCGACAGATAGGGGGCGAGGTGAGGAGGTGGTGTGTGAGTGGGAGACGCTGAATGTCCGGTCTGTTAGGTATGATGAGATCCAGGAGAGGGCCAAGTCTGTGATGCCGAGGGATGAGAGGGTCTGTAATAATAGGGAATGGTCCACTGTGTCAAAGGCAGCCGACAGGTCCAGGAGGAGGAGGACAGAGTAGTGTCGCTTGCTCTTGGCAGTTAAGAGGTCATTGGTGACCTTAGTAAGGGCAGTTTCAGTGGAGTGGTGTGACCGGAAGCCAGATTGTAAGCGGTCGAAGAGGGAGCAAGAAGAGAGATGGGAGGACAGTTCAAGGTAGACGTGTTGTTCCAGTAGCTTGGAGGCGTATGGGAGAAGTGATATAGGGCGATAGCTAGATACAGAGGATGGGTCAAGAGAGGGCTTTTTGAGGATAGGTGTGATGGAGGCATGTTTAAAGCTTGAGGGGAAAACACCAGTTGTTAGTGATAGGTTGAAGAGATGGGTTAGGGTTGGGATGAAGACTGTGGTGAGGTTTGGGATGAAGTGGGATGGGATCGGGTCGAGTGCACAGGTGGTGAGATGTGATCTTGAGAGTAGAGTGGAGAGTCGATCTTCTGTAATGGTGGAGAAGTTGGTTTTGAAGGTGGAGGGCTGGGAAGTCGGGAGGAAGGGCTCTGGGGGTTGTTGACCTAAACTGTCCCTGATGTTATCAATTTTCTGCTTGAAAAATGAGGCAAAGTCTTCAGCTGAGATGAGTGGGGAGGGAGGAGGTGCTGGGGGGCGGAGGAGAGAATTGAAGGTGTTGAATAACTGTTTAGGGTTGTGAGACAGGGAGGATATGAGAGATGAGAAGTAGGTTTGTTTAGCTGTGGCGAGTGTGGTCTTGAAAGTAGTGAGGGACTGTTTGAATGCGATGAAATGCTCGTTGGAGTGGGATCTTTTCCATCTGCGCTCAGCAGCCCTGGAAGCTCGCCTCAGCTCTTTGGTCAGGCTAGTGTGCCAGGGCTGTCTGTTGATTTTGCGAGTTTTGGTATGTGTAAGTGGGGCAGCGGATTCCAAAGCTACAGCTATTGTGGTGTTATATAGAGCGGCAGCGTCATCCGCATTGTGTAAGGAACTTATATCTGTAAGAGGGAGGAGGGATTCGGAGAATGAGTGTAGGTCAAGGTGTTTAAGATTCCTGCGAGGGTGTGAAAGTTTGTGGGGTGGGAATATCCAGGTGTGTGAGGTTTCTGTGGTGGTGTGCTAGTTTCTGAACATAAGGTGCAGGTGAGGAGGACAGGGATGAGAAAATGAGTAGATGGTTGTCAAATAGGGGCAGATCTGAGGTTGTGAGATTATATAGGGAGCTTAGGCGTGTGAAGATAAGCTATAATGTATGTCCGTTCTTGTGGGTGGCTGCGGAGAACCACTGCGTAAGACCAAAGGATAAAGCAAGGGATAGGCGCTTGGAGGCTGCAGGTTGGTGGGTGTCAGTGGGGATGTTGAAGTCACCCATGATGACGGTGGGAATGTTAGCAGAGAGAAAGTACAGAAATCAGATGGAGAAGTGATCTATAAAGGCAGTGGCCAGGCCCGGAGGTCAGAATATGACAGCCACTTGAAGGTACAAGGGAGAGTAGATACAGACATAATGCACTGCAAAAGAAGAGAGGATGAAAGAGGGCAGAGGTGGGTTTAAGATTCAGTTGTTAGAGAGTTAGAAAGAAGACTCACTCCTCCATCATGTCTATTGCCAGGACGAGGAGTGTGGGTAAAATGAAGGACACCATAACACGCAATGGGTAAGGCTGTGTCAAAGGGTGTTAACCATGTTTCAGTGAGACACAGGAAGGATAGGTTATGAGAAATAAAGATGTCGTGAGACTCGTGAATGACGTCTAGTCTAGAATGGGTTTGGTGTTGCAGAGATTACGGTTGTTTCTACTAAGTGAAGAATGATAGGAAGAATAATTAATGGGGGGTATCAGTGTTGGCAGCGGATTAATCTCTGTACTGTTCAGCCATTCAACAGTGTATGTATATTTATTGAGGAACAAAGATAACAGCTTACAACCGGGATGTCTTATAGCTTAGGAAGAATCTTAGCATGTTGTCTTTCAGTTTGCAGAGTGAAAGAAAAACTGTGCTTCAGCTATACAATAGTGCACAGGAACTTCCTGGTTGTTTTTTAACAGTGCTTTACTGGCAATATAACACTATTGCTGGAAAGAGAATCTCATGAACTATTAAACAGTAGTAAAAAGTAGTTGTTGCAATATGTACAATAATAAGCATTATTCCAACAATCATCTGTGGAGGTCCAGGATTGGAGGATATATCACCAGCAGTGAGGAAAAGTAGAGAGAGGGAGAGGAGCAGGGGCGGGACTACCACGGTTGTAGCGGTCGCAGCTGCGATGGGGCCCGGAGTCCTCAGGGGCCCGATCGCGGAGCTGCAGCAGCTCATTGGCTGTGAATCTCCGTTCTTTGATTGGCTGAAACTGGCTGCTCTATGCGCACAGGACCTGTGATGAGGTCACAAGAGGGGAGGAGTCAGGGGTCACTTGATTGGGGGCGTCTGTCCGAGGCCCCTGATTATGTGACCCCCTGACTCCTCCTCTCCTGTGACCTCATCACAGTTCCTGTGCGCACAGCCCTCAGTGTATGCAGGACTCTGCCGTGCTGGTTGTCATGGTGCACTGCTGGATGAGGGTAAGTTTATGTGTGGGGTGAGGGGTTTACAGGTGGATGTAGCATAGCCATGTGTGTATGAGGAGCCATGTGTGCACGAAGTGTATGGAGAGGAGCCGTGTGTACGAAGTGTATGGAGAGGAGCCGTGTGTACGAAGTGTATGGAGAGGAGCCGTGTGTACGAAGTGTATGGAGAGGAGCCATGTGTACGAAGTGTATGGAGCGCAGCCATGTGTGTATGAGGTGAGCGGAGCCATGTGTGTACGAAGTGTATGGAGCACAGCCGTGTGTGTTCGGAGCACAGCCGTGTGTGTACGAGGATTACGGAGTGCAGCCGTGTGTGTACGGAGCAGAGCCGTGTGTGTATGGAGCACAGCCGTGTGTGTACGAGGTGTACGGAGTGCAGCTGTGTGTGTACGAGGTGTAGGGAGCGCAGCCGTGTGCGTACGAGGTGTACAGAGTGCAACCGTGTCTGTACGAGGTGTACGGAGCGCAGCCGTGTGTGTACAAGGTGTACGGAGCGCAGCCGTGTGTATATGAGGTGGACGGAGAGTAGCCATGTGTGTACGGAGCAGAGCTGTGCATGTACGAGGTGAGCGGAGAGTGTGCGAGGTGAGCGGAGAGTGTACAAGGTGAGCGGAGACTGTACAAGGTGTATAGAGCCGCGCGTGTACGAGGTGTATGGAGCCGAGATGTGCGTGTATTTTGGCATGGGGGGGTCCATTTGAAAGTTCGCATTGGGGCCTATAAGTTTGTAGTTACGCCCAGGGCTTTTTTTGTAAAAAAATATTTGCCAGTACGCATTTCTGATTAATTTCTCATTATTCAGTACTGTAGTCTGTACGCTAATTTCAATCAAAAACTATGTAATTCAGATTGCAAAAGAAAAATAAAAAATGACTAATACTGTATAAACGTTTTTTTTCACTTGCAAAATATGGTTTTCGTATTCCTTAACTGATTTACCTAGGCTGTATTCTATAAGAAATGCCAAATTTCAACCAAATTTTCTCAGCCACGACATCTCGAGTTCGTTCTTTACTGTTTCTTTCAATGGCTGATCTCCGACCTCGAAGTATCCAAGAGTCAACGTACTTTGTTGGATCAAACAGCTTCAAAGGTTGCCCAACTAGCCTGACAAAAAGCAGCGAAGAAATAGTCTTTGTCAGCAACGATGCACGGGATGGTGTCGCGATCAGGTTCATTTTCGAAAATCCCCGTTCGCATTCGCTGGAGGAAATAGGAATGGTACAGAGTGCGTGTTGCAGTGGCACCATTTTCTCAGAGCACTTTCTCCCCCATCAGTGGTATATAGCCCCCCATCACAGCTTACAGCCCCCCGATGCTGCCGCACACCTTAAAATAATGAACCATTCATTCTTACCCTCAGCCACCCCTGCCAGTCCCTGCTTCTTCCTGCTTTCGCCGGCATCATGTGACAGGCACTGCAGCAATGACGTCATTACTGCTGCGCTGGTCATAGCCGGGTACAAGCAGGAAGAAGCAGGGACTGGAGGACGGCAGCGGTGATAGAGCGACGGAGGGTAAGAATGAATGCTTTATTATTTTAAGGTGTTTGGCAGCACCTTCAGATTTTCCAGTACGCCGTACCGGCGCAAAAAAAGCACTGGTTACGCCACTGGAGAGGAGGTAAGAAAACAAGAGTAGTTGGCTTGTTTTGTGTTTTAGTAGAAGCGATCTGAGGTTAAGGAACAGGTCTGCAGATTAGGTCAGGTGAGGAGGTAAGAGGGAATGCGAGATAAACATTTATTTTAGAGATTGTTGGGGTTTAGGGACAGTGAAATAGAGTAAGAGTTGGTTCTGCCTATGGCTATAATTCCATATAGAGGTTATTGCATTAGGAGGCTCTGTGTTTCTCTTTCTAGCCCTTTTTGAACTTATGAAAAGCAAAGTGATTTTATAACTGAAATGAGTAGGAATTTTTTTTAGTGATTTTTCAGAGATTATTTGAACAGGATCCACTCCACAAAGTAAACTCCTTAAACTCTATGCACACATACCCTAAGAGTAACCAATCATCAAAATAAATACAAAATAAAACATCAAGCTGCAAAACATTTATTCTCCAAGCTGTGAATTTTCTACCTATGATAACAAAAATGTGAGGTACCATATATGTCATGCCTGGATTTTTATTCTTACAGTTATACAGGTACCCGTGAGAAATCTAACATGGCCGTCATTGAAGTTAAGATGTTGTCTGGCTATATTCCAGTAAAACACACAATAAAGAATGTAAGTTACAGGAATAAGCAGCTTTATAGAAAAGAGAAAATGGTTGCACTGTAGCACAGAGTGGGAAGGGAAGTTTTTCCTTTTAACCCTTTTTTGGTCCAATATTTAAAAACACAGTACTTGAAAAGTTTGACTGTTAGGCAGGAGCAAAGCTGTAAGCTGTGGGTGGGCAGAAGTTCATTTGGAATGATGTCAGATCTTTTTGCTCAAAGGTAAGAAAAGCAAAAACTGCCTCTTAAATAGAAACTGCTATTATAATGGCACATCGTAGGTAGGGATCTTGTTACAGATTTTACACTGGAGCTCAAAAGTTTCTAGTTACATTTCTGTTGAGAATTCAGCAATTATATAGGTTAAGAAAATAAGAAAAAAACATTTTTTGTTGGCACCAGATTATTCAGGATACTCTCCAAGCGTTTGACAACAGAGCTTCTTTATTCAGGAACAATCAGGAACAATATATGATAAGCTTAGTAGATCAGGAATAAATCATGTGTGTGTCTCTATCTGTGCAGCATCTACAGCAGGCTGCTTCTCTCATACACACACACACAGAGGAAAACAGGAAATACAGTCACATGCTATCCCTGTGTGAGCCTCTGAGAGTTTTTTTTTGTTCTAACTTTATGAACAGCATACAGATATAGCAGCTAAACACTCATAGACAGGAATGGAGTTGTTGCGCAAAACATATTCCAGCAATTTTGATATTTTAAGAATCATAAAACGCAACAAAAAGGTCACCTTAGGGGTTCGTTCACACATCTGTTTTTTCGACTCGAGTTCTTTCTATGAAAATAGCAGACAACGCTTGGATCAATGGTATTCAATGGGTCAGTGAAGATGAGCAATTTATTTCGCTGATCTTATCTGCATGTGAATGAAATTTGCAGCATGCACTAGTTTCTTCCATAAAATCGTATGCCATATGGAACAACAGTGTAGCATTCAATTTTTACAGATACACTGCAATTCTGTAACATAGGAAACTGTAAATGGTTTTGGAAAGTATTAATAGCTGCTGCTGTAAAAACAACAGATTGTACACGGATGATAAGTGAGAAGAAAAAATCATCTACGTTTTCTGGATGAAACTTTGAATGTTTTTTATATGCTTGTGTGAACTTGGCCATAAGGGACTGATTTTTTATTTTTTAAGAAACAGCGCCATTCTTGTCCATGTACTGTGTCTAATATTGCAGTTCCTGTCCATTTACTTGACCATATTCAAACTTACATGAAACATGGTGTGTGTATGAACAGTGATGTAGAGACTGGCCATGGGTCTCCTTAACTGATGTGTTCGAGACAGGAGAACCTCGGCCAGTCCATTCATCATACATGGACCTTGTTTCATGGACATCTGAACTCGGCCTAAACCTCATAAAATTTGTCGCTCAATGACAAACCAGCCTCATTGCTGAACATGGAGAAGTGTTACAAAGGTAGAAACAATTCTTATCCTCCAAATAATGATGAATATCAGTTTTATTTGAAATTTGTCCCTTACAATCTCAGCTGTAACATCCATTTTTCTTCCCAGCTGGAGAAGAGCAAGTTAATACAAAGAAGTGAGATCCAGATGGACTTGGTAACTTTGTACCTGGACCAGGTCTGAATCAGTCATTATTATACCTTTCATTTTGCTATTTTGTTTCTTCTAACAAGATCTGAGATCCTTCTATGATAACTAGCCCCAAAAAATAATCTTTAGAAATAGAGAGGAGTGAATATCCTGAAATTCCTTTAGGGCAGATTCTCTTCATGCGGCCTGCAGATTCAAATACATTTGGCCCTAATTTAAAGAGACAGAATGAAAGATTTATTATGCTCTGATGTCTCTCAAAACCTCAAAGCATAAGAATTAGATGGGAGAGAAAATGCCTTTATTGCACGTTGCTTTTTCCTATTTTGTAGTATAGTTCCAACTAAAGTGGATATCTGCGTCTATGGATCATTCTCTTATTGAAATTTTGGGTCCATTGAGGTTTTACAGATATATTCTTTCACTCTAGATTGATCACAACCCAATATCCCTCTCCTTCATGGTGGAGCAGAGCATTGTGGTGAAGGACCTAAAAGCAGCTACAGCAAAAGTCTACGATTACTATGAGACTGGTAAACTTTTTTTGTACTGTCATACTACTGCTATTGCTTTACAAGTTCTTGCTTTTTTATGAGCCAAATTGTGGACTTATATGATGAACTTGTTAATCCATGTGTCTGTTTTCAAATTTACTATGACTATGTTATTACAAATCATAATTTGGAGACTTCTCTACCTCCCAGTGTCTAGGTTGTTGTTGTTGGTGGTGGGGTGTTATGCTTCTGAAAATTGACAATTTGGACCACAGTAGGATTGCTCTGCTAGTAAAAACTGAAGACCTCTCCCAGGTTGCAACTTTGGCTCTGCCTCATAGAAGAAGCACAGTGGTACTCAAGGTGGCCAAATCAAGTGATCCATCAAGCTTACAGTGATCCTGTCACCAAGTTTCCCTATATTACCCACCATTAAGGCCGTTTACACTATACTAGAATATTGTAAAAATGTCCCCAGTCACCTGTGCAGATCTCAAGAAAGACCTTTAATTATACTCACAGACGGCACATGGATGATGCACAGTACTGTAATGCGCATGTGCCGAGAAAGGTCAAAGAGTGCCGATGACCCGGAAGTAAAGCCAGCGCATGTGCATTACAGTACTTTGCTTTGCCCTGAGCAGGGCAGAGAGAAATGCGCTTGTGCGGAATCTCGATGGCGGACACTATGTGGATGACATAAGACGCATCACCCACATGAAGCAGAGAAGGAGGAAGATGGTAATTGAAGGAAGAGAGGAGGCACTGGATCAAGACCAGAGGTACAAAAGGATCAGACCGCGCCATCTGTAAGTATAATTAAAGGGTTTTTTTGGGGATCTATATAGGGAATTGGGGACTTTTTTGCAGCATTCTAGTATGCTGTAAAAGAGGTCGTAATGGTGGTGGCCATACATTATATGGGGAAAACCTGATGTTGGTGATAGGTTCCCTTTAAGAGTGGTGCAGGCATGCTCAAAAGCAGGGTTAGGGATATTTATACTATCACTCGGGGACCATATAAAATTATTAATTCTAATTTTATCCTGCAATATTTGGTCAAACATTTAATTAATTCAACCCTAATATCATGGCTGGAGCTCCTTCTCTCTTGTGCAATGATGTTAGATAGTGTGTTGATGATGTTCCTACGTGCAGCTGCTTTTCCATTTTTGCATCGATCTACAGTGTAATTGTCTATTTGCGATGAATTTTGAAAAGAACTCGCAGTAGTAAGTTCTGAACACAGTTGTATATTATACTGCAGATCTTCTCACAGTGGGGAATTTCATCACTGCTCATATAAAAATTTCTAGAACTCAATCAGTAGGGGGTCTGAAGTATATCACATAGGAGACGCTGAGAATTCTCAATATACATCACATAGGAGACACAGACTACTGTATATACTGTACATCACACAGGAGATGCTGGGACTGGAACATATACTTCACATAGAATACGCTGGGGTTGAGGTATATTCATCACAGGAGACACAGAGAAAATATACATCACAGGAGATGCTATGGACCTATATATTACAGGAGATGCTAGGGACATATACATCACAGAAGATGCTAAGGACATATATACATCATGAGAGAGACTGGGGCTGGGGCACATACATTAGAAGAGACACCAGAGCATATACTTTGCAGTAGTTGCTGGGGTAGACACATCAAACGAGACACTGGGGTATGTTCATCACAGGAGACACTGGAGCATATACATCAAAGGAGGGGATGGGGCATATACAACACAGGAGTGGTTGGGGCTGCTGTGGCTGTCCTCGGCATGACTGAAGCACAGATTACAAAATACATCCTGATTCTGGAATATGTCAGGATTCAATCCTCCATTGTATTAGTGTGCTTGCAGTGTCAGTAGCAATTTATACACTGTGATCCTTGACCTGAGAACTGCGGACCCTTGGGAATCTGTCCATGGGCCGGAGGTTCCCCACCCCTGCTCTGAAGCATAGTGTCTGTCTACAGCACATGCTCTTTGCCTAGACAACCAGAAACTCTAAGATCTCAGTGTGGCCGGTAACCTTGGCAATAAGCTATACACTAAAAAATTGCAATTTTCTTTGCTATTAAAAATCTTTCCATTCTTGACATAAATTGCGAACTTGCTTAATTTTACAAACACTCTTTTATTTTACCTATGTAAGAATTTAAGATAATCCTTATAAAACTTACAAAATAGAAATTAATTCTGGTAATTTTGTCTCCCAGATGAACATGCCACTGTAGATTACAACCTTCCTTGCAGTTATGGTAAGTGAATTCCACTTTCCTTTCGAAATATTTAAATTTATACTGTAGAATCATTTTTAATTTGTGTGCATATTACACTTTGCATGTTTGAGCAATTTACCCAAAGTATCGTTCCGTGTCATCTCTATGTCTCATATGGTAAGAATTTATAACAAAATGGGGCGCACTGACTGTACCAATCACAAATATATAAATGTAGGTTTAGGTGCAGCAACAGTGGAATAATAAACATAAGAAGAGAAGAAAAAGAACCACTGCAATTAGCGCACACTGAACCAGTATAAAAACAATATTTTATTGATGCAGCAATACAATTAAAAACATAATAAAAACATATGAAGCATCCCACAATATATAACAGTGAAGTATGGCATATCACAATTATAGATTATGCTATAGCAACCTGTATATCAACCATGTGGTCCAACCTCACTGTACTTAATCACAACAACCACCCCATAAACCTGCTCATGGAGACCAAGGGCCCTAATATTGCACAATCACTGCATGAAATAATTCCATGCATGTGTCCCTAAATATTCACTGGTTAGGGCACACAGGCCATAATGAGCCAAACAGCAATATGGCTAATGCCCGCAATCCAATATTCAATTGTACCACACAAAAATTGCTCCAGAGCAACCAATAATAAGGTCGCAGTGAAAATACAGCTAATCAGTGTACTTCCCCTGATGAAGCCGCATAGGTTGCGGCGATACGCGTGGGGTATGATCCTGGGTGTAGCACCCACTTTGTTATAGCTGTATTTTCACTGCAGTGATTGTGCAATATTAGGGCCCTTGGTCTCCATGAGCAGGTTTATGGGGTGGTTGTTGTGATTAAGTACAGTGAGGTTGGACCACATGGTTGATATACAGGTTGCTATAGCATAATCTATAATTGTGATATGCCATACTTCTCTGTTATATATTGTGGGATGCTTCATATGTTTTTATTATATTTTTAATTGTATTGCTGCATCAATAAAATATTGTTTTTGTACTGGTTCAGTGTGCGCTAATTGCAGTGGTTCTTTTTCTTCTCTTCTTATATGGTAAGAATTTGTGACAGATAGAACTCACTCTTCCCCATGTTATTCTATGGGACTGTACACATGTCCAATTTTTTTTCCTCATACATAGCCGATCTGGGGAAAATAAGGAAAATAATTACAGCATGCCCGAGTTTGAACTGATAGTCCATGCAAGTCCATGAGTCCGTGGAAAACATTGGACTTCTGTCAGAGGACATCTGACTGCAGTCCAATTTCTTTGGACTGACAAAATAGAGGAGATAGAGAAATTTTATTCTCACTCTTCTCATCTGAGAGACTTAGATCATACTATTTTCACACTCAGAATTTGATCAGAGTCTGATTTACATAATTGGCTTGATTATTTCTATGGAAAATATGACCTCAATACAATAGACATATTGTCAAATCCCATAGCAAATGTACTAAGAATTGAAGGACCTGTTGGCCCAGAAGTTATAGCGTGGAGTGATCTGGCGAATCAGAACCCATTGGCTGCGCCTGTCACGATATGTGACTAGCCCTGCGTGGCGCGACCCGACGACCGGTCAGTCACCAAACAACAAGACAAACAAGGGGACACCGGGGAAACAATTACAACGGTGGGCCCTGCGATAGGGAACGGGGAAATGGACACCTCCTGCACGCTCCTGAGGATGTGCCCTGCTCTTACTAGCATCCCTATACAGGTTCTTTCAACCTGTCGCTGAGCAGGATACTTTGCCCCTCACTTATCCTGCACCTATCCCTCACTAGGGAATTGGAAAGTGCGGACACTGGTCCCACCGCTGCACTAATAAAACACCAAGGGGAGATACGACAGACAGTGTTAAACAAAACAACACTTAGCTTTCTCTGCTGCCAATGCACCGTGCAGCAGAGTAAGGCTCCTGAACTCAGCTTTCAGCAGAATCACCACTGCTCCAGAAAGCTCCTCTCTGGAACAGAACCACCACTGCTCCTGATAAGGCCTCTTTCACACTTCCGTTTTTGACAATCAGTCAAGATCCGCCAATTTTGAAAAAAAACGGATCCGCCATTTTTCTTTGCGGATCCGTTTTTTTCCCCATTGACTTTCATTATTGGCGGATCCTGACTGATTGCCGTCCGTTGCATCCGTTTTTTTGAGGATCCGCCACAATGTTAGTGTCCGTCAACATCCTCAAAGATTTCCAAACGGAGCTTGCAACGTTTTTTTGTCCGGCGGGATCCTCCAGACACTGAATTAACCCCAAAATCTGTCTGGGTGCCGGACAAAAAAAAAAATTCTCTCTCTCTCTCTCTCTCTCTCTCTCCTAACCGGCCAGCGATTCCTTTAAATTTCCTCATTTTCAGGATCCGTCTAAAAGCGGATCCTGTGCCATCCGTTCACATCAGTTGAGAACGGATCCGCTTATCTGCCTTTTTGGCAGATTATAACTGATGCAAATAACTGAAGTGTGAAAGAGGCCTTAGCTGAACCACCACTGCACCAGGTAGCTCCAGTCTTCACCACGGTTGATATCCAAAAAGGACCTGCATAACAAACCATCAACAGATGCACCAGGTGACCTTATATAGGAAGGTGGGAGTGGTCACCACTAGTGTTGAGCATTCCGATACTGTAAATATCGGGTATCGGCCGATATTCGCTGTATCGGAATTCTGATACGAGTACCGATATTTTTTCAATATCGGATACTGTAATCGGAAGTCCCCATAATGCAATGAGCCATTGTTGTGGCTGTGATTGGCTGCTGAAATGATGTCATCATGATGCGCGGTCTGTGCGCATCATGATGCGCGGTCTGTGCCGACTGCGGGGGGCCTGTACAGGCCTGCCGGGGGCCTGTGCCAGCTGTTGGGGGCCTGTACGGGCCTCTCGGGGGTCTATGCGGGCCTGCCGGGGCCCTGTGTGGGCCTGCTGGGGCCTGTACGGGCCTGCTGGGGGCCTGTGCTGGCTGTCGGGGGCCTGTACGGGCCTCTCGGGGGTCTATGCGGGCCTGCCGGGGCCCTGTGCGGGCCTGCCGGGGCCTGTACGGGCCTGCCGAGGGCCTGTGCCGGCTGTCGGGGGCCTGTACGGGCCTCTCGGGGGTCTATGCGGGCCTGCCGGGGCCTGTACGGGCCTCTCGGGGGTCTATGCGGGCCTTCCGGGGCCCTGTGAGGGCCTGCCGGGGAATGTACGGGCCTGCCGAGGGCCTGTGCCGGCTGTCGGGGGCCTGTACGGGCCTCTCGGGGGTCTATGCGGGCCTGCCGGGGCCTGTACGGGCCTCTCGGGGGTCTATGCGAGCCTGTCGGGGGTTGTGTGTGTGTGCAGGCATCTTCCAATGGGACTACAAGTCCCATCGGGCGATGCCTGCTACAATGACAGTGATTGACACATTAGCCAATGATGGGACAGTAGTAGTCCCATCATCCGGCTAATGTGTTAAATGTAAAAAAAAAACAAAAAAACATACATACTACATACATACTACATATATACTACATTCATACAACATACATACATACTACATTCATACAACATACATACATACTATATACTACGTACATACTACATATATACTACATTCATACAACATGCATACATACTACATACATACTACATATATACTACATTCATACAACATACTACATACTACGTACATACTTCATATATACTACATTCATACAACATACACACATACTACATACATACTACATTCATACAACATACATACTACATACAGTACCACATACATACTACATATATACTACATTCATACAACATACATACATACATACTATATACATATTTCATAAATACTACATTCATACAACATACTGTACATACATACTACACATATACTACATTCATACAACATACATACTACATACATACTTCATATATACTACATTCATACAACATACATGCATACTACATACTACATACATACTTCATATATACTACATTCATACAACATATATACATACTACATTCATACAACATACATACATACTATATACTACGTACATACTACATATATACTACATTCATACAACATGCATACATACTACATACATACTACATATATACTACATTCATACAACATACTACATACTACGTACATACTTCATATATACTACATTCATACAACATACACACATACTACATACATACTACATTCATACAACATACATACTACATACAGTACCACATACATACTACATATATACTACATTCATACAACATACAGTGGGGAAAAAAAGTATTTAGTCAGTCAGCAATAGTGCAAGTTCCACCACTTAAAAAGATGAGAGGCGTCTGTAATTTACATCATAGGTAGACCTCAACTATGGGAGACAAACTGAGAAAAAAAAATCCAGAAAATCACATTGTCTGTTTTTTTTTCATTTTATTTGCATATTATGGTGGAAAATAAGTATTTGGTCAGAAACAAAGGAGGTTTGCACTCAAAATCTCACGATACATGGCCCCATTCATTCTTTCATGTACCCGGATCAGTCGTCCTGGCCCCTTTGCAGAGAAACAGCCCCAAAGCATGATGTTTCCACCACCATGCTTTACAGTAGGTATGGTGTTTGATGGATGCAACTCGGTATTCTTTTTCCTCCAAACACGACAAGTTGTGTTTCTACCAAACAGTTCCAGTTTGGCTTCATCAGACCATAGGACATTCTCCCAAAACTCCTCTGGATCATCCAAATGCTCTCTAGCAAACTTCAGACGGGCCCGGACATGTACAGGCTTAAGCAGTGGGACACGTCTGGCACTGCAGGATCTGAGTCCATGCTGGCGTAGTGTGTTACTTATGGTAGGCCTTGTTACATTGGTCCCAGCTCTCTGCAGTTCATTCACTAGGTCCGCCCGCGTGGTTCTGGGATTTTTGCTCACCGTTCTTGTGATCATTCTGACCCCACGGGGTGGGATTTTGCGTGGAGCACCAGATCGAGGGAGATTATCAGTGGTCTTGTATGTCTTCCATTTTCTAATTATTGCTCCCACAGTTGATTTCTTCACTCCAAGCTGGTTGGCTATTGCAGATTCAGTCTTCCCAGCCTGGTGCAGGGCTACAATTTTGTTTCTGGTGTCCTTTGACAGCTCTTTGGTCTTCACCATAGTGGAGTTTGGAGTCAGACTGTTTGAGGGTGTGCACAGGTGTCTTTTTATACTGATAACAAGTTTAAACAGGTGCCATTACTACAGGTAATGAGTGGAGGAAAGAGGAGACTCTTAAAGAAGAAGTTACAGGTCTGTGAGAGCCAGAAATCTTGATTGCTTGTTTCTGACCAAATACTTATTTTCCACCATAATATGCAAATAAAATGAAAAAAAAACAGACAATGTGATTTTCTGGATTTTTTTTTCTCAGTTTGTCTCCCATAGTTGAGGTCTACCTATGATGTAAATTACAGACGCCTCTCATCTTTTTAAGTGGTGGAACTTGCACTATTGCTGACTGACTAAATACTTTTTTTCCCCACTGTACATACATACATACTACATACATACTTCATATATACTACATTCATACAACATACTGTACATACATACTACACATATACTACATTCATACAACATACATACTACATACATACTTCATATATACTACATTCATACAACATACATGCATACTACATACTACATACATACTTCATATATACTACATTCATACAACATATATACATACTACATTCATACAACATACATACATACTACATACATACTTCATATATACTACATTCATACAACATACATACATACTACATACATACTACATACATACTACATTCATACAACATACATACATATTACATACTACATACATACTTCATATTTACTACATTCATACAACATGCATACATACTACATACATACTTCATATATACTACATTCATACAAAATACATACATACTACATTCATACATACATACTACATACGTACTTCATATATACTACATTCATACAACCTACATACTTCATATATACTACATTCATACAACATACATACATACTACATACATACTAAATACATACTACATTCATACAGCATACATACTACATACTTCATATATACTACATTCATACAACATATATACATACTACATACTACATACATACAACATACTGTATATACTACATTAATACAACATACATACATACTACATATATACTACATTCATGCAACATACATACATACTACATATATACTACATTCATACAACATACATACAACATACATACTACATACATACTACATACAATACATTCATACATTCATACAATACATACATATAGACATACAGTACATATAACATAGAGTACATACTCACCATTACTTGTCACTTTGATCCCCAAAGCCTGTGTCATCTGTGAGAAAAATATGAAAATAGCAAACAACATACACTCACTGGCCACTTTATTAGGTACACCTGTCCAACTGTGTGTTAAGACTTAATTTCTAATCAGCCAATCACATGGCGGCAACTCAGTGCATTTAGGCATGTAGACATGGTCAAGACAATCTCCTGCAGTTCAAACCGAGCATCAGTATGGGGAAGAAAGGTGATTTGAGTGCCTTTGAACGTGGCATGATTGTTGGTGCCAGAAGGGCTGGTCTGAGTATTTCAGAAACTGCTGATCTACTGGGATTTTCACGCACAACCATCTCTAGGGTTTACAGAGAATGGTCCGAAAAAGAAAAAAAATCCAGTGAGCGGCAGTTCTGTGGGCGGAAATGCCTTGTTGATGCCAGAGGTCAGAGGAGAATGGGCATACTGGTTCGAGCTGATAGAAAGGCAACAGTGACTCAAATTGCCACCCGTTACAACCAAGGTAGGCAGAAGAGCATCTCTGAACGCACAGTGCGTCGAACTTTGAGGCAGATGGGCTACAGCAGCAGAAGACCACACTGGGTACCACTCCTCTCAGCTAAGAACAGGAAACTGAGGCTACAATTTGCACAAGCTCATCGAAATTGGACAGTAGAAGATTGGAAAAACGTTGCCTGGTCTGATGAGTCTCGATTTCTGCTGCGACATTCGGATGGTAGGGTCAGATTTTGGCGTAAACAACATGAAAGCATGGATCCATCCAGCCTTGTATCAACGGTTCAGGCTGGTGGTGGTGGTGTCATGGTGTGGGGAATTTTTTCTTGGCACTCTTTGGGCCCCTTGGTACCAATTGAGCATCGTTGCAACGCCACAGCCTACCTGAGTATTGTTGCTGACCATGTCCATCCCTTTATGACCACAATGTACCCAACATCTGATGGCTACTTTCAGCAGGATAATGCGCCATGTCATAAAGCTCGAATCATCTCAGATTGGTTTCTTGAACATGACAATGAGTTCACTGTACTCAAATGGCCTCCTCAGTCACCAGATCTCAATCCAATAGAGCATCTTTGGGATGTGGTGGAACGGGAGATTCGCATCAGGGATGTGCAGCCGACAAATCTGCGCCAACTGTGTGATGCCATCATGTCAATATGGTCCAAAATCTCTGAGGAATGCTTCCAGCACCTTGTTGAATCTCTGCCACGAAGAATTGAGGCAGTTCTGAAGGCAAAAGGGGGTCCAACCCGTTACTAGCATGGTGTACCTAATAAAGTGGCCAGTGAGTGTATATACTCCCTGATCCGCATAAATCCACGAGTGTCCCACGACGATCTCCCGTGGAGAAAAGCAGCATCAGCTGATGCAACCGCTCTCTACGGGCCCCAGGAATACAATGACGGGAGGTAGGTATCCTTCCGCACTGTATTCCTCCACCACTGTAGAAAAAAAGTCCCTAGTCTCACTTTATGGCAAAAGCTGCGTGGGAACCTTCTCACACAGCAATGCTAAAAGTGAGACTAGGGACTATTTTTTTACAGTGGCGGAGAAATGCAGTGCGGAAGGATACCTACCTCCCGTCATTGTATTCCTGGGGCCCGCAGAGAGCGGTGGCATCAGCTGATGCTGCTGTTCTCCATGGGAGATCGTCGTGGGACACTCGTGGATTTCTGCGGATCAGGGAGTATATCGCTTGTTTGTTATTTTCATATTTTTCCACAGATGACACTGGCTTCGGGGAACAAAGTGACAAGTGATGGTGAGTATGTACTCTATGTTATATGTACTGTATGTCTATATGTATGTATTGTATGAATGTATTGTATGTAGTATGTATGTAGTATGTATGTTGTATGTATGTAGCATGTTGTATGTATGTTGTATGAATGTAGTATATATGTAGTATGTATGTAGTATGTTTGTATGTATGTTGTATGAATGTAGTATATATGTAATATATATGTAGTATGTATGTTGTATGAATGTTGTATATATGTAGTATGTAGTATGTATGTATGTTGTATGAATGTAGTATATATTGTGAGAATCATGTGGGAATAGTGGATGAGGGCAGGTATATCTCGCCCAGATTCCTTTCCTATGTGGCCTAGTCTGGTCAGTATCGCACCTGCTTGCTAATGAATAATGGGAGGTGGATATAAAAGGATGCCAGGTGGTTGTGTGAGTGTCTCAGCCTGGGAACACAGAGAGCCTGTCTGTGTGAGAGACACACGTGAGTGAAAGCAGTGCCCACTGCAACTGTGGTTTGGCTGGATGGGAGAAGCCCGCCAGTTGGTAGTTAGGTTGTCCATTGTTTAGTTAGCGCCGGACAGGCAAGGATTTGTTTTGTTTTATTTCCTTTTGCATTGCTTTCACCGTTAATAAACCTGACCCAGTGTCAGTTACACCCGAATCCCAACTCTGCGCCTGAGTTTCATGCTGAACGCACGTGACCTTTGACCCCAGCAAAGCCGATCCCGGAGTGTTTTATCACATTGTGGTGGAGAACGCGGGCATCACGTTGCAAGCATGAGCATGGAGGACGTGGTGAAAGCGCTGGTACAGTCCACCGCCGTCCAGCAAGAAGCTAATCGGGTGATGATAGCCCAGCTGAAGGAGTTGGTGGACATGACAGCTACCGATCGTTCGCTTCTCCAGCAGGTGGCGCAGCACCTGGCAAGCTTACCTGAGGTTAACCTGGAAGCAGAGTCGAGAGTGATTCACGTGAGTCGGTACTGGCAGAAGATGACGACCGAAGATGACGTCGAGGCATACCTGACCACGTTTGAACGGACGGCGGTGCGAGAAAAATGGCCGAAGGCACGATGGGCCGGCCTGATTGCCCCGTTTCTTTCTGGTGAGGCCCAAAAGGCGTATTATGACTTGGAACCTGAAGCTGCGCAGGACTTTGACAAATTGAAAGCCGAGATCTTGGCCCGGCTGGGAGTGATGACTGCTGTCCGTGCACAGAGAGTGCATCAATGGACTTATCAGCCGGATAAACCACCGCGGTCACAGATGTTCGACCTGATCCACGTGATGAAGAAGTGGCTACAACCCGAGGTGTTGACAGCACCAGAGATAATCCAGAGAGTCGTCATGGACAAGTACCTGAGAGCTCTACCGCCAGCCCTGAGGAAGTGGGTAAGCCATGGAAATCCAACGACGGCAGATCAACTGGTGGATCTGGTTGAACGTTACTCCGTGGCGGAAGGACTCCGAGACGACGCTACCCCACCTCGTTCTTCATCATCTCCACGTGGAACCGGTAAGACTGTTCCAGGGAGTAGGGGAGATGGAAAAATCCCTAAGACAGTGGGGGAGGAAAACGGGACTGCCCGCACTGCGAGGCCGAGAGTAACGAACTGTGGTCTAAGCAAGGGGCCCGTTAGGTGTTTCCGCTGCCAAGAGATGGGACATATAGCTGCGAACTGTCCGGTCACTACTGAACCCATGCAGTGCGACATCACAGACTCTAAAAACTGCATGTCTATGGTTGCACGGGTAGTGTGTGTGAATGCCGGTCAAAAGGATGTGGAAAAACACTTGTGTGATTTAACTGTTGATGGCAAAAATGTGGTGGCATTGTTAGACTCGGGAAGTGTGGTGACTCTGGTGAAGGCCAGTCTGGTGTCAGCCCCGACTGGACCATCAGACAAATTTTCTGTAACGTGTGTGCATGGAGACACCTGTTCGTACCTCACCATGGTCATATGCATTACTACTTCCTATGGGTCTGTGCAACATAAAGTGGGACTCGTCCCAGCGTTATTGCATGATGTTATCCTGGGCCGGGATTTTCCCCACTTCTGGCAATTGTGGGAGAATCAGTTGATGCCCTCGGGTAATAGTGTACATGACTCTTCTCCCAGGGCGCGTGTGGGTCCCGAACCCCTGGAAGAGGTCTCCCCGGAAGACTCGGGGGAAGAGTCTGCGAGAAATGACCTGCAGTTCCAGTTTTCAGTCATGGCGGGTGATACGGAGGAGACCGGGGAAGAGGAGGACGCCGACAGCCGTCCACCTCCCCGTTTGCCGGATTTAGAAGTTCAGAAAGATGACTTCCAAAGCGAGCAAATAAAGGATCCTACCCTTTCTCAGGCTAGGACAAATGTAAAAGTGATAAATGGGGTACCCGTAGAACCTGGCTCTAGGCTGGCATATCCTTACATGGTTCTGGAGAATGATTTACTCTATCAGATAGAGAAAAAGGGGGAAGATACGGTGCAACTATTAGTCGTGCCAAAACCCTACCGGCGGCAGGTGCTGGACCTGGCCCACGGACATGTGATGGGAGGTCACCTGGGAGTCCAGAAAACCACCGAAAGGATATTACACTGTTTTGTTTGGCCAGGCATGCATCACGATATTCGTGTATATTGTGAGTCTTGTCCTGACTGCCAAGCCTCTGCACCTAAGCCCCGGTTCTGTAGCCCTTTGGTACCCCTACCTATTATTGAAGTCCCGTTTGAGAGGATTGGGATGGATTTAGTTGGGCCCCTTCCACGGTCTGCACATGGACACCAACATATCCTGGTCATCTTGGATTATGCCACTCGTTACCCGGAGGCCATCCCTTTGCGTAACACGGCCACCAAGACGATTGCCAAGGAACTGGTGCATGTGTTTAGTCGGGTCGGTATATCAAAACAGATACTCACCGACCAGGGGACCCCCTTTATGTCCAGGGTAATGAAGGAGCTCTGCCGATTGTTACAAATTGAACCATTACGCACATCCGTGTATCACCCTCAAACAGACGGGTTGGTCGAACGGTTCAATAAAACTCTGAAGCAGATGCTGAGAAAGGTGATAGACAAGGATGGGAAGAACTGGGACTATTTACTTCCGTATTTGCTTTTTGCCATCAGGGAAGTACCCCAGTCTTCCACGGGATTCTCGCCTTTCGAGTTATTGTACGCCCGACGTCCTCGCGGACTGTTAGACGTTGCAAGAGAAACCTGGGAGGGTCAGGTCACTCCGTTTAAAACAGTGATAGATCACGTCACACAAATGCAGGACCGTATTGCGGCGGTTATGCCTATCGTCAAATAACACATGATACAGGCTCAAGGAGCCCAAAAAAGAATCTATGATAGGGGCGCCAAGATCCGTACGTTTGCACCCGGAGATAGGGTGTTGATCCTGGTCCCCACGGTGGACAGTAAGTTCCTAGCAAAGTGGCAGGGCCCCTTTGAGATTAAGGAAAGAGTTGGTGAAGTAAACTACAAAGTATACCAGGCAGGTAAACGGAAACCTGAACAGATTTATCATGTAAATCTGATAAAACCCTGGAAAGATTGGTCTGCCTTGTCAGCGGAGCTGGCCCGTCCCGTCTGCTCGCTTACCGTACCGGAGGTACGGGTTGCAGAGACTCTCTCAGAGCGGCAAAAGACTGAGGTCAGGCAGTTTCTACTTCACAACCAAAAGTTTTTCTCAGAAAAACCCGGGCAGACTACGCTAATGAAACATGACATCATAACGGAACCTGGTGTCACAGTTCACGTAAAGCCCTACCGAATCCCGGAAGCGCGCCGTGAAGCCGTTTCCCGAGAAGTGAAGGCAATGTTAGAGTTAGGTGTCATTGAGGAATCACACAGTGCTTGGTCGAGCCCGATTGTGCTAATTCCTAAACCGGACGGCACCCTCCGGTTCTGCAATGACTTCAGGAAACTGAATGCGGTCTCAAAATTTGATGCCTACCCTATGCCCCGGGTCGACGAGTTAATAGATCGGTTAGGAAAAGCCCGGTATATTACGACCCTAGACCTAACAAAGGGGTATTGGCAGATCCCTCTGGTGGAGGTTGCCAGAGAAAAGACGGCATTTGCTACCCCAGAAGGTCTATTTCAGTATGTGTATATGCCGTTTGGACTGCACGGAGCACCGGCGACCTTCCAGAGACTGATGGATCGAGTCCTGAGGCCACATAGGCAGTACGCTTCGGCCTATTTGGACAACATTGTCATTTACAGCTTGGACTGGGAGACTCATCTCCAGAAAGTACAAGCTGTGATTGACGACCTGTGGGAGGCAGGTCTAACCGCGAACCCCAAGAAATGTCACATCGGGCTAGAAGAAGCCCGGTATTTGGGGTATGTAATTGGGAGGGGTGTTGTTAAACCCCAGGTTGATAAGATTCAGGCGGTTCAGGACTGGCCACAACCTGTCAACAAGAAGCAGGTGCAAGCCTTCCTGGGGATCGCCGGCTATTATCGCCGGTTCATACCCAATTTTGCGGCCATCGCTACCCCCCTGACGGATCTTACAAAAGGGAAAGACTCCGTCATGATTAAATGGAGTTTAGCGGCTGAAGAAGCCTTCCATAGCCTAAAACGGGCACTTTGCTCTCAGCCCGTACTGGTGACTCCGGACTTCCGCAGCGAGTTTGTGGTACAAACGGATGCCTCTGATACCGGTATCAGGGCCGCACTCTCACAAGTGAGGGACGGAGTGGAACACCCAGTCCTCTATCTCAGCAGGAAGCTGAATAAATACGAGCAAAGGTATGCAGTCGTAGAAAAAGAGTGCCTCGCCATTAAGTGGGCTCTAGAGGCTCTCAAATATTACCTGGTGGGCCGAAAGTTCAGGCTCATCACTGACCATGCCCCTCTCAAGTGGATGCACTTGAACAAGGAACGGAATAGCCGGGTGACCCGGTGGTTCCTTGCCCTGCAGGCCTACACTTTTACGGTGGAGCACCGCCCAGGGGTACAGATGGGAAATGCAGATGCCCTGTCCCGAGTGCACTGTTTGGCGGGTGTCATTGCTCGACCGGAGTGGTCTGAGCAGAGGGGGGGGATATGTGAGAATCATGTGGGAATAGTGGATGAGGGCAGGTATATCTCGCCCAGATTCCTTTCCTATGTGGCCTAGTCTGGTCAGTATCGCACCTGCTTGCTAATGAGTAATGGGAGGTGGATATAAAAGGATGCCAGGTGGTTGTGTGAGTGTCTCAGCCTGGGAACACAGAGAGCCTGTCTGTGTGAGAGACACACGTGAGTGAAAGCAGTGCCCACTGCAACTGTGGTTTGGCTGGACGGGAGAAGCCCGCCAGTTGGTAGTTAGGTTGTCCATTGTTTAGTTAGCGCCGGACAGGCAAGGATTTGTTTTATGTTTTATTTCCTTTTGCATTGCTTTCACCGTTAATAAACCTGACCCAGTGTCAGTTACACCCGAATCCCAGCTCTGCGCCTGAGTTTCATGCTGAACGCACGTGACCTTTGACCCCAGCAAAGCCGATCCCGGAGTGTTTTATCACAATATGTAGTATGTATGTATGTATGTTGTATATATGTAGTATGTACACTCACTGGCCACTTTATTAGGTACACCTGTCCAACTGTGTGTTAAGACTTAATTTCTAATCAGCCAATCACATGGCGGCAACTCAGTGCATTTAGGCATGTAGACATGGTCAAGACAATCTCCTGCAGTTCAAACCGAGCATCAGTATGGGGAAGAAAGGTGATTTGAGTGCCTTTGAACGTGGCATGATTGTTGGTGCCAGAAGGGCTGGTCTGAGAATTTCAGAAACTGCTGATCTACTGGGATTTTCACGCACAACCATCTCTAGGGTTTACAGAGAATGGTCCGAAAAAGAAAAAAAGTCCAGTGAGCGGCAGTTCTGTGGCCGGAAATGCCATGTTGATGCCAGAGGTCAGAGGAGAATGGGCAGACTGGTTCGAGCTGATAGAAAGGCAACAGTGACTCAAATTGCCACCCGTTACAACCAAGGTAGGCAGAAGAGCATCTCTGAACGCACAGTGCGTCGAACTTTGAGGCAGATGGGCTACAGCAGCAGAAGACCACACTGGGTACCACTCCTCTCAGCTAAGAACAGGAAACTGAGGCTAAAATTTGCACAAGCTCATCGAAATTGGACAGTAGAAGATTGGAAAAACGTTGCCTGGTCTGATGAGTCTCGATTTCTGCTGCGACATTCGGATGGTAGGGTCAGAATTTGGCGTAAACCACATGAAAGCATGGATCCATCCTGCCTTGTATCAACGGTTCAGGCTGGTGGTGGTGGTGTCATGGTGTGGGAAATTTTTTCTGGGCACTCTTTGGGCCCCTTGGTACCAATTGAGCATCGTTGCAACGCCACAGCCTACCTGAGTATTGTTGCTGACCATGTCCATCCCTTTATGACCACAATGTACCCAACATCTGATGGCTACTTTCAGCAGGATAATGCGCCATGTCATAAAGCTCGAATCATCTCAGATTGGTTTCTTGAACATGACAATGAGTTTACTGTACTCAAATGGCCTCCTCAGTCACCAGATCTCAATCCAATAGAGCATCTTTGGGATGTGGTGGAACGGGAGATTCGCATCAGGGATGTGCAGCCGACAAATCTGCGCCAACTGTGTGATGCCATCATGTCAATATGGTCCAAAATCTCTGAGGAATGCTTCCAGCACCTTGTTGAATCTCTGCCACGAAGAATTGAGGCAGTTCTGAAGGCAAAAGGGGGTCCAACCCCTTACTAGCATGGTGTACCTAATAAAGTGGCCAGTGAGTGTATGTAGTATGTATGTATGTTGTATGAAATCAGTATATATGAAGTATGTATATAGTATGTATGTATGTTGTATGAATGTAGTATGTATGTAGTATGTAGTATATATGTTGTATGTATGTAGTATGTATGTAGTATGTATGTTTTTTTTTTTACATTCAACACATTAGCCGGATGTTGGGACTACTACTGTCCTATCATTGGCTAATGTGTCAATCACTGTCATTGTAGCAGGCATCGCCCGATGGGACTTCTAGTCCCATCGGACGATGCCTGCACACACACAAGACCCCCGGCAGGCCCGCATAGACCCCCGAGAGGCCCGTACAGGCCCCGGCAGACCCTCACAGGGCCCCGGCAGGCCCGCATAGACCCTCCAGAGGCCCGTGCAGGACCCAGCAGGCCCGCACAGGGCCCCGGCAGGCCCGCATAGACCCATGAGAGGCCCGTACAGGCCCCGGCAGGCCCGCACAGACCCCCGAGAGGTCCGCATAGGCCCCTGAGAGGCCCGTACAGACCACGCCCGCACACACAGACACGCACAGTGTCCACCCATGCACCGCCCACACTCTTTCCCCCTCCCGAACTGGATGTGCAAGGAAAGAAAGGGGTTTTTTACTTCCGATATTTCTGCCCCATAGACTTGCATGGGACTTCCGGTATCGGAATCGGCGATACCCGATACTTTTTGGGTATCGGTCCGATCCAATCCGATCCGATATTTCTCAGTATCGGATGGTATCGCTCAACACTAGTCACCACCAGCAGAATAACTAAACATGTAGTAACACCAGCTGCCACTGGGGGGAAAAACTGACATTAACCCCCAATGGCAGGAAAGGAAAAAAGTTTATATCTAAGAAGCCCAAACTGACACAGATCCAAAAATGGATCGTGACAGTACCCCCCTTGCAATGAGGGGCCTCTGGACCCTCAACACCACACTTCACTGGAAAACCATCTACAGTGAGGATGCCTAGATACACCAAAGTTCACCTCAGCAACCACCTGACTCTCAGGTTCATGGAGAAAGACAGCAGAGACAGTAGCCCCCGGGGAAGCAGCCCTCACGCAACTGACCCCAGCTGACTACTTCCCTGGACCGCCAATCTATCACCGGGTTGTGTTTTTTTCAACCAAGGGAGGCCTAAAATGATGGGTGTTGGCATTCCCCCCAAGACATAACATGACAGGGACTCTTCATGATGAGTCCCTATATGCAGATGTATATTATCAACGACTTGGGTCAACCTCCCCTGGCTAAGTGGGACAGAGTCAATGGCCTGGACGGTTAGGGGTTTGGCTAGCGTCCTACACCTCAGGCCATTGGCCTGGACAAAGTTAGCATCCACCAGATTGACTCCTGCTCCACTGTCCACAAGCACCGGTAGACCCTCATTTTCCCCGCCAAGCACCACTTCCACAGAGAGGGTACACAGAGGGGAAGAACTGGAGGAAATATACACTCTCTAGTCGCCTCCCTCCACACGACCAGGGGGACGCTGCTTCTTAACTGATACAGAAGATTTGGCGAGCGCTGGGCAGACTCCAAAGAAATGACCAGTCTGCCCACAGTAAAAACATGTCCCCACACCACAGTGAACCGCAAGCACTATTCCCACCTTCATGGGTTCGTCCGTCTGCACCGGTGTGACCTCCTCCCTAGCAAGGACTATAGGGGGCACATTTGGTGTATGCCTCTCCCTGAGTCATCTATCCTCCTGTGTTGTGAATTCTCTCTCTGGCTTCCCTCTGGTGATTACTGAAGATAGTGGAGCTGGTCAGATTGAGAGTTCTCTTTCTGTGCTCCCTCTGGTGGTTACTGGAGGTAGTGGAGCTGAGGTCTGATGTCTCCTGCTCTTTCCCTGCAAGTTCAGCTAAGTGGTTCATTTGCTATTCTGTTTGCATTTGATCTGGTTTAGTTTATCTCTGCTTGGTGCAGGTCAGCTAGCTCCGGCTGGGGCTGTGCTGAATCACCGCCCATATGTTACTGCATGTGCCAGTTTGCTTTGTCCCCTTTTATATTGGTCTCTTTTTGCTTTGCTTTCAGAATATACCAGAGTGCTGATATAGTGATAGTGATATAGTGATAGTGATATAGTGAGATAGCTGCTCTGGGGCAGTTAGTTTTCCCCTTTTCTTGCTTTAGGCTTATGTAGTCCTCCGGCGGTGACGAGGTGTCTAGGTCATCGTAGGAATGCTCCACTACTACTGCTAGTTGTGTGGATAGGATCAGGGATCTGCAATCTGCATAGTTACCAACCTCTCTGGTTTTCTGGGACTTGACTTTTTGTTGTTCTCCTCGGTGACCCATTCATAACACATCTCACTCTCCTTCTCGTTGGCATGTCACACGGAGAGTAATGGTCAGACAGAATGCACCAATCAATCCCTGGAACAAATTCTCAGGTGTCTGACCTCCGCCAGACAGGAGGATTGGTGTGATGCGTTACCATTGGCGGAATTCACTTTTAACAACCGGGTGAGTCAGTCCACCAACATGTCCCCATTCCTGATTAATTAAGGGTTTAATCCGCATTTTGGGGAATTTTCATGGGTGGATTCCGGTTGTCCAGGGGTAGAGGGGTCCGTTCAACGGTTAAAAAACCTCTGGGCCGCAGTCCAGCGTAATATCTCTCGGGCCCAGGAGAGGTACAAATATTTTGTTGACAAAAAGAGAGCCTCGGGAGACATGTTTCAGGTGGGAGAGAAGGTTAAGCTTTCCACAAGTAACATCAACTTAAAGGTACCATCAGTTAAATTGGGACCAAAGTTCATTGGTCCGTATGAGATTATGGAGATAGTCAACCCAGTGACATATAGGTTGCGTCTCCACGCCTCCCTAAAAATATCCAATGTGTTCCATAAATTTCTGTTGAAACCCATAGGGTCTGTCAAGGAGGACTCCGAGCCTGTTGTTCCTCCAGTGTTGGTGGAGGGTCAATTGGAGTATGAGGTCGGACATATTATGGACTCACAGCGGGTGCGCCGCTCCTTGCAAGACCTGGTCCACTGGAAGGGATATGGACCAGAGGATCGCTCATGGGTCCCTGCTCACTCTGTACATGCAGATCGCATGGTTTGGGCTTTCCATGCCAAATACCCTAGGAAGCCTGGGGGTCCAGAGGCCCCCGATGGGAGGGGGGTACTGTCATGATCCCAGTGCAGGTTTTGACCTGCACGTCAGGGGTTAATGTCTGGAGCCCAGAGTAGGCTTGTGGCCTCTCTTTGGTTCAGGGAGAGCTTCTTAAACCCCTGAGAAACTCCAATCCCCGTCAGTTATACTTTTGCCTTTGGCCGAGTGTGTTGACCCCTGTGTGCCTGTGCCTGTTCGTTGTCTTATAGCTTGCTTATTTGGTTCTGACCTGGTTTTGTTCCCCGTTGTGAGTTTGCCTGTTGATTCTGTACTGCGCTACCCTCTCTGTGTATGACTCATTGCCCGTGACCTGACTATTCTCTGCTCGCCCCTCTTGTACTTTGCAGCTATATTCGTGTATGACTCATTGGCTACGTCCTGACTATCCTCCCTGTCTATGACCCTTGGTAACTTTGTCCCGCAGTTACCCTGCTAGGAGTTTTCCTGCAGCTCCTAGCTCTCTGAGGTTTAGGCCACGCCCCCAGCAGTCACGTGCTTCAGGTCCTGCTGTTCTGAAGTACGCACCTTCTCTGCTGCTGCCCGCTCCACAGTTATCTCTGAGCACAGTTTGTTTTACTCAGGACACGAGCACAGGCTCAGTGAGCAAGTTCAGTGCGATGTTCCTGAAAATATGTTTGGGGGCTATCTATTCCTTTGGGGTCTGCTCCGGGGCAGTTTAGATTTCCCCTTTCTTGCTTTAGGCTTAGTTAGCTCTCCGGCTGTGCCGAGGCATCTAGGATCATCATAGGTACGCTCCACGGCTACTGCTAGTTGTGTGGACAGGATCAGGGGTCTGCATCCGCTTAGTTACCAACCCCTCTGGTTTTCTGTGGCTTAGCCTGGTCCTGCTATCCTCCTCGGTGCCCATTCATAACACACCTGGAAGGCAAGGGACATGGCGGTCTCCAACAACCTGGGGGCGGCGTACTGCACCAGAGTATCCTGCAACTTTGAGGACAGACCCTGCACAAAATGACTCCTAAGGGCAGGGTCATTCCACTGTGTGTCAGTGGTCCACCTTCTAAACTCTGAGCAGTACTCCTCAGCAGGCCGGACCCCCTGCTTGATCTTATGGAGTTGGGTTTCTGCCAGGGAGACTCCATCAGGATCTCCATACACCAGCGCCAGAGCCGCAAAAAACCCGTCCAACAACCATAAAGATGGCAAATAGGTCAGCAGGGAGAAGACCCAGGATTGGGGATCTCCCTTGAGAAGGGAGAAAATAATCCCCTCACACTGTTCCTCACTCACTGATGAACGGGGGCAGAGCCTGAAGTGTAATTTACAGACCTCCTGAAAAACCAGAAATGTATCTCTCCTTCCAGAAAACCTGTCAAGGAGAGATATCTTGGGTTTTGGTTGAGGCTGCACCTGAGCCGAGTCTAAGAACCCCACCAACTGCTGCAGTTGCTGCATCACCTCACCCCGCAGCACCTTAAGCTCATCGGTGAGGGTCTGAATCAGTTGGGAAAAGGACTGCATTTGGGTCATGGCTCACCAGAAAAAATGGGACGTTGGTTATAATGTCACAATATGTGACTGGCGCTGCGTGGAGCGATCTGACGACCGGTCAGTCACTAAACAACAAGACAAACAAGGGGACACCGTGGAAACAATTACATTGGTGGGCCCTGCAATAGGGAATGGGGAAATGGTCACCTCCTGCACTATCCTGAGGATGTGCCCTGCTCTTACTAGCGTCCCTATACAGTTTCTTTCAACCTGTCGCCGAGCAGAATACCTTGCCCCTCACTTACCCTGCACCTATCCCTCACTAGGGAATTGGTAAGTGCGGACACTGGTCCCACGGCTGCACTAATAAAACACCAAGAGGAGATACGACAGATAGGGTTAAAGAAAACAACACTTAGCTTTCCCTGCTGCCAATGCACTGTGCAGCAGAGTAAGGCTCCTGAACTCAGCTTTCAGCAGAATCACCACTGCTCCAGAAAGCTCCTCTGTTCAAAAAAACCACCACTGCACCAGGTAGTTCCAGTCTTCACCACGGTTGATATCCAAAAAGGGCCTGTCATAACCAATTGTCAGCTGATGCACCAGGTGACCTTATATAGGAAGGTAGGAGTGGTCAACACCAGCAGACTAACTAAACATGTAATAACACCAGCTGCCACCGGGGGAAAAAACTGACATTAACCCCTAATGGCCAGAAAAAAAGTTTATATCTGAGAAGCCCAAACTGACACAGATCCAAAAATGTATCGTGACAGCGCCCATGGTGTTAGGCTACTTTCACACTTGCGTTTTTTTGCTGCGCGTTTTTTGCGCACACAAACACATGAAAAAAACGCATCATGCGTTTGTTTGTGTTTTTTTGCGGGTTTTGGTGCATTTTTTAAAAAAAACGCATAGTCTAGAATGGGTGTTTTGCTGTAAAAAAAACGCATTGCGTGCGCATGCGTTTTTTGGGGGCAAGAAGGACGCACAAAAAACGCAACAGGATGCATTTTGTGCGCCCGAGCGCACACTCCAAAAAAACGCATGCGCATACAAACGCGTACAAACACGTGTGTATGCGCACATATGCGCACCCATGATAAAGTATAGGGGAAAAAAGCATGCTTTTTTTGCGCTAAAACACAGCGCAAAAAAACGCAAGTGTGAAACCAGCCTTAGCCTGAAAGAAGAACGGAGCTCTGAGATTCTGTGTGGACTATCGACGGTTGAGCGTGACCAGTAGAAGCGCTACTGCAGCGCGAAACGGCTGTCGTCATTTCCACTCCTGCTCCCATCCTCCCTATGCCGATGCTTTAAGTATTGGAATAAAGAAGTTTTTAACCGGTGAGTGCAATCCGTTTTCTCTTTTTTGTATCCATTGTGGCTAATTTCTGTGGAGTGGCACCCCGGTCTATGGAGCACTTCACGCGGTACGCATGTTAGCAATACCAGCTCACACAATCATTTGTGCAACGAATGGGCTTCCTAGCTGTGCGGATTAACACTTTGTTGGAGGTAAACATGAAGTAACACCAGCAGCCACCGGGGGAAAAAACTGACATTAACCCCTGATGGCCAGAAAGGAAAAAAGTTTATATCTGAGAAGCCCAAACCGACACAGATCCAAAAATGTATCGTGACAGCGCCCATGGTGTTAGCCTGAAAGAAGAACGGCGCTCTGAGATTCTGTGTGGACTATCGACGGTTGAACACATGTACGGTCTAAGACTTGTTGACAATGATAGAAGAAAATATGTCAGCACTAGGGAAAGCTAAATATTTCTCCTCCATTGATTTGACTAGTGACTATAGGCAAGTCTCCACAGCAGAGTATGATTGACAGAAAGCGGCCTTCATTCTCCTTATGGGACTGTTTGTGTTTAATCCGATGCCATTTAGGCTGACTAATGCTCCATAGACATTCCAACAGTTGATGAAGAGGTCTCCCGGAGACTTTGAGATGACTCTAATATATCTGGATGATATTGTGGCATGCTCCACCATGTTAGAAGAGTATCTTGCACGACTGGCAGGTGCTAGAGCAGCTTCTGAAACATTGAATGAAGATAAAAGCCCAAAAGTGTCAACTGTTTCAGAAGGAGATTGAGTACCTGGGCCATACAGTCTCCAGTGAAGGTGTGTACCCGTCGAACGAGAAGGTGCCTGTCATGCAGAAGTTACCTTACCCAACCACCTTGAGGGAGCTGAGAGCATTTATGGGTATCTCTGGGCACTACAAAAGGTTCATAAAGGACTTTGCGAAGACTGCAGCACCTCTGCATGAATTGTTGAGAGGGACAACAGGTGTTATCTTGGCACAAAGAATCAAAGTAAACAAAACATAGTCATATTGTAAAATATTTTACAGCATCCCTATCATTTTGAATTTGCACCCCCTATAAATAGAACACCACAACGCAGATGGCGACAGCCCTGGCACACGGTGCAAACACGTTTCCTGCAGTGGTGCTCCAGGTGCGCCGAACGTCTGTGGAGAAAATCCAATCTACACGAAGATTTCATCCATTTTAAGTTTATGCTTAGAACATACAACACTGCCCTTCACCTCTCCAAACAAATCTATTTCAACACCCTCATCACCTCACTGTCCAATAACCCGAAACGTCTCTTTGACACTTTTCATTCTCTACTCAATCCAAGAGTACAGGCCCCAACCACGGAGCTCCGAGCTGATGATCTGGCCAATTATTTCAAAGAAAAAATTGACCAGATTCGACAGGAAATTATCTCCCATTCACCTCATACCATGCACTGTCCTCCCTCCCCCACTGCATCTAGCTCACTCTCTGATTTTGAACCAGTCACAGAAGAAGAAGTAAGCAGGCTCCTTGCATCTTCTCGCCCAACTACTTGCACCAGTGACCCATTTCCGTCACATCTCCTCCAGTCCCTTTCCCCTGCTGTCACCCCTCACCTAACTAAAATATTTAACCTCTCTCTCTTCTGGTATTTTTCCCTCCTCATTTAAGAATGCCATCATACATCCACTACTTAAAAAACCATCCCTCGACCAAAACTGTGCCGCTAACTATAGACCTGTCTCTAATCTTCCCTTCATCTCTAAACTCCTGGAACGTCTGGTCCACTCCCGTCTTATCCGCTATCTCTCAGAAAACTCTGTTCTCGACCCTCTCCAATCCAGTTTCCGCTCTTTACACTCCACTGAAACTGCCCTCACTAAAGTCTCTAATGATCTGCTAACAGCTAAATCAAATGGTCATTACTCCATGCTAATTCTCTTGGATCTCTCTGCAGCATTTGACACTGTGGATCATCAGCTCCTCCTCACTATGCTCCGTTCCATTGGCCTCAAGGACACCGTTCTCTCCTGGTTCTCCTCCTATCTCTCCGACCGCTCCTTTACTGTATCTTTTGCCGGTTCCTCCTCCTCTCACCTTCCCCTTACTGTTGGGGTCCCCCAAGGATTGGTTCTAGGCCCCCTCCTCTTCTCCTTGTACACTGCCCCTATTGGTCAAACAATCAGTAGATTTGGTTTCCAGTACCATCTCTATGCTGATGACACCCAATTATACGCTTCTTCTCCTGACATCACGCCAGCCTTTCTAGAAAAAAACGGCGATTGTCTAAACGCTGTGTCTCTAACATCATGTCCTCACTATATCTGAAACTGAACCTGTCAAAGACTGAAGTCCTGGTGTTTCCTCCCTCTACTAATGTACCTATACCCGACATTGCTATTTCTGTGTGTGGTTCCACTATTACTCCCCAGCAACATGCCCGCTGTCTTGGGGTCATACTTGATTCCGAGCTTTCCTTTGCCCCCACATTCGATCAGTGGCTTGCTCTTGTCATCTGCACCTCAAAAACATTTCTAGAATTCGACCTTTTCTTACTTTTGACTCTGCAAAAACTCTTACTGTTTCTCTTATTCATTCTCGTCTCGACTATTGTAACTCTCTTCTAATCGGTCTCCCTCTTACCAAACTCTCCTCTCTCCAATCTGTCTTGAATGCTGCAGCCAGGATCATATTCCTCACCAATCGTTACACCGATGCCTCTACCTTGTGCCAGTCATTACACTGGCTACCCATCCACTCCAGAATTCAGTATAAACTTATTACCCTCACCCACAAAGCCCTCCATGGCTCAGCACCACCCTACATCTCCTCCCTTGTTTCAGTATACCACCCTACCCGTGCCCTCCGTTCTGCGTGATGACCTGAGGTTAGCATCCTCAATAGTCAGAACCTCCCACTCCCGTCTCCAAGACTTTACACGTGCCACGCCAATTCTTTGGAATGTACTTCCCAGGTCAATACGATTAGTCCCCAATCTCCAAAATTTTAAGCGTTCCCTGAAAATGCATTTATTCAGACTGGCCTATCGCCTCAACACATTAACCTAATCTATCCCTGTGTGGCACAGCCAAAAGTTTTACCATAACCAGATTTCCCGCATCATGTTCCCACATGCTTTATGCATCCATTAGCCCTCTGTGTCTGTACTGTTACACACTTAACATTATGGCTGGTCCATACAATCAGGGCAACTGTTACCACCCACCTTTCGTGTCTACCTCTTTCCTCATAGACTGTAAGCTTGCGATCAGGGCCCTCTTTCCTCTTGGTATTTGTTATAATCTACTGTATGTGATTATTGTTATGCTGTAATGTCTATTGTCTGTACAAATCCCCTCTGAAATGTAAAGTGCTGCGGAATATGTCGGCGCTATAAAAATAAAATTTATTATTATTATTATTATTATTATTATTATTATTATTATTATTATCCTTTACCTTTAACCCTTAACAATGTATCCTAGGCACTCAATCTGTTTGTGTTAAGTAATTAAATAATTTGTTCAAGTTACGAGTTCTCTACCATTGTATTCAATCACCTGTTTACACAGAGCTGATCAGTACACCAGAGTTGTTTCTATCTCAATTCCCAGCACTAAATAAAGCAGCTGCACTGCGTTTTATTGCTAGAGTTGAGCGATACCAGCCGATACTTGAAAATATCGGATCGGAATGGATCGGCCGATCTTAAAAAAAAGTATCGGTATCGCCGATTCCGATACCGGAAGTCCCATTCAAGTCTATGGGACTTCCGGTATCGGAATAAGAAAAACCCTATTTTTGCCTTGTACAGCCTCTCTGGGGTCTGTACGGGCCTTTCGGGGGGGCTGTGCCGGCCTGCCAGGGGGTCTGTGCAGGCTCCGGTGGTCTGTGCCGGCCTGCCGGGGGGCTGTGACGGCCTGCCGGTGGTCTGTGCAGGCTCTGGTGGTCTGTGCCGGCCTGCCGGGGGGCTGTGCCGGCCTGCCGGTGGTCTGTGCAGGCTTCGGGGGTCTGTGCAGGCATCGCCCGATGGGACTACAAGTCCCATCGGGCGATGCCTGCTACCATGACAGTGATTGACACATTAGCCAATGATGGGACAGTAGTAGTCCCATCATCCGGCTAATGTGTTGAATGTAAAAAAAAAAAAAAAAAAATTACATGCTACATACATACAACATGCATACTACATATATACTACATGTAACATACATACTACATATATACTACATGCAACATGCATACTACATACTGTACATGCTACATACTACATGCATGCTACATACATGCTACATACTACATACATGCTACATACATACTACATATATACTACATGCATGCAACATACATACTACATATATACTACATGCATGCAACATACATACTACATATATACTACATGCATGCAACATACATACTACATATATACTACATGTAACATACATACTACATATATACTACATGTAACATACATACTACATACATGCTACATACTACATACATGCTACATACATACTACATACATAATACATATATACTACATGCATGCACCATACATACAACATATATACTACATGCATGCAACATGCATATTACATATATACTATATATACTACATGTAACATACATACTACATATATACTACATGCTACATACATGCAACATACACACTACATGCTACATACATGCAACATACATACTACATACATGCTACATACATACACACTACATGCTACATACATGCAACATACATACTACATACATGCTACATACATGCAACATACATACTACATACATACTACATACCACATGCATGCAACATGCATACTACATATATACTGCATATATACTACATGCATGCAACATACATATATACTACATACAATACATACATATAGACATACAGTACATATAACATAGAGTACATACTCACCGTCACTTGTCACTTTGATCCCCGAAGCCATTGTCACCTGAGGGATAAATATCAAAATAAAAAAACACCAATATACTTACCCCGATCCGCAGAAGTCCACGAGGGTCCCACGTCCATCTTGCATGGAGAACAGCAGCATCAGCTGATGCTACCGTTCTCTACCAGCTCCAGGAATACAATGACGGAAGGTAGGTATCCTTCCGCACTGTATTCCTCCACCACTTTAAAAAAAAAAAAAGTCCCTAGTCTCACTTTATGCCATTGCTGCATGGGAAATTCCCACGCAGCAACGGCATAAAGTGAGACTAGGGACTTTTTTTTTTTTTTTTTAAAGTGGTGGAGGAATACAGTGCGGAAGGATACCTACCTTCCGTCATTGTATTCCTGGAGCTGGTAGAGAACGGTAGCATCAGCTGATGCTGCTGTTCTCCACGCAAGATGGACGTGGGACCCTCGTGGACTTCTGCGGATCGGGGTAAGTATATTGGTGTTTTTTTATTTTGATATTTATCCCTCAGGTGACAATGGCTTCGGGGATCAAAGTGACAAGTGACGGTGAGTATGTACTCTATGTTATATGTACTGTATGTCTATATGTATGTATTGTATGTAGTATATATGTATGTTGCATGCATGTAGTATATATGCAGTATATATGTAGTATGCATGTTGCATGCATGTGGTATGTATGTAGTATGTATGTAGCATGTATGTAGTATGTATGTTGAATGTATGTAGCATGTAGTGTGTATGTATGTAGCATGTATGTAGTATGTATGTAGCATGTAGTGCGTATGTTGCATGTATGTAGCATGTAGTATATATGTAGTATGTATGTTACATGTAGTATATATAGTATATATGTAGTATGCATGTTGCATGCATGTAGTATATATGTATTATGTATGTAGTATGTATGTAGCATGTATGTAGTATGTAGCATGCATGTAGTATGTAGCATGTATGTAGTATGCATGTTGCATGTAGTATATATGTAGTATGTATGTTACATGTAGTATATATGTAGTATGCATGTTGCATGCATGTAGTATATATGTAGTATGTATGTTGCATGCATGTAGTATATATGTAGTATGTATGTTGCATGCATGTAGTATATATGTAGTATGTATGTTGCATGCATGTAGTATATATGTAGTATGTGTGTAGTATGTATGTAGTATGTAGCATGTATGTAGCATGCAAGTAGTATGTAGCATGTATGTAGTCTGCATGTTGCATGTAGTATATATGTAGTATGTATGCTACATGTAGTATATATGTAGTATGCATGTTGCATGCATGTAGTATATATGTAGTATGTATGTTGCATGCATGTAGTATATATGTAGTATGTATGTTGCATGCATGTAGTATATATGTAGTATGTATGTAGCATGTATGTAGTATGTAGCATGTATGTAGCATGCATGTAGTATGTAGCATGTATGTAGTATGCATGTTGCATGTAGTATATATGTAGTATGCATGTTGTATGTATGTAGCATGTATGTAGCATGTAATTTTTTTTTTTTTTTTTTACATTCAACACATTAGCCGGATGATGGGACTACTACTGTCCCATCATTGGCTAATGTGTCAATCACTGTCATGGTAGCAGGCATCGCCCGATGGGACTTGTAGTCCCATCGGACGATGCCTGCACAGACCCCCGGAGCCTGCACAGACCACCGGCAGGCCGGCACAGCCCCCCGGCAGGCCGGCACAGACCACCGGAGCCTGCACAGACCACCGGCAGGCCGGCACAGCCCCCCAGCAGGCCGGCACAGACCACCGGAGCCTGCACAGACCACCGGCAGGCCGGTACAGACCCCCGGACAGTCGGCACAGCGCCCCCGAAGGCCCGAACTGACGGCGCATCATGATGCGCACAGACAGCGCATCATGATGACGTCATTTCGGCAGCCAATCAGAGCCACTTTTGTGGCTCATTGCATTTTGGACTTCCGATTCCGGTATCCGATACGAAAAAAGTATCGGTACTCGGTATCGGAATTCCGATATGGCAAATATCGGCCGATACCCGATACTTGCGGTATCGGAAAGCTCAACACTATTTATTGCCCATTCCAAGCCCTAGAACTGGAGGTATGGGAACAGCCAATCTCACCTAGCTCTATTGTCATTCCTAAAACCTGGACCTAAAATTTTGGACTCATTAAAAAACGCATATCAGCACTAGATAAACAGATACATCAGTGTATAAAACTGCAATCTGTCCTTGGTGCGTGCGATCAATCTGGAACCGATCAACCAGGATTTGGAACGGATAAGATCAATTAAAATATAGTAAAATCCCAAATGGCTAGCATCTAGATCGTGTAGGATGGCCTAATTATGTGTAGATCTACAGTGGAGTGAAATCATAGGAATTCCCTTCTAGACAGAAGCCAGGCAACAGATGAAAATATAATAATAATAATAACAATAATAATAATAAATTTTATTTCTATAGCACCGACATATTCCGCAGCACTTTACATTTCAGAGGGGATTTGTACAGACAATAGACATTACAGCATAACAATAATCACATAGATTATAACAAAGTATCAGTATGTACAGTAAGTCCTCAGTTCAGAATCAATGCTGCATTGATTGTCCATAGTGTTCACAGCGTTGCAGCCAGTCACACTTGCTGAAGCACGAAATGGAAAAAGACTGCCGCCCTGAGCATGCCTGATGACACTAGCTATGCGCTGTGCCGGTGGCAAAAAAGTAATTAAATAATCTTTGGTTCAAGTTACCACTGCATCTTTATCCACCAGAGGTGTTTCCATCTCAACTCCCAGCCCTAATGAGGCAGCTGAATTGGGTTTTATAGCCCATTCCAAGCTTTGGAACTGCAGGTAAGGGAACGGCCAGTCCCACCCAGCTCTATGGCTGTTCCTAAAATCCAAACCCCAAATTACAGGCCCATTAAAAAACGCATCTCAGCACTATGCATGCTCGAGCCTGCTTCTCCGTGTCATGCATCACTGAGGCTTGGCACCTTGGGGACTCATAACACCTATCCAGTACTTGTCCAGCTGCCACCTTACAATATATATGAATTAAAAATATTGTTAGTTTTTAACCTATTGGATGCTCAGCAAAAGTAAGTTAGAACTTCCCAACCTCAAGAGGCTCCCAGAAAAAAAGGGAAAATCTCCTAGACCTCCGTAGAGCTTTATCAAATATCCCAGGTGTCACTAAAAACTCTGCTTTCCAAAAAATTTTTTTGCATGTCTGCATATGTTGCTTCAGCATCCAAACTTATATTTACAGAATAGGAAATTGGGGCATGAATTGAGTGTCTGCAAAACATGGTGCACCTAAGGGAAAGTCAGTCATAAAAGTTGGCTAATATAGGTTTAATGATTCAATAATACATTATATTGTGCTGCTAGTCTATATACTGTATAATCCGTCTTCTGTTATTTCTTTCAATACAGATATATCTGGAAATTCAAGATAAGATGGGGCTGCTCCATATATTGCATCAGTACCTACAAACAAAACTGGAAACAAACAGTCTGATAGTAATATAACTGTAATAATAAAAAGAAGAAATTAAATGATGTGTCTCGTATTTTGTAGAAATTTCATTATTTACTCTTGATAGTTATTCAACTGTCTAAAGCCTGTGTGCCCACAATGAGTTTTGATGCTGATCAATTAAACTGTATCTAATAATTCTAGCAAAGTGGATGGGATTTATAGAAATTTCATGGCCTCCCTGATTTTTTTTTAACAGTGTAAACTGACCTGCGGTGCGTGTTTCAAATCAGAAAAGTCAATGTCTCTTGCTGGAATGCTGAGTTTTATGTCTGTATTTTCATCATAGAACTGCATTAGATGTGGAAAATCAGCACATGACTATATCAATAAAGTTTTGTCAATGCGAAACACCAGGAAGTATCAATAATAAAGGAGCTGTATTTAAAGCGAACCTGTCAGCAGGATTTTGCTCAGTAAACTACAGACACTGTCAGGTTGGTGCTGTTATACTTATTAAAATGATTCCTGGGTGATTAAATCCATCTGGTGATTGTTGTTTAATCTGTATTTGTAGTTTTCAGTTAATGAGTTTCTCGTACTCCAGGGCGGTCTGTCAGTGGCCTGTGGGCGGGGCTTTATGAGGTGCTCTGCTTACATATGCCCGTTTATGCGCTTATGACAGGTCACTGACCTGCCCCTTATTTTACATACTGCACATAGTTTTGTGTGGATAGAAAGAAAAGTAGCTTCTTCATAATGGTGCCAGCACCTGTGCAGTAGCATGATACATGCCTAATAAACCTACAGTATATGCCGATATGTTTTATGCTTATACTATTGTGAAGTAAAAAAATAGTTCTCTTCATCAAAGGCTGGCGCCATTTTGCTGCAGCCAAATAATTTTTTTCTACAGCAAAATGGTGGCAGCGCTTGCGCAGTAGCGATAGATGCTACTGCGCAGGTGCCATCACCATTGTCATGAAGACAATACCCCACAACATTATAGGCATATAGGCATAATAGGCATGTATCATGCTACAGTGCTGTTGGCGCCATTTTCATGATGTTACTTTTTTCTAACCCCTAATAGTATATACAGTATATAAGATAGGGGACAGGTCACTGAAGGACCAGTGACCTGTCATAAGCCAATACAGATGAATATGTAACCAGAGCATCACATAAAGTTCTGCCTACAGGCCGCCTCGGAGCACGAGAATATCATTAGCTTAAAACCACAAATACAGCTTAAACAACAAGTACAAGACTACCTTCAGCAACTATAATTGTAATCCACGCCTCCTGAAGAAGCTGCAGCGTAACGCGCTTAGGGGCGGCAGGCCAGGGGATCTTGTCACTGCACCCAATGCACACAAATGTAAGTTATTGATCAACATTGCACCTTCTAGAATTGTGTACTCAGGCACCATATGCACTTTATATAGCACTCATCATTAGCAATTTGTTGTAATATGCCTGTCCTCTATTCTCTCACTAGAGATTTATTTCCTTATACCAGGAAAATTTGAATAGTGGTTTAAGCCACCCTTTTGCAGCACAATTGCCATCAATCTGTTTAAATGGTGCCTTCTATAATATTGCATTTCACTATTAATGTGCTGTTGTTATATTTTCCTTTTGGTTTCCTGTGTTTCCCTGCTTTAGTGGTGATAATCTGTTGTGATTTTATTTTATGTTAATCTGTTAATAAAATGTATACTTTTTTGGTCTAAAATACTTTTGGTTTCCCTTTTGCTTTAATCGGCTTAGGCTACTTTCACACATCAGGTTTTCGGCGTCAGGCGCGATCCGGCGTCGTGCCGGAATGCCGGATCCGGCAAATGTTTTGTAAAACCTGATGTGCCGGATCCGGTTTTCTGCCGAATCCATCTTGTTCTTGACAGACAAAACTGGATCCGTCTCATCCGGTTCATCCGTTTTTCTATCCGTTTTTCGACGGATTACGCCGGATCTGGTTTTTAAAATTGACCCTTGTGGCCTTCCAAACGGGATTGGCTACTGGAAAACTATATATAGCATGTTCCTACAGCCCTTCTTTGACAGGTTGTAGAGGAGAAAGTGCAGGTTGGAGAGAAGAGCAAGTTACTGGCGAAGATGGATGTTGTCATTGGAAATATTACCACTAGAAGTTCTGTGACGGTTTCAGTAATGAGGGACAATTTTGCACTATACTTTATGTCACCTCAAGGCAGAGTACACTGGCAGGATGACAGAGTGTGAAAGATTTGTGCCCTAACCAAACTTGTGTACCTTCTGGACCAACAGTATATACCTTTGCCAACCAAAGTTGGCTATCTTGTCATGGTCTTACTATTTTTAGCTTTAGGCCACAGGTGTGTTCCTTGGTTGTGTTTTATGCAAAGTATTTCACCTTTTAACAAAAGTTGTGTACATTGTTAGGAAATCACCAACAATAAACACAACTTTTCAGGTGAAATACTTTGCTTCAAACACAACCAGGAATACAACTGTGGCAAAAATCTAAAATTTACCCACAGTTATATACCTGGTTTTGAATACCTTTTTACCTTTTAAATACCCTGTATTTAACCTTTTTTTTAAACATATTTCGCCGCAGAAAGAAATGACAGACAACCAGTGTAAACAATAATTTAACTTTTATTTAAAATATTGTTTTTTGTGTAAACTGTTTTTAAAGTTAAAAAAACTTTTTTAATAAAGGTTTGAAACCAACCAAATGGGCATTTTTATTACAAAAAAAACATTATAACTCGGTGTAGTGTGGGGTGGAAATACTGCTGGAGGGGCTGCGGGACACTTCGACAATGGGAGTGTGGAGAGAGGACTGGGATCGTGGTGGGGAAGGTACAGTTAGAGGTGATGGTGTGGAAAAAGCTACAGAATGGGTGGACATGTGGGAGGCAGAAGAGGTGGTGGGCGGTGGAGTGGAGGGTTGGGCAGGGACTGTAGGAGCAGATGATGTTGATGGAAAGTTGTATGGGGAAGGAGTTTGGTATGGGGAAGGAGTTTGGTACGGGGAAGGAGTTTGGTACGGGGCAGGTTGCTGGAAGTGGGGAGATGTCTGGTACTGGGGAGGTTGCTGGTACTGGGAAGGTTGCTGGTACTGGTGAGGTTGCTGGTATGTAATAGGAGGGGGAGGATGGAAAGTGGCTGGATGGGGTGCAGATGTAATAGGAGGGGGAGGATGGAAAGTGGCTGGAGGGGGTGCAGATGTAATAGGAGGGGGAGGATGGAAAGTGGCTGGAGGGGGTGCAGATGTAATAGGAGGGGGAGGATGGAAAGTGGCTGGAGGGGGTGCAGGTGGAGGAACTACAGTGGTGGGAGGTGGAGGTTGGGATGTAACCTACTGTAGAGCACCGTGGCACGAATGCATTACATGCATCTGCTGGGTAGGAGATAGTGTTGCCATGCGCTCCACAACAGACCTGAAAAAGGTGTGGTTTGGCGAAGATCTTGCTTCTGAATGCATGGTTTGCAGAAGTGTCTTCACCTCCAGAATGCTGGAGTTGATCTGCTGAAAGCCTGCGGAGATTTGCTCTGACAAGACTTTTAGACAGTTCTGGAAAGATGCATTCAGATGCAAGAACTCTGGCGCATAACTCTTTTCCTGACCCCTCTGCCGCTGCCGCCCAGTACCCGCAGGTGTACTAGAGGTGGCAGGGGCAGAAGGGTGGGGTAAAGGGAAAGCGATCTCCTCACCAGCAGCTTCATGTAATGTAGGCGGCCACGATGCTCCTGTGCTGGTGGATGGGACAGATGGGTCGAATGTGTGGGAAGGCTGGGAAGGTGCAGATGTACCGGGGCGGTAGAAGTGTCCCTCGGTGCCGGTCTCCTCAGGGATCGCCTCAGAAGGGTCCAATCGTGCAGGCTCCTGAGTGCTGCTCACCGTGCTGTGGAATAAAGAGAAAAAAAAACAATTAAAATACTGACATGGTATGGCCCTGGCTGAAAAAAAAAAGTTACATCTAACATTTTTTTTCACATGTGGTGTGTAATATTTACCTTCTAGTGACCATTGTTTCCCGGAGGAACGACAGGGCTTGTGCGTACTTGTACTTGCTCCTGCGTCCTCCAGATCCACTCGGGGCCCGCATCTCTTTATTGAACTCCTTCTTGAAACGATCCCTCACAGACCGCCACCGATTCACAATTCTGTTCCCTGAAACGAGAAAGGAGTGGTTAGTATACAACATCAGTGTTTCACAAACTCCAGTCCTCATGGTCCCCAGGGGTCATGTTTTCAGGATTTCCATAGTAAATAGAAATCCTGAACACATGATCCGTGGGGACCACGAGGACTGGAGTTCGGGAAACACTGGTTTACATCAAGCAACCGGTACTGTATATACTTACGCTCTTTAATCTGGGCCCGAACATCGAGGTCCTCCCAGCGGCCCACAAGGAGCGAACAGATTTCCTCCCAGAGTCGTCGGGTAATGATAAGGTCAGCGTGGCGGCGGTCAGCCATATTCCAGAGCGGCTCCCTTTCTCTGACGAGATCGATGAGGTGGTCCACATCGAGTCCTCCATCCTCACCGTCAGAGTCGGGAGCACGCTGTAAAGGCTGTTAAAGAAAAAGACAAAAATAACATAATTAGCCTCCACAAAAGAAATGAAATAAAAAGTGCAAAAAAACAAAGCAAAAATATTTATACTTACACGCTGGTGACCGCCGCGTTGCTGTCGCCGACGACCCTGGGAGGCACTGCGAGGACCTCTTGGCCGAGCACCAGATTGGGAAGACTAGAGAAGAAAACAAAAAATGTTATGTCTTTGGATGTAGGCATTTGTTTGCTGTGTGTGGTCTGCAGAACATTGTTTTCTATGTGTTGTGTGTAGTGTGATGTTGTGTTTGATGCAAAAAACTTACCAATTGTGAGCCCACTCCAAGTGTCTGTCCACCCCTTCCTTCTTCTTCTGGGAGCTCCTCTTCATCTTGTGAATCCTGTTTTGAAATAAAAGGCAATGAATAGACATATATTACAGAGATGATGGATTTTGGAAATAAAAACTTACCGTCAAACGCTGACGATGCGAGGGAGGGCTCCCAGAAGATGATGTGCTGTCTTCCTGGTGGCCACACTCCATGCCTGTGGGTGGTGTTCCAGCTGCTGCCATTGCTGCTGCTGCTGCTGCATCTATTGGGCGGCTGTTGAATAAAGAGAAACAAAGGGCCAATGAATATCTTGATATTCAATAGCCCTAGTTTGGAGGAATGGGGGATTTGATAATTACCGTCTCTCATCTGCTGCTGGCCTCCCCTCCTCAGCATGTTCCATTTGCTGCTCCATTTGGGGTGGTGGTGGTGCTGATGGTGCTGCAGTGGTCTCCTGCCTTCTCCTGCTGCGCTTGGTTGCTTTCTTGGGTGGCATGTTGGGTGTGGCTGTGGGTCCCACTGTCTTGCTTTTATATATGTCTTGTGGGCAGAGCTACTGAGCATGCTCAGACCAAAAAAAACGGATCCGGCCACCGGATCCGGCTTTCGCCGGATCAGGCGCATTGCGGCGCTCATAGCCTTTCATTGTGTGAAAAAGCCGGACGCGCCGGATCCGGCGTGTCCGGCTTTTTCGCCGGAGACAAAAAAGTTACAGTAGCCGTTTTTTCCAGACGCCGGATCGCGACACATTGCCGGATCCGGCGAAAACCGGATGAAACGCATGGCCATCCGGCGCGATCCGGCGCAAATGCAAGTCAATGGGGGGGAAACCGGATCCGGCATTGCATTTCGCCGGATCCGGTTTCTGTCAAAAGCGCCGGATTGCGCCTGACGGCGAAAACCTGATGTGTGAAAGAGGCCTTAGTGGGGATTTATTGTGGTTTTCATATATTTGAGTTCTTTTGACTAATTACTTATCCCATTGTGCAGGGAATTTCTGTGTCTTATAATTCTAATCAGTGTAATAGCACCAACTTGTCAATGTCTGTAGTTTAATGAGCAAAATCCTGCTGACAGGTTCACTTTAAAGCATGACGACATGCCAAAAACCTTGGCATCAAAAACACGATAAAAAAGCATATAAATAACGTACTAAAAAAAGACAATGAAAAAAAACTCAGAAGTCTGGCACAAAACACTTAGAAAAGTTGCAATTTTTTTCCCCACAAGTCAGTTTCAGCTAGTTCTGCAAAAATGGGTGGAGCTGAGGCGGAACGGGGAAAGGGCATGGTGACATCTGCTCCTCGTAAAGTATTCATAACAACATGTAATGTACCTTACACCACAATACTTACTCTAGTCACTGAGTGAAGAAAGATTTGTGGTGAGTAGTGTTGAGCATTCAGATACCGCAAATATCGGGTATCGGCCGATATTCGCTGTATCGGAATTCCGATACTGAGTTCCGATACATTTTGCTTATCGAATACCAGAATCGGAAGTTCCCATAATGCTATGAGCCAGTTTGATTTGATTCAGCCAATGAGGAATCCTCAGAAGTGTGGGCACATCCTGTTAGGCATGTAGGCATGTTAACTAATGGCATGGCTGTGATTGGCTGCTGAAATGATGTCATGATGCACTATAAATGCCACCGCCAACATTTTGGGTTCACTCTGCTGTGAATTCAGTTAGGGACAGACTGCTGTTCAAGACTCTGAGGGACAGTTAGAGATAGCGATTTGCTATATAATATTGTGCTTTACCCAGGCTACATTATCAACCACTGTAGCTTTCTTTTGCCTTGCAGCGCTGTTCACAGCTGTCTGCAAGGTCTGTGTGAGTGCAGCTCACGCTGTGTTGTGTGTCCTGCAGCCACCTCTGGTTGTAGGCCGCTCAGCGTGCGTCACTGCCTCATACATATTTATTTTTGTTTTGTTGCTGCTCATTTTTCATTAATTCTCCTATTAGTGTGCATCCATCCGTATCCATCTACATTGGTTGCAAACACTATATAGGAGTAGACAGCGGAGCCTTTCTGCAGCCTTTCAGTGCTAGTGCACAGTTCTCTGCACTGTTCACGGCTATCTGTGAGGTCTCTGTGTATGAGTGCAGCTCACGCTGTAGTGTGTTCTGCAGCCACCTCTGGTTGTAGTCCACTCAGCGTGCGTCACTGCCTCATACATTGTTCTTTTTTGCTGTAGTGCTGCTTATTTTTCCAGAATTTCTCCTATTAGTGTGCTTCCATCTGTATCCAGCTAGATTGGTTGCAAACACTATATAGGAGTAGATAGAGGAGCCTTTTTTGTGGCTTGTGCCCTGCAGCCCCAGCCAGATTAGTATTAGCCTATTTTTTGGAGCCTCATCTATTGCATTGTAGGTTACGTTCCTGCATTGTAATAGCTCCAAAAAGTTTGTGATACTATCGCTTTCACATCTTTGGTCACATCTTTTTGTTTTTTTTAAAAAAAACACGTAAATAAAGTTCACCAAACACTCCACTTGACAGTTGTGTAGGCCACATTAGCTCATATTAAAGTGTAGTCCACACACTTTATAAAATTAGTGTTTCTTATACCTGTTAGCAGCTGTTCAGAAATAAGCACACTAAGCCCCCCTTTGTACTTTTCTGCCTATCTTTATCAGTCTACCAAGTAAGGCACGTGGTCGTGGGTGTGGAGTTTCAGCAGGGAGAGGACGAAGGGATTCTGTGCCTGCTGCGGGCACCAGTGACTCAGCATCCCCCAGTTTTACCAGGGAACAGTCTTTTATGCGCAGCTTTATAGGACCTCGCCGTACCCCACTGCTGCGGAATGAACAAATTGAAGTCGGATGGATGGCAGCTAACACATCGACTTCAATTACTTCCACTTCCTCTCAGGGCCAGAGCACTGAAGAGCAACCATCTGTCTCTTCACCACCTGCCAAATTGCCCAGGCAGTCAGAGAGCCCTGGACAGGAGCCATCTCTACTTCTGTTCTCTGAATCTCTTGGCTTGGAAAGAGGTGGCCAGCCAAGCAGCATTCTAGAATGTGAAGAAGAGGGAGTATGCAGTGATGCACAACTGCATTGTCCCTCTGAATCTGAAGAGGCGGGTGGGCCAGTGCCTATGGTCAGCACACCTCAGTATGCATCACATGATGAGACTCAGGTGCCACTTTCTGGGGCGTACTGTGCTGGCGAGACTACCCAGGAGAAGCAGGTGTTTGAAAAGGGGAGTGTAGATGATGAGGTCGTTGACCCATCATGGTGTGAGGAACAGGAAGGTGGTGGGAGCAGCTCTGAGGAAGAGATTCCCCGAACGGCCATAACAGGAGGGAGAGGGAGGGGGCAGACTTGGTTGCCTGTAGCCTCCACTTCGGCACCCGTTAGGAGCATTCCTCTTCCAAAACCCAAAATGGGCGCTTCCAGGGCTTGCAGTGCGTGGTCTTTTTTTGACACAGTTGCAGATGACATTTGCTTTGTCAAATGCAAGCTGTGTCAACAGAAAGTCAAAAGAGGGAAAAGTGTCAGCAACCTCAATACCACAAATATGTGGAAACATGTACGGACCAAGCACGTGGTTGAGTTACAAAGACACACTGAATACGTAGGCCAACCTACAGCACCACCTACCACCTCTTCAGCTCGTGTTGTAGCCTCTTCCTCCAGCTCACACACAGCTGGTTCGGCTTCCTCACAGGATCGCCATGGAATAACCTCTGGCACTGTTGTCCAGAGACCCAGTGACATTCCACCCACAGCATCACGTTCCCTGTCATCATAACACTCCCAGGCCACTCTACAGCCATCAGTAGCACAGGCATGGGAGAAAAGGCGGCCATACTCGGCAAACAATCCCCGAGCACAGGCTCTGAATGCTGGCATTGCAAAACTTCTGGCCCTTGAAATGCTTTCATTCAGGCTTGTGGAGACTGACACCTTCAGTAACTTCATGGCATTGGCAGTCCCACAATACACCGTGCCCAGCCACTTTTATTTCAGCAGGCAAGCCGTCCCTGCCCTGCAAAAGCATGTGGAGGGAAAAATTAAACGTGCGCTACTAAACGCCGTCAGTAGCAAGGTCCACCTGACCACCGATGCGTGGACCAGTAAACATGGACAGGAACGATACCTTTCCCTCACTGCCCATTGGGTCAATGTTGTGGAGCCGGGTACAGATCTTGAGAGTGGTGCTGTACGTGTTCTGCCAACTCCAAGGATTGCAGGAATCCAATCTGTACACATTGACTCCTCCTCATACTCCAGTTCCTCTGAATCAGCACTGCAGGAGCCGTCACAGTCTACCTCCATATGGACCCGTGAACGCTTACCTGTTATGACCGATATGAGCACAGCCGTGGCCAAACGTCAACAGGCTGTTTTGAAATTAATTTCTTTGGGGAATTGAAGCCACACAGCGCAGGAGCTCAGGAAAGCCATCAAGCAGGAGAGCGACGTGTGGTTTGTGCCAGCGAATCTCCAGCCAGGATTGGTAGTGTGTGACAATGGCCAAAATCTAGTGGCAGCTCTGGGCCTAGGCAACCTCACTCACATCCCATGTCTGGCACATGTGCTCAACTTGGTCGTGCAGAGCTTTCTGAGGGACTATCCGGATCTTGATGCACTGCTGCACAAGGTCCGCATAGAGTGCGCTCACTTGCGGCGTTCCAGCATGGCAAGATCGCGCATTGCAGCTCTGCAGCGCCGATTCTGCCCTCCGGAACATCGCATCATATGTGACCTAACCACCAGGTGGAATTCAACGTTACATATGTTGGAGCAGTTGTGTGAGCAGCAGGCAGCAGTAATGGAGTACCAGCTGCATCAAGCGCAAACAAGTCGCACTGCGCGCCGTTCACACTTCACCACCACTGAGCGGGCCTCTTTGAAGGACATCTGCCATGTTTTGCATGCCTTCGATGATTCCACGCGGATGGTGAGTGCAGATGATGCACTAGTCAGCATGACTGTCCCCCTTATCTGCCTGCTTCAAAAAACACTGCAAGCACTAAGGGAGGAGGTTTTGGAAGAGGTGGAGGATGAGGAGTCACAAATGCCATCTGCTTCTGGACAGTCTGCGCAACATGGTTCCTCACAAAGGCCTAGGCACGGGACACTTTGTGAGGAGGATGAGGAGGAGTCAATGGAGGAGGGAGACATCTCTCCAGAGGAGGGAGGTACACAATGATCTTGTAGTCAGTATGTAGAGCGAGGGTGGGGTGATGCAGAGCAGGCAGAGATGACGCCTCAAGCAGGGGACAGCGTTTCTTGGCCAGTTGGGAGTCTGCAGCACATGGTTGATTTCATGCTGCAGTGCCTGAGAAACGACCGCCGCATCGCCCACATTCTCAACATGGCTGATTATTGGGTGTACACCCTCCTAGATCCTCGCTACTGGGACAACTTACAAAGCCTCATAACACCGTTGAAGCGGGAGCGTAAAATGCGGGAGTACCAAGACACACTGGTGCTTTCCATCATGTTCTCCATTCCACCCGAGAGCAGTGCTGCTAGTGCATTACAAAGCAGCTCTGTGCGTCGAGGCAGTAGAGGAAGCTCTGCACAAAGAGGGAGCAGAGGCAATGCCTCAGCACAAGGCAAGACCAGTATGGCCAAATGTGGCAAAGTTTTGTGTGCCCGCCACAAATGTCTACACCATCACAGACGGCTCCAGTCAGCAGGAGGCAAAGTTTCCGTCAGATGGTGACAGAAGACATGTCTTGTCCTGTCAGTGTACTCCGAGACAGCTCTTCCCCCTTCAAGTTTTGGGTCTCTAAGCTGGATACATGGCAAGAGCTTAGCCAGTATGCATTGGAGGTGCTGGCTTGCCCTGCTGCTAGTGTATTATCTAAACGAGTCTTTATTGCCGCAGGTGGTGTACTAACAGACCGTCGTACGCGACTATCCTCCGATAACGTTGACCGGCTTACATTTCTGAAAATGAACAAGGCCTGGATCTCGCCGGAATTTGCCAGTCCTCTTACAGAATTAATAATTGGTTGGCAACAGTATCCAGGTCTCCTGGTGTGTTTCCGGCAATGTCTCCTGCTCCCTCCACATTCAAACTACATCAGATATTAAACTTGCTCCAAGTAGGCCTCAGCCTACCCCATGAATGATCCTGGGCTCCAGCACTGCAAGTTGTTGCTCGGAAGTGCCGACTGCACAGAGAAAAACATTAGCTCCTGTGTTAGTGGGGTTCAGTAACGCCAGCTGCTACCCTGCTGTGTGTCCGGCAATATCTCCTGCTCCCTCCACATTCAAACTACATCAGATTTTAAACTTGCTCCAAGTAGGCCTCAGCCTACACCATGATTGATCCTGGGCTCCAACACCGCCAGTTGTTGCTCGGAAGTGCCGTCTGCACAGTGAAAAACACTAGCACCTGTGTTAGTGGGGTTCAGTAACGCCAGCTGCTCCCCTGCTGTGAGTCCGGCAATATCTCCTGCTCCCTCCACATTCAAACCACATCAGATTTTAAACTTGCACCAAGTAGGCCTCAGCCTACTCCATGATTGTTCCTGGGATCCAACCCCGTCAGTTGTTGCTCGGAAGTGCCGTCTGCACAGAGAAAAACACTAGCTCCTGTGTTAGTGGGGTTCAGTAACACCAGCTGCTCCCCTGCTGTGTTTCCGGGAATGTCTCCTGCTCCCTCCACATTCAAACTACATCAGATATTAAACTTGCTCCAAGTAGGCCTCAGCCTACACCATGATTGATCCTGGGCTCCAACACCGCCAGTTGTTGCTCAGAAGTGACGTCTGCACAGAAAAAAACACTAGCTCCTGTGTTAGTGGGGTTCAGTAACTCCAGCTGCTCTCCTGCTGTGTGTCCGGCAATATCTCCTGCTCCCTCCACATTCAAACTACATCAGATTTTAAACTTGCTCAAAGTAGGCCTCAGCCTACACCATGATTGATCCTGGGCTCCAGCACTGCCAGTTGTTGCTCGGAAGTGCCGTCTGCACAGAGAAAAACACTAGCTCCTGTGTTAGTGGGGTTCAGTAACGCCAGCTGCTCCCCGGCTGTGTTTCCTGCAATGTCTCCTGCTCCCTCCACATTCAAACTACACCAGATATTAAACTTCCTCCAAGTATGCCTCAGCCTACACCATTATTGATCCTGGGCTCCAACACCGCCAGTTGTTGCTCGGAAGTGCTGTCTGCACAGAGAAAAACACTAGCTACTGTGTTAGCGGGGTTCAGTAATGCCAGCTGCTCTCCTGCTGTGTTTCCGGCAATGTCTCCGGCTCCCTCCTCATTCAAACTACATCAGATATTAAACTTGCTCCAAGTAGGCCTCAGCCTACACTATGATTGATTCTGGGCTCCAACACCACCAGTTGTTGCTCGGAATTGCCATCTGCACAGACAAAAACACTAGCTCCTCTGTTAGTGGTGTTCAGTAACGTCAGCTGCTCCACTGATGTGTGTCCGGCAGTATGTCCTGCTCCCTCCACATTCAAACTACATCAGATTTTAAACTTGCTCCAAGTAGGCCTCAGCCTACTCCATGATTGATCATGGGCTCCAACACTGCCAGTGTTGCGCGGAAGTGCCGTCTGCACAGAAAAAAAACTAGCTACTGTGTTATTGGGGCTCAGAAACGCCAGCTGCTCCCTTGCTGTGTGTCCGGCAATATCTACTGCTCCCTCCACATTCAAACTACATCAGATTTTAAACTTGCTCCAAGTTGGCCTCAGCCTATACCATGATTGATCCTGGGCTCCAACACCGCCAGTTGTTGCTCGGAAGTGCCGTCTGCACAGAGAAAAACACTAGCTTCTGTGTTAGTGGGGCTTAGTAATGGCAGCTGCTCCCCTGCTGTGTGTCCAGCAATATCTCCTGCTCCCTCCACATTCAAACTGCATCAGATTTTAAACTTGCTCCAAGTAGGCCTCGGCCTGCTCCATGATTGTTCCTGGGCTCCAACACCACCAGTTGTTGCTCGGAAGTGCCATCTGCACAGAGAAAAACACTAGCTCCTGTGTTAGTGGGGTTCAGTAATGCCAGCTGCTCCCCTGCTGTGTTTCCGGCAATGTCTCCTGCTCCCTCCACATTCAAACTACATCAGATATTAAACTTGATCCAAGCAGGCCTCAGCCTACTCCATGATTGATCCTGGGCTCCAAAACCGCCAGTTGCTGCTCGGAAGTGCCATCTGCACAGAGAAAAACACTAGCTCCTGTGTTAGTGGGGTTCAGTAACACCAGATGCTCCCCTGCTGTGTGTCCGGCAATATCTCCTGCTTCATCCACATTCAAACTACATCAGATATTAAACTTGCTCCAAGTAGGCCTCAGCCTACTCCATGATTGATCCTGGGCTCCAACACTGCTAGTTGTTGCTCGGAAGTGCCGTCTGCACAGAAAAAAAAACTAGCTCCTGTGTTCGTGGGGTTCAGTAACGCCATCTGCTCCCCTGCTGTGAGTCCTGCAATATCTCATGCTCCCTCCACATTCAAACTACATCAGATTTTAAACTTGCTCCAAGTAGGCCTCAGCCTACACCATGATTGATCCTGGGCTCCAACACCGCCAGTTGTTGCTCGGAAGTGCCGTCTGCACAGAGATAAACACTAGCTCCTGTGTTAGTGGGGTTTAGTAACGTCAGCTACTCCCATGCTGTGTGTCCAGCAATATCTCCTGCTCCCTCCACATTCAAACTACATCAGATTTTAAACTTGCTCCAAGTAGGCCTCGGCCTGCTCCATGATTGTTCCTGAGCTCCAACACCGCCAGTTGTTGATCGGAAGTGCCGTCTGCACAAAGAAAAACACTGTCTCCTGTGTTAGTGGGGTTCAGTAACGCCAGCTGCTCTCCTGCTGTGTTTCCGGCAATGTCTCCGGCTCCCTCCTCATTCAAACTACATCAGATATTAAACTTGCTCCAAGTAGGCCTCAGCCTACACTATGATTGATTCTGGGCTTCAACACCGTCAGTTGTTGCTGAGAAGTGCCGTCTGCACTGAGAAAAACACTAGCTCCTGTGTTAGTGGGGTTCAGTAACGCCAGCTGCTCCCCTGATGTGTGTCCGGCAATATGTCCTGCTCCCTCCACATTCAAACTACATCAGATTTTAAACTTGCTCCAAGTAGGCCTCAGCCTACTCCATGATTGATCCTGGGCTCCAACACTGCCAGTTGTTGCGCGGAAGTGCCGTCTGCACAGAGGAAAACACTAGCTCCTGTGTTAGTGGGGTTCAGTAACGCCAACTGCTACCCTGCTGTGTCTCCTGCAATATCTCCTGCTCCCTCCACATTCAAACTACAACAGATTTTAAACTTGCTCCAAGTAGGCCTCAGTCTACAGTATGATTGATCCTTCGCTCCAACACCGCCAGTTGTTGCTCGGAAGTGCTGTCTGCACAGAGGAAAACACTAGCTCCTGTGTTAGTGGGGTTCAGTAACGCCAGCTTCTCCCCTGATGTGGGTCCAGCAATATGTCCTGCTCCCTCCACATTCAAACTACATCAGATTTTAAACTTGCTCCAAGTAGGCCTCAGCCTACTCCATGATTGATCTTGGCTTTCAAAACCGCCAGTTGTTGCTCGGAAGTGCCGTCTGCACAGGGACAAACACTAGATCCTGTGTTAGTGGGGTTCAGTAATGCCAGCTGCTCCCCTGCTGTGTTTCCGGCAATGTCTCCTGCTCCCTCCACATTCAAACTACATCAGATATTAAACGTGCTCCAAGAAGGCCTCAGCCTACACCATGATTGATCCTGGGTTCCAACACCGTCAGTTGCTGCTCGGAAGTGCCATCTTTACAGAGAAAAACACTAGCTCCTGTATTAGTGGGGATCATTAACACCTGCTGCTCCCCTGCTGTGTGTCCGGCAATATATCCTACTCCCTCCACATTCAAACTACATCAGGTTTTAAACTTGCTCCAATTAGACCTCAGCATACTCCATGATTGCTCCTGGGCTCCAACACCGCCAGTTGCTGCTCGGAAGTGCAGTCTGCACAGAAAAAAACACTAGCTCTTGTGGAAGTGGGGTTCAGTAACGCCAGCTGCTCCCCTGCTGTGCATCCGGCAATATCTCCTGCTCCCTCCACATTCAAACTACATCAGATTTTAAACTTGCTCCAAGTAGGCCTCAGCCTACTCCATGATTGATCCTGGGCTCAAATATCACCAATTGTTGCTCGGATGTGCCGTCTGCACAGAAAAAAACACTAGCTCCTGTGTTAGTGGGGTTCAGTAACGCCAGCTGCTCCCCTGCTGTGTGTCCGGCAATATCTCCTGCTCCCTCCACATTCAAACGACTTCAGATATTAAACTTGCTCCAAGTAGGCCTCAGCCTACACCATGATTGATCCTGGGCTCCAACACCGCCAGTTGTTGCTTGGAAGTGCCGTCTACACAGAGAAAAACACTAGCTCCTGTGTTAGTGAGGTTCAGTATCGCCAGCTGCTCCCCTGATGTGTTTCCGGCAATGTCTCATGCTCCTTCCACATTCAAACTACATCAGATATTAAACTTGCTCCAAGTAGGCCTCAGCCTACTCCATGATTGATCCTTTGCTCCAACACCACCAATTGTTGCTCAGAAGTGCCTTCTGCACAGAAAAAAACACTAGCTCCTGTGTTAGTGGCGTTCACTAACAGCAGCTGCACCCCTGCTGTGTGTCCGCAAAATCTCCTTCTCCCTCCACATTCAAACTACATCAGATTTTAAACTTGCTCCAAGTAGGCCTCAATCTACTACATGATTGATCCTGGGCTCAAACACCACCAGTTGTTGCTCTGATTTGCCGTCTGCACAGAAAAAAACACTAACTCCTGTGTTAGTGGGGTTCAGTAACGACAGCGGCTCCCCTGCTGTGTGTCCGGCAATATCTCCTGCTCCCTCTACATTCAAACTACATCAGATTTTAAACTTGCACCAAGTAGGGATCAGCCTACTCCATGATTGTTCCTGGGCTTCAACACCGCCAGTTTTTGCTCGGAAATGCCGTCTACACAGAGAAAAACACTAGATCCTGTTTTAGTGGGGTTCAGTAACGCCAGCTGCTCCCCTGCTGTGTTTCCGGCAATGTCTCCTGTTCCGTCCACATTCAAACTACATTAGATATTAAACTTGCTCCAAGTAGGCCTCAGCCTACTCCATGATTCAATCTGGGCTCCAACACCACCAGTTGTTGCTCGGAAGTGCCGTCTGCACAGAGAAAAACACTAGCTCCTGTGTTAGTGGGGTTCAGTAATGCCAGCTGCTCCCCTGCTGTGTTTCCGGCAATGTCTCCTGCTCCCTCCACATTCAATCTACATTAGATATTAAACTTGCTCCAAGTAGGCCTCAGCCTACTCCATGATTGAACCTGGGCTCCAACACCGCCAGTTGTTGCTCGGAAGTGCCGTCTGCACAGAGAAAAACACTAGCTCCTGTTTTAGTGGGGTTCGGTAATGCCAGCTGGTCCCCTGCTGTGTTTCCGGTAATGTCTCCTGCTCCCTCCACATTCAAACTACATTAGATTTTAAACTTGCTCCAAGTAGGCCTCAGCCTACACCATGATTGTTCCTGGGCTACAACACCACCAGTTGTTGCTCGGAAGTGCCATCTGCACAGAGAAAAACACTTGCTCCTGTGTTAGTGGGGTTCAGTATCGCCAGCTGCTCCCCTGCTGTGTTTCCGGCAATGTCTCCTGCTCCTTCCACATTCAAACTACATCAGATATGAAACTTGCTCCAAGTAGGCCACAGCCTAGACCATGATTGATCCTGGGCTCCAACACCGCCAGTTGTTGCTCGGAAGTGCCGTCTGCACAGAGAAAAACACTAGCTCCTGTGTTAGTTGGGTTCAGTAATGCCAGCTGCTCCCCTGATGTGTGTCCGGCAATATGTCCTGCTCACTCCACATTCAAACTACATCAGATATTAAACTTGCTCCAAGTAGGCATCAGCCTACTCCATGATTGTTCTTGGGCTCCAACACCGCCAGTTGTTGCTCGGAAGTGCCGTCTGCACAGAGAAAAACACTAGCTCCCGTATTAGTGGGGTTCAATAACGCCAGCTGCTCCCCTGCTGTGTTTCCGGCAATGTCTCCTGCTCCCTCCACATTCAAACTACATCAGATATTAAACTTGCTCCCTGTAGGCCTCAGCCTACACCATGATTGATCCTAGGCTCCAACACCGCCAGTTGCTGCTCAGAAGTGCCATCTGCACAGAGAAAAATACTAGCTCCTGTGTTAGTTGGAATCAGTAATGCCAGCTGCTCCCTTGCTGTGTGTCCAGCAATATCTCCTGCTCCCTCCACATTCAAGCTACATCAGATTTTAAAATTGCTCCAAGTAGGCCTCAGCCTACTCCATGATTGTTCCTGGGCTACAACACTGCCAGTTGTTGCTCGCAAGTGCCGTCTGCACATAGAAAAACACTAGCTCCTTTGTTAGTGGGAATCACCAACGCCAGCTGCTCCCCTGCTGTGTGTCCGGCAATATGTCCTGCTCCCTCCACGTTCAAACTACATCAGATTTTAAACTTGCTCCAGTTTGGCCTCAGCATACTCCATGATTGATCCTGGGCTCCAACACCGCCAGTTGCTGCTCGGAAGTGCCGTCTGCACAGAGAAAAACACTAGCTCCTGTGTTAGTGGGGTTAAGAAAAGCCATCTGCTCCCCTGCTGTGTGTCCAGCAATATCTCCTGCTGCATCCACATTCAAACTACCTCAGATATTAAACTTGCTAAAAGTAAGCCTCAGCCTACTCCATGATTGATCTTGTGCTCCAACACCGCCAGTATTTGCTCAGAAGTGCCATCTGCACAGAAAAAAACACTTGCTCCTGTGTAAGTGGGGTTCAGTAATGCCAGCTTCTCCTCTGCTGTGAGTCCAGCAATATCTCCTGCTCCCTCCACATTCAAACTACATCAGTTTTTAAACTTGCTCCAAGTAGGCCTCAGCCTACTCCATGATTGATCCTGGGCTCAAACACCACCATTTGTTCCTCGGATGTGCCATCTGCACAGAAAAAAACACTAGTTCCTGTGTTAGTGGGGTTCAGTAACGCCAGCTGCTCCCCTGCTGTGTGTCCGGCAATATCTCCTGCTCCCTCCACATTCGCACTACATCAGATATTAAACTTGCTCCAAGTAGGCAACAGGCTACTCCATGATTGTTCCTGGGCTCCAACACCGCCAGTTGTTGCTTGTAAATGCCGTCTGCACAGAGAAAAACACTAGCTCCTGTGTGAGTGGGGTTCAGTATCGCCAGCTGCTTCCCTGCTGTGTTTCCGGCAAAGTCTCTTGCTCCTTCCACATTCAAACTACATCAGATATTAAGCTTGCTCCAAGTAGGCCTCAGCCTACTCCATGATTGATCCTGGGCTCAAACACCACTAGTTGTTGCTCGGATTTGCCGTCTGCACAGAAAAAAACACTAACTCCTGTGTTAGTGGGGTTCAGTAACGCCAGCTGCTCCCCTGCTGTGTGTCCGGCAATATCTCCTGCTCCCTCCACATTCAAACGACTTCAGATATTAAACTTGCTCCAAGTAGGCCTCAGCCTACACCATGATTGATCCTGGGCTCCAACACCGCCAGTTGTTGCTTGGAAGTGCCGTCTACACAGAGAAAAACACTAGCTCCTATGTTAGTGAGGTTCAGTATCGCCAGCTGCTCCCCTGATGTGTTTCCGGCAATGTCTCATGCTCCTTCCACATTCAAACTACATCAGATATTAAACTTGCTCCAAGTAGGCCTCAGCCTACTCCATGATTGATCCTTTGCTCAAACACCACCAATTGTTGCTCAGAAGTGCTGTCTGCACAGAAAAAAACACTAGCTCCTGTGTTAGTGGCGTTCACTAACAGCAGCTGCACCCCTGCTGTGTGTCCGCAAAATCTCCTTCTCCCTCCACATTCAAACTACATCAGATTTTAAACTTGCTCCAAGTAGGCCTCAATCTACTACATGATTGATCCTGGGCTCAAACACCACCAGTTGTTGCTCTGATTTGCCGTCTGCACAGTAAAAAAACACTAACTCCTGTGTTAGTGGGGTTCAGTAACGACAGCGGCTCCCCTGCTGTGTGTCCGGCAATATCTCCTGCTCCCTCTACATTCAAACTACATCAGATTTTAAACTTGCACCAAGTAGGGATCAGCCTACTCCATGATTGTTCCTGGGCTTCAACACCGCCAGTTTTTGCTCGGAAATGCCGTCTACACAGAGAAAAACACTAGCTCCTGTGTTAGTGGGGTTCAGTAATGCCAACTGCTCCCCTGCTGTGTTTCCGGCAATGTCTCCTGCTCCCTCCACATTCAATCTACATTAGATATTAAACTTGCTCCAAGTAGGCCTCAGCCTACTCCATGATTGAACCTGGGCTCCAACACCGCCAGTTGTTGCTCGGAAGTGCCGTCTGCACAGAGAAAAACACTAGCTCCTGTTTTAGTGGGGTTCGGTAATGCCAGCTGGTCCCCTGCTGTGTTTCCGGCAATGTCTCCTGCTCCCTCCACATTCAAACTACATTAGATTTTAAACTTGCACCAAGTAGGGATCAGCCTACTCCATGATTGTTCCTGGGCTTCAACACCGCCAGTTTTTGCTCGGAAATGCCGTCTACACAGAGAAAAACACTAGCTCCTGTGCTAGTGGGGTTCAGTAATGCCAGCTGCTCCCCTGCTGTGTTTCCGGCAATGTCTCCTGCTCCCTCCACATTCAATCTACATTAGATATTAAACTTGCTCCAAGTAGGCCTCAGCCTACTCCATGATTGAACCTGGGCTCCAACACCGCCAGTTGTTGCTCGGAAGTGCCGTCTGCACAGAGAAAAACACTAGCTCCTGTTTTAGTGGGGTTCGGTAATGCCAGCTGGTCCCCTGCTGTGTTTCCGGCAATGTCTCCTGCTCCCTCCACATTCAAACTACATTAGATTTTAAACTTGCTCCAAGTAGGCCTCAGCCTACACCATGATTGTTCCTGGGCTACAACACCACCAGTTGTTGCTCGGAAGTGCCATCTGCACAGAGAAAAACACTTGCTCCTGTGTTAGTGGGGTTCAGTATCGCCAGCTGCTCCCCTGCTGTGTTTCCGGCAATGTCTCCTGCTCCTTCCACATTCAAACTACATCAGATATTAAACTTGCTCCAAGTAGGCCTCAGCCTACACCATGATTGATCTTGGGCTCCAACATCGCCAGTTGTTGCTCGGAAGTGCGGTCTGCACAAAGAAAAACACTAGCTCCTGTGTTAGTGGGGTTCAGTATCGCCAGCTGCTCCCCTGCTGTGTTTCCGGCAATGTCTCCTGCTCCTTCCACATTCAAACTACATCAGATATGAAACTTGCTCCAAGTAGGCCACAGCCTAGACCATGATTGATCCTGGGCTCCAACACCGCCAGTTGTTGCTCGGAAGTACCGTCTGCACAGAGAAAAACACTAGCTCCTGTGTTAGTTGGGTTCAGTAATGCCAGCTACTCCCCTGATGTGTGTCCGGCAATATGTCCTGCTCACTCCACATTCAAACTACATCAGATATTAAGCTTGCTCCAAGTAGGCATCAGCCTACTCCATGATTGTTCTTGGGCTCCAACACCGCCAGTTGTTGCTCGGAAGTGCCGTCTGCACAGAGAAAAACACTAGCTCCCGTATTAGTGGGGTTCAATAACGCCAGCTGCTCCCCTGCTGTGTTTCCGGCAATGTCTCCTGCTCCCTCCACATTCAAACTACATCAGATATTAAACTTGCTCCCAGTAGGCCTCAGCCTACACCATGATTGATCCTAGGCTCCAACACCGCCAGTTGCTGCTCAGAAGTGCCATCTGCACAGAGAAAAATACTAGCTCCTGTGTTAGTTGGAATCAGTAATGCCAGCTGCTCCCTTGCTGTGTGTCCAGCAATATCTCCTGCTCCCTCCACATTCAAGCTACATCAGATTTTAAAATTCCTCCAAGTAGGCCTCAGCCTACTCCATGATTGTTCCTGGGCTCCAACACTGCCAGTTGTTGCTCGCAAGTGCTGTCTGCACATAGAAAAACACTAGCTCCTTTGTTAGTGGGAATCACCAACGCCAGCTGCTCCCCTGCTGTGTGTCCGGCAATATGTCCTGCTCCCTCCACGTTCAAACTACATCAGATTTTAAACTTGCTCCAGTTAGGCCTCAGCATACTCCATGATTGATCCTGGGCTCCAACACCGCCAGTTGCTGCTCGGAAGTGCCGTCTGCACAGAGAAAAACACTAGCTCCTGTGTTAGTGGGGTTAAGAAAAGCCATCTGCTCCCCTGCTGTGTGTCCAGCAATATCTCCTGCTGCATCCACATTCAAACTACCTCAGATATTAAACTTGCTAAAAGTAAGCCTCAGCCTACTTCATGATTGATCTTGTGCTCCAACACCGCCAGTATTTGCTCAAAAGTGCCGTCTGCACAGAAAAAAACACTTGCTCCTGTGTAAGTGGGGTTCAGTAATGCCAGCTTCTCCTCTGCTGTGAGTCCAGCAATATCTCCTGCTCCCTCCACATTCAAACTACATCAGTTTTTAAACTTGCTCCAAGTAGGCCTCAGCCTACTCCATGATTGATCCTGGGCTCAAACACCACCATTTGTTGCTCGGATGTGCCGTCTGCACAGAAAAAAACACTAGTTCCTGTGTTAGTGGGGTTCAGTAACGCCAGCTGCTCCCCTGCTGTGTGTCCGGCAATATCTCCTGCTCCCTCCACATTCGCACTACATCAGATATTAAACTTGCTCCAAGTAGGCATCAGGCTACTCCATGATTGTTCCTGGGCTCCAACACCGCCAGTTGTTGCTTGTAAATGCCGTCTGCACAGAGAAAAACACTAGCTCCTGTGTGAGTGGGGTTCAGTATCGCCAGCTGCTTCCCTGCTGTGTTTCCGGCAAAGTCTCTTGCTCCTTCCACATTCAAACTACATCAGATATTAAGCTTGCTCCAAGTAGGCCTTAGCCTACTCCATGATTGATCCTGGGCTCAAACACCACTAGTTGTTGCTCGGATTTGCCGTCTGCACAGAAAAAAACACTAACTCCTGTGTGAGTGGGGTTCAGTAACACCAGCTGCTCCGCTGCTGTGTGTCCGGCAATATCTCCCCCTCCCTCTACAATCAAACTACATCAGATTTATACTTGCTCCAAGTAGGCATCAGCCTACTCCATGATTGAACCTGGGCTCCAACACCGCCAGTTGTTGCTCGGAAGTGCCGTCTGCACAGAGAAAAACACTAGCTCCTGTGTTAGTGGGGTTCAGTAATGCCAGCTGCTCCCCTGCTGTGTTTCCGGCAATGTCTCCTGCTCCCTCCACATTCAAACTGCATTAGATATTAAACTTGCTCCAAGTAGGCCTCAGCCTACTCCATGATTGAACCTGGGCTCCAACACTGCCAGTTGTTGCTCGGAAGTGCCGTGTGCACAGAGAAAAACACTAGCTCATGCGTTAGTGGGGTTTAGTAATGCCAGCTGCTCCCCTGCTGTGTTTCCGGCAATGTCTCCTGCTCCCTCCACATTCAAACTACATCAGATTTTAAAATTGCTCCAAGTAGGCCTCAGCCTGCACCATGATTGATCCTGGGCTTCAACACCGCCAGTTGTTGCTCAGAAGTGCCGTTTGCACAGAGAAAAACACTAGCTCCTGTGTTAGTGGGGTTCAGGAGCGCCAGCTGCTCCCCTGCTGTGTTTACGGCAATGTCTCCTGCTCCCTCCACATTCAAACTACATCAGATATTAAACTAGCTCCAAGTAGGCCACAGCCTACACCATGATTGATCCTGGGCTCCAACATCGCCAGTTGTTGCTCGGAAGTGCCGTCTGCACAGAGAAAAACACTAGCTCCTGTGTCAGTGGGGTTCAGTATCGCCAGCTGCTCCCCTGCTGTGTTTCCAGCAATGTCTCTTGCTCCTTCCACATTCAAACTACATCAGATATTAAACTTGCCCCAAGTATACCTCAGCCTACTCCATGATTGATCCTGTGCTCCAGCACCACCAATTGTTGCTCAGAAGTGCCGTCTGCACTGAAAAAAACACTAGCTCCTGTGTTAGTGGGGTTCAGTAACGTCAGCTGCTCCCTTGCTGTCTGTCCGGCAATTTCTCCTGCTCACTCCACATTCAAACTACATCAGATTTTAAACTTTTAAACTTGCTCCAAGTAGGCCTCAGCCTATACCATGATTGATCCTGGGCTCCAACACCGCCAGTTGTTGCTCGGAAGTGCCGTCTGCACAGAGAAAAACACTAGCTCCTGTGTTAGTGGGGTTCAGTATCGCCAGCTGCTCACCTGCTGTGTTTCCGGCAATATCTCCTGCTCCCTCCACCTTCAAACTACATCAGATATTAAACTTGCTCCATGTAGGCCTCAGCCTAGACCATGATTGATCCTTGGGCTCCAACACCGCCAGCAGTTGCTAGGAAGTGCCGTCTGCACAGAGAAAAACACTAGCTCCTGTGTTAGTTGCGTTCAGTAATGCCAGCTGCTCCCCTGATGTGTGTCCGGCATTATTTCCTGCTCCCTCCACCTTCAAACTACATCAGATTTTAAAAATGCTCCAAGTAGGCCTCAACCTACTCCATGATTGTTCCTGTGCTCCAACTACGCCAGTTGTTGCACGGAAGTGCCGTCTGCACAGAGAAAAACACTTGCTCCTGTTTTAGTGGGGTGCAGTATCGCCAGCTGCTCCCTTGCTGTGTTTCCGGCAATGTCTATTGCTCCTTCCACATTCAAACTACATCAGATATTAAACTTGCTCCAAGTAGGCCTCAGCCTATTCCATGATTGATCCTGTGCTGCAACACCGTCAATTGTTGCTCAGAAGTGCCGTCTGCACAGAAAAAAACACTAGCTCCTGTGTTAGTGGGGTTCAGTAACACCAGCTGCTCCCCTGCTGTGTTTCCGGCAATGTCTCCTGCTCCCTCCACATTCAAACTACATCAGATATTAAACTTGCTCCAAGTAGGCCTCAGCCTTCACCATGATTGATCCTGGGCTTCAATACCGCCAGTTGTTGCTCGGAATTGCCGTCTGCACAGAGAAAAATACTAGCTCCTGTGTTAGTTGGATTCAGCAATGCTATCTACTCCCTTGCTGTGTGTCTGGCAATATCTCCTGCTCCCTACACATTCAAGCTACATCAGATTTTAAACTTGCTCCATGTAGGCCTCGGCCTACTCCATGATTGTTCCTGAGCTCCAACAGTGCCAGTTGTTGCTCGTAAGTGCCGTCTGCACAGAGAAAAACACTAGCTCCTGTGTTAGTGGGGTTCTGTAATGCCAGATGCTCCACTGCAGTGTGTCCAGCAATATCTCCTGCTCACTCCACATTCAAACTACATCAGATATTAAACTTGCTCCAAGTAGGCCTCAGTCTACACCATGATTGATCCTGGGCTCCAACACCGCCAGTTGCTGCTCGGAAGTGCCGTCTGCACAGAGAAAAACACTAGCTCCTGTGTTAGTGGGGTTCAGAAACGCCAGCTGCTCCCGTGCTGTGTGTCCGGCTATACGTCCTGCTCCCTCCACATTCAAACTACATCAGGTTTTAAACTTGCTCCAAATAGGTCTCAGCATACACTATGATTGATCCTGGGCTCCAACACCGCCAGTTGCTGCTCGGAAGTGCCGTCTGCACAGAGAAAAACACTAGCTCCTGTGTTAGTGGGGTTCAGAAACGCCAGCTGCTCCCCTGCTGTGTGTCCGGCAATATCTCCTGCTGCATCCACATTCAAACTACATCAGATTTTAAACTTGCACCAAGTAGGCCTCAGCCTACTCCATGATTGATCCTGGGCTCAAACACCACCAATTGTTGCTCGGATGTGCCGTCTGCACAGAGAAAAACACTAGCTCCTGTATTAGTGGTTTTCAATAATGCCAGCTGCTCCCCTGCTGTGTTTCCAACAATGTCTCCTGCTCCCTCCACATTGAAACTACATCAGATATTAAACTTGCTCCAAGTAGGCCTCAGCCTACTCCATGATTGAACCTTGGCTCCAACACCACCAGTTGTTGCTTTGAATTGCCGTCTGCCCATAGAAAACACTAGCTCCTGTATTAGTGGGGTTCAGTACTGCCAGCTGCTACCCTGCTGTGTTTCCGGCAATCTCTCCTGCTCCCTCTGCATTCAAACTACATCAGATATTAAACTTGCTCCAAATAGTCCTCAGCCTACACCATGATTGATCCTGGGCTCCAACACCGCCAGTTGTTGCTCGGAAGTGCCATCTGCACAGAGAAAAACACTAGCTCCTGTGTTAGTGGGGTTCAGTATCGCCAACTGCTCCCCTGCTTTGTTTCTGGCAATGTCTCTTGCTTCTTCCACATTCAAACTACATCAGATATTAAACTTGCTCCAAGTAGGCCTCAGCCTACTCCATGATTTATCCTGTGCTCCAACACCGCCAATTGTTGCTCAGAAGTGCCGTTTGCACAGAAAAAAACACTAGCTCCTGTGTTAGTGGGGTTCAGTAACACCAACTGCTCCCCTGCTGTGTGTCTGGCAATATCTCCTGCTCCCTCCACATTCAAACTACATCAGATATTAAACTTGCTCCAAGTAGGCCTCAACCTACTCCATGATTGAACCTGGGCTCCAACACCGCCAGTTGTTGCTCGGAAGTGCCATCTGCACAGAGAAAAACACTAGCTCCTGTGTTCGTGGGGTTCAGTAATGCCAGCTGCTCCCCTGCTGTGTTTCCGGCAATGTCTCCTGCTCCATCCACATTCAAACTACATCAGATATTAAACTTGCTCCAAGTAGGCCTCAGCCTAGACTATGATTGATCCTTGGGCTCCAACAATGCCAGTAGTTGCTCGGAAGTGCCGTTTGCACAGAAAAAAACACTAGCTCCTGTGTTAGTGGGGTTCAGTAACGCCAGCTGCTCCCCTGATGTGTGTCCGGCATTATTTCCTGGTCCCTCCACATTCAAACTGCATCAGATTTTAAAATTGCTCCAAGTATGCCTCAGCCAACTCCATGATTGTTCCTGTGCTCCAACACCGACAGTTGTTGCTCGAAAGTGCCGTCCGCACAGAGAAAAACACTATCTCCTGTGTTAGTGGGGTTCAGTAACGCCAGCTGATCCCCTGCTGTGTGTCCGGCAATGACTCCTGCTCCCTCCACATTCAAACTACATCAGATATTAAACTTGCTCCAAGTAGGCTTCAGCCTACTCCATGATTGAACCTGGGCTCCAACACCGCCAGTTGTTGCTCTGAAGTGCCGTCTGCACAGAGAAGAACACTAGCTCCTGTGTTATTTGGGTTCAGTAACGCCAGCTGCTCCCCTGATGTGTGTCCGGCAATATTTCCTGCTCCCTCCACATTCAAACTACATCAGATTTTAAAATTGCTCCAAGTAGGCCTCAACCAACTCCATGATTGTTCCTGTGCTCCAACACCGCCAGTTGTTGCTCGGAAGTGCCGTCTGCACAGAGAAAAACACTAGCTCCTGTGTTAGTGGGGTTCAGTATCGCTAGCTGCTCCCCTGCTGTGTTTCCAGCAATGTTTATTGCTCCTTCCACATTCAAACTACATCAGATATTAATCTTGCTCCAAGTAGGCCTCAGCCTACTCCATGATTGATCCTGTGCTCCAACACCTCCAATTGTTGCTCAGAAGTGCCGTCTGCACAGAAAAAAACACTAGCTCCTGTGGTAGTGGGGTTCAGTAACACCAGCTGCTCCCCTGCTGTGTGTCTGGCAATATCTCCTGCTTCCTCCACATTCAAACTACATCAGATTTTAAACTTGCTCCAAGTAGGCCTCAGCCTACTCCATAATTGATCCTGGGCTCAAACACCACCAGTTGTTGCTCGGATTTGCCGTCTGCACAGAAAAAAACACTAACTCCTGTGTTGGTGGGGTTCAGTAACGCCAGCTGATCCCCTGCTGTGTGTCCGGCAATGTCTCCTGCTCCCTCCACATTCAAACTACATCAGATATTAAACTTGCTCCAAGTAGGCCTCAGCCTACTCCATGATTGAACCTGGACTCCAACTCCTCCAGTTGTTGCTCTGATGTGCCGTCTGCACAGAGAAAAACACTAGCTCCTGTGTTAGTGGGGTTCAGTAATGCCAGCTGCTCCCCTGCTGTGTTTCCGGCAATGTCTCCTGCTCCCTCCACGTTCAAACTACATGAGATATTAAACTTGCTCCAAGTAGGCCTCAGCCTAGACCATGATTGATCCTTGGGCTCCAACACCGTCAGTAGTTGCTCGGAAGTGCCGTCTGCACAGAGAAAAACACTAGCTCCTGTGTTATTTGGGTTCAGTAACGCCAGCTGCTCCCCTGATGTGTGTCCGGCAATATTTCCTGCTCCCTCCACATTCAAACTACATCAGATTTTTAAATTGCTCCAAGTAGGCCTCAACCTACTCCATGATTGTTCCTGTGCTCCAACATCGCCAGTTGTTGCTCGGAAGTGCCGTCTGCACAGAGAAAAACACTAGGTCCTGTGTTAGTGGGGTTCAGTAACGCCAGCTGCTCCCCTGCTGTGTTTCCGGCAAAGTCTCCTGCTCCCTCCACATTCAAACTACATGAGATATTAAACTTGCTCCAATTAGGCCTCAGCCTACACCATGATTGATCCTGGGCTCCAACACCGCCAGTTTTTGCTCGGAAGTGCCGTCTGCACAGAGAAAAACAGTAGCTCCTGTGTTAGTGGGGTTCAGTATCGCCAGCTGCTCCCCTGCTTTGTTTCTGGCAATGTCTCTTGCTCCTTCCACATTCAAACTACATCAGATATTAAACTTGCTCCAAGTAGGCCTCAGCCTACTCCATGATTGATCCTGTGCTCCAACACCGCCAATTGTTGCTCAGAAGTGCCGTCTGCACAAAAAAAACACTAGCTCCTGTGTTAGTGGGGTTCAGTAATGCCAGCTGCTCCCCTGCTGTGTTTCCGGCAATGTCTCCTGCTCCCTCCACATTCAAACTACATTAGATATTAAACTTGCTCCAAGTAGGCCTCAGGCTACTCCATGATTGAACCTGGGCTCCAACATCGCCAGTTGTTGCTCGGAAGTGCCGTCTGCACAGAGAAAAACACTAGCTCCTGTCTTAGTGGGGTTCAGTAATGCCAGCTGCTCCCCTGCTTTATTTCCGGCAATGTCTCCTGCTCCCTCCACATTCAAACTACATTAGATATTAAACTTGCTCCAAGTAGGCCTCAGCCTACTCCATGATTGAACCTGGGCTCCAACACCGCCAGTTGTTGCTCGGAAGTGCCGTCTGCACAGAGAAAAACACTAGCTCCTGTGTTAGTGGGGTTCAGTAATGCCAGCTGCTCCCCTGCTGTGTTTCCGGCAATGTCTCCTGCTTCCTCCACATTCAAACTACATGATATATTAAACTTGCTCCAAGTAGGCCTCAGCCTTCTCCATGATTGAACCTGGGCTCCAACACCGCCTGTTTTTGCTCGGAAGTGCCGTCTGCGCACAGAAAAACACTAGCTCCTGTGTTAGTGGGGTTCAGTAATGCCAGCTGCTCCCCTGCTGTGTTTCCGGCAATGTCTCCTGCTCCCTCCACATTCAAACTACATGAGATATTAAACTTGCTCCAACTAGGCCTCAGCCTAGACCATGATTGATCCTGGGCTCCAACACCGACAGTAGTTGCTCGGAAGTGCCGTCTGCACTGAGAAAAACACTAGCTCCTGTGTTAATTGGGTTCAGTAACGCCAACTGCTCCCCTGATGTGTGTCCGGCAATATTTCCTGCTCCCTCCACATTCAAACTACATCAGATTTTAAACTTGCTCCAAGTAGTCCTCAACCTACTCCATGATTGTTCCTGTGCTCCATCACCGCCAGTTGTTGCTCGGAAGTGCCGTCTGCACAGAGAAAAACACTAGCTCCTGTGTTAGTGGGGTTCAGTAACGCCAGCTGCTCCCCTGCTGTGTTTCCGGCAATGTCTCCTGCTCCCTCCACATTCAAACTACATGAGATATTAAACTTGCTCCAAGTAGGCCTCAGCCTACACCATGATTGATCCTGGGCTCCAACACCGCCAGTTGTTGCTCGGAAGTGCCGTCTGCACAGAGAAAAACACTAGCTCCTGTCTTAGTGGGGTTCAGTAACGCCAGATTCTCCCCTGCTGTGTTTCCGGCAATGTCTCCTGCTCCCTCCATATTCATACTGCATCAAATATTAAACTTGCTCCAAGTAGGCTTCAGCATACACCATTAATGATCCTGGGCTTCAATACCGCCAGTTGTTGCTCAGAAGTACCGTCTGCACAGAAAAAAACACTAACTCCTGTGTTGGTGGGGTTCAGTAGCGCCAGCTGCTCCCCTGATGTGTGTCCGGCAATATGTCCTGCTCCCTCCACATTCAAACTACATCAGATTTTATACTTGCTCCAAGTAGTCCTCAACCTACTCCATGATTGATCCTGTGCGCCAACACCGCCAGTTGTTCCTTAGAAGTACCGTCTGCTGAGAAAAAAACACTAGCTCCTGTGTTGGTGGGGTTCAGTAATGCCAGCTGCTCCCCTGGTGTGTGTCCGGCTTTATCTTCTACTCCCTCCACATTCAAACTACATCAGATTTTAAACTTGCCCCAAGTAAGCCTCAGCCTACTCCATGATTGATCCTAGGCTCCAACACCACCAGTTGTTGGTCGGAAGTGCCATTTGCACAGAAAAAAACACTAACTCCTGTGTTAGTGGGGTTCAGTAACGCCAGCTGCTCCCCTGCTTTGTGTGTAAGAAAATATTCTTATCGGGAGAGTTGGAAGAGCCGGACAAAATTGCAGACAATTCTTCTTGAAACTGAGGTTGAAGTTTATTCGGAGATACACGGCAAAACAGAACGGACATCCGAGAAGTTGAAATATGCGGGCAAAAACAGGAATTCAGACGGGCAGAGATTTGCTAGGAGGTCTGGCGATGATAAGGCTCTGTGCCCTGGCCATGGTGAGGCACAGTGGCATGATGGCGATGGAATGGCAACAAGCAACAGTAACAGGGGCTTCTTATTCATTATGAGAACAAAGAAAGCTGCATTTTGCCGCAGAGGGCGTTAACATAATTCTAAGGCGTTTACATGGTAATTCTAGAGAAACGTGGTTTAGAACAGAGAATATAATGACATAATACGATGATGTTAATTAACGTTTCTCCAAGCAACACTAAGGGGAAATACTAGAGACAGTGGAGCCAGAGGCCTACGTGGAGCACGGTTAAAAATCAGTAGTACTGTAGTTCGATTGTGGAGGGAGCAGGACACTTTGCCGTCCACACAGCAAGGGAGCAGATGGCGTTACTGAACCCCACTAACACAGGAGCTAGGGTTTTTCTCTGTGCAGATGGCACTTCTGAGAGACAACTGGCTGTGTTGAAGCCCAGGGATTACAGTTCAGGTGGGAGAAACATGAACACAACAGGAGACCTGGATACTGTTGCCAACCAATTATTTATTCTGGTAGAGGACTGGCAAATTCTGGCAAGATCCAGGCCTTGTTCATTTTCAGAAAAGTAAGCCGGTCAACGTTATCGGAGGATAGTCGCGTGCAACGGTATGTTAGTACACCACCTGCGGCACTAAAGACGCGTTCCGATAATACACTGGCAGCAGGGCAAGCCAGCACCTCCAATGCATACTGTCTAAGCTCTGGCCATGTATCCAGCTTTGAGACCCAAAACTTGAAGGGGGAAGAGCCATCTGGGAGTACACTGACAGGGCAAGACATGTAGTCTGTCACCATCTGACGGAAACGTTGCCTCCTGCTGACTGGAGCCATCTGTGATGGTGTAGACATTTGTGGCGGACACACAAATCTTTGCCACATTTGGGCCATAGTGGTCTTGCCTTGTGCTCATGCGCTGCCTCTGCTCCCTCTTTGTGCCGAGCTTCCTCCACTGCCTTGACGCACAGAGCTGCTTTGTAAAGCACTAGCAGCACTGCTGTCGGGTGGAATGGAGAACATGATGGACTGCACCAGTGTGTCTTGGTACTCCCGCAGTTTACGCTCCCAGTTCAACGGTGGTATGAGGCTTTGTATCTTGTCCCCGTAGCGAGGATCTTGGTGGGTGTACACCCAATAATCAGTCGTGTTGAGAATGTGGGCGATGCGCTGGTCATTTCTCAGACACTGCAACATGAAATCAACCATGTGGTGCAGTCTCCCAACTGCCAAAAAAACGCTGTACCCTGCTTGAATCATCATCTCTGCCTGCTCTGCATCACCCCACCCTCGCTGTACATACTGACTAGAGCATTGTGTACCTCCCTCCTCTGGAGAGATGTCTTCCTCCTCCATTGACTCCTCCTCATCCTCCTCACAAAGTGTCCCCTGCCTAAGCCTTTGTGAGGAACCACGTAGCGCAGACAGTCAAGAAGCAGATGGCATTTGTGACTCCTCATCCTCCACCGCTTCCAAAACCTCCTCCCTTAGTACTTGCAGTGTTTTTGAAGCAGGCAGATAAGGGGGACAATCATGCTGACTAGTGCATCATCTGCACTCGCCATCCGCGTGGAATCATCGAAGGCATGCAAAACGAGGCAGATTTCCTTCATAGAGGCCCACTCAGTGGTGATGAAGTGTGACCGGCGCACAGTGCGACTTGTTTGCGCCTGATGCAGCTGGTACTCCATGACTGCTGCCTGCTGCTCACACAACCGCTCCAACATATGTAACGTTGAATTCCACCTGGTGGGTAGGTCACATATGATGCGATGTTCCAGAAGGCGTAATCGGCGCTGCAGAGCAGCAAGGCACGATCTTGCCGTGCTGGAACGCGGCAAGTGAGCACATTCTATGCGGACCTTGTGCAGCAGTGCATCAAGATCCGGATAGTCAGTCAGAAAGCTCTGCACAACCAAATTCAGCACATGTGCCAGACATGGGATGTGAGTGAGGTTGCCTAGGCCAAGAGCTGCCACCAGATTTCGGCCATTGTCACACACTACCAAGCCCGGCTGGAGATTCGCTGGCACAAACCACACGTCGCTCTCCTGCTTGATGGCATTCCAGAGCTCCTGCGCTGTGTGGCTTCGATTCCAGAAAGAAATTAATTTGAGTACGGCCTGTTGACATTTGGCCACGGCTGTGCTCATATCAGTCGTAACAGGCTCCTGCAGCGCTGCTTCTGAGGAACTTGAGTAGGAGGAGGAGTCAATGTGTACAGACTGGATTCCTGCAATCTATGGAGTTGGCAGAACACGTACAGCACCACTCTCCAGATCTGTACCCGGCCCCGCAACATTGACCCAATGGGCAGTGAGGAAAAGGTATCGTCCCTGTCCATGGTTACTGGTCCACGCATCGGTGGTCAGGTGGACCATGCTACTGACGGCGTTTAGTAGCACATGTTTTATTTTTCCCTCCACATGTTTTTGCAGAGCAGGGACGGCTTGCCTGCTGAAATAAAAGCGGCTGGGCATGGTGTATTGTAGGACTGCCAATGCCATGAAGTTCTGGAAGGTGTCAGTCTCCACCAGCCTGAATGAGAGCATTTCAAGGGCCAGTAGTTTGGCAATGCCAGCATTCAGAGCCTGTGCTCGGGGATGGTTTGCCGAGTATAGCTGCCTTTTATCCCATGCTTGTGCTAACGATGGCTGTAGAGTGGCCTGGGAGTGTGAGGATGACTGGGAACATGGTGCTGTGGGTGGAATGTCACTGGGTCTCCGGACAACAGTGCCAGAGTTTCTTCCTTGGCGATCCTGTGAGGAAGCCAAACCAGCTGTGTGTGAGCTGGAGGAAGATGCCCCAACACGAGCTGAAGAGGTGGTAGGTGGTGCTGTACGTTGGCCTACGTCTTCAGTGTGTCTGTGTAACGCCACCTCGTGCTTGTTCCTCACATGTTTCCACATATTTGTGGTATTGAGGTTGTTGACTTTTTTCCCTCTTTTGACTTTCTAATGACACAGCTTGCATTTGACAAAGCAAATGTCATCTGCAACTGTGTCAAAAAAGGACCACGCACTGCAAGTCTTGGGAGCGCCCGTTTTGGCTTTTGAAAGAGGAATGCTCCTAACGGGTGCCGAAGTGGAGGCTACAGGCAACCAAGTCTGCCCCCTCCCTCTCCCTCCTGTTTTGGCCGTTCGGGGAATCTCTTCCTCAGAGCTGCTCCCACCACCTTCCTGTTCCTCATGCCATGATGGGTCAAGGACCTCATCATCTACACTCCCCTCTTCAAACTCCTGCTTCTCCTTGGTTGTCTCGCTAGCACCGTATGCACCAGAAAGTGGCACCTGAGTCTCGTCATCATCTGATGCGTACTGAGGTGTGCTGACCATAGGCACTGGCCCATCCGCCTCTTCAGATTCAGAGGGACAAAGAAGTTGTGCATCACTGCATTCTCCCTCTTCTTCACATTCTTGAATGCTGCTTGGCTGGCCCCCTCTTTCCAAGCCAACAGATTCAGAGAACAGAAGTAGAGACTGTGATGGCTCCTGTCCAGGGCTCTCTGACTGCCTGGGCACTTTGGCAGGTGGCGAAGAGACAGATGGTTGCTCTTCAGTGCTCTGGCCCTGAGAGGACGTGGAAGTCATTGAAGTCGATGCGTTAGCTGCCATCCATCCGACAACGGCTTCAATTTGTTCGTCACGCAGCAGTGGGGTACGGCGAGGTCCTACAAAGCTGTGCATAAAGGACTGTTGCCTGCTAAAACTGGGGGATGCTGACTCACTGGTGCCCGCAGCAGGCACAGAATCCCCACGTCCTCTCCCTACAGAATCCCCACGTCCTCTCCCTGCAGAAACTCCACGCCCACGCCCACGTGCCTTACTCCCTGCCTTCTTCATCTGCCTACCGCCAGTTGTTGCTCGAGAGTGCCGTCTGCACCGAGAACAACACTAGGTCCTGTGTTAGTGGGGTTCAGTAATGCCAGCTGCTCCCCTGCTGTGTTTCCGGCAATGTCTCCTGCTCCCTCCACATTCAAACTACATCAGATTTTAAACTTGCTCCAAGTAGGCCTCAGCCTAGTCCATGATTGATCCTGGGCTCCAACACCGCCAGTTGCTGCTCAGAAGTGCCGTCTGCACAGAGAAAAACACTAGCTCCTGTGTTAGTAGGGTTCAGTAACGCCAGCTGCTCCCCTGCTGTGTGTCCGGCAATATCTCCTGCTCCCTCCACATTCAAACTACATCAGATTTTAAACTTGCCCCAATTAGGCCTCAGCCTACTCCATGATTGTTCCTGGGCTCCAACACCGCCAGTTTTTGCTCGACAGTGCTGTCTGCACAGAGAAAACACTAGCTCCTGTGTTAGTGGGATTCAGTAATGCCAGCTGCTCCCCTGCTGTGTTTCTGGCAATGTCTCCTGCTCCCTCCACATTCAAACTACATCAGATATTAAACTTACTCCAAGTAGGCGTCAACCTACTCCATGATTGATCCTGGGCTCCAACACTGCCAGTTGTTGCTCGGAAGTGCCGTCTGCACAGAGAAAAACACTAGCTCCTGTGTTATTGGGGTTCCGTAACGCCAGCTGCTCCCCTGCTGTGTTTCCGGCAATGTCTCCTGCTCCCTCCACATTCAAACTACATCAGATATTAAATTTGATCCAAGTAGGCCTAAGCCTACTCCATGATTGATCCTGGGCTCCAACACCGCCAGTTGTTGCTCGGAAGTGCCATCTGCACAGAGAAAAACACTAGCTCCTGTGTTAGTGGTGTTCAGTAACGCCAGCTGCTCCCCTGCTGTGTTTCCGGCAATGTTTCCTGCTCCTTCCACATTCAAACTACATCAGATTTTCAGATTTTAAACTTGCTCAAAGTAGGCCTCAGCCTACTCCATGATTGATCCTGGGCTCCAACACCGCCAGTTGCTGCTCGGAAGTGCCGTCGGCACAGAGAATAACACTAGCTCTTGTGTTAGTGGGGTTCAGTTGTGGGAGAGAGGGTCCCCTTCGAGTGTCCGGGTCGGCGGTTGGTGCACTAGGGATGGAGAATGTCAGGGACAGAAGGGTAATAACTGGGAAAGATAGACAAGAGGATGCTGTACCTAGAAATAACCACAAGATGGCAGGGGGGAGTAGTTCAGGACTCAACAGCAACTTAGAGATAGGAACCCAGAAGGGGAATCCCCAGGACAATGAGTCAGCAGACAGACACGGAGGCAGCTGGAGACAGTGGGAGCGACTTTCAGCAAGTGTAGATTACCAGGGCGAGACGAGACGCTTACCGAGGACTTCAGGGGTACGGCACCAAGACAAGCAGCCGAGACCTGCCTCCACGCTCCAGCCCGTGGCCGCTGCAGCCTCCCCACTTTAGCCAGTAGCTGCAGCCTATCCGCGGTCACGCGCTTCCGCTGCCTCCATGCTCCAGCCCGCCGCAGCAGCCCCGCTCCCACCAGTGTCTGCAGCTGGTACAGTGCTGTTGGCGGCCACTGCCCAGCCCCGGTCCACACCAGGGGTCGGTCCTCTGCTGGTCGCGAACTCCCCGTTGCAGCCGTTTGCTGCGCAGGTGTCCTGCCATTTGCCACCCCCCACCGCCGCCGCTTGCCCCAGTCCGGGGACTGCGGCCTATCCAGCCAAGGACTCCGCCGAGGCCCGCGGGGCCCCCGTGTTATCAACGTGCCGGAACGCGCTTAGCTTTCATCAATGCCTCCACAACTGGGCCCAGCAACTCTTCCATCGAAAGGTCAGCAGAACGGCGAGGGACGTCGGGACAGCTAAGTAGACTTTAGATTTAAGGACCCGTAGTCGGCCACACCGCGGCCCTATAGTGACCGGCTGTTGCCGGGAGTAGTCGTGTTCTACGTTACCGTGTTTGCTTGGTTAGAGCCCCTGCGTGGGCAACCTGTGTTACCCCTGTTTTGGTGATCAGGCCGTGACTGAGGGAAGTCCCTGCAAGTCCCATAAACAAATCTTTAAAAAGCACCGTAGTTGTCTCGTGACTCGACGCTGCATCCTCCGTACCTACTAGTACCACATTTGGCGTAGTCGGCAGGATGCAGTCTCTGAGCGCAGACGGCGGTGCGCCTGATCAGAGTGGGGTTGCGGCCGCTGGTGATGGCGGGGGACCCCGCTCCAGTATCTCTCTGGGGGCCTTGCTAAGTAACCTGCCCCGGTTTTCTGGCACCGATGCGCTGTTGTGGAGCTGGACAGAACGGATGCGGGGCCTTTTCCGCATGCACCCCATGACCCCTGATTTAGAGGCTGAGGTAGCCCTTATGGCGCTGGATGGAGAAGCCCAGAAGTCGGTAATGTTAATACCCCCAGGGCGTCGTAATACCTTCGCCAGGGTCTTGCAGATTCTGGAAAAGACCCACGGGGACCCAACAGACGTGGGGGAGTTGAGGACCCGGTTGTTTAGTCAGATGCAGGGGGAGGGGGAGACCATCACCCAGTATATGAACGCCCTCCAGGAGTTACACACCACCATAGAAAGGAAGGACGGAATGGGGGTGGGACCCATCGACATTACCCTGCGTGACCTGCTAGTGACTGGACTCCAGGACCCACTAATCAAGCAGGCGTTGCAGGAGCAAATCCGAGTGAACCCACGTTTAGCCTTCTCAGAGGTGGGGAGTCAGGCCCAGGTGCGAGAGCAAGAGCAGGGGATGACGGCTCCTGTGGTAAAGGTCCGGAGCATGGAGTCTTCCGTAAGTGTTGTCGAAGAACCCCAATGGATTGCAGAAATGAGACAACAGCTGAAAAGCATCCGGGGCGAGTTGGCCAAAGTAAAGAAGAGAACGGAGCCCGCACCCGGTCAGCCCAGTTACAATCCCAGGCCCAGGGGGCCTCGTAATACCTGGGGTGGCTGAGCCTCCCCGCCCCGGTGCTATGAGTGCGGGGAATTGGGTCACTTTGCCCGGGAGTGTCCGCAGCGAGGGAAATACCCACCTCGGCGGGCATTAAACTAGAGGGCTCCGGGCATGGGCGATGCCGTTCAAAGCCAGAAGGGGTGGTGGAAGTCCCAAAGAACTGGTCGCTATGTGCCCAATAGTATGGGCCGAAGTTGAGGGTCGTGCGGTGCGATGCCTGGTGGACATGGGGTCGCAGGTGACGACCATGCCCGCAGCGTACTTCCGGCAGCATTTCCCGGAAGCGGCCAGGCCCCAGTGGGGGCCCATGATACGACTAGTGGCCGCAAACCAACGGCCGGTACCTGTCACTGGAGTGGTGTGGCTGCAAATGACCTTATGCGGTAAACCCCTGGGCCGCCAGGGAGTGGTCCTGACCCAAGGAGAGACTAATGACTGTCATCCGGTCATCTTGGGCATGAACGTACTGCGGGAGTTCGGCAATCTGCTCCTCAATGATTCCACGCAGGAGACCCTAAGTCAGTGGGGTTCTCGCACGGCCCAGGGGCAGGATGCGCGAGTACTCCTGGAGTGTCAGGAGGGTGAGGCGCTGGGCAAGGTGATCGCACCGGAGGCCCCCACGCTTGTGCTCCCTCCGGGGCAGACAGTGGTGGCTCTGCCGATCCGTGCCCCGATACCACTGGAGGGCGTGGAGGTGCAGGTGGAGCCATGTTACTCAGAGCGCCTACACCCTGGCATCCTGGTGGCTTGCTCCCTGGCCACCATGCGGGAAGGGACTGTCTTGGTGCGTTGTGTCAACCTGAAGCCCCGGGCCGAAATGGCCAAGCTGGTGAGGCCATTGGAGGAGATGCTGCCAGACCCCGCTGTCCAGCTGAGGGCGCAACCCGAAGACCCCTGGACAGTAGCGGTGCGGATCCAACAAGCTGCCACACCCTCGGCCCAAGAAAAAGGGCGGGTCATCCTGGAAAGAATGCGGGCCGAACTCTCCGGCCTAGCGCCGGCCCAGCTTCTCCAAGTAGAGACACTTATTGGGCAATTTCACAGTGTCTTCGCCAGCCATGAGGACGACTTCGGATGTATCACAGCCATCACGCATGGGATCCCCACGGCAGGAGCAGCCCCCATCCGGGAGCGGTATCAGCAAATACCACCGCAGCTATATCAGGAAGTAAAGACTCTAATAGCCCAAATGCTCCAGAAGGGGGTCATACGGGAGAGCCAAAGCCCCTGGGTGGCCCCTATAGTCCTGGTTTGGAAGAAAGATGGCACGCTGCGTTTTTGCGTGGACTACCGGAAGTTAAACGCCTGCATCATCAAGGATTCGCATTCACTGCCCCGCATCGAAGAGTCTCTGTCCGCTCTGGGGAACGCAACGTACTTTTCAACCCTTGACCTGGCCAGTGGGTACTGGCAGGTGCCGATGTCGGAAGAAGATAGGGCCAAGACAGCATTCATCCTTCCCATGGGACTGTTCGAGTTCAATCGAATGCTGTTTGGGCTGGCCAACGCCCCCGGAACTTTCCAGCGGCTGATGGAGCGGTGTCTAGGAGACCTTAACTTTGAAGCCACGTTGATCTACCTAGACGATATTATCATCTATTCCGCCACGTTTGAGGACCACCTTAAGCGGTTGGGACAGGTGCTCGGCCGGCTGCAAAAGTACGGGTTAAAGGTGAAGCCCCAGAAGTGCCACCTGTTTCGCACCCAGATCGAGTACCTGGGGCACACCGTCTCGGCGGAGGGCGTCCGACCCTCTCTGGGAAAGGTTGCTGCCATCCAGGGGTGGTCCACCCCCGAGACGGTGAAGGACGTGCGGGCCTTCTTGGGGTTGGCCGGCTACTACCGTCAGTTCGTGAAGAACTTTACACGCCGAGCTCGAGCCCTGCAAGACCTGTTGAAGGGGGCTCCCGCTGGGGCGAATGGACGGAAAATCCAGTGGCAGCAACCACAAGAGGAAGCATTTCAAGATCTCAAGGCTGCTCTCTCGGACGCCCCAGTATTGGCATATGCGGATTTTTCACTGCTGTTCATCCTTCATACCGACGGGAGCCTCCAGGGACTAGGAGCTGTGTTGTCACAGGTGCAGAACGGCCATGAGAAAGTGATCGCCTACGGTATCCGGTCGCTGCACGACTCAGAACGCAACCCGGACAATTACAGCTCCTTTAAGCTCGAGCTCCTCACGGTGGTGTGGGCAATGACGCAGCGGTTCGCAGAGTACCTGGCGGGCTCCGAGGTGGTAGTGTGGACCGATAACAACCCGCTAGCTCATCTGGAAAATGCCAAACTGGGGGCCCTTGAGCAACGGTGGGTAGCTCGGATGTCCAAATTTAATTATAAGATCATTTACAAACGGGGAGCTGAAAACGTACACGCCGACGCGCTTTCCAGAATCCGACACACTATCCCAGGGAGAAGTCGAGACGACGAGTTGGAAGCAGATGAGACGCCATTCGCCCTCCCCACTACCGCACCGGCAGTACGCACGCAAGAAGCGCCTCATCTCGGACCCCTAAGAGGGATGCTGGAACAGCGCCGTGACAACTGGATCCAGCAGCAACAGGAGGAAACGGAAATTGGACTCCTGTGCCGATGGGTGGCCACCGGCAAATTGCCCACGGGCTCACAAAGGCAGACTTTAACCCAAGATATGTTGCTAATGTTACGCCAGTGGGAAAAGCTAACCATCAAAAAGGGACTCTTATATCGAAAAGCCTTGTCGCGAACCACGTCAGCTACAATATGGCAGGTGATCGTCCCCGGGGCCCATCTCGACCAACTGGCCCGGGAAGCCCATGAGAAGAGGGCTCATTTTGGTGCACAAAAGGCTTTACAATGGCTGCAGCAGATGGTGTACCACCCACGCTTACACGCTGCGGTAGAGGAAGTTTGTCGAACCTGCCGCCCGTGCGAGCTCTCTAAACCCCCTGCACAGCGGGCCCCGGTGCAAACTATTGTAACATCAGCCCCTTTGGAGCTTCTTATGGTGGACTATCTGACCATAGGTCCTGCCTCTCAGGGGTATGAACATTGCCTTGTTATGCTGGACCACTTCACCAAGTTTGCCGTAGTGACCCCCACTCGAGACCAAACAGCAGAGTCAGCCGCCTATGCGATTTGCTAGAACTTTATTCAAGTGTACGGTTGTCCACAACGAATACATTCGGACCAAGGGGCGTGCTTCCTAGGAAGAGTCATGGATGAACTACATCATCTTTACGGTATTGATAAATCACAGACTACGCCATACCACCCGCAGGGAAACGGAGCCTGCGAACGATTCAATCGAACACTAATCCAAATGCTGCGCACCCCGGAGAGCGACCGCAAGGCCCGCTGGCCTGAATATGTCCCTGAGCTGGTGTGGGTATATAATAACCGGGTGCACCGAGTGACTGGTTACACCCCCTACTCATTGCTGTTTGGACCGAAAGTCAAAGGAATCACAGAAGTGGAGTTAAACCCGGAGGAACCTCTACCCTGGACCGGAGTATCCTCGTGGGTCTGAAACCACCGGCGCCGACTGCAGACCCTCCACCGAATCGTTCATACAAAGCTCCAGGATCTAGAACACCAGGGGGCAGCACTGATTGACTTCCGAGCTGGAGATCGGGTACTCGTACTAGATCAGCGCCCCCAAAACAAATTAGAATCACGGTGGGAGAAGACCCCGTACAAGGTGTTACGCCGGATAAGCCCCGACGGGCCTGTGCACGAAATACAATCGGAAAGAGACGGTACACCTCTCACTCGTACTGTGCACCGAAATATGTTGCGGCCCTGTGCGTCCACTGATCCCATGCGATCCGAGCCGATCACTCAGGCCCCCAACCCCCCGCCAACGGTCTGGGACCTGGACGACGAAGAAGACACATCCGCAGGCCCTCCAAGTAGTGACATTATAGCAGACCCAGTCAGCCCGCCAGAATCGACCCATCCACCACCCTCCACCACCCCAGAAAGCTCCACCCCGGCCGAACTTAGACGCTCCGAGTGGTCAACAGCTGGCAAACCCCCTGAATGTTACCAACATGACCAGTTCGTATGGCGACAAGAATTGTCATCTCCAAACACTAACTCGGGTCTACAAAAGCCCTCGCCCGAAGACTGGCGAGCATACAGGGTGGGGGAGTGTGGGAGAGAGGGTCTCCTTCGAGTGTCCGGGTCGGCGGTTGGTGCACTAGGGATGGAGATTGTCAGGGACAGAAGGGTAATAGCTGGGAAAGATAGACAAGAGGATGCAGTACCTAGAAATAACCACAAGATGGCAGGGGGGAGTAGTTCAGGACTCAACAGCAACTTAGAGATAGGAACCCAGAAGGGGAATCCCCGGGATATGAGTCAGCAGACAGACACGGAGGCAGCTGGAGACGGTGGGAGCGACTTTCAGCAAGTGTAGATTACCAGGGCGAGACGAGACGCTTAGGCTAGTTTCACACTTGCTTTTTTTTGCAGCGCGTTTTTCCCGCAAAAAAACGCATTGAAAAAACGCATACATAAGCATACAACTGCTGCGTTTTTTTCAAGCATTTTTATGAGCATGCATGAAAAAAACGCAGCGTTTTTATGCGTTTGTATGCGTTTTTAGCGCGTTTTTACCGCGTTTGCGTTTTTTTCCAACATTTTTAGGTGGCCCCTCACACTACCCAAACCATGACTTTACTAACCCTAACCCTGACCCTAACCCTAACCCTAACCCTGACCCTAACCCTAACCCTAACCCTGACCCTAACCCTTAACCAAATCATACTTAACCCTAACCCAAACCCTAAACCCTAACTAACCCTAACCCTAACCCTAACCCAAACCCTAAACCCTAACTAACCCTAACCCTAACCCTAACCCTGACCCTAACCCTAACCCTGACCTTTAACCCTGACCCTAACCCTAACCCTAACCCTGACCCTAACCCTAACCCTGACCCTAACCCTTAACAAAACCATACTTAACCCTAACCCTGACCCTAACCCTAACACTAACCCTGACCCTAACCCTGACCCTAACCCTAACCCTAACCCTAATCCTGACCCTAACCCTGACCCTAACCCTAACCCTAACCCTAACCCTGACCCTAACCCTTAACAAAACCATACTTAACCCTAATCCTGACCCTAACCCTGACCCTAATCCTTAACAAAACCATACTTAACCCTAACCCTGACCCTAACCCTAACCCTGACCCTAACCCTAACCCTAACCCTGACCCTAACCCTAACCCTAACCCTGACCCTAACCCTTAACAAAACCATACTTAACCCTAATCCTGACCCTAACCCTGACCCTAATCCTTAACAAAACCATACTTAACCCTAACCCTGACCCTAACCCTAACCCTGACCCTAACCCTAACCCTAACCCTGACCCTAACCCTAACCCTAACCCTGACCCTAACCCTTAACAAAACCATACTTAACCCTAATCCTGACCCTAACCCTGACCCTAACCCTTAACCAAACCATACTAAACCCTAACCCTGACCCAAAACCCAACCCTAACCCTGACCCTGACCCTAACCCTAACCCTAAACCCCCTTAACTAACCCTAACTCTAACTCAAACCCCTAAATTCCATGGTTAAAAAAAAAAAACGCATATGCAAAAAAACGCTTACATGAGCATGCCAGTGCGCACATATGCGCATCCATAGGCTATAATGGCCATTTTTAGCGCAAAACGTGCGCATATGTGCGCATGCGCTTTTTTGCAGGGCCAAAAAATGCAACATGATGCGTCTGGAAAATCCAATCGCACACCCCAAAAAAATGCAGCGCATGAAAATCGCATACATGCGCTTACAAGCGCGCAGGTATGCGCACCCATGTTAAATATAGGGGAAAAAACGCATGCGCAGGTTAGCGTTTTTTTCCAGCGCTAAAAAACGCAAATGTGAAACCAGCCTTACCGAGGACTTCAGGGGTACGGCACCAAGACAAGCAGCCGAGACCTGCCTCCACGCTCCAGCCTGTGGCCGCTGCCGCCTCCACACTTCAGCCAGTGGCTGCAGCCTATCCGTGGTCACCCGCGGCCGCTGACTCCACACTCCAGCCCGTGGCCGATGCCGCCTCCCCACTTCAGCCAGCGGCTGCAGCCTACCTGCGGTCACCCGCAGCCGCTGCCTCCATGCTCCAGCCCGCCGCCCCGCTCCCACCAGTGGCCGCTGCTGGTACAGTGCTGTTGGCGGCCACTGCTCCACCCCGGTCCACACCAGGGGTCGGTCCTCTGCTGGTCGCGAACTCCCCGTCGCAGCCATTAGCTGCGCAGGTGGCCTGTCATTTGCCACCCCTCACCGCCCGCCGCTTGCCCCAGTCCGGGGACTGCGGCCTATCCAGCCAAGGACTCCGCCGATGCCCGCGTGTCATCAACGCGCCGGAACGCGCGAAGCTTTCATCAACGCCTCAACAACTGGGCCCAGCAACTCTTCCATCGAAAGGTCAGCAGAAAAGCGAGGGACGTCGGGACAGCTAAGTAGACTTTAGACTTAAGGACCCGCAGTCGGCCACACCGTGGCCCTATAGTGACCGGCCGTTGCCGGGAGTAGTCGTGTTCTACATTACCGCGTTTGCTTGTTTAGAGCCCCTGCGTGGGCAACCTGTGTTACCCCTGTTTTGGTGATCAGGCCGTGACTAAGGGAAGTCCCCTCAAGTCCCATAAACGAATCTTTAAAAAGCACCGTAGTTGTCTCGTGACTCGTCGCTGCATCCTCCGTACCTGCTAGTACCACACAGTAACGCCAGCTGTGTTTCCGGCAATGTCTCCTGCTCCCTCCACATTCAAACTACAACAGATAATAAACTTATAATAATAATAATGAATTTTATTTCTATAGCGCTGACATATTCTGCAGCACTTTACATTTCAGAGGGGACTTGTACAGACAATATACATTACAGCATAACAATAATCACATAGATCATAACAGATACCAAGAGGAATGAGGGTCATGCTCGCAAGCTTACAATCTATGAGGGAAAAAGGGGAAACCCGAAAGGTGGGTGGTAACAGTTGCCCTGATTGTATGGACCAGCCATAATGTTAAGTGTGTAACAGTACGGATGCAGAGGGCTAATGGATGCATAAAGCATGTGGGAACATGATGCGGGGAACCTGGTTATGGTAAAAAACTTTTGGCTGTGCCACATAGGGATAGATTAGGTTAATTTGTTGAGGCGGTAGGCCAGTCTGAATAAATGCGTTTTCAGGGCATGCTTAAAATTGTGGGGATTGGGGACTAATTGTATTGACCTGGGAAGTGCATTCCAAAGAATTGGTGCAGCACGTGTATAGTCTTGAAGACGGGAGTGGGAAGTTCTGATTATTGAGGATGCTTACCTCAGGTCATCAGCAGAACGGAGGGCGTGAGTAGGATGGTATACTGAAACAAGGGAGGAGATGTAGGGTGGTGCTGAGCAATGAAGAGCTTTGTGGTTGAGGGTAATAAATTTGTACTGGATTCTGGAGTGGATGGGTAGCCAGTGTAATGACTGGCACAAGGTAGAGGCATCGGTGTAACGATTGGCGAGGAATATGATCCTGGCAGCTGCATTCAAGACAGATTGGAGGGGGGAGAGTTTTGTAAGAGGGAGACCGATTAGAAGGGAGTTACAATAGTCGAGACGAGAATGAATAAGAGAAACAGTCAGAGTATTTGCAGAATCAAAAGTAAGAAAAGGTCGAATTCTAGAAATGTTTTTGAGGTGCAGATAAAAAGAGCAAGCCAGTGATCGGATGTGGGGGACAAAGGAAAGCTCAGAGTCAAGTATGAGCCGAAGACAGCGGGCATGTTGCTGGGGAGTAATAGTAGAACCACACACGGAAATGGCAATGTCGGGTATAGGTACATTAGTAGCGGGAGGAAACACAAGGAGTTCAGTCTTTGACAGGTTCAGTTTCAGATATAGTGAGGACATGATGTTAGACACAGCGTTTAGACAATTGCTGGTGTTTTCTAGAAAGGCTGGCGTGATGTCAGGAGAAGAAGCGTATAATTGGGTGTCGTAAGCATAGAGATGGTACTGGAAACCAAATCTACTGATTGTTTAACCAATAGGGGCAGTATACAAAGAGAAGAGGAGGGGGTCTAGGACTGATCCTTGAGGAACCCCAACAATAAGGGGAAGATGAGAGGCGGAGGAGCCAGCAAAAGATACAGTAAAGGAGCGGTCAAAGAGATAGGAGGAGAACCAGGAGAGAATGGTGTCCTTGAGGCCAATGGAACGGAGTATAGTGAGGAGGAGCTGATGATCCACAGTGTCGACTGCTGCAGAGAGATCCAAGAGAATTATCATGGAGTAATGACCATTTGATTTAGCTGTTAGAAGATCATTAGAGACTTTAGTGAGGGCAGTTTCAGTAGAATGTAAAGAGCGGAAACCGGATTGGAGAGGGTCGAGAAGAGAGTTTTCTGAGAGATAGCAGATAAGACGTGAGTGGACCAGGCATTCCAGGAGTTTAGAGATGAAGGGAAGATTAGAAATAGGTCTATAGTTAGCGGCACAGTTTTGGTCGAGGGATGGTTTTTTAAGTAGTGGATGTATGATGGCATGCTTAAATGAGGAGGGAAAGATACCAGAAGAGAGAGGTTAAATATTTTAGTTAGGCGAGGGGTGACAACAGGGGAAAGGGTCTGGAGTAGATGTGACGGAAATGGGTCACTGGTGCAAGTGGTTGGGCTGGAATATGCAAGGAGCCTGCTTACTTCTTCTTCTCTGAATGGTTCAAAGTCAGAGAGTGAGCTAGATGCAGAGGGCGAGGGAGGACAGTGCATGGTATGAGATGACTGGGAGATAATTTCCTGCCGGATCTGGTCAATTTATTCTTTGAAGTAATTAGCCAGATCGTCAGCTCGAAGCTCCGTGGTAGAGGCCTGTACTCTTGGGTTGAGTAGAGAATGAAAAGTGTCAAAGAGACGTTTAGGGATATTGGACAGTGAAGTGATGAGGGTGTTGAAATAGGTTTGTTTGGAGAGGTGAAGGGCAGTGTTGTATGTTCGAAGCATAAACTTATAATGGATGAAATCTTGCTCCAAGTAGGCCTCAGCTTATACCTTGATTGATCCTGGGCTCCAACACCGCCAGTTGTAGCTCGGAAGTGCCGTCTGCACAGAGAAAAACACTCCTTTGTTAGTGGGGTTCATTAACGCCAGCTGCTCTCCTGCTGTGTTTCCGGCAATGTCTCCTGCTCCCTCCACATTCAAACTACATCAGATATTAAACTTGCTCCAAGTAGGCCTCAGCCTACTCCATGATTGATCTTGGGCTCCAACACCGCCAGTTGTTGCTCGGAAGTGCCATCTGCACAGAGAAAAACACTAGCACCTGTGCTAGTGGGGTTCAGTAACGCCAGCTGCTCCCCTGCTGTGTTTCCGGCAATGTCTCCTGCTCCCTCCACATTCAAGCTACATCAGATTTTAAACTTGCTCCAAGTAGGCCTCAGCCTACTCCATGATTGATCTTGGGCTCCAACACCGCCAGTTGCTGCTCGGAAGTGCCGTCTGCACAGAGAAAAACACTAGCTCCTGTGTTAGTGGGGTTCAGTAACGCCAGCTGCTCCCCTGCTGTGTTTCCGGCAATGCTCCTGCTCCCTCCACATTCAAACTACATCAGATATTTAACTTGCTCCGAGTAGGCCTCAGCCTACACCATGATTGATCCTGGGCTCCAACACCGCCAGTTGATGCTCGGAAGTGCCGTCTGCACAGAGAAAAACACTAGCTCCTGTGTTAGTAGGGTTCAGTAACGCCAGCTGCTCTCCTGCTGTGTGTCCGGCAATATGTCCTGCTCCCTCCACATTCAAACTACATCAGATTTTAAACTTGCTCCAAGCAGGCCTCAGCCTACTCCATGATTAATCCTGGGCTCCAACACCTCCAGTTGCTGCTCGGAAGTGCCGTCTGCACAGAGAAAAACACTAGCTCCTGTGTTAGTGGGGTTCAGTAACGCCAGCTGCTCTCCTGCTGTGTTTCCGGCAATGTCTCCTGCTCCCTCCACATTCAAACTACATCAGATATTAAACTTGCTCCAAGTAGGCCTCAGCCTACTCCATGATTGATCTTGGGCTCCAACACCGCCAGTTGTTGCTCGGAAGTGCCGTCTGCACAGAGAAAAACACTCCTTTGTTAGTGGGTTTCAGTAATGCCAGCTGCTCTCCTGCTGTGTGTCCGGCAATATCTCCTGCTCCATCCACATTCAACCTATATCAGATATTAAACTTGCTCCAAGTAGGCCTCAGCTTACTCCTTGATTGATCCTGGGCTCCAACACCGCCAGTTGTAGCTCGGAAGTGCCGTCTGCACAGAGAAAAACACTCCTTTGTTAGTGGGGTTCAGTAACGCCAGCTGCTCTCCTGCTGTGTTTCCGGCAATGTCTCCTGCCCTTCCCGTGGTTGTTCCTTCCCGGGCAAAGACCTGGCTGGTCATTGCTTGCGTTGAGAAACAGGTGATGGTGTCTCCGCGGCTTCTGTTTTGCATGTTTTACATATTTCCCATAAGGGATGGGGGCAGTGCTCTAGAATCACTGCGTTGAGAAACACGTGATGGTGTCTCCGCAGTGTCGGATGTTGATCTCTATGAGTTCATTCATCCTCCTCTTCATAGTCTTTTTACTAGGCATTGCTCCTACCAGCCAGTTTCCTACTCCACACTGATGAGGGGCAATACCCCAAAACAGCTGTATGTGGATGGATACCATGTTTTGGCATAGGTGGCTTCCTTCATTGGAGACTGCCCTTCCCGTGGTTGTTCCTTCCCGGGCAAAGACCTGGCTGGTCATTGCTTGCGTTGAGAAACACGTGATGGTGTCTCCGCGGCTTCTGTTTTGCATGTTTTACATATTTCCCATAAGGGATGGGGGCAGTGCTCTAGAATCACTGCGTTGAGAAACACGTGATGGTGTCTCCGCAGTGTCGGATGTTGATCTCTATGAGATCATTCATCCTCCTCTTCATAGTGTTTCCGGCAATGTCTCCTGCTCCCTCCCCATTCAAACTACATCAGATATTAAACTTGCTCCAAGTAGGCCTCAACCTACACCATGATTGATCCTGGGCTCCAACACCGCAAGTTGTTGCTCGGAAGTGCCATCTGCACAGAGAAAAACACTAGCTCCTGTGTTAGTAGGGTTCAGTAACGCCAGCTTCTCCCCTGCTGTGTGTCCGGCAATATGTGCTGCTCCCTCCACATTCAAACTACATCAGATTTTAAACTTGCTCCAAGTAGGCCTCAGCCTACTCCATGATTGATCTTGGGCTCCTACACCATCAATTGCTGCTCGGAAGTGCCGTCTGCACTGAGAAAAACACTAGCTCCTGTGTTAGTGGGGTTCAGTAACGCCAGCTGTTCCCCTGCTGTGTGTCCTGCAATATCTCCTGCTCCATCCACATTCAAACTACATCAGATATCAAACTTGCTCCAAGTAGGCCTCAGCCTACTCCATGATTGATCCTGGGCTCCAACACTGCCAGTTGTTGCTCAGAAGTGCCGTCTGCACAGAAGAAAACACTAGCTCCTGTGTTAGTGGGGTTCATTAACGCCAGCTGCTCCCCTGTTGTGTGTCTGGCAATATATCCTGCTCCCTCCACATTCAAACTACATCAGATATTAAACTTGCTCCAAGTAGGCCTCAGCTTACTCCTTGATTGATCCTGGGCTCCAACACCGCCAGTTGTAGCTCGGAAGTGCCGTCTGCACAGAGAAAAACACTCCTTTGTTAGTGGGGTTCATTAACGCCAGCTGCTCTCCTGCTGTGTTTCCGGCAATGTCTCCTGCTCCCTCCACATTCAAACTACATCAGATATTAAACTTGCTCCAAGTAGGCCTCAGCCTACTCCATGATTGATCTTGGGCTCCAACACCGCCAGTTGTTGCTCGGAAGTGTCATCTGCACAGAGAAAAACACTAGCACCTGTGTTAGTGGGGTTCAGTAACGCCAGCTGCTCCCCTGCTATGTTTCCAGCAATGTCTCCTGCTCCCTCCACATTTAAACTACATCAGATTTTAAACTTGCTCCAAGCAGGCCTTAGCCTACACCATGATTGATCCTGGGCTCCAACACCGCCAGTTGCTGCTTGGAAGTGCCGTTTGCACAGAGAAAAACACTAGTTCCTTTGTTAGTGGGGTTCAGTAATGCCAGCTGCTCCCCTGCTGTGCTTCCGGCAATGTCTCCTGCTCCCTCCACATTCAAACTACATCAGATATTAAACTTGCTCCAAGTAGGCCTCAGCCTACTCCATGATTGATCCTGGGTTCCAACACCGCCAGTTGTTGCTCGGAAGTGTCGTCTGCACAGAGAAAAACACTAGCTCCTGGGTTAGTTGGGTTCAGTAACGCCAGCTGCTCCCCTGCTCTGTTTCCGGCAATGTCTCCTGCTCCCTCCACATTCAAGCTACATCAGATATTAAACTTGCTCCAAGTAGGCCACAGCCTACACCATGATTGATACTCGGCTCCAGCACCAGTTGTTGCTCGGAAGTGCCGTCTGTACAGAGATAAACACTAATTCCTGTGTTAGTGGGGTTCAGTAAAGCCAGCTGCTCCCCTGCTGTGTTCCGGCCATGTCTCCTGCTCCCTCCACATTCAAACTACATGAGATATTAAACTTGCTCCAAGTAGGCCTCAGCCTACACCATGATTGATCCTGGGCGCCAACACCGCCAGTTGTTGCTCGGAAGTGCCGTCTGCTCAGAGAAACACTAGCTCCTTTGTTAGTGGGGTTCAGTAATGCCAGCTGCTCCCCTGATGTGTGTCCGGCAATATGTCCTGCTCCCTCCACATTCAAACTACATCAGATTTTAAACTTGCTCCAAGTAGGCCTCAGCCTACTCCATGATTGATCCTAGGCTCAAACACTGCCAGTCGTTGCTCGGAAGTGCCATCTGCACAGAGAAAAACACTAGCTCCTGTGTTAGTGGGGTTCAGTAATGCCAGATTCTCCCCTGCTGTGTTTCCGGCAATGTCTCCTGCTCCCTCCCCATTCAAACTACATCAGATATTAAACTTGCTCCAAGTAGGCCTCAACCTACTCCATGATTGATCCTCGGCTCCAACGCCGCAAGTTGTTGCTCGGAAGTGCCATCTGCACAGAGAAAAACACTAGCTCCTGTGTTAGTAGGGTTCAGTAATGCCAGCTTCTCCCCTGCTGTGTGTCCGGCAATATGTGCTGCTCCCTCCACATTCAAACTACATCAGATTTTAAACTTTCTCCAAGTAGGCCTCAGCCTACTCCATGATTGATCTTGGGCTCCTACACCGTCAATTGCTGCTCGGAAGTGCCGTCTGCACAGAGAAAAACAATAGCTCCTGTGTTAGTGGGGTTCAGTAACGCCAGCTGTTCCCCTGCTGTGTATCCTGCAATATCTCCTGCTCCATCCACATTCAAACTACATCAGATATCAAACTTGCTCCAAGTAGGCCTCAGCCTACTCCATGATTGATCCTGGGCTCCAACACTGCCAGTTGTTGCTCAGAAGTGCCGTCTGCACAGAAGAAAACACTAGCTCCTGTGTTAGTGGGGTTCAGTAACGCCAGCTGCTCCCCTGTTGTGTGTCTGGCAATATATCCTGCTCCCTCCACATTCAAACTACATCAGATTTTAAACTTGCTCAAAGTAGGCCACAGCCTACTGCATGATTGATCCTGGGCTCCAACATCGCCAGTTGTTGCTTGAAAGTGGCGTCTGCACAGAAATAAACACTAGCTCCTGTGTTGTTGGGGTTCAGTAACGCCAGCTGCTCCCCTGCTGTGTGTCCGGCAATATCTCCTGCTCTCTCCACATTCAAACTACATCAGATTTTAAACTTGCCCCAAGTAGGCCTCAGCCTATTCCATGATTGTTCCTGGGCTTCAACACTGCCAGTTGTTGTTCGGAAGTGCCATCTGCACAGAGAAAAACACTAGCTCCTGTGTTAGTAGGGTTCAGTAACTCCAGCTTCTCCCCTGCTGTGTGTCCGGCAATATGTGCTGCTCCCTCCACATTCAAACTACATCAGATTTTAAACTTGCTCCAAGTAGGCCTCAGCCTACTCCATGATTGATCTTGGGCTCCTACACCGTCAATTGCTGCTCGGAAGTGCCGTCTGCACTGAGAAAAACACTAGCTCCTGTGTTAGTGGGGTTCAGTAACGCCAGCTGTTCCCCTGCTGTGTGTCCTGCAATATCTCCTGCTCCATCCACATTCAAACTACATCAGATATCAAACTTGCTCCAAGTAGGCCTCAGCCTACTCCATGATTGATCCTGGGCTCCAACACTGCCAGTTGTTGCTCAGAAGTGCCGTCTGCACAGAAGAAAACACTAGCTCCTGTGTTAGTGGGGTTCAGTAACGCCAGCTGCTCCCCTGTTGTGTGTCTGGCAATATAGCCTGCTCCCTCCACAATCAAACTACATCAGATATTAAACTTGCTCCAAGTAGGCCTCAGCTTACTCCTTGATTGATCCTGGGCTCCAACACCGCCAGTTGTAGCTCGGAAGTGCCGTCTGCACAGAGAAAAACACTCCTTTGTTAGTGGGGTTCATTAACGCCAGCTGCTCTCCTGCTGTGTTTCCGGCAATGTCTCCTGCTCCCTCCACATTCAAACTACATCAGATATTAAACTTGCTCCAAGTAGGCCTCAGCCTACTCCATGATTGATCTTGGGCTCCAACACCGCCAGTTGTTGCTTGGAAGTGCCATCTGCACAGAGAAAAACACTAGCACCTGTGTTAGTGGGGTTCAGTAACGCCAGCTGCTCCCCTGCTATGTTTCCAGCAATGTCTCCTGCTCCCTCCACATTTAAACTACATCAGATTTTAAACTTGCTCCAAGCAGGCCTTAGCCTACACCATGATTGATCCTGGGCTCCAACACCGCCAGTTGCTGCTTGGAAGTGCCGTTTGCACAGAGAAAAACACTAGTTCCTTTGTTAGTGGGGTTCAGTAACGCCAGCTGCTCCCCTGCTGTGCTTCCGGCAATGTCTCCTGCTCCCTCCACATTCAAACTACATCCGATATTAAACTTACTCCAAGTAGGCCTCAGCCTACTCCATGATTGATCCTGGGCTCCAACACCGCCAGTTGTTGCTCGGAAGTGCCGTCTGCACAGAGAAAAACACTAGCTCCTGTGTTATTGGGGTTCAGTAACGCCTGCTGTGTTTCCGGCAATGTCTCCTGCTCCCTCCACATTCAAACTACATCAAATATTAAATGTGCTCCAAGTAGGCCTCAGCCTACTCCATGATTGATCCTGGGCTCCAATACCGCCAGTTGTGGCTCGGAAATGCCGTCTGCACAGAGAAAAACACTAGCTCCTTTGTTAGTGGGGTTCAGTAACGCCAGCTGCTCCCCTGCTGTGTTTCCGGCAATGTCTCCTGCTCCTTCCACATTCAAACTACATCAGATTTTAAACTTGCTCGAAGTAGGCCTCAGCCTACTCCATGATTGATCCTGGGCTCCAACACCGCCAGTTGTTGCTCTGAAGTGCCGTCTGCACAGAGAAAAACACTAGCTCCTGTGTTAGTGGGGTTCAGTAACGCCAGCTGCTCCCCTGCTGTGTTTCCGGCAATGTCTCCTTGCTCCCTCCACATTCAAACTACATCAGATATTAAACTTGCTCCAAGTAGGCCTCAGCCTACACCATGATTGATCCTGGGCTCCATCACCGCCAGTTGTTGCTCGGAAGTGCCATCTGCACAGAGAATAACACTAGCTCCTGTGTTAGTGGGGTTCAGTAACGGCAGCTGCTCCCCTGCTGTGTTTCCGGCAATGTCTCCTGCTCCTTCCACATTCAAACTACATCAGATTTTAAACTTGCTCGAAGTAGGCCTCAGCCTACTCCATGGTTGATCCTGGGCTCCAACACCGCCAGTTGTTGCTCTGAAGTGCCGTCTGCACAGAGAAAAACACTAGCTCCTGTGTTAGTGGGGTTCAGTAACGCTAGCTGCTCCCCTGCTGTGTTTCCGGCAATGTCTCCTTGCTCCCTCCACATTCAAACTACATCAGATATTAAACTTGCTCCAAGTAGGCCTCAGCCTACACCATGATTGATCCTGGGCTCCATCACCGCCAGTTGTTGCTCGGAAGTGCCATCTGCACAGAGAATAACACTAGCTCCTGTGTTAGTGGGGTTCAGTAACGGCAGCTGCTCCCCTGCTGTGTTTCCGGCAATGTCTCCTGCTCCTTCCACATTCAAACTACATCAGATTTTAAACTTGCTCGAAGTAGGCCTCAGCCTACTCCATGGTTGATCCTGGGCTCCAACACCGCCAGTTGTTGCTCTGAAGTGCCGTCTGCACAGAGAAAAACACTAGCTCCTGTGTTAGTGGGGTTCAGTAACGCCAGCTGCTCCCCTGCTGTGTTTCCGGCAATGTCTCCTTGCTCCCTCCACATTCAAACTACATCAGATATTAAACTTGCTCCAAGTAGGCCTCAGCCTACACCATGATTGATCCTGGGCTCCATCACCGCCAGTTGTTGCTCGGAAGTGCCATCTGCACAGAGAATAACACTAGCTCCTGTGTTAGTGGGGTTCAGTAACGGCAGCTGCTCCCCGCTGTGTGTTCGGCAATTTTGCCTGCTCTATCCACATTAACACTACTCCAGATTTTAAGCTTGCTCCAATTAGGCCTCTGGCTACACTCTGTTTCTACTATAATCCCTGGGCTCCAACACCGCCAGTTGTTGCTCAGAAGTGCTGTCTGCACAGAGAAAAACACTAGCTCTAGTGTTAGTGGGGTTCAGTAATGTCAGCTGATCCCCTGCTATGTGTCCGGCAATTTCGCCTGCTCTATCCACATTCACACCACTCCAGATTTTAAACTTGCTCCAATTAGGCCTTTGGATACACTCTGTTTCTACTGTAATCCCTGGGCACCAACACCACCTGTTGCTGCTCAGAAGTGTCTTTGGCACAGGTACTGCCTCCTGCCCAGCCTGGTTCCAGCATGCCAGCTGTTTCCGGGTAGTGTCAACGTCACTTTGCCACCAATACGTTGTCCTGTCGTGTTGCGGTCGGGTTAGCCGACTCTATGGTGCCTGCAGTTTAGGTGCTTCCTATGTGGGCTGTGGGATCTGGCAATAAAGGCTGGTTCCGTAGTGCCAATAGGACAAGCAGCCCCTGTAGGACTGTGGGTTTCGGTAACTGCGGCCGGCTCGCGGCCTTGCAACTTTGTTTTTCATGGGTACCTTCTGCTACCCATCCGGGTTCCAGTACCGTCAGCAGGTTCTCGGCAGTGCCTTTGGCTTAGGTGCCTCCATCTCAGTATCCGAGTTCCAGCAACGTCTGCTGGTCCTTGGTATCGCTTTCTAGCACAGGTATCTCCTGCTTGGTCACCGGGTTCCAGTAACGTCAGCTGGTCCTCGGTAGTGCCATTGGCTCTTGTTACTTCTGCTACCCATCCGAGTTCCAGCACCATCAGCTGGTCCTCGGTAGTTCCATTGCCTCTTGTTCCTTCTGCTAGCCATCCGGGTTCCAGCACCGTCAGCTGGTCCTCGGTAGTTCCATTGCATCTTGTTCCTTCTGCTGCCCCTCCGGGTTCCAGCACCATCAGCTGGTTCTCGGCAGTGCTTTTAGCTTAGGTGCCTCCATCTCGGTATCCGAGTTCCAACAACGCCTGCTGGTCCTTGGTAGTGCTTTGTAGTACAGGTACCTCCTGCTTAGTCACCAGGTTCCAGTAACGTCAGCTGGTCCTCGGTAGTGCCATTGGCTCTTGTTCCTTCTGCTACCCATCCGGGTTCCAGCACCGTCAGCTGGTCCTCGGTAGTGCCATTGGCTCTTGTTACTTCTGCTACCCATCCGGGTTCCAGCACCATCAGCTGGTCCTCGGTAGTGCCATTGGCTCTTGTTGCTTCTGCTGCCCCTCCGGGTTGCAGCACCGTCAGCTGGTTGTCGGCAGTGTCTTTGGCACGGGTAATCCCTCCTGCCCAGGCTGGTTACAGCATGCCAGCTGTTTCCGGGTAGTGTCAACGTCACTTTGGCACCAATACATTGTCCTGTCGTGTTGCGGTCGGGTTAGCCGACTCTATGGTGCCTGCAGTTTAGGTGCTTCCTATGTGGACTGCGGGATCAGGCAATAAAGGCTGGTTCCATAGTGCCAATAGGACAAGCACCCCCTGTAGGACTGTGGGTTTCGGTAACTGCGGCTGGCTCACAGCCTTGCAACTTTGTTTTTCATGGGTACCTTCTGCTACCTATCTGGGTTCCAGTACCTTCAGCTGGTTCTCGGCAGTGCATTTGGTTTAGGTGCCTCCATCTCTGTATCCGAGTTCCAGCAACGTCTACTGGTCCTTGGTAGTGCTTTCTAGCACAGGTACCTCCTACTTAGTCACTGGGTTCCAGTACCATCAGCTGTTCCTCGGTAGTGCCATTGGCTCTTGTTCCTTCTGCTGCCCCTCCGGGTTCCAGCACCGTCAGCTGGTCCTCTGTAGTTCCATTGCCTCTTGTTCCTTCTGCTGCCCCTCCGGGTTCCAGCACCATCAGCTGGTTCTGCTGGTCCTTGGTACTGCTTTCTAGCACAAGTACCTCCTGCTTAGTCATCGGGTTCCAGCACCATCAGCTGTTTCAGGGAAGTGTCAACGTCACTTTGGCACCAATACATTGTCCTGTCGTATTGCGATCGGGTTAGCCGACTCTATGGTGCCTGCAGTTTAGGTGCTTCCTATGTGGGCTGCGGGTTCTGGCAATAAAGGCTGGTTCCGTAGTGCTAATAGGACAAGCACCCCCTGTAAGACTGTGGGTTTCATGAACTGCGGCCGGCTCGCGGCCTTGCAACTTTGTTTTTCATGGGTACCTTCTGCTACCCATCCGGGTTCCAGCACCGTCAGCTGTTTCTCGGCAGTGCCTTTGGTTTAGGTGCCTCCTTCTCGGTATCCGAGTTCCAGCAACGTCTGCTGGTCCTTGGTAGTGCTTTCTAGCACAGGTATGTCCTGCTTAGTAACTGGGTTCCAGTACCATCAGCTGTTCCTCGGTTGTGCCATTGGCTCTTGTTCCTTCTGCTGCCCCTCTGGGTTCCAGCACTGTCAGCTGGTTCTCGGCAGTGCTTTTGGCTTAGGTGCCTCCATCTCGGTATCTGAGTTCCAGCAACGTCTGCTGGTCCTTGGTAGTGCTTTCTAGCACAGGTACCTCCTGCTTAGTCACCGGGTTCCAGTAACGTCAGCTGGTCCTCAGTAGTGCCATTGGCTCTTGTTCCTTCTGCTACCCATCCGGGTTCCAGCACCGTCAGCTGGTCCTCTGTAGTTCCATTGCCTCTTGTTCCTTCTGCTGCCCCTCCAGGTTCCAGCACCGTCAGCTGGTTCTGCTGGTCCTTGGTACTGCTTTCTAGCACAAGTACCTCCTGCTTAGTCACCGTGTTCCAGCACCGTCAGCTGTTTCAGGGAAGTGTCAACGTCACTTTGGCACCAATACATTGTCCTGTCGTGTTGCGGTCGGGTTAGCCGACTCTATGGTGCCTGCAGTTTAGGTGCTTCCTATGTGGGCTGCGGGTTCTGGCAATAAAGGCTGGTTCCGTTGTGCCAATAGGACAAGCACCCCCTGTAGGACTGTGGGTTTCGGTAACTGCAGCCGGCTCGCGGCCTTGCAACTTTGTTTTTCACGGGTACCTTCTGCTACCCATCCGGGTTTCAGCACCGTCAGCTGTTTCTTGGCAGTACCTTTGGCTTAGGTGCCTCCGTCTGCTGGTCCTTCGTAGTGCTTTCTAGCACAGGTACCTCCTGCTTAGTAACCGGGTTCCAGTACCATCAGCTGGCCCTCGGTAGTGCCATTGGCTCTTGTTCCTTCTGCTACCCATCCGTGTTCCAGTACCGTCAGCTGGATCTCGGCAGTTCCTCTGCCTTCTTGTACCTTCTACTACATTTCCAAGTTCAAACTTTTTGAAATGGTTTTTGGTAATCACTCTGGATCTCCCTGACAACGACCCTGAAGACCACCCCAAAGAAGACCAAAAAGATGACCCTGAAGATGACCAAGAGGACAAAGAACATGAAGACAACCACCAAGATACAGAACAACAAGAGACAGAAGACCAAGAAGCAGAAGAACAAAAAGCAGAAGAACATTATGCATAAGACTTAAAATCAGAGCAAAAGATATTATCTAAATTATAAGTAGAAGTAGACTTAGCAGTGTATGGGGTTGAGTCCGTTCCTCCTCGTGGAGGCCAAACTGAACACGGACAAATCCTGTTGTAAATCTTTTGTGACAGGCAGAACGGCTGGTGTAATCTTCAAACTTTTATAGATAACAACTACAGGAATGCCTGTCACAAAAAAGAATCTGATGAAGAAGAATAATAGGAAGAAGATGAAGAAGTAGAATATGATGAAGAATAATAGTTGAATAAGAAGAATATGAAGAATGTAAAAAATAAAGAATAATAGGAAGAAGGTGAAGAAGAAGAAGATGTATAAGGTGAAGAAGAAGTTGATGAAAAAGATGCTGCTGCTGTGGATCATGAAGGAGAAAGTGTGGGAGAAGTAAAAAAGAAGGTGAAGAGCATGGAAGTAGTGAAACATACATATCTGACAAAATATAAAAAAGGTTAACATAGTCAATATCTTTGTAACTCCGAACGTCTTAAAAAAATTAATTCCTGCTATTCCATTTGATTGAGCTAAACCTCTATGCCTTTAATGTTTCCTCCACCTCCCCCAATACATTCTACATTATTATTAGTTGTTTTTCTTCATGTAGAATTAACCTACAAGGAAAGAAAGGGTTTATTTTAATTTCGATATTTCTGTCCCTTTGACTTGCATTGGTTTCCGGTATAGGAATCGGTGATATCCGATACTTTTTGGGTATCAGTCCGATCCAATCCGATCCGATATTTCACGATATCGGATAGTATCGCTCAACACTAGTGGTGAGGCATATGGAGGTAGACACCACTTTTTTGAAATGTCTGATTCATGAAAAGACATGCATCTCTTAACTAATCAGGCGTCTGTGACTCTTCCTAGCCTCCTCATCAATAGTGAACAACACAGGTATTGAAGAATCTGAGCCATTGTCTAATAATTTTACCATAATTTTCTACTTTTCTATAATTTCCTGGGGAAGAGCTAGAGTCCATTTTGAATATTGGTACAATGTTTGCCATGAACCGCTTTATTGACACTATGCCCGCCATTAGAGAGTATCTTAATATTATGTACAAGGTTACAAAAATATTTGAGTGGACTTTTGGTTACAGTCCATTTGGGCCCAAGCCCTTGTTTACATGGACTTTATTTAATTTAGCTTGGATCATATCTACGTTCAGCCAATATATTATATTAGGTGATGTATTAGAAGCACTATCAGCATCTACATCAGCAAATCTCACTTGTTCTGTTTACACAACGTTAAAGAACATTTTTATTAAATCAGCTTTTTCTTGTTTACAGTGACCAAATCCTTGTTACTGTTATTTATGTGAGCTACCTGCGTAGACATTTTCCTTTTTTTCTTTCATATTTTTAAATGGTAACTATATGTTTAATTAACATTTAAAAATAAGCAGTTGTATGTGTACATGGAAAATTACATTATTTCCTGCCATTGTGTCTTTCATCCTGCATTTTCACTAGATTTCCTTTCTACAGGCTCTATCTCTCAATTTGCAATTTACTCTGAGCTGGTGAGAGGAGACTAGCTGCTATGATGACTATGACAAAGAAGAATATAAAAAGAAAGAATAATAGGAAGAAGGTGAAGAAGAAGAAGATGTATAAGGTGAAGAAGAAGTTGATGAAAAAGAAGAAAAAGAAAAAAAAAAAGAGAAAAGCCTCTTTTTTCACTGGAAAATAGCCAAGTTTTCAAATACACAATAGTATTACTTGTTAGGCTTGCAGACATTCAGACAGCTGTATTTTTTGTTTAATATGCTGACCATATAATATTTTCGTGTCAAGTCAGATAAACTAAAGATTACAACTAGAGATGAGTGACTTTGCCTTTTTTCGGGTCGAGTCGGGTTTCATGAAACCCGACTTTCGCAAAAGTCAGGTCGAACGAAATCAGCCGACTATAGGGAAAAGTCGAAGGCCAACTGAAACACGAAACCCAATGCAAGTCAATGGGGAAGTAAAGTTGGCAGGGAGTGGAAGACAGTAAACATACCTACAGTGCCCATTTCGGGAGTGGAAGACAGTAAACATACCTACAGTGCCCATTTCAATGCCAAAAACATCAATTCTTATAACTGAAGCTTGTCAACCTTAATTTACTTCCTAATAATAGTTACCCATTAAAAACTGGGGGTTATTTGGCTAAAGTTGAAGGGGGGGTTGGGCTGGCTCCAGGTTTTCGTGTGCCCTGGGCCAAAGAGTGTCAGTGCGCCCCTTTAACACATACCACAACTCATGATGCTCCGATACGCCACAGAAATATAGGTATAGTACAATGACACATACTTCACTGCTTACATGACATGACTGATCTATTTTAAATTGAACAATAGCTCAAAAACAGGACAGTATATTACTCCATACAGTGTTATGGCCACCATATTGTGCGCCATACAGAATAATGAGCCCCATATATTTCTCCATACCAAATAATTAGTCACATATAATGTTACATACAGTATATGATTAGCTCCACATAATGCTCCGTATATAATAAGCTCCAGTGTCTCATCTGCCCCATTTACAATGCTCCAGTACATGATGGGCCTCATGGATGATGCTCCAGTGTATGATGGGCCCTAATAATGCTCCATATATAGTGGGCCCCATTTGTAATGCTCCAGTGTATAATGTGCCCCTTAGATGCTGCTCCAGTATCTGATCTGCCCCATTTACATTGCTCCAGTACATGATGGGCCTCATGGATGATGCTCCAGCATATGATGGGCTCCAATAATGCTCCATATGTAATGGGCCCCATTTGTAATGCTCCACTGTATAATGGGCCCCTTAGATACTGCTCCAGAGTCTGATCTGCCCCATTTACATTGCTCCAGTACATGATGGACCTCATGGATGATGCTCCAGTGTATCATGAGCCCTAATAATGCTCCATATATAATGGGCCCCATTTGTAATGCTCCAGTGTATAATGTGCCCCTTAGATGCTGCTCCAGTGTCTGATCTGCCCCATTTACAATGCTCCAATACATGATGGGCCTCATGGATGATGCTCCAGTGTATCATGGTCCCTAATAATGCTCCATATATAATGGGCCCCATTTGTAATGCTCCATTGTATAATGGGCCCCTTAGATGCTGCTCCAGTGTCTGATCTGCCCCATTCACATTGCTCAAGTACATGATGGGCCCTATTTTTAATTAGCCCAGGCATGGTTTGTGAAAAGAGCTCCATGGAGTAATCTGAGGTGTGTGCTTCCACATCCTTCACTTTTGGTGCGGGTGAAGGACACAAGGAAAGGGGTTGCTCCTGACCAGAAGCCTGCAGTTACGACTCAGTGCTTGCATTTTTTACAACTTCAGAAGAGGAGGCGATATAGCTTGAGGCTGTTTCAGCAATGTAAGCCACAAACAGTTCCTGATACTCCAGCTTTAAAAGCAGTCTACCTACTCCAGAAAAGGGAGCCTTACAGGCCTTCCAGAGCCACACCATGATGCTGGCTCAACACCTCCTGCCTTAGCTGCTATTGTGTTTTTGGCACTACCAGCAGATGCACCACCACCACCATCAGTACCAGGTGGCCCTCCATGCCCATATCCGTGTCCTCTTCCACCATACTACCTCATGTTTTGGAAAATGGACCCAAAATACCAGCAGATATATGGTACTGTATCAGAAGTGAACAGCTCTATACAGTGTATGGATAACAGTAAATCTCCATATATATTTCATGAGGCATACACAGACGCTCACAGGCTCAGTATGGATTACCCAATAAAATAACAATTGAAAAAGGGTACAGTATCACCAGATGCAAGGTATATATAGTATAGTGTAAACATTCTGATTCTCTATAAACATTTCAGGAGGCAGACACAAATGCTCTCAGGCCCAGTATGGATTACACAAGAATATGAAAATCTGTAAATGGGTTATGTAACACAAGCGTACAGCTGTATACAGTGTTGTGGTAATCTTAAAGTTCCAAATATATTGCCGGAGTAACAGACAGACGTTTACAGGCTCATTATGGATTACGCCAGAATCTAAATAACTAAAAAGGTTACTGTATCAGAAGCGTTCTGCTGTATACAGTGTTGGCCAAATTGAAAATATCGGTATATATTTCCGTAGTCACCCTCAGACGCTCACTCAGTTTGGTTTTGATATAATAAAAAATGTTGTAAAAAGGGTCCTGGATAACAAGATAGCAAGTATATATTTTTTAGGGGACAATTGAAATCTCCGTATAAATAGTCCCGTAGTCACTCTCAGACGCTTACACAGTATGGATTTGACCGTAATGCTAAGTGTCGAACAAAGGTACTGTATAACAAAATACAAGCTGTATCGAGTATAGTGTAAAAATTTGTTTCTCTGATTCACCGTATATATAGAAGGCATAACCCACACACGCTCATTCACTATGGATGATGTAGGGAAGGTGGACTAACAGACAAACCAGCCTGTAGTGAGAAGCAGAGGTGTAGCGCAGTGTAGGTGTGAAACCGCTAAGAGAAAGGGTGCAGTGTAGGAGTGGGACTGAATAACTGCCATTGGTCAGAGAAACTGTTAGGTGATGGTGGGCGGAGTTACCAGAACTGGAAGTATAAAAGGCTGAGGGAAGGTTCAGGAAGAGTCAGTCAGCGAAGGGAGCACAGTAAAGAGGAAGTTCTGCTGAGGAAATAGAGACAGTGGAAAGGCTCCAGAGAGGATTGACAGTTGAGGCGGTCACGGGGTGGGTGGCCCAGAGGACGGTAGCCGCAGACTGCTTGGGGCTATCATACGGACAGTGTGCTCAGACTGGTGCAGCGCTGTGGTGGTTGGGCTTAGACCAGCCACAGTGGAAGAGCCACAGAGGACGCCACGATTATAGTTACAAAGGAAGTGAAGGTACCGGGACCTGTGTACAGAGAAATGTGAAACGGCTGTGGTGAGTTGCTGTTGTCGACAGAAGGATGGGCACTAAAAACGGACCTGTTCAATACAAACTCTGTCTCAGTCTCGTGTTTGTCTGCGGCAAGAAGAGGGTCCCCCCCCACAGTTGGTTATCCTACAGATGATACCTTAATACCAATTTTTGAAACAAGGTACTGTATCAGCACATACCAGGTGTGTCCAGTCTAAGGTTAAATTTCCGTCTATACTTCCGGAGTCAGACACAGACACTCACAGGCCCACTATGTATTACACCAAAATTAAAAAAGTAGAAAAAGGGAAAGGTATTCATAGCATAATAATAATAATAATAATAAATTTTATTTTTATAGCGCCGACATATTCCGCAGCACTTTACATTTCAGAGGGGATTTGTACAGACAATAGACATTACAGCATAACAATACACCAGTATACAGTGTTGTGGTACTTTTAAATCTTTGTATATATTTCAATCTCAGTAAGCCAATCCAGAATCTCCGCTACTGGAAACTACATGGATACAAGTATAGATGCAACGTCGAGTGTTAGCAGAAATTTTGGAATTACTCATTGCGGGAAAATCTCCTGGTAGATGTTGCAGAGGCGATGCAGACCCTCAATTACTGTGTCTGTGGAGAAAGCGAAAAAGGTTCTTTGTGAAGAAAGGATTGCTTTATCACAGTAGCGTGGATCACATCACCGTTACTCGTCTCCATCAAATTGTGATCACAGGGAGAGATGTACCCATGGTCCTCACTGCCTTTCATGATGTGTCTGGACATTTTGGAGTGCAAAAGACAGAAGCCACAGGCCGTAGGCGATTCTATTGGATTGGCATGAGAGGAGACATTGAAAAATGGTGGCAGGGATGTCACACGTCTGTGACTATCACAACTGTAAAAGGTGATCATAAACCACCACTGCATCCGCTTGTAAGTTGACATCCATTTCAAATGGTAGCCATTGATCATCTGAAGGTAGAGGCCAGCAGGACAGGCCATAGCTACATCTTAACCATCATTGATCAATACACCAAATTTCTAGTGGCCGTCCCTGTTAAGGATTTAACTGCCCAGACTACACAGCGGTGGAGCAGGGAGAGGTAAGTATTGCAACTTGCAAGTGCTGTGGCCATGACCAAGCAGGGGGGGCACAATTATGGTCAACGGTACTGGCACAGGGCCCCTCATAGTACGCTGGTGTGTCTGACGGCGAGTGGGCTCTCCCACTGTCTGAGACACTGTTTTGTCCTATGAGGGGCCCTGTGCCATTGCCGTCGGCCATCAGTGGGCCCATCCACCTGTTCAGAGCATCGGCACTTTCCAGGGTGCGCCAGGTCTTGACCCCAGCCGTTGGGGGAGGGGTGGGCAACCCAGTTAGGGAGGTTTAAAAATTGGCATATGTTGATGTGTTGGCTGGACATTCAGCTGCTGGAAAGGGTGTAATTGGGCAAGTCCGAGGAAGAGGAGGAAAAAACCGAGGCACTTTTCTGGTAACCTATGTGTCATCAGGGGAAGGTGGGACAAAATCCTTTGAAACCCATGCATGGTTCATTTTAATGAAGGTTAGATCATCAACATTTTGGGTCGACAGACAGGTCCTTTTTTCTGTCAGGATTGATTCAGCAGCACTGAAGACTCTTTCAGATAACACACTAGCAGCAGGGCAAGCGAGCTCCTGTAAGGCATATTGTGCCAATTCAGGCCAGGCATCCAGTTTAGAGGCCCAATAGTCAAAGGGGAATGACCTGTGAGGGAGAACATCGATATGGGAATAAAAGTAGTTTGTAACCATAGTTGACAACTTCTGCCTCCGGTCACTTTTCATCGATGCAGTATTAGCAGTCGTGTGAGCGGTACTTGAGAAATCATTCCACAACATGGTCATTAAACCCCTGTCTCCAACGCCACTTCTGCTGTGTGCACCATGAACACCTCTTCCATTGTGCCCACTTTGGCTCGTGGGAGAACCAGCACCGCTGCTGTGTGCTGGGAAAGCCTCAAACAAACGGTTTACCAGAGTTGCTCGTTTGTTTGCCAATATTATCTCTAGGTTCTCCTGTGGCATGATGTTGTGTAATTTGCCTTTGTAGCGTGGATCGAGGATGCTGGCCAGCCAGTAGTCATCATACCTCATCATTTTGGCAAAGCGGGGGTCCCTTTTTAGGATCCGCAAGGAATAATCGCACATGTGGGCCAATGTTCCAGGTGTCAAAGATGCACTGCCCGTGGTGGGTGGAGGAGCAGTTTCTGGCAAATCCACATCCCTACAGTCACGCACAAACACCGTACCTGACCTTGGAATGCCAACATTTTCTCTTGCCCCCTGAGAAGCATCCTCCTGCCCAAAATAATCATCCCCCTCATCCTCATCTTCCTCCTCTTCTTCCTCCACCTTGTCCAGGACAGTTCCCTGACCAGACAATGGCTGACTGTCATCAAGGCTTCCCTCCTCTTCCTCCGCTGCAGACGCCTGATCCTTAATGTGCGTCAAATTTTGCGTGAGCAGAAGCATAAGTGGGATGCTCATGCTTATGATGGCGTCGTCTGCGCTTACCAGCCATGTGCATTCCTCAAAACACTGAAGGACTTTACAGAGGTCTTTCAGCTTTGACCACTGCACACCCGACAATTTCATGTCTTCCCTCAAACTGCCTGCCCGTGTATCCTCCCACGAATGCATTACAGCCTGCCTCTGTTCGCACAGTCTCTCAACCATGTGCAGGGTGGAGTTCCACCTTGTTGCAACGTCTATGATTAGGCGGTGCTTGAGGAGGTGGAGCAATCGCTGCAGCTTCTGCATACGACTGGAGTGTACAGCCGAGTGACGGATGTGCGAGCACAGTCTTCGCACCTTATGGAGCAGGGATGTTAACTCCGGATAATTATTAAGGAAGCACTGCACCACCAGGTTCAAAGTGTGAGCCAGGCAAGGTATGTGTGTGAGTTTTGCACGGGCTATGGCTGCCACAAAATTACGGTCCGCTTTCACTGACTACCTTGCCTGCCTCAAGATGTAGACTGCCCAGCTATGACTCTGTTTGTCGCTGCAAGTAGTCGACAAGTACCTCCGCGGTGTGTCTGTTGTCGCCCAAAGACATCATCTTTAACACAGCCTGCTGACACTTACCACTAGCTGTTCGATAGTGGGACACCTTGTGTGCAACACTGTCAGCTGTGGATGTAGTGCTCGTGCGACTGCACTCTGTGGATGAGCTTTCGCTAATAGACGAGGAGGAGGAGGAGTGAAAGCCCACAGCCAACTGTTTCCTATACCGTGGGCTAGGCAGCACTGTTCCACCGCCGCTGTCCCCAGTGGAGCCTGCATCCACCACATTAACCCAGTGCTCAGTGATGGACACGTAACGGCCCTGGCCATGCCTACTGGTCCATGCATCTGTTGTGAGGTGCACCTTTCCACTCACTGACTGTTTTAGTGCATGGACAACGCGGTCTTTCACATGTCGGTGGAGGGCAGGGATGGCTTTTCGAGAAAAGTAGTGCCGACTAGGTAGGTCATAGCATGGGACAGCGTAGGCCATGAGGTCGCGGAAAGCTTCGCTATCAAACAATCGGTAGGGCATCATCTCTAATGAGATTAGTTTGGCAATCTAGGCATTCAAACACAGTGTACGCGGATGAGAGGGTGAGTACTTTCTTGTCCTACTCAGAGTGTCTGGTAGGGTGAGCTGGACTGGAGAGCTGCATATGGGGGAAGTAGCGGTGGACCGGATGGAGTGAGAGGGGGTTGGTGATGGTATTGGTGGTGATGGCCTAGATTCAGTGTTGTGTTGCAAAACCATTGTGATTCCCTGAGTGCTTTGGCCTTGCGACGACGCCTCCACATTTAGTGCTGGTGGTGTGCTTAATGGTGGCGGTGGTCTTACAGTGGGGGTAGCAATGGAGCATTGTTGGCAACCTTCAGTCAGAGCAGGTGCACATGTGCTACCTGAGGTTTTGTAGCCCGTCCACGCTTGCAAGTGCATGTTGATTAAATGTCTAAGCATGCAACTGGTATTCAAATTTCTGAGTTGTTTACCTCGGCTAAAGGTCCTTCTGTACTTCTTACAGGTAACCTTTGCCTAATCAGTAGGATTTTGGACAAAGAAGTGCCACACTGCACTCTTCCTACTATGGTAAACATTTTCTGGCCTTGCACGCTGTGCTAAGTTGACCGTCTGGTAAAGCTGTCCTGCAACTCTTTTAGTGTTTGTTCCACGTTTTAGGACAGCTACGGGCCGGCTAGATAACCACTGCTGTGATGTCAATGCCTGCTGCGGATCCTTCTCCTTTTCTGAACTATTGCCAGCGCCACCCTCCTCCCCCAATGGATGCCAATCCGGGTCAAGAACTGGGTCATCCATCACTTCCTCTTCAAAGTCATCTGCACCTTCCTCTTTACCTTCCTCTGTGTCAAAGTGTAATGTGGTATAGTATGCGGGAAGCGGCACCTGTGTTTCATCAGGGTCAGATTCTGGCTCAATGGACTGGGAGGGCAATGTAGTGCTGTGGGCCAATGTACCAGCAGAATCATCTAGCAGTGGCTGTGCATCAGTGCACTCCATGTAAGATTCATCTTGGACTGGGGAATTCAGGATTTGACTGGATAACCCAGGCATGGTATGTGAAAAGAGCTCCATTGAGTAAGCTGAAGTGTGGGCTGCCGCAACCTTAACTTTTGATGGGGGGTGAAGGACACAAGGAAATGGGGGTTTTTTGACCAGAACCCTGCACTGATGACTCCGTGCTTGCAGGTTTCGACCGCTCAGAAGAGGAGGCAATAGAGCTGGTGGCTATTTTGGCAATGTATGCCAAAACCTGTTCCTGATGCTCCGGCTTTAAAAGCGGTTTTCCTACTCCAAGAAAAGGCAACCTTACAGGCCTTCTTGGGCCAGAGGATGACGCAGGCTCAACACCTCCTGCCTTAGCTGATATTGTGCTTTTTCCAGAACCAGCCAATGCACTACCACTATCAGTACCAGCTGCGCCCCCCTGCCCATGTCCGCGGCCTCTTCCACCATACTTCCTCATGTTTGGGAAAATGTACAAAAAATACCAGCAGAGAGATGGTACTGTATGAGGAGCGTCCAGCTGTGTAAGGTGTATTAAACAAATTAAATCAACGTATATATTATGTTAGTCACAGACACTCTCACAGTATGTATTGGACCGTAATCCATCAAACAGATATACGGAACTGTATCAGAAGTGTACAGCTGTATACGATTTTTGTGCAGCTAACAATCTACATATATGTATTTACGGAGTGTCACACACACACACACTGACTAGGTATAAAAGTGACTGTAATGCAAACGGCAGATATACGATACTGTTGGAGAATCGGACAGCTCTATACGATGTGTGTATGTAAAATTGTCAAGCTTCGTGTATTTGTATACAGACTGTCACACGCTGTCTCTGTCTAGTTTTGACCGTAATCAAACATCAGATATACAAAACTGTTTGAAAAACGGACAGGACTCCAAGGTGTAGGTCAGGAAAAATGGAAAAACTCCTCGCCTTTTGTTTCCAGAGTCACACACAGGTAGCTTCTATTTGTCCGTGCTAGAAGGCGGTACACGGTAGTGTGTGAGGAGCATACAACGCTGTACGATGTGTGTATGTAAAATTGTCAAGCTTCGTGTATTTGTATACAGACTGTCACACGCTGTCTCTGTCTAGTTTTGACCGTAATCAAACATCAGATATACGAAACTGTTTGAAAAACGGACAGGACTCCAAGGTGTAGGTCAGGAAAAACGGAAAAACTCCTCGCCTTTTGTTTCCAGAGTCACACACAGGTAGCTTCTATTTGTCCGTGCTAGAAGGCGGTACACGGTAGTGTGTGAGGAGCATACAACGCTGTACGATGTGTGTATGTAAAATTGTCAAGCTCCGTGTATTTGTATACGGACTGACACACGCTGTCTCTGTCTAGTTTTGACCGTAATCAAACAGCAGATATACAAAACTGTTTGAAAAACGGACACGACTCTAAGGTGTAGGTCTGGAAAAACAAACAAACTCCTCGGCTTTTTCTTCCAGAATCACACCCAGATAGCTTCTATTTGTCTGAGATACCAGCCAGTACACGGTAGTGTGTGAGGAGCGTACATTGCTTGACGGTGTCTGTATGGAAATTTGTCAAGCTCCATGTATTTGTATACGGACTGACACACGCTGTCTCTGTCTAGTTTTGACCATTATCAAACAGCAGATATACAAAACTGTTTGAAAAATGGGCACGACTCTAAGGTGTAGGTCTGGAAAAACGGACAAACTCCTCAGCTTTTTCTTCCAGAGTCACACCCAGATAGCTTCTATTTGTCCGTGGTACCAGCCGGTACACGGTATTGTGTGAGTAGCGTACACAGCTAGACGGTGTGTGAAAAAATGAACGCTCAGTAACTCACCAGGACAAAATAATAAAATTTGGAGTGCTTTGAAAAAAGCAGTTTGAACAGCAGTGTGCACACAGCAATGCAGCTAGCAGGTAGCCTTAAAAGGCAGCCTAATCACCACCAGCGCTGCTGCACACAACAAAAATCCTCCCCTTTCACTGCACACTAACTGTACAGTGAAAAGCGCTATCAGCAGAAGCAGTTTTTTTTTCTTCTTCCCTGCCTAACGCTCTCCCTGTTCAGAATCAGCAGCAGTACCTCTCCCTATTCTAAGATCGGCAGAAGTATGATGGCGGTCGGCGTTCACAGCCTTTTATACCCACTGTGACACCATACATAGCCAGCCAATCACTTCAATGCCCTTCTCTAAGATGGTGCTGGCCGCTGCGCATGTCATCGCGTTGCCCACAGTGTGCGTCCTCCATCATTGGGTGACAAAAGGCGCTGAAAGCATCATTTGAAACGTGACTTTGGCACGCTGATCGGCGACCTCATGGCCGACCTCACACTAGGGTCGGGTTTCGATCCGCGAAACTCGACTTTGGCGAAAGTCGGCGATTTTTGAATCTGACCGACCTGTTTCGCTCAACTCTAATTACAACATCTACATGACTGCATCACCTGAACCACTGTCAGTACAGTAAAAGATCACCAGAACCTCCGTCAGTACAGTAATACATTGCTGCAACCATCATCAGTACAGTAATAAATCACGAGAAACACCATCAGTGCAATAATACATCACCAGAACCTCCATCAGTACAGAAATACATCACTACAACCACCATTAGCAAATTAATACATTACCAGACCCTCCATCAGTATTTAAATACATTGCCAAGCTTAGTATAGCAATCAAATGTAGTGCCAGGTCAGCCACATATGCAATTGTAACTCCTTAACTTACAACTCCCAGTATGTCCTTAACAATGGAAATGAGATGCTTGAAGTTGTTGCTGCCATCATCAGACTGCAGACCATATAGGAACCACAGTATTTCTTAGTCCTAGCCAGTATCTTTACTAAACATTTAAAGTATAACTTACATTTTGGAAGATATCTTATATGTAGTGATGAGCGAACACACTTGTCACTTGTCACTACAGGGGTTTGGCCGTCACAAGGATCACATTTCAGTGCGTTGAAAATTCTGCCATTTCTGGCCTACTATTAAATTTTTTTGTAGTGTCTTGGATAAGATACCAGTTTTCTGAAAAGAAATTGTTACCTACAGGCCAGATATTTTACACTGGGTTTGTCCGCCACACGGATCACATATCAGTGCGGTCAAAATTGTGCCATTTCAGACCTCCATTGCATTTCTTTGCTGTATTTTGACCTAGTTATTGACACCGGTTTGCTACAAAAAAGAACAGGCCAGATATTTTAAAGTGTGGTATCTCTGTCACACACATCACATAAGTGTGCTCAAAATTGTGCCATTTTAGGCCTCTATTGCATTTTTTACTGTGTCTTAGCCTAGTTAATGACACCAGTTTGCTGAAAAAATAATTATTACCTACCGACCAGATATTTTAAACTGTGGTTTTCCCGCACACGGACTTATGTTTGCTTCAAATTCAGCCATTTGTGGTGAACGTGGAAAATATTGTACTCCATTTAAAATGGGCAAGGGTGTGTGGGAAAGGACAGAGAAATGGATGTAATGGTGATGGTACATACAGAAGCCGAGGGCAAGCTGAAATTGTGCCACAAAAACTCCCACATCTTCTCGCCCGACCTTCCTGTCCCAATTGCTAGGGGACCGCAGCAGCACACCCCTACTGAACCCAGAGCAGTGTCAAAAGGTTGTTAGTTGAATAGCGGATAATGCTTTCAGTCACTTTGCCGCCACCACCACCACCACCACAATGTCTTCCACACAGTCAAGTCTAAGTAGCCGTGAGTCTGGAGCGCATATTCTTCACCCTGATCCTCCTTCCTCCCACTATGCTGAATACCCAGAGACAACTGATCCCACACTGGGACACTTCGAAGAGCTGTTCACTTTTACATTTATAGATTCTGGCCTCTCGCCCGGTCCACTTGAAGTGGGGTAAGAGGAGATCGCATGTAGCGAAGCCAAATATTTGAGCAGCCATGGTCACACGAAGGCAACGGTGGGAAAGTGTCACAAGAGGTGGACGATGTTGAAACACAATTGCCAGAAAGTCAGGAGGAGGACCAGGGTGCGGAAGTAGAGGACAGAGTGGTGGATGATATATCTGACTCAAGCTGGCAGGAGGACATGCAGATCAAGGACAGCAGCACACAGGGAGAGGGAGGCGTAGCACCCCCGACAGGCAGGAAGAAGCAGTGTGGAGGCCACAGACAGAAGGCGTGCAACCGTTCCCCGTAACACCAACACGATAGAAGTTGCCAGTCCAACTGTTAGATCTTCCCAAGTCTAGTTGTTTTTTAAAGACTCTGTCGATAACCCCAAAAAGGCCATTAGCACCACCTGTCATGCCAGCATCAGCAGGGGTAGCAAAACTACCGGCCTCATGACCACCAGCATGATCAGGCAAATGGCAGCAAAGCACCTTACTTTGTGGGCCGAAACCCAGGGTCCAGGAACAGTGTTTGTGGGTGACACCACTGCTTCTTCCGCTGTTGTGCGTGCAAGCCAATTCCCTGTCCATGGTGCATGCAAAGATGCCTCCTGTCCTGCACCTGTCGTTGCACACACTCAACTACCACCATCATCAAGCACGTCTATGCCCTTGTCCCAGTGCAGCATTCAGTTGTCCATACCCTAGTCCTTTGAACGCAAGCGCAAATACGCAGCCAATGCCCCACAGGCCACACTACTAAATTCCCACATTTCACGACTAATTGCACTCGAAATGTTGCCTTTTAGGCTCATGGAGATGGAAGCTTTCCACAGCCTGATGGCGGCAGCAATCCCTCGGTACTCGGTCGCAAGCAAACACTATTTTTTCCATCGTGCCGTCTCCATATTACACAAGCACATGTCCCACAACATTAACTGTGCCCTCAACAATGCAGTTACTGAGAAAGTCCACCTAACCACGGACACATGGACAAGTGCTTGTGAGCAGGGATGGTACATCTCACTGACGGCACACTGGGTTAACATAGTGGAAGCCAGGACCCAGTTGGACCTTGGGATGGAACACGTCTTCCCGATGACGAGGATTGTGGGCCCTAGGTCAATCAGGGTTTCCCCCACTGTCTATAGCTCCTGCATCTCCTCCTCCTCTTCAGCCTCCACGTCCAAAATGACCACATCAGTCATAAGCTTGAAGCACTTCAGCACTCCCTCAGCCAATCTGCAACAGGATGTGCTGAAGCTAATATGCTTCGGTAACAAACCTCACAATGCTGAAGAGTTGTGGACAGCTCTGAAAGAGCAGGCAGATCTGTGGCTGATACTGCTGAACCTACAGCCAGGCATGGTCATGAGTGACTATGGCTGGAACCTGGTGATGGCTCTGAGGCAAGGTGAGCTCACACATGTACCATGCCTGGCCCATGTGCTTAACCTTGTTGTTCAACGGTTTCTCAAAACCTACTCGGAGCTGCCGGATCTGCTTGTCAAAGTACGCCACCTGTGTGCCAATTTTAGAACGTCAGCTACAGCATGCGCTGCCCTTTCCATGCTTCAGCAGTATTTGCAGCTTCCAGCTCATCGACTGTTGTGTCGTGTCCCCACACATTGGAACTCTACACTGCAGATGTTGGAAAGGATTTGTGAGCAGAAGAGGGCAGTTGTTGACTACCAGCATCAACAAGGTCATCGGTATTCACTTCAGACTCCACACATAAGATCTCAGGAGTGGACATGGATGTTAGACATATGTATCATCCTCCAAAACTTTGAGGACTCCACCAAGATGATGAGCGAAGATGACACCATAATTAGTGTCATCATCCCGCTTCTCTGTGTTCTGAAACGCTCCCTGCTCACAATCACAGAGGATGCATTGCAGGCAGAGCACGATGAGATGGAGAAAGGAACCATATAGGGTGATTACACACAGCCCAGCCTTTTCTCATCCCAATGTGGATTGGGTGATGATAAGGAAGAGGAGGAGGAGGAGGAACAACAGGAGCTAGTTTTATGCACTATAGACGGTACTACGTGCACAACTGTCATACCGTCTGTTCAGCGTGGATGGCCTGAGGACAGGGAGGAGGAGGAGAGCATGGTCGGTCTTCCTTTTGGGGAGGACATGGAAGTCTTGCCAGTTAGCAGTCTGGCATGCATGGCTTAGTTTATGTTAAGCTACCTTTCCCGTGACCCTCGCATTCTCAAAATTTGGGGTGACAGTCATTACTAGCTGGTGACAGTTCAAGACCCATGCTACAAGGAGAACTTTCTATCTCATATTCATGAGGCACACAGGTCTACCAAAATGGGGCAGTACCAGAGGGCCCTTGTTGTGGAATTATTAAAAAAATTCCCATCTGTAAATGCTGGCGGCAGAGGTCACAGTTCATTGGACAACCAAGGAGGACAGGTGAGAGAGACACAACTCCAATCCAGCAGAGGCAGGGGTACACTGGCAAAGTTCTGGAAGAGTTTTCTCAGACCCTCCCATCACACTGGCCCTGAGGCACAGGGGCACAGGGTACTCTCACAAGGAGTGCAAAGTTTTGGAAGATGCTGAGGGAGTACCAATGTCCTACATGATTCCTCTGTGCCTTATAATTATTGGGTATCCAAGCTGGACATGTAGCTTGAACTGGCTCTCTATGCCTTGGAGGTCCTGGTCTGCCCTGCCACTAGCGTTTTGTCAGAGTGGGCTTTTAGTGCCGCTGGTGGAATTATAACTGATAAGTGCATCTGCCTGTCAACTGAAAATGCTGACAGGCTGACTCTTATAAAAATGAACAATGGGTGTATTGATCCAGACTTCTCTACACCACCGAATGATAAACTCAAATACAGTCTTTTTTTGGGATGTCTATTCCCATGCACCTCTTCACACACACACATGGATATACGCTTCCTGATTTTGGCTGTTTGCTGTTGTCCTCCTCCTTATCCTTATCCTCATCATCCACCACCATTATATCACCAGGGTGACAGTCATCTTTGATGCAACACCCACATAATTTTTAAAGGGTATTTTTATATGCAGTATGTTCATGTATACCCCGGGGTAAATGTTTGTCAGCCCATATACTTAGTTTATGGGCAATACAAGTATAGGAGACTCCTTTATAATGGAAACATTTTTTATGAGGCCCTCCTCCACGTCTCGTCAAAGTGGTATTGGGGTGCATCCAAATTTTTGACAGCCATTGCATTCACTGCATGGGCAAACAGTATGGGAAACCCACTTCCTAATAATGGGAAAATTGTTTTATGAGTCCCTCCTCCACATCACTTCCAAGGGGTATTGAGGTGTGCCAAAATTTGTGGCAGCTCTGGAATTCACTGCATAGGCAAGCATTATGGGCGCGCCAAACCCCTTTGGGCCGCCGTCCCCTTTTGGGACCCCCAGTATGGAGTGGGATGCTTTCCCATGGAACCTTCCATCCTGGTATCTCTCAACAAGTCCAACAAGTTCATCTGCATTCCGGGGATCACCCTGGGCAACCCAAGTCTGTACGAGTCTCGGCAAGGAGTGCACAAATCGGTCCATCACCACCCTTTCTACCATCTGCACAGGTGTACAGGACTCTGGCTGCAGCCATTTGTGAGCCAGGTGCAACAGGTCAAACATTTGGGAGCGCGGTGGTTTGTCCTGGTGATTAGAGTTGAGCGAAACGGGTCGAAAAATTTCAAAAGTCGCCGACTTTTGGCAAAGTCGGGTTTCATGAAACGAAACCCGACCCTAGGATGAGGTCGGCCACGAGGTCGGCGACTTACGCGCCAAAATCGCGTTTCAAAAGTTTGTTTTGCGCTCTTTTTCAGCCAATCAGGATCCACGGACACTGTGGGCAACGTGATGACATAGGCAGGGGTCACCACCATCTTTCAGAAGGGCATGCAAGTGATTGGCTTGCTTTGGTGGGCGTCACAGGGGGTATAAAAGGGCGTGCACGCCGACCGCCATCTTACTTCTGCCAATCTCAGTATAGGGAGAGGTTGCTGCTGATTCTGTAGGGAGAGCGTTAGGCAGGGAAGAAGACAAAAAAACTGCTTCTGCTGCTAGCAATTTGGCCTGCACAACACACCAGTCACTGTGTGTGCAGTGCAAGGGGAGGCTATATTGTGGTGTATCAGTGGTGTTGGTTGTTGGGCTGCCTTTTAAGGCTTCCTGACAGGCTGGCATTGCTGTTTACCCACTGCTCCGCAAACTGCTTTTTTAAAAGCAATCCAATCTCCCTTATCCTCTAGTCACTTTTGTCACAGCTGTGCCATCGAGCCTGTCACATAGCGCTCAGATATTCATTGGGCCTCACACAATCCAAAAGTGTCCAGTGTCCAAAAGTGTGTGCAGAGATTCAAAATCTCCCTTATCCTCTAGTCACTTTGGTCACAGCTGTGCCATCGAGCCTGTCACATAGCGCTCAGATATTCATTGGGCCTCACACAATCCAAAAGTGTCCAGTGTCCAAAAGTGTGTGCAGAGATTCAAAATCTCCCTTATCCTCTAGTCACTTTGGTCACAGCTGTGCCATCGAGCCTGTCACATAGCGCTCAGATATTCATTGGGCCTCACACAATCCAAAAGTGTCCAGTGTCCAAAAGTGTGTGCAGAGATTCAAAATCTCCCTTATCCTCTAGTCACTTTGGTCACAGCTGTGCCATCGAGCCTGTCACATAGCGCTCAGATATCAGTGGGCCTCACACAATCCAAAAGTGTCCAGTGTCCAAAAGTGTGTGCAGAGATTCAAAATCTCCCTTATCCTCTAGTCACTTTGGTCACAGCTGTGCCATCGAGCCTGTCACATAGCGCTCAGATATCAGTGGGCCTCACACAATCCAAAAGTGTCCAGTGTCCAAAAGTGTGTGCAGAGATTCAAAATCTCCCTTATCTTCTAGTCACTTTGGTCACAGCTGTGCCATCGAGCCTGTCACATAGCACTCAGATATTCATTGGGCCTCACACAATCCAAAAGTGTCCAGTGTCTAAAAGTGTGTGCAGAGATTCAAAATCTCCCTTATCCTCTAGTCACTTTGGTCACAGCTGTGCCATCGAGCCTGTCACATAGCGCTCAGATATTCATTGGGCCTCACACAATCCAAAAGTGTCCAGTGTCTAAAAGTGTGTGCAGAGATTCAAAATCTCCCTTATCCTCTAGTCACTTTGGTCACAGCTGTGCCATCGAGCCTGTCACATAGCGCTCAGATATTCATTGGGCCTCACACAATCCAAAAGTGTCCAGTGTCTAAAAGTGTGTGCAGAGATTCAAAATCTCCCTTATCCTCTAGTCACTTTGGTCACAGCTGTGCCATCGAGCCTGTGACATAGCGCTCAGATATCAGTGGGCCTCACACAATCCAAAAGTGTCCAGTGTCCAAAAGTGTGTGCAGAGATTCAAAATCTCCCTTATCCTCTAGTCACTTTGGTCACAGCTGTGCCATCGAGCCTGTCACATAGCGCTCAGATATTCATTGGGCCTCACACAATCCAAAAGTGTCCAGTGTCTAAAAGTGTGTGCAGAGATTCAAAATCTCCCTTATCCTCTAGTCACTTTGGTCACAGCTGTGCCATCGAGCCTGTCACATAGCGCTCAGATATTCATTGCGCCTCACACAATCCAAAAGTGTCCAGTGTCCAAAAGTGTGTGCAGAGATTCAAAATCTCCCTTATCCTCTTGTCACTTTGGTCACAGCTGTGCCATCGAGCCTGTCACATAGCGCTCAGATATCAGTGGGCCTCACACAATCCAAAAGTGTCCAGTGTCCAAAAGTGTGTGCAGAGATTCAAAATCTCCCTTATCCTCTAGTCACTTTGGTCACAGCTGTGCCATCGAGCCTGTGACATAGCGCTCAGATATCAGTGGGCCTCACACAATCCAAAAGTGTCCAGTGTCCACAAGTGTCTGCAGAAATTCAAAATCTCCCCTGTCCTATAGACACCTTGTACCTTGTTTTTCATTACTATATAGTTTGTTGGATTTTGTCTACATTTCTACCAAAAATGAGGAAGGCTGGTGGAAGAGGCCGTGGAATTGGGCGGGGTTGGCAGCTGGTAATGATGGTGTTGGTGGTGGATCTGATGGTAGTGGCAAGAGCAAAATAGGACCGAATGCAGGAGGTGTTGAGCCTGCGTCATCGTCTGGCTACATAAGGCCTCGAACGCTTAGTTTTCTAGGAGTTGGCAAACCGCTTTTAAAGACAGAGCATCAGGAAAAAGTTTTGTCTTACATTGCTGACTCAGCCTCCAGCTCTATCGCCTCCTCTTCTTCAGTTGTAAAAAGTAAAAGCACTGAGTCGTCATTGGAGGCTCATGTTCATGAACCACACCTTTCCTTGTGTCCTTCACCCCAACCAAGATTGAAGGATGACGCAGGCCATACTACTGATTACTCCATGGAGCTGTTTTCACATACCATGCCTGGATTATCAAGTGAAATGGTGAATTACCCAGGCCAAGATGAATCTGACATGGAGTGCACTGATGCACAGCCGCTGTTGGATGATTCTGCTGGTACATTCACTCAGAGCACTACATTGTCCTCGCAGTGTACAGAGCCAGATTCTGACCCTGATGAGACTCAGGTGCCCCTTCCCGCACACTATAGCACCATACACAGTGACACAGAGGATGGTGCACATGACATAGAAGAGGAGGTGATGGATGACCCAGTTGTTGACCCAGATTGGCATCCATTAGGGGAAGAGGGTGCTGCTTCCAATAGCTCAGATGAGGAGCATCCACAGCAGACATCAACATCGCAACAGCTGTTATCTGGCAGGCCCGGAGCACTCCAAAGACAGGTTCCAAGCATCAAAAGAGTTGCTGGACAGCTTGTCCAGAGGGTCAAAAGATCACAGCGTGCTAGGCCGCAAAATGTCTGCCAAAGTAGGAAGAGTGCAGTGTGGCACTTTTTTGAACAAAATCCTCATGATCAGGCCAAGGTTATCTGTAAGAAGTGTGCAAAGACCTTTAGCCGAGGGAAAAATCTGAAAAATTTGAATACCAGTTGCATGCTTAGACATTTAACCAGCATGCACTTGCAAGCGTGGACACAACACCAAACCTCAAGTGCCACATGTGCAACTGATCACAACGAAGGTAGTCAGCAACGCTGCATTGTTTCCCCCACTGTAAGCCCACCGGTTAGCACAGCAGCAAATGTTGAGGTGTCGTTGCAAGGCCACAGCAGTCAGGGAATCCCACTGTTATATCAACGAAAGACTGATTCTAGGCCATCAGAAAGAACACCAACTCCATCACCATCATCAACCCTCTCTCAGTCCGCCCTGTCCACCGCTACTTCCACCATATGCAGCTCTCAAGTCCAGCTCACCCTCCCAGACACTATGAGTAGGTCAAGAAAGTACTCAGTCTCTCATCTGCGTACACTGGGTTTGAACGCCCACATTGCCAAACTAATCTCGTTTGAGATGATGCCCTTTCGGTTGGTGGAAAGCACAGCTTTCCGCGAACTCATGGCCTATGCAGTACCACGCTATGACCTACCCAGTCGCCACTTCTTCTCTCGCAAAGCCATCCCAGCCCTCCACCATCATGTGAAAGACCGCATTGTCCATGCACTCAAGCAGTCAGTGAGCGGAAAGGTGCACCTCACAACTGATGCATGGTCCAGTCGGCATGGCCAGGGCCGTTACGTGTCCATCACTGCGCACTGGGTTAATGTGGTGGATGCAGGGTCCACAGGGGACAGCGGTGGTGGGACAGTGCTGCCTAGCCCACGGTATAGGAAACAGTTGGCTGTAGGCGTTCGACCCTCCTCCTCCTCCTCCAGAAGCGAAAGCTCGTCCACAGAGCGCAGTCGTACGAGCACTCCATCTGCAGCTGCCACTGTTGCACACGAGGTGTCCCCCTATCGAGCAGCTAGTGGAAAGCGTCAGCAGGCTGTGTTGCAGATGATGTGTTTGGGCGACAGACACACCGCCGAGGTGCTGGCCGAGTACTTGAAGCGACAAACTGAGTCATGGCTGGGCAGTGTACATCTTGAGGCAGGCAAGGTAGTTAGTGATAACGGCCGTAATTTTGTGGCAGCCATAGCCCTTTCAAAACTCAGCCACATACCTTGCTTGGCTCACACCTTGAACCTGGTGGTGCAGTGCTTCCTCAAAAATTATCCGGAGTTAACAGCCCTGCTCCAGAAGGTGCGAAGACTGTGCGCGCACATCCGCCGGTCGCCTGTACACTCCGTTCGTATGCAGAAGCTGCAGCGATTGCTCCACCTTCCCAACCACCGCCTCATTATCGACATTGCAACAAGGTGGAACTCCACCCTGCACATGGTAGAGCGGCTGTGCGAGCAGAGGCAGGCCATAATGCATTTGTGGGAGGATACACGGCCAGGCACTTTGAGAGCAGACATGGAGTTGACAGGTGTGCAGTGGTCGAAGCTGAAAGACCTCTGTAAAGTCCTTCAGTGTTTTGAGGAATGCACACGGCTGGTAAGCGCAGACGACGCCATCCTAAGCATGAGCATCCCACTTATGCGTCTGCTCATGCAAACTTTGACGCACCTTAAGGAGCAGGCGTCTGCAGCCAATGTTGATGAGGAGGAAGAGGAGGAGGGAATCCTTGATGACATTCAGCCATTGTCTGCTCAGGGACCTCTCCTGGACGAGGTGGAGGAAGAAGAGGAGGAGGAGGATGATGATGGGGATGATTACTTAGGGGAGGAGGATGCATCTCGTGGGGCAAGTGAAAATGTTGGCGTGGCAAGGTCTGGTACAGGGTTTGTGCGTGACTGGAGGGATGTGGATTTGCCAGAAAGTGCTCCTCCACCCAGCACTCGCAGTGCATCATTGACACCGGGAACATTGGCCCACATGTGCGATTATTCCTTGCAGATCCTAAAAAGGGACCCCCGCATTGCCAAAATGATGAGGTATGATGACTACTGGCTGGCCAGCATCCTGGATCCACGCTACAAAGGCAAATTACAAAACATCATGCCACAGGAGAACCTTGACCTAATATTGGCTAATAAACAAGCAACTCTGGTAAATCGGTTGCTTGAGGCATTCCCAGCACACAGCAGCGGTGATGGTTCTCACACGAGCCGTACGGGCCGGGGGCAGCTTGGCAGAGGTGTTCGTGGTGCACACAGCAGAAGTGGCGTTGGAGACAGGGGTTTCATGACCTCTCCCTGCTCCTCCGCTGTGTAATCTGGGACGTCAAATCCATACTGTGCCTGACACCGTCTGAGCCTGCCTCCTGATGTATAGACATATATTTTGAATGTGTACGCTATCCATACATGTTATCCGGGGAAACGGTACCCTTTCTAACCTTTGTGCAATCACGTGCAATCCATACTGGGCCTAACACCGTCTGAGCCTGCCTCCTGATGTATAGACATATATTTTGAATGTGTACGCTATCCATACATGTTATCCGGGGAAACGATACCCTTTCTAACCTTTGTGCAATCACGTGCAATCCATACTGGGCCTAACACCGTCTGAGCCTGCCTCCTGAGACATATATTTTGAATGTGTACGCTATCCATACATGTTATCCGGGGAAACGGTACCCTTTCTAACCTTTGTGCAATCACGTGCAATCCATACTGGGCCTAACACCGTCTGAGCCTGCCTCCTGAGACATATATTTTGAATGTGTACGCTATCCATACATGTTATCTGGGGATACGGTACCCTTTCTAACCTTTGTGCAATCACGTGCAATCCATACTGGGCCTAACACCGTCTGAGCCTGCCTCCTGAGACATATATTTTGAATGTGTACGCTATCCATACATGTTATCTGGGGATACGGTACCCTTTCTAACCTTTGTGCAATCACATGCAATCCATACTGGGCCTAACACCGTCTGAGCCTGCCTCCTGAGACATATATTTTGAATGTGTACGCTATCCATACATGTTATCTGGGGATACGGTACCCTTTCTAACCTTTGTGCAATCACGTGCAATCCATACTGGGCCTAACACCGTCTGAGCCTGCCTCCTGATGTATAGACATATATTTTGAATGTGTACGCTATCCATACATGTTATCCGGGGAAACGATACCCTTTCTAACCTTTGTGCAATCACGTGCAATCCATACTGGGCCTAACACCGTCTGAGCCTGCCTCCTGAGACATATATTTTGAATGTGTACGCTATCCATACATGTTATCCGGGGAAACGGTACCCTTTCTAACCTTTGTGCAATCACGTGCAATCCATACTGGGCCTAACACCGTCTGAGCCTGCCTCCTGAGACATATATTTTGAATGTGTACGCTATCCATACATGTTATCTGGGGATACGGTACCCTTTCTAACCTTTGTGCAATCACGTGCAATCCATACTGGGCCTAACACCGTCTGAGCCTGCCTCCTGAGACATATATTTTGAATGTGTACGCTATCCATACATGTTATCTGGGGATACGGTACCCTTTCTAACCTTTGTGCAATCACATGCAATCCATACTGGGCCTAACACCGTCTGAGCCTGCCTCCTGAGACATATATTTTGAATGTGTACGCTATCCATACATGTTATCTGGGGATACGGTACCCTTTCTAACCTTTGTGCAATCACGTGCAATCCATACTGGGCCTAACACCGTCTGAGCCTGCCTCCTGATGTATAGACATATATTTTGAATGTGTACGCTATCCATACATGTTATCCGGGGAAACGGTACCCTTTCTAACCTTTGTACAATCACGTGCAATCCATACTGGGCCTAACACCGTCTGAGCCTGCCTCCTGAGACATATATTTTGAATGTGTACGCTATCCATACATGTTATCCGGGGAAACGGTACCCTTTCTAACCTTTGTGCAATCACGTGCAATCCATACTGGGCCTAACACCGTCTGAGCCTGCCTCCTGATGTATAGACATATATTTTGAATGTGTACGCTATCCATACATGTTATCCGGGGAAACGGTACCCTTTCTAACCTTTGTGCAATCACGTGCAATCCATACTGGGCCTAACACCGTCTGAGCCTGCCTCCTGAGACATATATTTTGAATGTGTACGCTATCCATACATGTTATCCGGGGAAACGGTACCCTTTCTAACCTTTGTGCAATCACGTGCAATCCATACTGGGCCTAACACCGTCTGAGCCTGCCTCCTGATGTATAGACATATATTTTGAATGTGTACGCTATCCATACATGTTATCTGGGGATACGGTACCCTTTCTCACCTTTGTGCAATCACGTGTAATCCATACTGGGCGTGAGAACGGCTGGCGAGCTGTTAAGCAAGCTACAGCACCTGTGGTTTGCACACGTAAGTTTTTCATTTTTTCAGGAATGACAGTTAGGCCTAATTCCGGAAATCATTGTTCGCGGGTAATAATTGTAATCAGTGATCCCCATCACTAACGTTGTTCAGCGGGTTATCTGCACCTGTAAGCGACAAACGCTGGCCTTTTCAGTGTAGCGCACATGCAGCCACGGACATGTAAGGGCATGACACACCAGTTATTGGCCAATCTCATGTGCCAGAGCCTCACGTGTCCCTCTAGTAAGCCGGACTCGGACCGCGGGGCATGACGGAGTCTCGTTCGTTAACGGAATTAAGCTTGCAATGTGTGCATCTGTTCTGTAGCTGGCATGGTTGAGGTTTCCCAGGTGGAGTCGAATTTAACCGTAGGCTCCACTCCTGGTGGTTCCCTTCTGGACATTCCTTTAAGGTTCAGCTTTGCAACCATACTGCCCACGTAAAACAAACACTTTGCCTTCATGAACGCTGTTTGGAGGGTCATGACTCGTGGGAATAACGCCGCCCAATCAGTTAACCTGCTAGAGAGATCCTTCGTTGCTCCCAAGCATGACATCACACTCCCTAGGAAGAAGGTAATGCCACTGTGGCGACCGTACTCCTGGGGGCGACACAAGTGCACTGATGCCCAGCCACTGCTCGATGAATCTGCTGGTACATTGACCCAGACCACTACATTCCCCTCGCACGCTACATGACCTGAATCTGACCCTGATGAAACTCAGGTTACCCTTCCCATATACAGTTCCATCTTACACGGTGACAAAGAGGAAGCTGCAGATGAAAGTGCAGGTTCGGCCCACCCGCCATCAGACACACCACCGTACTATCAGGGGCCCTGTGCCAGTGCCATCGCCAACGAGTGGGCCCCCCCTGCTTGCCCAGGATCACAGCACTTGCAAAGTTGAAATACTGTGCAGTGAGATGGAAGATGGGGACGACGAGGAGTCCAGACAAGTACAGGGATTCCCTAGCGAGGAGACTTATTTGATTGTTTTCAATGTTGGAACAGCAATTTTTGGGGAGCACTATACTCTGGAGAATGATAGATGGGGCCCACCATACACTGGAACATTCCAAAGGTGGACATCAGACACTGGAGCAGCATTTACAGGGCCCATTATACACTAGAGCATTAGAAATGGGGCCCATTATGTTTGGAGCATTATTTGGGCCCATAAGACAGTGGAGCTTCATCCATGGGGACCAACATATACTGTCGCATTATGTGGAGCTCATCATATACTGTTTCAAACATTATATGGGACCAATGATTCTGTATGGAGAAATAGATGTCATGTCGGACGCTGTTCACACCACAGCATCCGGCAGGCAGAGGTAGTTCCACCTCCAGCCACTATAGCCTCAGTGGCGCCGGCCTGATCTTCAGGCTCTCGGGGGTTAATCCTGCTGGAGACCAGGTTGGATGGTTAGTCACGCCCACGGTCTTTAAATAGTCATGCTGGCCTATGGGCGTCGCCGATTATAGCTTGTGTTTCATACCAAGTGGTTCCGGTCTGGAGTGGAGGTGTTCAAGAGAGAGAGATTCATATCTGGTGTCGTATGATCCGTCGTTATCCTTTCTCCTTCCCATATTTGTGTTTAGTTGTGCCCTGTTCACATTACTGTTTATTCCTGTGTGTGTGCGGCGCAGTGCAGTTTAAGTTCTCCCTGTCTGTCATTATTTGTGTGGGAGCTTTGGTGGTGACTTCTCACTGGGTGGAGGGTGGAGGGTTAAGTGCAGGGCTGAGCAGGAGATAAGGAAAGGTCGGAGGCTCAGGCATTTGCACCTTCAGCAAAAACCCTGGGTTGAGGGTCAGACAGGGTTTCCCCTAGTAAAGGGACACCACAGGGGCCCCGGGTATTTCAGCCTTAGTTGAACTAAGCCCCCGTGACAATAGATGGGCCTCGTCATGAGATGTAAAAAGTGAGGTATTTTTCATTGTACTATACCGCTATTTCTCTGCCGTATCGGAGCATGATGAGTTGTGGTATGTGTTAAAGGGGTGCTCTTTCGCCCAGGGCACATGAAAACCTGCAGCCAGCCCTCCCCCCCCACAACTTTAGCCAAATAACCCCCATTTTTCAGTGTGTAACTTGTATTATGAAGTTAATTAAGGTTGACAAGCTTAAGTAAGAAGAATTGATGCTTTTGGCATTCAAATGGGCACTGTAGGTGTGTTTCCTGTCCTCCTCTCACTGCCGACTTTTATTCCCCATTGACTTACATTGGGTTTCGTGTTTCGGGACGACCCCGACTTTTCCGTATAATCGGACGATCATGCTCGACCCGACTTTTGGAAAAGTCGGGTTTCACGAAACGAAACGCGACCCTAAAAAACCAAAAGTCGCTCAACTCTACTGGTGATACGTCCAACGGTGAACCCGCTGTAACCTGAGAGTTAATGTTATGCCCAAATGTGCAAGAATCTTCGTTTTTAGCTTGCCATACTTTTTAGTGTCCTGCCAATCTAAATCATAGCATGCTTTCTGAGGTTGCCCCATGAAGTATGGCGCCAGTACCTCTGCCCATTGCTCTGGCAGGAGTTTCTTCCTCTCGGCGACCCTTTCAAACACTGTCAGGAAAGCCTCAACATTGCAATTCTCCATTGTAGATTCTTCAGGCTCACCACTATAATTCTCCACTGCAGGTTCTTCAGGCTCAACACAGCAATTCTCAAATGCAGGTTCTTCAGCCTCAAAACTGCAATTCACCAATGCCGGGTCTTCAGCCTCAAAACTGCAATTCGCCAATTTCAGGTCTTCAGACTCAAAACTGCAATTCGCCAATGCAGTATCTTCATCCTCAAAATTGCAATTCACCAATGCCAGGTCTTCAGCCTCAACACTGTAATTCACCACTGCGGGGTCTTCAGCCTCAACACTGCAATTCGCCAATGCCAGGTCTTCGGTCTCAAAACTGCAATTTGCCAATGCAGTGTCTTCAGCCTCAAAACTGCAATTTGCCAATGCCGTGTCTTGAGCCTCAACACTGCAGTTCGCCACTGCCTGGTCTTCAGCCTCAGCACTGCAATTCAGTGCATAGGCAAACAGTATGGTAGTGCCAACTTGCTAATAATGGGAACATTGCTTTCAGGTGTCCCTCCTGTATGTCTCTTCAAATGGTTGTTGGGGTGTGTCCAAATTTGGGGCAGGTGTTGCATTCACTGCATAGGCAAACAGTATGGGAGTAACTAATAATGGGAACATTGCTTTCAGGTGGTCCTCCTGTACATCACTTCAAAGGGTTATTGGGGTGCATCCAAATTTGGGGCAGGTGTTGCTTTCAATTCATAGGCAAACAATATGGAAGGACTGCCTGGTCTTCAGCCTCAGTACTGCAATTCAGTGCATAGGCAAACAGTATGGTAGTGCCAACTTGCTAATCATGGGAACATTGCTTTCAGGTGGCCATCCTGTATGTCTGTTCAAAGGGTTATTGGGGTGCGTCCACATTTGGGGCAGGTGTTGCATTCATTGCATAAGCAAACAGTATGGGAGTATCAACTTCCTAATAATGGGAACATTGTTTTCAGGAGGCCCTCCTGTATGTCTCTTCAAAGGGGTATTGGGGTGCGTCCATATTTTGGGCAGCCCTGCCACTCACTGTATATGCAATAACAGTGTAGGAGACCAACTGTTTAATAATAGGAACAACAAAGCTTAGCCGGCTGATGGCTCTCTAAGGATAGTGAGGGCTGACTGTTGGAGGAACATTTTTGTTTTTGGTTACTTATTTTGCCTTATATACAAGTCATTACAATGGAATTATGGATGTTCATTAACATATTTCCCATGAAAATCCATTTTTGTTTTTTTTGTATGTTTTATTGTGAGTCTGTAAAAGTGGCGTAAAACTCTGACAACATTGTTCACAGCAAGGACCTGGGAGTCAGAAATGCTTCCGGGGGTCTTCCCCATGCTGTTTTTATTGATTTCTGCAATTTCCAGTCCCTCTAAAGACCCCCGGGTGGGGTGGGGGCATGGTAAAAATGCTTGAGTTTCCCATAGATTTACATTGGTCTCATTGCTCGGGTCGAGCACCCGAACTTTAAAATATGCTTGACCCGAGCAATGAGCACTCGAGCATTTTAGTGCTCGTCCATCACTACTTATATGTTTTAGGTCCATTCATTCTGAGCATATTGGTATGAGTCTGAGTTGGACTCAATATGGAGAAGAGGCATCATGAGGTGGGACCTGAGATCCCTACCGATTGCTTAAAGGGAACCTGTCACCAGTTTTGGACAATATAAGATGCAGCCATCACCTTTCAGGGCTGATATATAGCACTCTACAATGCTGTATATCTACCCCCGATCCAACCTGTAAGAGAATAATAACTTTTATTATACTCACCTGCACGGCGGTCCGGTCTGAGGGGTGTTGCAGGTCTTGGTCCAGTGCCTCCCATCTTCTTATATCTCTGCCTTTCTACTTGCTTCTTGTGGATGATATGTCCATTCATCATCCACACAGGCTCCCCGGCATTGCGCTTCTGAGCAAGCGTACTTCTCTGCACTGTTGAGGGCAGAGCAAAGTACTGGAGTGCGCAAGTGCTGGGGCTCTTTGCCTTTTCTGGCACCTGGGCACTGCAGTACTTTGCTCTGCCCTCAAAAAGGCAGATAAGTATGCTTGTGTAGGAGCGCGGTGCCGAGGAGACTGTGTAGATGATGCAGCGACGCGTCATCCACATGAAGCAAACAGGAGGTTGGTGATCATAAGAAGATGGGAGGCACTGGACCAAGAAGAGTGACACCCCTCGGACCGAACATCCCCACAGGTGAGTATAATAAGTTATTTTTCTTCACTTACAGGTCTGGTTGGGGGCAGATATACAGCATTATAGAATACTGTATATCAGCCCTGAAAGGTCATGGCTGTAACTCATATCGGCCAAAAGTGCTGACAGGTTCCCTTTAAAAGACCTCTTTTAAGTGCACAGCTTAGCAGGCAGAACTATGACTTTCTACTCACTGCATTCACCCTGTACTGTGCATGATCGCCTGTCTCCGGAGCTGTGGTTTTCTAGGAGGTCTTTGCTTTCCAACTGGTGGGGGCTTCAGAACTGGATGACATACCAATTTGCTCAGAATGGGCATAAAACATAAAAAAAATTTCCAAAAGTCTAGGAACTCTTTAAAGAGGATGTCTTAAGTTTGAAAGTTACTCTCTATCCACAGGATAAGGAATAACTTTCTCATCGCTGGCAGTTTGACCACCGTGGTCCCCATCAATCTTGAGCGGAGTGATGAATAGAGTGGAGGTTGATTATCCACACCACTGCTGCATTCATTCAAATGGGAGCGCCAAAGATCAGCAGAGTGCTGCACTGGTCAATCTCCGCCACTCCTATTAAGAATAAATGGAGAGGTAGTGTGGATGATCAACCTCCACTACGGTTCTCGGAAACCCTGCAGGTCAGACCATGTGAGGATACGAGCTAACTTTTCAACTTGAGACCTTTTTTTAGAAGCATTAACCCTGCAGGCGATAAAGGGAAACTAATTATCGATCTATCTAATCAGGCCTGTCAATCGCCCGATGCAGGAGCAAAACTTTCACTCGTCAGGTGGAGCACAGCAGCACAGTGCAAGTGTCAGTGACAGGTGTCAGAACGCGCCTGCAGTCACATTGCGTGTGCAACCATACAGTCATTTGGAGCGCTGCTGTACTCCTCCAGTGTCAGGGCAGAAGTGCAGAAATGCAAAATGATTATAGATGGCACTTACCAAAGGATCTCTGTCCAATCAGACAAGTGACCGGTTTTTATATGCAAATAGGAGGGTGGAATGGTGCATCAAGGCATAGTCCACGGCATGGGTGACCAGAAGCACCCTCATTTGCATATAAAATATTAATACGTCCCCTTTATAAATATTCATGCAGATTAATAGTCATTTTGGAGGTGAAAGACTCACTTTAAATTTCATCGCTTTCAGCAATACATCGTTCTGTGCTTCAAAGAACAAATGCTTTTCTATGTGCACAGGATGAACATGTTAGCGATGAAAGTGAAGCCCATCCTGTTTAAACAGGCAATTAAGTCACTGCCAACCGGCTTCATCAGGCAGATCAGTAGTCAGTTTAAAGGCTGCAACTGACCGATGTAAATGCACCTTAGATCTTACGGGTCCCAACTCCATGATGACTTCTCAGCCTCAGCTCATCTCTGCAGACTTTCCTCTTCTCCGGTCTTCTGCAGCACATTCCGACATGGTGTCCTTAAAAATATCATTGTCATTATGTTGCTCCTGAATAAAAATAGCCACGCATGTATAAAGCAGGAGACTAAGATGCTATAAGCAGACGAGGAAGTCATCAACTTATCTATTTATTCTTTGGGTGTGAATCTATGAAAGGGGTGATTTGAACAAAGTAATTGAGAGATAACAAGGTAATTACATATCATACACGATAATATCACAGTTATCAACACACTATAACTCTTGCATAGGGATTTCAGTATGTTGCATACAGTGGAGGCATTAAGCATTTGATACACTGTTGATTTTGCAAGTTTTTCCACCTACAAAAAATGTAAAGGTCTCTAATTTTTATCACAGGTACACTTCAACTGTGAGAAACAGAATTTTTAAAAAATGCAGAACATCACATTCTATGATTTTTACATAAATAATTTCCATTTTATTGCATGAAATAAGTATTTGATACAAAAGAAAAACACAGCTTAATATATGGTACAGAAACCTTTTTTTGCAATTACAGAGGTCAGACATTTCCTGTTGTTCTTGACCAAGTTTGCACACACTGTCGCAAAGATTTGGCCCACTCCTCCTTTGTTGACTAAGTTTGCACACACTGTCGCAAGGTTTTGGCCCACTCCTCCATACAAATCTTCTAGGTTTCATGACTGTCACTGGGCAACATTGCGTTTCAGCTCTCTCCAAAGTTTTTCTATTGGTTTCACATCTAGTGACTGTCTAGGCCACTCCAGGACCTTGAAATGCTTCTTACAGAGCCACTCCTTAGTTGTCCTGGCTATTTGTTTCGGGTCACTGTCATGCTGTTAAACACAACCACCACCCATCTTCAATGCTTTTGCTGAGAGAAGGAGGTTTTTGGCCAACATCTGGCAATACATGAACACATCCTTCCTCCCTTTAATACGGTGCTGTCGTCCTGTCCCCTTTGCAGAACAGCACCCCCAAAGTATGATGTTTTCCTCACCATGCTTCATGGTTGGAACGGTGTTCTTGGGGTTGTTCTCATCCTTCTTCTTCCTCCAAAAATGGCAAGACGAGTTGATACAAAAAAGTTCTATTTTAGTCTCATCTGACAACATAACTTTCTCTCATGTCTCCTCTGGATCAACCAGATGATCATCGGCAAACTTCAAACGGGCCTGGACATGTGCTGGCGAGAGCAGGGTAACCTTGCATGCCATGCAAGGTTTTAATCCATAACGGCATAGTGTGGTACTAACGGTAATGTTTGAGACTGTGGTCCCAACTCTTCACGTCATTGACTACAGGAAACGTCTGACCTCTGTAATTGCAAAGAAAGGTTACGGTACCAAATATTAAGTTTTGTTTTTCTATTGTATCAAATACTTATTTTATGCAATAAAATGCAAATTAATCATGTAAAAATCATACAATGTGATTTTCCGTATTTTTTTAGATTCTGTCTTTCACAGGTGAAGTGTACCTACGATAAAAATTATATCCTCTTCAGTTTGTTAAATACTTATTTTCCCCACTGTATTTATCAACCCTCTTTCATTTTTTACTTGCCATATATAATTTTAAAACAAACATTAAACATCCTTTAAAGAGCTGGCAGCTGGGGAATCACTAGTGTTGATTGCTTGGTAAGCGCTTGTGTGATTTGTTGTTTATTATCCTTTAAAGAGAACCTGTCAGCACAATTTTGCATGCTAAAGGCATGGCCACAATGACACTATTATCCAGATTAATTTACACCTTTAGTGAAGAAATCTGCAAAGTGGTTGTTCTTTAATCAGCTTTTAAAATTTTCTTGTAATATGATTTTGGAGCATAGAGGAGGGGCTGTGGGTAGGATCTTCGGCTTCTGCTCTGGAGTCTCCACCTGTCTTTGGTGTCTGTATAATATATCACAGCTTTATAAGTGACTTGCCTCTTGTTTGAAAGTTGGCGACAGCGCTGTTTTTGCAGCAGGCGGCTCTTGCGCAGACTGACTTGCCAAAAGTCTTCAATAAATTAGAGCGGATGGTGCATGTGCAAATTGAGATCTTGGCTCAATGATGGCCTTTAGAGATTTAATTAGCGGAGATCTCAATCTGTGCATGCACCGCCATGGGTGCCATTAGAGTTCAATCTGTGCTAAGCACTGCCTGCATCGAAAATGGCACAGGCACTAACTTTAAAACAGGAGGTAGGTCCCTCACAAAGCAGGATTTGTCATATAGACACCAAAGACACTGCACACTTTCCCGCACCAAATTCTGGTTACGCAAAAACTTCAAATGCTGGTTGAAGAACAACCACAAAGAGGATTTCTTCACCAAAAGTATCAATTTAATCTGTTTAATCTTCCTACTTCTAACCTATAAATACTTAAAACTCCTCTCAACCTCTGTATGTACAAACCCTCTTTACTCTGACAGCTTCAGTACCATATTTAGTTTTATTATCCTCTACTACTCTGAATTACAGTCTTTTCTTGTTTCCTTACTTTAACCCCAATTAGCACAGAGTATTCTGAAAGGTTTGCTTCGCTCTCTGGCTTCAATTCACATGAACCCAAAAAGTTCTTTAGTGGGGGTTTAAAGTTGTTCTGTTTAACATTGCATTTATGTAATTAAAAACATTCTAAATCCCGGGTCATTATGTTCTTTATCTTTTTGTGAGATTCTGATGAAACCTTAGCAGACCAGAAAGTGCTTGACTAATATGTGATGTGCTGTTGTGTTGTCATATTGTACATACAATTGCAAGACTATTTGTATTGTAGGTAGAATATACAGCTTTTGCAATGATTATCATGACTCACAAAGCAACATCTTGATAAGGTGTTACAGAATGTTATATCACAGCTGCAATGTGTATCAATTTGGTCAAGAACTACAGGAAATGTCTGACCTCTGTAATTGCAGACATAACCTTTCTGTACCGAAAATCAAGTGGAACCACTGCACCACAGACCAGGAAGAGCCTGGAAGAACGTAACTAGAGACCCTGGTGGTGTGGTTAGACTTGTGCCACAGGTGGACAACAGGTGCTACTCCAGGACAGACCCTGATACTCTAGTAGCTGAACACAAGGATTAGTACAGCAGAAACAACTCGGAGTCCAAGGTTGGACTGGATACTGGTGGCAAACGAAGGTACTGGTATACATACTGCTGGAGCATTTTTGGGTCCAGGTACCGCTGGAGCAGTTTCAGGTTCACGTACCTGAGCAGTTTTAGGTTCAAGTATCGCCTAAGTGGTTTCTGGTTCAAGTGCCGCATAAGCGGTCTCAGGTTCAGATACCACTGGAGCGGTTTCAGGTTTAGGTACCACTGGAGCGGTTTCAGGTTCAGGTACCACTGGAACGGCTCCAGGTTCAGGTACCGACCCAATAAGATAGATACCGTAAAGCCGAACTGGTACTGGTACAGGTTTAACTGAACTAGTACAGGGACCTGACAACATGCTAGCAGCTTGCAGACAGGCAAACCACAATTGTTGCTCAGGCACCTCCCAACAGGTGGAAGTGCCATAAGCACTAAGAGTCTCCCAGCAATAGGCTGGAGGCACAATAGGAATGAATGCCCTGTCACTATAAAATGCAGGAAGTGCACACGCGTGACACCGGAAGGGGAATACCAGGCTGGAGACCATAAACAGTGAAGAATGGTGACTTCACGGAGAACTTGTTGACATGAATATTACATGAAAACTCCGCCCAAGGCAACATCTCGACCCAGTTGTCGTGGTACACATTCGTGAAATGCTGCAGGAAGTTAGAAAGGATCTGGTTGACTCGCTCTACCTGACTGTTGGATTGAGGATGGTATGCAGAATAAAATTCCAAGACCCCATTCAGGAGATTACAGGTAGCTCTCCAGAACTTGTAAACTAGATGCCCCTCTTGGACACTATGTGGAGTGGAAACCCATGAAGACGGAAGCTCAGCAGCAGGTGGGAGACCAGACAATGGAATGAAATGAGTCACCACACTTCAAACAGTCTACCACAACCCAGATGAGCAAGCAGAGGTCATAGGGAGTCCGTAATGAAGTCCATTGCGATGAACTGCCAGAGAGCTGATGGAACAGGATTCAGAGATTAAAGTCTTTCCTGTCGGAATCTGAGACAAGTTGACAGGAGTCACTATGACCATTTTGGAAGACTCAATGATAAGTTGTGTTTCCTTCTCTTGGTAGATGGGCACGAATTACCTAAAAAGCTGGCCACAAATTCAAGATGAAGTAAAAGCAGGCTAAGAACAGTGACCACCTAGCTTGACAGTGATTCAACCTTTGTGCGGACTGCAAGTAAGCTAAGTTCTTATGGTCAGTGTGGATGATGACTGGATAAACTGCCCCTTCGAGAAGATAACACCACTCTCCTAGAGCAATGTTAATTGCTAGTAAGTCTTGGTCACCAATCAAGTAGTTGTGTTCAGGAGCAGAGAAGGCCTTGCAGAAGAAACCGTAGGTGACAATTCGCCCAGTGGAAAACTTCTGCATGAGAACTGCTCTGGCCCCAGAGGCTGAAGCATCCACTTCCTGGAAAAACTGTTTTTTGATTTCAGGCTTTTGATCTACAGGAGCATCGGCAAAGGCCTTCTTAAGGGTCAGAAAGGGTAGGAAAAACATTTACAGACTCCTGAATCCATACCTTTGGATTAACACCCTTACAGATCAGGGCCGAAATGTAGGCAGTTAGAGAGGAGAAATTAGGAATAAACTGGCTGTCGTAGCTGACAAATCCCAGGAAGTGCTGAATTGCCTTAAAGGGAATCTGTCACCTCATTTTGGAGCGGTATTTAAATGACTTGGGTCCGGTCCGATGGGCGATGTTTCAGGTCCTTTCTCCACCCCTCCTTGGCTGCTGTCCGCAATATTTCTTTAAATTTCTGTACTTTGCCTCCATATTATGTGCGTACGCATTGCAATCTGGACACGCGCACTATGCTTTGCCCAACTGTGAGTAAAGCCAAAAAGCATTAGAGCACGTGCACCGGTGAACTATGTCCCGGAACACAGCGAAATCTTTCGGGGACATAGTTCATGGACGCATGTGCACTAATGCTTTTCGGCTTTGCCCACTGTTGGGCAAAGCATACTGCGCGTGTGCAAGTCCAGATTGTAATGCGCATGCACCTAATATGGAGGCCAAGTATGGAAATTCACAGAAATATTGAGGACAGCGACCAAGGAGGGGTGGAGGAAAGGACCCGAAACACCGCCCATTGGATTGGACCCAAGTCATTTAAATACCGTGCCAAAATGAGGTGACAGTTTCTCTTTAATGCCATCAAGATGTGACCACTTGAGAAAGGAACACACCTTCTACATGTCCATCTTCAGAACCATATCCAAGATGATATACCCTAGGAAGAGCAGGGATGTCTGCTCAAAGACACATTTTTAATTCTTAGCATACAAGTGGTTTTCTCAATGTTTTTGAAAAACTAGATGGACATTTCTCCTATGTTATGGCAGGTCAGGAGAGAACACTAGGATATCGTCCAGGTACACCACCACACAGGACTAAAGGCGATCTCTGAAGACATTGTTCACAAACTCTGGGAAGACTGCTGGGGCATTGCTGAGCCCAAATGGCATAACACAAACATTTTTGTGACCATCATCAGTGTTGACAGTGTTCTTCCACTTATATCCTTAGCACATGCGGATTAGATTATAGGCTCCTCTCAGATCTAACTTGGAGAATACCCTGACACCTCCTAAATGATCAAACAATTCCGGCAGTGAATATTTGCTTTTGATCATGATCTGGTTAAGATCTCTATAATTGATACATGGTTGAAGAATACCATCTTCCCTTTTGATAAAAAAGAAGCCAGCTCCAGACGAAGAAGCAGAATTACAGATGAATACCCTTGAGAGATTCTCCTTTACACATGCAGACATGGCTAGGGTCTCTGCTTCCGAAAATGGATAGATATGACCTTGAGGGTGTGAAGATCATGGGAGCAAATCAATGGGATAATCATTCGGTCGATGTGAGAAACTCTCACGGTGCTAACGGGGATCTCACCAAGGTCACGGAAGTTCAGCACGGCAGGGAACGCAGCCTCACTGACCGGAGGTAACCTCGATGAGGTCACTGCCAGTCACTGAGGCTGCGCTGACAGTAGTTCAGTCACCAGTGGTTCTAGACCTGGATGGTCACATCTTGGCACCATCCAGGTTGAAAACGGATAGGAGAGGGATATAGTTGCTTTTTAATTTTAGTTTTATTACAGGAGAATGAGGGCTTCGGTGGCATAGGCGTTAAGTGAGTATAACTGTGCTTGTCATTTTTAAATAAAAAAGTAAAAGTGTGTTTTATTTTATTTCTAATAAAAGACTTTATTCTGGCTGTATCTTTACTTACCATATATCTATAGGATTAGTACTGGATAGATGTCTTATAGACACCTCTCCATTACTAAACTGTGGGCTTGATGTCACCTGACAATACAAAAGTGACATCAACCCCACAAATATGATCACCAATTGCCACCGCTACAAGGCAAGTATGAAGAGCCCAGCAAAGCACCAGCATTGGCACATCTAATAGATATGCCTTTTCTGGGCAGCTGCGGGCTGCTATTTTTAGGCTGGGGGGCCAATATCTATGGTCCTTTACCAGCCTGAGAATACCAGCCCCCAGCTGTCTGCTTTAGCAAGGCTAGTTGTCAAAAATGGGGAGACTCCATACTGTTTTTTTAATTATTTATTTAAATAATCAAGAAAAACAGCGTGACAGATTTGCAGCCCCCAGCTGTGAGTTTTACCTGGCTGGTTATCAAAAATACAGGGAAACCCAAGCCGTTTTATTTTTTAAATTATCTATTTACAGTGCAGGAGCAGCCGATGAATACTCCCATACGCCGCTCCTGCTCTCACTGTTATTAGCAGCAGCAGGTGTCGGATGATGGGAGCTGTAGTCCCATCAGCTGACACCACTGACTGGAGGTAAACTTTATACCTTCGATCATAGCTGTGGGCTCATGTTGTCATTTGACAGTGTGGGAACTGCAGCTTTCTGACCGGCGGGGATGATTTCACCGCCAATCAGAAGTGTTGTTTGCCGCACTGCCATGAACACGACAGCATGGCAAACACTGGATGTTTGGGCCCCCCATTCAAGTGAATAGGGTCTGGCTTCGGGTCCGGGTACTGTTCTGGTACCCAAACCCAAACTTTTTGTAACTGTTCGGCCGATCCGCCAGACTTGAACATCCAGGTGTCAGCCTCATACAGGTGTCAGCCCATCTCTACTTATAAGATCACTGTAAGTATTGAAGTTAGTTAAGAGTTTGCTGTATTCATTACTGGATCACTCAGTCCTTCTTTCCCTGCACCATTCGAGGGTGATTGACTAGTGTGATACAGTGGGGAAAATAAGTATTTGATACACTGTCAATTTTGCAAGTTTACCCACCTACAAAGAATGGTGAGGTCTGTAATTTTTATCTTAGGTACATTTGAGCTGTGAGAGACAGAATCTTAATAAAAAATTCAGAAAATCACATTGAATGATTTTTACATAATTAATTAGCATTTTATTGCATGAGATAAGTATTAGATTATCACACTATGACAGACTTTTGGTAACGGAGGGGGACGCAAACTGTCCTTGGAATTGGGAACCTAACTATCTCTGTTCTGGGGGTACTCTTGATGGTAGAGAGGCCTGAGTCTCCAACCTTAATGATCTCTTGTTATTCACTAAACTGTCCCCTCCCCCCTTCCCCAGGAGACCCGGACAGGAAAGCTAGTGTATCAACATGTAAGACAGACAGGGGTTAAAGAAAGTAACAAACATAAAAACACACACCATAAGTAATGAGGTATAAAGGGAAGGATAGGAATGCACCAACCAAATGGGATTAAGATAATGTGGAAAGCAAACACTCAAGACAGCACACAACAATCTCTAGTAGCAACACGATCACCAATACAGCGTCTCCAAGGAGTAAGGAATCAAAGCTTTCACTGGCATGCCAGAGAGGGTCTGGCCAGGTTTTATAGGAACAGTTAACAACCAGATATGAAACAGCTGAAAAGAAGCTGCATGTTTATGACCAGCATAGAAAGGGTATTTAACCTCTTCAGCACCAAAGAAAACCAAATTAATTTAATATGGGATCCAACCAGACAGGCTAAATTGAAGATCTCCCAGGTTGATGTGACACACTCGCGACATTGATACAATAGAATAATAAAACTTACGGTAATATTTGGTACAGAAATCTTTGTTTGCAATTACAGAAATCAGATGTTTCTTGTAGTTCTTGACCATGTTTGCACAAACTGCAGCAGGGATTTTGACCCACCCCTCCGCACTAAATAGATAAGGAGTTATATGAAAATGTATTTGACCACCGCTTTAATGAGTTAAGTACATTTAAATGGGTTGCCTGCTATTTGAAAAAAATCCTTCTTAAATTCAGCAGGTCTCCATGTAAAATTTAAGCACAATATACTCACCTGCCCAGACCCGGCTCAGTTCCGGGGAGGTTGGTGCTGCCTTTCCTGGTGGCGCATGACATTGTTCTGTCATATGAGCATTACAACCAATCAGCTGCTACACATTGGCTGCAGCGCTCACACTTCCATCAGAATTCTGAGCTTCATCCAAGTTACATCCACCAATGGTCTGCAGCACTCATGTGACATAAGGAAAGAGTGGACCTCTCATTTAATGTTTGGGTTCTATTGTTAAACATTGAAAATAAATGATGGAAAACAAATAAGTTGATTACTGTAGAAATATTCTGGAATTACAGATATGTCCTTTCTTCACTTTGCTCCAAGTAGAGGCTTAACATATCCAAAACTGGTAAATATTGCATCTAACCACTGATTCCGAGTCATATCTTTACTTTATTAATCATAATATTTCAACCATGCTCCAGATCACAATCTAAAGTGGCCAGTTATTCAGTCCACCATAAAAATATAAAGGAGGTCCAATGAAGACCCCCATTGTACTTATACCCAATGCTATTATTTTGACACTTCATGGAGTTAAACAGTTTAAATTTGGTCTAAGAGGTTTGGCATACCTTTTGTGAAATCTCTCCAAAGCCTTTAGCTGACTAGACAGTGCTTAACAAATATTTGATGAGCCTGGTCCCTGTACAATGTCCTTCTTGTGCATACAATTGCAAGACTGTCCGTGGGTGTAAACACAATATAAAACATTTAAAAGGCCAAACACAGAAGTCACTGTCCTGTTTGCTTGCAAAATGGGGCACTGGACTGTATGTGTGGGGTTGGTCATATTGCAGATCTTAGGGGCACTGGAAGCAAAGCTGTAAGTACAGAAGTTGTATTTTACTTTTGTATTATATTTCATAGACTTTTAGATTTTTCTATTGTTCTAGACTGTAGTTATTTTTTTCTAGTAATTTCCAAAAGCAAAAGTTCATTCTGCATCTGTATTGATTGATTTTTAATATGTATGCAATATCTCTAAGGTTGTAATCAACACAATTGATAAAAATCTCACTTACCTTAATTTATCAATTTGAGAACTGTTTGCTATAACAGTTTCTTTAAACAAAGTATGAGCCAAAAGGAAATAGATTTTCATTATTTATTTCATTATGTGCAATTGAAGTTGGTCTATCGGAAGGCCCCATACACAATAGACCGATATCGGCTGAACCCACCGATATCGACAGGTTCGGACGACGGTCTAATGTGTATGGGGGAACTGATTGGCGGATGATCGGGACAGATATTGATCAGATTTTTCCAAATTTGATTGCATTATTCTCCCAAAGAAAAGCCACAGGCCGATTGTCATAGAGGACACAAAAGCATTCAGCAGAACGAGTGCACCTGTGTTTGGAAGAGTTGTATGAAATGGCTTTCAGATGAATGATCGTCCTGAATCATTGTTCGGTCAACAGCCATATAACGTGTATGACCATCTTTGGTTCTAAAAGTTGATTGAGATCCCCCCAACCTACTGTCTCCTTCCCCACCATCCTGTAGCATGTAAGCCCGAAAGGGCAGGGTCCTCTCTCCACTCTGTATCAGTCTGTCATTGTTAGTTTGTTTACTGTAATTGATATATGTAATTTGTATTTAACAATGTTCTCATGTACAGCACCATGGAATCAATGGTGCTTTAGAAATAAATAATAATAATAATCTTGGAAAGACAGTCCTTTTGACGATACACTGTGTGAATAGACCTTATTTAATTTACTTATTAGCTTGCAATGTCATATAATAAAACTGCTCCAAAAACGTTTAAAAAATGAGGTCCTTGAGTTATAAACTTCTCCTGAAACAGCAGATCTAAGGCCGGCAATGCTCTGTAAAAACATGCTGTTCATATTTCCTTGATAGTCTGGTTGGTATATTATGGTACACTACTACTCCCCTCTTGCCTGGGAGGGGAAGGGTACAGACTGAGGTCGGATTCAGGAGCTAAGGCAAGGTATGTAGCTCCGGTAACTTCACCAGAAAGTAATCCGGAGAACAGGGCGAGCTAGCAGTGCGCGCTGCCCGAGAACCAACATCAGGCTATTGCACCTGTGTATTGCTGAGGCCCCAGCCCCACAGTGTGAATACATCATAACACACTGCGGGGCGGGATTTGGGGCCTCAGCAACACGCAGGCGCAATAGCCTGATGTCGGTTCTTGGGCAGCTCGCACTACGCATGCCCGAGAACTCTTGTCACAGCGCAGGTGCCGGCATTCAAAACAGGAGGAGGTAGCGGAGCACAGGGGCATGGTGGGCGGTGCCCAGGCACAAGACAAGTGGCATGATTGATGGATGGTAGGCGGTGCCCAGGCACAAGACATAGGCATGATGGATGGGAGGCGGCTGATACAGGGGGACACACCATACCTATGGGACACTGTTATGATTGAGTCACCGTAGGAGGCAAAAACAGAAATGCTAGCTAAGTCCTGAAAACCAGAGAAGTTGGCAACTATCAGATTGCAGACCCCTGAACCTATCAACACAACTAGCAGTAGCCGTGGGGGGTTCCTACGATGACCTAGACCCCTCGATCACAGCCGAAGAGATACATAGGCCTAAAGAAGGAAAGGGGAAATCTAACTGCCCCAGAGCAGACCCCAAAGCAATAGGCAGCCCCCCACATATAATGACGGTGAAGCAAGATGAAAACACTTACACAGACAGAAACTACCTAGATAGGAACGGATAGGAAGGCTGCTGTCTGCAATCTGCCAAAACCCTATCAGAGACAAAAGCCAACAAGCTGATATAAAAATGGCCCTGAAGCAACTAAGCTTCAAAAACTAAATCAGCACTCAGGTACTTTCAGAAGACAGAGCTCACGGAACACTGCACACTCCAGCAGGGAGTGGCAGAATCCAAAAAGCAAGAAAAACAAAAACAAACCTTAGATGCAAAAAGGCAAAACAGAAAACTTAGCTTTAGGAGAGCAGGAATCAGACTGGTGTCCAAGAGTCCACAGAGAAATCACCCGCAGGGCAGAAAGGGCGTAGGCTGCCTTAAATCCAGTCAGTGACTCCACTCAGCCAATCGTCTTCATTAGTCCCAGGTGCCTGATAATCAGGCTCACTACCTTCCTTCACTAGAATAGGGCGTTCACCAGGCCTCAGTGACGGAGGGGAAAATGAACTCACAACAGTACCCCCCCTTGAGGAGGGGTCACCGAACCCTCAACCATGCCACCAGGGCGATCAGGGTGAGCCCGATGAAAGGCACGCACCAATCTTTTGGCATGATTATCAGAGGCAGAGACCCAGGAATTATCCTCCTGACCATAACCCTTCCACTTAACCAAATACTGGAGTCTCCGTCTAGCCAGACGGGAATCCAGAATTTTCTCTACCTCATATTCCAAGTTACCTTCAACCAATACAGGGTCCGGAGGTGCCACCTCAGGCACAACTGGCTCAACAAACCTCTTCAACAAGGACTTATGGAACACATTATGGATCTTAAATGTGACAGGAAGAGCCAAACAAAAAGAGACAGGATTAATAATCTCCAAAATCTTGTAAGGTCCAATAAATCTAGGCTTAAACTTAGGAGAAGCCACCTTCATAGCAATATTTTTTGATGATAACCACACCATATCACCAATCTTAAACTGGGGACCAATGGTCCTATGTCGATTGGAAAACCGCTGGGCCTTTTCCTGGGAGAGAGATAACTTATCCACCACTTGGTCCCAGATCTGGTGCATTCTCTCCACCACAGTGTCAACACCTGGGCAGGCAGAGGGCTCCACCTGCCCTGAAGAAAATCGAGGATGAAACTCAAAGTTACAAAAAAAAGGTGACATCAAAGTGGCAGAACTAGCTCTATTATTTAAAGCAAATTCGGCCAAGGGCAAAATTGAAACCCAATCATCCTGATCAGCGGAAATAAAACATCTCAAATACGACTCCAAGGTCTGGTTTGTTCTCTCTGTCTGCCCATTGGTCTGAGGGTGAAAAGCAGAGGAGAAGGACAACTGAATTCCCAACTTGGAACAGAACGTCCTCCAAAATTTAGACACAAATTGAACTCCTCTGTCAGATACAATGTTCTCAGGAATCCCGTGCAAGGGAACCACCTGTTGCAAAAACAGGGGCACCAACTCAGAGGAAGATGGCAACTTAGGGAGTGGTACAAGATGAACCATCTTAGAGAACCTATCACAAATCACCCAAATAACAGTCATTCTTTGAGAGACCGGCATATCAGAGATGAAATCCATTGAAATATGGGTCCATGGCCTCCTGGGGACCGGCAAAGGCATCAACAACCCACTAGAGCGAGAACAAGATTTAGATCGGGAGCAAGTCCCACACGACTGCACAAAATTCCTGACATCATGAGACAAGGTGGGCCACCAAAAAGAGCGACTCACCAGATCTCTAGTACCAAAAATACCCGGATGACCAGCCAATGCAGAGCAATGAACTTCAGACATCACTCTCTTCCTCCACTGGTCAGGAACATACAACTTTCCACTGGGGCAACGCTCAGGTTTGTCCTCCTGGAACTCTTGCAGAGCAAGTCTCAAATCGGGCGAGATGGCAGAAAGAACTACCCCTTCGCCTAAGATGGTAGCAGGCTTGGTCACCACAGGAGAATCAGCAAAGAAACTCCTAGAGAGGGCGTCTGCCTTGACATTTTTAGTTCCAGGAAGGAAAGAGACCACAAAATCAAAACGTGTAAAAAACAAGGCCCACCTAGCCTGTCTAGGGTTCAAGCGTTTAGCCGACTCTAGGTAAATCAAATTTTTGTGGTCAGTGAGGACCACAACTTGATGTTTGGCTCCCTCCAACCAATGTCTCCACTCCTCAAATGCCCATTTCATGGCCAACAGTTCCCGATTTTCCACATCATAGTTACGTTCAGATGGAGAGAACTTTCGGGAAAAGAAAGCACAGGGATTCATTTTAGATGTTACCGGATCCTTTTGGGACAACACTGCTCCTGCACCAATCTCAGAAGCAACCACCTCTACCTGAAACGGGAGTGAGACATCAGGTTGCCGCAGAACCGGGGCGGAGGTAAATCTACGCTTCAGCTCCTGAAAGGAAGCAACCGCCTCCGGAGACCAATTCAACACATCCGCACCCTTCCTGGTCAGGTCAGTCAATGGTTTGGCAATACTAGAAAATTTTGCTATAAATTTTCGATAAAAATTAGCAAAACCCAAAAACTTCTGGAGGGCCTTCAAAGAAGTGGGCTGAACCCAATCATAAATGGCCTGTACCTTGGCCGGGTCCATTTCAATAGTTGACGGAGACAAAATAAATCCCAAAAAAGAAATCCTCTGTACTCCAAAAAGGCATTTTGATCCTTTGACATACAGAGAATTCTCTCTCAAGATCCGGAACACAGTCCGAATATGTTCCACATGAGCATCCCAATCCTTGGAGAAGATCAAAATATCGTCCAGATAGATAATCAAAAATTTATCGACAAAGTCTCGGAAAATATCGTTCATGAAGCACTGGAAGACAGAAGGGGCATTAGTGAGCCCAAAAGGCATCACCAGGTACTCAAAATGTCCCTCCGGAGTATTAAACGCCATCTTCCATTCATCCCCCTGTTTAATGCGGATAAGATTATACGCCCCCTTGAGGTCAAGCTTGGTAAACCAGCAAGCACCTCTGACTCTAGAGAATAGATCCGAAATCAGGGGTAACGGATACTGATATTTAATAGTAATTTTATTGAGGGCACGATAATCAATACACGGCCTTAAAGAACCATCCTTCTTGGCCACAAAAAAAAAAACGGCACCCAAGGGTGAAGAGGATGGTCTAATATGACCCTTCTCCAATGCCTCCTTAATATAGGACCGCATAGCCTCGTGCTCGGGTACAGATAAATTGAAGAGCCGACCCTTAGGAAATTTACACCCCAGGCTTAGTTCAATTGCACAGTCATAACTCCTATGAGGAGGCAAGGACGCAGACTCATTCTCACTAAATACATCATAGAAGTCCGCCAAATAGTCAGGAACCTCATGCGACTGAGGAGAGGTGGAAAAAAACGGAGCCTCACTAAAGGTACACCGGCAACCCCAACTCACCACAGACACAGACTTCCAATCCAAAACTGGATTATGAATCTGCAACCAGGGAAACCCCAGAACAACGGCATCATGCAGACCATGCAACACCAAAAATCTGCAATTTTCTTGGTGGTCTGGGGCGACCCGCATGACCAACTGGGTCCAAAACTGAGGTTTATTTTTAGCCAGAGGGGTAGCATCAATCCCCCTCAAAGGGATAGGCGTCTGCAGAGGTGTCAACGGAAATCCACAACGTTTAGCAAAATCCAAGTCCATTAGGTTTAGCGCTGCTCCAGAATCCACAAAAGCCTTGGCGGAAAATGTGGACAGGGAACAGATCAGAGTAATCGCCAAAAGAAACTTAGGCTGAACCCCACCAACAGAAAACGTGTGTGCAAAGCGTTTCTCACGTTTAGGACACACAGAAATATGTGAGGCATCTCCACAGAAAAAACACAGCTTATTGCGCCTTCTGAATCCCTGACGTTGCGCCTTAGACAAAACTCTATCACATTGCATAGGTTCAGACGTCTGTTCAACCGGTGGCAACACCTCTCGTGTAATCCTGCGTTCACGTAAACGCCGATCAACCTGAATGGCTAAAGACATAGAATCGTCCAGACCAGAGGGAACAGGAAATCCCACCATAGTATCTTTTACGGCTTCTGACAAACCCTTCCGAAAGAGAGCAGCCAAGGCACTATCATTCCAGGTAGTAAGGACCGCCCACTTTCGGAACTTTTGACAGTACAACTCTGCAGATTCTCGACCCTGGTTCAATGCTAACAGGGTCCTTTCAGCCTGATCAATAGCATTAGGTTTGTCATACAGCAACCCCAAGGCTTGAAAAAATGCGTTCAGATTAGTCAGAATAGGGTCATCTGGTTTCAAAGAAAACGCCCAATCCTGGGGATCGCCGCGCAGCAAAGAGATGACAATTTTAACCTGCTGCGCGGGGCTCCCTGACGAGTTAGGCTTCAAAGCAAAAAATAATTTACAATTATTTTTGAAACTCAAAAATTTAGATCGATCCCCAAAAAATACATCAGGTGTGGGGATCTTTGGTTCAACAGCATGTGAACGAGCAAGATAGGCGGAAATTCCTCGCACTTCAGCAGCGAGCTGCTCCACACGATCAGACACTTGCTTTATCTCCATTGAGAGAGAAAAAAAAAATTCCCCCTACGGCCTCAGAGATATAGAGGAAAGAATATACACACACTTTTTTTTTTTTTTTTTTTTTTAAACACAATTCTTTCCTGCTATTGAGTACCCCAGGATCTGCGGTTTGGCGGGTGATTCTGTTATGATTGAGTCACCGTAGGAGGCAAAAACAGAAATGCTATCTAAGTCCTGAAAACCAGAGAAGTTGGCAACTATCAGATTGCAGACCCCTGAACCTATCAACACAACTAGCAGTAGCCGTGGGGGGTTCCTACGATGACCTAGACCCCTCGATCACAGCCGGAGAGATACATAGGCCTAAAGAAGGAAAGGGGAAATCTAACTGCCCCAGAGAAGACCCCAAAGCAACAGGCAGCCCCCCACATATAATGACGGTGAAGCAAGATGAAAACACTTACACAGACAGAAAGACAGGCTGAGCAAAGACGGGGCCCAAAAACTACCTAGATAGGAACGGATAGGAAGGCTGCTGTCTGCAATCTGCCAAAACCCTATCAGAGACAAAAGCCAACAAGCTGATATAAAAATGGCCCTGAAGCAACTAAGCTTCAAAAACTAAATCAGCACTCAGGTACTTTCAGAAGACAGAGCTCACGGAACACTGCACACTCCAGCAGGGAGTGGCAGAATCCAAAAAGCAAGAAAAACAAAAACAAATCTTAGATGCAAAAAGGCAAAACAGAAAACTTAGCTTTAGGAGAGCAAGAATCAGACTGGTGTCCAAGAGTCCACAGAGAAATCACCCGCAGGGCAGAAAGGGCGTAGGCTGCCTTAAATCCAGTCAGTGACTCCACTCAGCCAATCGTCTTCATTAGTCCCAGGTGCCTGATAATCAGGCTCACTACCTTCCTTCACTAGAATAGGGAGTTCACCAGGCCTCAGTGACGGAGGGGAAAATGAACTCACAACAGGACACATTACAGGTATGAGGAGCTATTTATAAAAGTCAATATTTCAGCGTTACTAGGGGTCAGAAACAGAAGAGCCACCTTCACAGAGTGCAGCCTTAGTGCTGCTGAAGGTGGCTCTTTTACTTAAAAACGCCCTGGGGAGGTGACAGGTTTCCTTTAAGCCTCTTTGAGATGTCAATAATTTTTCGTGTATGCAAAAAAATGGCATGAGTGTCATCAGTGTTTTGCATCCTCTTTTCAGCAGAGTTTGGTCAGTGTGTTTGTTTTTATAATCAGTGATTTTCATGTATAAACAAATTAATAAATTACATAGTTTCTCCTGTTCAATGCGATGTGAATCACAGACAGTACATGGACTGCACACTGATGCCTTCCATATGAAGTCCATGATTTTCTGGGGTCTAAAGACTTGTATTGCTGCTACTTTTCATCCATAATCCCGGTTAAAATGTAGAAAAGTCTCCACGTTTTTTGAACTGATACATGGTCCACAAAAAAATACAAAGAAGTGCAAACAGCCCATTAGATTACAAAAGGTGCATGTTCAATTTATCCTCTTATATGCAAATATTCCCATAAAAATACAGTATAAGTTTAGACTCTTCTCTGGTATTCATTTCTTATTTTTCCTTCCACTCTCATTTCATGTAATAATAATTTTACCTTTACCTCCACTTTCATATAAACTCACTTTCTCTTAATGTTGTATATCATTCAAATGCATTATATTACTGTTTATTTAACGTTTTCTTTTTTTCTTGCTGGATTCTATATATGTCTCGGAAATGTTAATTGTGTTCTCCTCTTCAATTTCACCACCTTATCACATTATTAACGTTGCTCTTTCATGGACTTCATCCACAAATTTTACACCAAAAGAAGAGAACCCACCAGGTTCTGGGTAGCTCTAGGAGGATTCTTTGTTGATATCTCATTTAAGATTCTACACTTCTATTTTTTTTTTATTTTTGCTGTTTCGGCTGTTCGTAGTTTGATATACCTCATTTTGTGTGATTTTGTGTATTCTTGTATGAATGTATTAGATTATTGTAATGTTAAAGGGAATCTGTCACCTGATATTGGAGGCCTATGCAAATGGCCTGGGTCCGGTCCGATGGGCGGTGTTTCTTCTTTTTTCTCCACCCCATCCGTGGCGCCATCAGTGATCTTCTCCGGTATTAGAGTAGTTCTTCTCTATAGTTTGCACGTGCGCAAAGCAATCTTGCTTTGCGCACGCGCAGTATGCTTTACCCAACTGCGGGCAAAGCTGATAACCATTACTGCGCATGTGCCGGTACACTATGTCCCGGAAGTATTTTGCTGTGTTCCGGGACATAGTGTACCGGCGCATGCGCAGTAATGATTGCTTTGCACGCGTGCGAACTATGGAGAAGAACTACTCTAATATCGGAGAAGATCGCGGACAGGGCCACAGATGGGGTGGAGAAAAAAGAAGAAACACCGCCCATCGGACCGGACCCAAGCCATTTACATAGGCCTCCAACATCCGGTGACAGATTCCTTTTAAATCTTGCAATACGATTGATTTCTCTCTTGTTCTCTTCCCCTTATTTCCCTGTCACCATCCCTCCGCTCAGTAAATAATCTTTAATTCCCATTACCAATCCCAGCCCTTACCAATCCTTTCGCCCTTTTACCTTCCCATATTTATCTAAAAAAAGTTTGACAAAAATTATTGAAAGACAAAAGGTGTACGTTGTATTTTTGAAAATCACAGATACAACGCGTATGTGAAAAATTGACGTCTGAATGAGACTTTCGATGCAGTAGCAGAATGACTGTTTTTTCAACCCAAAATATTACAAGTTATTGGAGTTTAGTAGCAGCCATATTGCTTACCAGTATATCTGTATACATACAGGTGACCCAATAGGAGGGAGATGTATCAAAACACAAGAAAAGTGGAAAAATTGCCCGCTGTACTGAGCAGATTTTCCTTTTTATTTTTCAGTCTGTTTCATTTTTTGTAAATTTTAATACCTCTCCTCTAATGTTTCTACTTCCCTTTTGTATCCTATGAGCCACCACAAAAAAAACAAAGTAATAACCATGTGTCCTGCGAAGCTCTAGATTTTCTGCTGCCCCTTATTTCCTCATACTCTTTAAAATTATATCCTATCTTCTATGTCATCCTTGCCAGACACTATGCCGTCATCTTCCCATCAGAGTTACGTAGCCAGCAATCAGAAACCATCTGTCTACAACTGGACAATGCTGAAGGAGAGATCAACGTGAAAATGTCACTGAAACTAGGAAACAAGGACTCCACTCTCATAGAAAAATCATTCCAGCAAGACAGCCCATTCACCTGCTTCAACTTCCAGGTAAAATGTGGACAACCACAGATTTCCATATTTCACATAGCAAACTGAATGCATTAATAATTAGATATCTTAGACCTAATGATCTTGGTGTGTTTACTTTAAAAATTGACAACAGATAGGCTGTTTAATCCTGTTATTAAATTTTTAGGGGTACTGCTATAGCTCGTAATTTCAAGTGTATTAAGTCTCCACCCACCCAGCTTGACCGACAGAAGCAGCTTGTACTGAGCAGTGTGAGATCTCAGCAGTGAGGAGGGACACTGAGAAGCTAGGTGGCTGGAATTTGAGTTAATCTTTTATAGAGGATTATACAGCCATACTGTAATGGATTTTCAAAGTAACTACATCATTCCCATCCGGTCTTAGAGACCTACTTTTATATTGTATACATTTTGTATTTTAAAATCTTGTGACAGATCTGTTTTATGTTAAAAAAAAATCTACAAAATGGCTAAAAAAGATATATTACAAAACTGCTGAATTTCACTAACTAAGCAATGTAAGAAAATACCGAGATGCTTTTATACATTAGTAAAATATATGCTTATGGTTTAATTTTATTTTGGTAGGTTCCAATTCCTGAAGATGGGTCAGTCGGCACAATAACTCTGTCCCTTGAAAGCTCAGGAGAATTAGTTACCAATACTAGTAAAGTTCTTGTAAAGAAGCCACTATCCAAAACTTTTGTCCAGACAGACAAACCTGTGTACAAACCAGGACAAACTGGTAAGAAATATAAAGGGAAGTTTCTGTGTGTGGCTATAATCACAGATTAATAAATGTTAATCAGATAAAAGTAATTTGATAGTGTGTAGAAAGTCATTGGTATCAAACATAAAGATGTGTCCACTCACTTTTTTTTTCTTAATTTGGCTAAGGATTCCAATTTATCCCAAAACATATGTAATACAATATCACACTATACAAGCAAAACCCCTAACAAGTTTCAATTCATATTATACCTATACAAACAGTATACCTTAGACATCTCCTGATCGAGTATTGCAAAATCATGATTTTTTTTCAAGTATAATATTTAATAGTCTATTGATGTTGTGATGTCCTAATATGCTAATTTTCATTGTCAAAAATGTTTACTGGGTTATGTAAGGTATTTGTGGTGGTATGTAAATCTGTAAAGTGCATATGCTTTACCCCTGCTTGGCCAGCAGAGTTCCAGTGTTAGGGGTATGTTAAAGGGGTTGTCCACTACTAGGACAACCCCCTTCATTAAGTTTGGCCCCTATAAAATAAACAAACCTATATTCTCCTCCTGTGCTGGCTCCATTCCAGCGATGTTAGCACTCGCGGTCCCGGGTCTGTGATTCAGTGAAATGACATTTGGTACCCAACACCCAATCAGCACTGGCATGACTGTCTCTGCCTCCTCTTGAATTGAACATGAAGTGGAAGTCAGAGATCAGCTGCAGCCCGGACTTCTGCTTTATACTTAGTTCGTACGATGGCGGGGACAGTGACGCCAGTGCAGATTGAGAGTCGGGTATCCGGTATCATTCCACTGCATCACAGCCCCCGAACCACAAGTGCCAACACCTCTGGAATGCTTTGGTATGGGAGGTGAATGTAGGTTTGTTTATTTTATCAGGGCCGAACATTTAGTTTAACCCCTTTCTGACATTTGACGTACTATCCCGTCCATGGGCCCCGTGCCCATATGACCGTGGATGGGATAGTACATCATCGCGATCAGCTGCGTTCATGGGGGTAGTGCAGCTGATCGCTGCCGGGTGTCAGCTGATTATCACAGCTGACGCCTGGCACTATGTGCCGGGGCAGTCACGGACCGCCACCAGCACATTAACTCCTGGCACATTGCGATCAAACAAGGGTATAAGGAAGAATCCCTGAGACGCTTGGAGCAACGAGATGTGCTCACGTTGCTTCGAGGGCCTCCTCCCTGCAGGCTCCCGGATCCAATATGGTTACAGAGGCATTCGGGGTCCTGCAGAGAAGTGGCTTTCTCAGTGCCTGCTGAGAGCAGCCGCTGAGAAAGCTTCCAGCAGTGCCTGTCAGATCGCTGATCTGACACAGTGCACTGCAAAGTGTCAGATCAGCGATCTGACACTATACAGTAATGTCCCACACTGGGACAAAGTAATAAAGTAAAAAAAACAATACTTTATCATCATACCACCGATCAAAAAGTGCAATAACACGCGATCAAAAAGATGAATATAAATAAACATGGTACCTCTGAAAAAGTCATCTTGTCCCACAAAAAACAAGCCACCATACAGCGTCATCAGCAAAAAAATGAAAAAGTTATAGCTCACAAAATAAAGTAATGCAAAAATAATTATTTTTTTATATAAAATTGTTTTTATTGTATAAAAGCGCCAAAACATCAAAAAATGATATAAATGAGGTATCGCTGTAATCGTACTGACCTGAAGAATAATATTGCTTTTTCAATTTTACCACACGCGGAATAGTGTAAATGCCCCCCCCAAAAAAATAAATTCATGAAATGCTGGTTTTTATTCATTCTGTGTCCCAAAAATCAGAATAAAAAGCGATCAAAAAATGTCACATGCCCGAAAATGGTGCCAAAAAAAATGTCAACTCTTCCCGCAAAAAATATAACCTCACATGACTCAGTGGGTCAAAATACGGAAAAATTAAAGCTCTCAAACTGTGGTGATGCAAAAACTATTTTTACTATAAAAAGCGACTTTTAGCGTGTGACAGCTGCTGAACATAAAAACCCGCCATAAATAGTAAATCAAACCCCCCTTTATCACCCCCTTAGTTAGGGAAAAATAATTAAATTTAAAAAAATGTATTTATTTCCATTTTCCCATTAGGGTTAGGGCTAGGGCTAAGACTAGGGCTAGGATTAGGGCTAGGATTAGGGCTAGGATTAGGGCAAGGGTTAGGGCTCAGATTAGGGTTAGGGGTGTGTTGGGGTTAGGGTTGGAGTTAGAATTGGGGGGGTTTCCACTGTTTAGGCACATCAGGGGCTCTCCAAACGCAACATGGCTTCTGATCTCTATTCCAGCCAATTCTGCGTTGAAAAGTCAAATGGTACTCCTTCCCATCCAATCTCTGCCATGCACCCAACACAGTGTTTTACCCCCACATATGGTGTATCAGCCTACTCAAGACAAATTGCACAACAACTTTTGGGGTCCAATTTCTCCTGTTACCCTTGAGAAAATAAAAGATTGGGGGCAAAAATATCATTTTTGTGGAAAAAATATTTTTTTTTATTTTTATGGCTCTATGTTATAAACTTCTGTGAAGCACTTGGGGGTTCAAAGTGCTCACCACACATCTAGATAAGTTCCTTGTGGGTATAATTTCCAAAATGGGGTCACTTGTGTGGGGTTTCCACAGTTTAGGCACATCAGGGGCACTACAAAAGCGACATGACACCCGCTGACCATTCCATCAAAGTCTGCATTCCAAAACGTCACTACTTCACTTCTGAGCCCCGACGTGTGCCCATACAGTAGTTTTCTCCCACATATGGGGTGTCAGCGTACTCAGGACAAATTGCACAAGAGCTTTTGGTGTCCTGTCTTCCTTGGGAAAATAAAAATAGGGGGTGAAAAGATCATTTATGTGGAAAGATATGATTATTTAATTGTACGGCTGTACGTTATAAACTTCTGTGAAGCCCTTGGGGGTTCAAATTTCTCACCACATATGTAGATAAGATCCTTGGGAGACTAATTTCCAAATTGGGTCACTTTGGCGGGTTTCTACTGTTCAGACACATCAGGGGCTCTCCAAACGCGACCTGGCACCCAATCTCAATTCCAGCCAATTTTGCGTCAAACGGCGCTCCTTCCCTTCCGAGCTCTGCCATGCGCCCAAATAGTGGTTTACCCCCACATATGGGTATTAGCGTACTCAGGACAAATTGCACAATAACTTTTGGTGTCCTGTTTCCCTTGGGAAAATAAAAATTGGGGGTGAAAAGATCATTTTTGTGGAAAAAATATGATTTTTTAATTTTACGGCTGTACGTTATAAACTTATGTGAAGCCCATGGGGGTTCAAAGTTCTCACCACACATCTAGATAAGTTCCTTGGGGGGTCTAGTTTCCAAAATGGTGTCATTTGTCTGGGGTTTTCACTGTTTAGGCACATCAGGGGCTCTCCAAATGCGATATGGTGTCAAGCCAATTATGCGTTGAAAAAGTCAAACGGCGCTCATTCCTTTCTGAGCTCTACCATGCGCCCAAACAGTGGTTTACCCCCACAGATGGGGTATCAGCGTACTCAGGACAAATTGCACAATAACTTTTGGGGTCCTGTTTCCCTTGGGAAAATAAAAATTGGGGGTGAAAAGATCATTTTTGTGGAAAAAATATCATTTTTTAATTGTACAGCTGTATGTTATAAACTTCTGTGAAGCCCTTGGGCATTCAAAGTTCTCACCACATACCTAGATACGTTCCTTGGGGGGTCTAGTCTCCAAAATGGGGTCACTTGTGGGGGTTTTCCACTGTTTAGGCACACTGGACCCAGGCAACTATAGGCCGGTGAGTCTGACTTCTATACCAGGAAAGATCTTTGAACAAATTATTAAACAACATGTATGTCAATACCTGGATAAGAATGAAGTGATTAAACAGAGTCAGCATGGGTTTCTAACTAATAAGTCATGTCAGACTAACTTAATTTCCTTCTATGACGGTATCACTGATTGGGTGGATCAAGGAAATGCTGTAGATATAGTATATCTTGACTTCAGCAAAGCATTTGACAAAGTCTCTCATACAATCCTTATTGAAAAAATGACTAAGTATGGAATGGACAAGGCAACTGTTAGGTGGATTCATAACTGGCTTAGTGATCGGACCCAAAGAGTGGTCGTAAATGGCTGTACATCCAGTTGGAAGAATGTCTCAAGTGGGGTACCACAGGGCTCTGTCCTGGGCCCTGTATTGTTCAACATCTTTATCAACGATTTAGATGAAGGAATTGAGGGTAAACTGATTAAATTTGCTGATGACACAAAGCTAGGAGGGATAGCTAATACTAGAGAAGAGAGAGAGAGGATTCAAAAAGATTTAAATAAACTGGAGAAGTGGGCAGCAACTAACAGAATGGTTTTTAACAGGGAGAAATGCAAAGTACTACATCTGGGCAATAAAAATGAAAAAAGCATATATAGAATGGGAGGAATATGGCTAAGTGACAGCACATGTGAAAAAGACTTGGGTATACTAATAGATCACAGACTGAATATGAGTCAACAGTGTGATGCAGCAGCAAAAAAGGCAAATGCAATTCTAGGATGTATTAACAGAAGCATACAGTCTAGATCACGTGAAGTCATTATTTCCCTCTACTCCTCTTTGGTCAGACCTCATCTGGAATATTGTGTCCAGTTTTGGGCACCACATTTTAAAAAAGACATCAACAAACTGGAGCAAGTTCAGAAAAGAGCGACCAGAATGGTGACCGGTCTGCAAACACTGTCTTATGAGGAAAGGTTGCAGGATTTGGGAATGTTTAGTTTGCAAAAGAGAAGACTGAGAGGAGACTTAATAGCTGTCTACAAATATCTAAAGGGCTGTCACATTGTAGAAGGATCAACTTTATTCTCATTTGCACAAGGAAAGACTAGAAGCAATGGGATGAAACTGAATGGGAAGAGACACAGATTAGATATTAGAAAAAACTTTTTGACAGTTAGAGTGATCAATGAGTGGAACAGGCTGCCACGAGAAGTGGTGAGTTCTCCTTCAATGGAAGTCTTCAAACAGAGGCTGGACAGACATCTGACTGGGATGATTTAGCGAATCCTGCTTTGAGCAGGGGGTTGGACCAGATGGCCCAGGAGGTCCCTTCCAACTCTACGATTCTATGATTCTATGATCAGGGGCTTTCCAAACGTGACATGGCGTCCGATCTCAATTCCAGACAATTTTGCATATCAGGTATCAGCGTTCTCAGGACAAATTGCACCATAACTTTTGCAGAACAATTTCTCCTGTTACCCTTTGTAAAATTAAAAAAATTGGACCTGAAGTAATTTTTTTGCGAAAAAAAGTTAAATGTTCATTTTTTTAAACATTAAAAAAATTCCTGTGAAGCACCTGAAGGGTCAATAAACTTCTTGAATGTGGTTTTGAGTACCATCAGGGGTGCAGTTTTTAGAATGGTGTCACTTTTGGGTATTTCTGTCATATAGACCCCTCAAAGTGACTTCAAATCTGATGTGGTCCCTAAAAAAAAATGGTGTTGTAAAAATGAGAAATCGCTGGTCCCATTCTATCCCTCCACAGCCCCGCGCTCTCCCTCCACAGCCCCGCTCTCCATGCGTCATCCCACTGTATCCCTGCACAGCCCCTCTCTCCATCAGTGTCCTGCTCTCTCCCTCGCAGCTCCGCTCTCGACCCACGTACTGCACTTTCCCTCTGCAACCCTGCTCTCCATCTGCCAGTGGATGGGGCTATGTGGAGTGGGCGTGGCTTAATACATACACACACATACATACATACACTCAGCTTTATATATATAGATGGGAGTTTTGCATTATTTATAAAGCCTATATAGCTGGGGGCCTTCCATTGGGCATCTGGGGTGAAGTATGATCACATTTACACATGTATATGCCACCACAAACACTTTATAATCTTTTAGGAAAAATGTTGCTAATGGTCAATCCCTTTAAACAAGATTTGGTGCGTTTTTGATGTAGCAGATTTTCTACAGTATTTCTACATCTATTAGCTTAATTAAGGTATGTTACTTGCAGGTTTTAATAAATTTTTTACATGCATTTTTATTGCGTTTTTGATGGGTTTTATATCTTTTCGGCATGTCATATTTTGAACCATGCTGCTTCTTATTTTATGCTTCCTGGTATTTGATTTTGTCAAAACATTATTGATACAGTTATGTATGATTTACGTGCATTTTTAGTTTGTTTCTCCAGCAGAAACGCACTAAAAACGCTTATGCAGATTTTCTGAAACTAATTCAATTCTATAGAGAAAGTCCACACAAAAAAATTAAGTGTACCCGCAAAAGAGATTGACTTGCTACGACTTTCAAAAAAAGCACCGCAGGTCAGTTTGTGCAGAGTAAAAATGAAAAATCAGACTGGGCATGAGATTTCTGTAAATCCCATCCACCTTGCTGGAAATGTATGACGCTGAGTTTTTTGAGCTGCAAAATACACAGCATCAAAAACTCATCTAAAATCAATTGTGGGAAAATTCAAAAAGTTTTAGTGACTGTGTTTCTTTTTTGCTTGTCACAGTAAAATTCAGAATTCTATCCCTTAATGAAGATTTCAAACCAAAAAATATTTTGGTAAGTCATAAATAAAACTAATAGCTAAAATAGAAAAGAAAAATAAGATAATTTTGTAATTTATTGGTGATAGGCCTTATGCTCATGGTGATAATGGTGGTCTATACACTTCTACTATATAACTCAAAAAAATGATGTAATGTTCAGTCAAATACCAATACAAAGGTATTTTCCCTTAGCACCATAATTAACATTGTGATTGACTAATAAACTCAATAGAAAAGTACATTCAACAGCATTTCATATTTGGAATTTATATTCCCGTTATATTTTGGAAATGACATTCCTTTCAAAAAGCTGAAAAAAAATTCTAACTATCTTTTTTTCTTAGATCCCTGTGGTTGAAGTACAGGTAAGAAAATATATAGAGAGAAAGTAATATTAATGTAAGACATCATTTATTGTCAGCATGAATGGTCATAATAAAAACGACAATAGTCTTTTTGTGGTTTTTTTGTGATTGTTTTGGAATTAAAAAATTTTTGTTGATCTTAAAAAGTGTCATCGATCGACGTGGTTGTTGTTTTCTGGTTGTTCTTTTTAGGACCCAGGAAAAAACAGGATTGGTCAATGGTTGAATGTGACGCTCAATCAGGGGATTGCTGAGCTGTCGCTTGCTCTTACCTCTGAGCCCACCTTCGGGGAATATTCCATTAAATTGAAAGACACATCCCATACCTTTGCTGTGGAGGAATATGGTGAGGAAACCCTTCTATTTTTGATATGTAACATGTGTTTGCTTAATCTAATCTAACCATTGTCTGTTCTCTTTTCAGTACTTCCAAAATTTGAGGTCAGCGTCCAGTTCCCTAAGTATGTTTTGTTCAACAGCAAACAGTTTCCAGTCAAAGTTTGTGGCAAGTGAGTAAAAAAAAACAAAAACATTTTTACTACAATTTAGGCTTTTTCTTGTATTTTATGAAAGGATTAAGTTTCTAGTAGATCCACAATGGGGTGGTTTTTAATGGTTAGAAACAGAAATGTAAAGAATCCTGAATTTATTGACAGGTTTCCAGTTTTAAAGAGTAAAATAGCATCGAAGATGTTGCTTTGCTGTCCCGCTAAAAATAATGAAAACCTTATGGAAAGCCTAATTAAAACAACTAGTGATAGTTACCTTCAGTATTAGTAAGGCCTCATCCGGTTTTTCATGTACGATAAAAACAGACCCATTTTTGAAGGTCAGAGTTTCATCTAAGTGCCATTAGAGTTTAGTCCAAGTGTCATCAGTTTTTCTCATACCTGAAAAAAAGTCTATTCTTTTCCTATCTAGCTGTCTATGACAACTGGACCGAACTTGGATGTGCTGTCAAATTTTTTCCCAAACCCATAGACTTGCATTGCCAATTTTGATCCAACACTTAGATCAATATTAGACATGCATCCATGATTTTGTGTGGACTACTCGGTCCATGAAAACCCATGGACATGTGAACAACCCCATTCACTGTTATGGGTATGAGGGCTATCCATGAAAAACATGGATAGCACTCATATGCAACAAAAAACTGATGTCTTAGGCTAGTTTCACACTAGCATATGGAGGAGCTGTGGAGGGATGCAGACTTCCTCCATGATGCTCCGCTCCCTGCCGCACCTCCTCCGTTCAGCTCCACCTACGTTGGCATATGGCCTGCGTACCCTATCTTTAGCATTGGGCACACAAGCCATGCCGATGTATGTTGAAGCCTCCGCATGCATCGTTTTGACGGTGCGGCAACCTTCGCTGAACGCACCGTGTTGGATTTTGTTGCTGTCAAAACGACGCATGTTGAGGCATCGGCATACACCGGCATTTCCTGCATGCCCAATGCTAAAGATAGGGTACACAGGCCGCATGCCGACATAGGTGGAGCTGAACGGAGGAGGTGCGGCAGGGGCGGAGCTTCACAGAGGAAGTCCGCATCCCTCTGCAGCTCCTCCATACACTAGTGTGAAACTAGCCTTAGTGAGTCTTAACGAGTGTGACTCGAATTGAATTTGAGACATCTTCCAGCTGCTGTGACTATTCTCTGAAATGGGGCTGTTGTCTCTATTCATTTTTTTAAGCTAAACATTTTTATTATTATTACTATTATTTAATGGCCTTCAGCTCTGCATCGAGCCATGGTGACTTGATGGTTGAACACTCTGTAGGAAGATCGATCTTGAGCAAGCCTAGATAGGTCCATCAGTGTCTTTTCCGTCGTTATCTTGACAGTATCAAACCATCGGGTGGGTTGCTGGTCTTCCTCTATACCTTGTTCCTTCTAACCATGATGTCCTTCTCCAGTGATTGAAGCCAGATATAGACTGTTCATTCTGCTAGCGATCTGAGAAGCAGGACTAATGGTTCGTTATTTAGAAATAAAACTCACGCTTATCACTGATTAAAAGGTCATAAATGTAGGGTCAGAATTTTATTAATGTATGTCTCTTATACAAGGTTCTTTCTTTTTTTGGTGCTTTTCATAAAATGATATTTTTGCAATTTTTCAATGTCACACATTTTATGTCCTTTCTATATGTAGAATTTCTTGTCTGTTATTGAAATTTGTCCTTATAATTTTTGCAATATTCTTTTAGATACACATATGGGAAGCCAGTCCAAGGGGATTTTACAGCTTCAATTTGTCGTGAACAAATCGTCTTTTCCGATTTCTATTGGAGGGCGAACGCAAATGAACCCCCCATATGTGCTAATTTCACTGGAAAGGTGAGGTTCTATTTTCCATTTAATAAAGTAGAAGGTATTAGAATAGTAAAAACAATTCTCCCCTTATCCCATATACAGCAAATGATTCAATCTTTAATGGAACTAGTTGATTTATCCAACTTGACTATTGACATCATGTATGAGACTACATAAACTGGACCACATTTCCTTACTTCTTGCAGTCTTGTGGACCTATCTATAACTAACTGTCTTAATTTATTGTAAAATTACTTCTTACAAATAAATCCTTGGAAATACTAGTAAAAGGCTATGGGGCCAATTCATGAATTTCTATAACAATTTGATCCACATGCAAAAAGACATTCAAAAATAATTATGGAATTATGCAATTATTATTATTATTATTATTAAATTAAGGGGTGTGTGCCTTGTAATTAATTTGTTCCATTTTTCAGCTGCTTTGCATTAGTATCAGAAATGTAATCCTGTAAGATCCCATAAAAAAAGAACAAGCCCTGGATAACCCCTTTAGGGGCTTGTGCTGAAGATCATTTTGTTGCTCTAAGTACGATCCAACAAAACATCGGATCACACTTGGACCAATGTTATTTTATGGGGCACTGCACTTTTTTTCCATCCGTAAATCGGATCGCACTCAACCATGCAAGTCAACGAGTCTATTGAAAAAATCAGACTGCACTTGAACATCATCCGAGCACCGTCCAATTTTCATGGACAGACAGAATGGAGAAGATGGAGAATTTTTTTTCTATCTTCTGCTTATCTGAAAAAAATCAGATCACACTCTGATCATACTCGATCAAACTCTAATCAGAATGTGAATAGCATAATCAAAATTATTTTCTTGGTTAAAAGAAAATATGATCTTGTGACCTTAGCCCAATTCTGACATTTCACACAGTTATTATTAATGACCCTCTATCAAGACACTGAAAATTGACTATACTTTTCTCATGTTTATAGTCATGCTTCGTGGTGCCTTCCATTTCTTTATTGCTGTCTCCTTGACTGTGAACGATCTTCTGGTCTTCCTAAATTCAAGATGGCCAACACAGTGGCATGAAGAGCACAACGGTAAGTCTAAACCATGCCTCGCTTGGCTTTTCCATGGAGACGTTGTTTAGACTTATCACTGCTCTCACTGACACTGCGGTGACTTTCTTAGGTGAAGGAGGTCTGGGACATTGGACTTAGTGGGGGAGGCAGCGAGAGGCAAATGGGTGACACCAGGTAGAGTTAATATAGATGAGAAATGTATTGTCCCTTTTTAGTACCAGGCTGGAGGATCATTTTAGTTGCATGACTCTTGAATCCGGGTTGTTTCTTCCACACAGTTGGACAGATCTGGCTGCCATACTATTGAGGTCACGTCTGGACTCTTTAAGTTAAACAAAACTAACTTGAGGAATGAACTTAAAGGCTCTGCTTCCATAACAGAGGACGGAACTGGTAAGGATAATTTATTCTAGACGTTTAGATGCTTTTTACTATTGCAAAGCAATTAGATTATGATCACTTATGCCAAAGTGGGATATGATCTTATATAAGCAGTGTCTGAAGTTTAACTGCCTTGCAGCTTAAAGATGGGGCAGAAGAAGCAGTTGCGTCTTGGTTTTGTTATCTTATGGGAGCCCAAAAATAGTTGGTATTCTCAAAGATGTATTACATTAAGGGACAAATGCTTCAATTTTGTCTCTGATTGTCATTTCACTGAAAATAAGAGTAGTCATGTTCTTCCGGCCTTCCACCGGCACAGGCAAAAACCAATTTAGGTGCAAATACCAGTCAGCCCCTGAACTGTACCAATTCTCATGGTCTGTATTTTGCCATCCACTTTTTTTGAGTAGGCAGTTTCTCTTCATCAGCATTCTGCCAGCATGACGTTCCCATCACAACATGCATAGAGCCTGCCTCTGTCCAATCACCTGTCCTCAACTGAAATCCTTCCTCTCTATGATGTCTATATGCAGATTGTCAAACAGACAGGAAAAGAGCAGAGAGATGAAAACCCAGCTGCACTTTCTGCAACCCATCTCGACATCTCTGCTGCTAGAGAGGGATTATATTTTACAACAGGTAGTGATTTCCCAAAACACAATGAGCTTGCCAATATCCAAAGACATACTAGCGCTAGATTTAAATGCCCACCATTATGTTTTGTCTGCATGCAGTTTGTTAGAAACAAAAGAAGTAACAGAGGGATATTAAGCCAATCTCCACTTTTTGTAATCTGTCTTGACATCTCTGCTGATAGAGATGGATTACACTTGACAATAGGCAGTGGACAGCTACGTTAAGAAACAGGAGACACCTGGTGGTCAGTACTTTGTGGTGATTTTTTTGGTGCTGAAAATATTATATTTGATTAATAAAGAACTTTGCAATTTTGTTAGTCATTGCATTGGCCATCATATAAGGATACTTTTGCTCAAACAGTGACCATTTAAGATAAATGATAAGTTAGAATGTTCTGTATTAACACTAGGACTACTGGACTCGTGACCCCGCCTAGAACTACTGAAAGGAGTCATTTTGACTCCTTGCTTGTTTTCGTTTATTTTTAGAGTTTCATTTGTGGTTATTTATTAATAATTATATTTTTTGTAATGTATTATTATTGTGAGATCCAACAGTAATGCTTTTGATTGTTTTTTTTCTGCTTTTCTTATTTTTCTACAGAAAATAACAATAATTATAATAGACGTTTTTCAAACATTTTTTTTTATTCAAGTGCACACATATAAACAACAACTGAAGAACAAAAAGCAGAGAAAATGTAGGTGGAGGAGCATAAAAATGAAAATATGGCGCAGAATTCACCTTCTAAACATTTGGTGTTTCGCATTTTAGGCATTGCATTTGATTTATGGCAGTACATTGCCCACACAAAGACTTACCACAAGTCTTACAATTGCCGACAGATCTATTTTTCTTGCACTTTTCTTTGATCTGGCAAAATTTTGTTTGAACCATCACTTCTGAGCATGTAGAAACTTGGGACGTGGAACCCTTTTCCCTATCTGTGACATAAGGACCACTCAACTCTCTCACAAGCGTTTGCAAAAATGCCTTGCGTGACATTTTTTGGTGGGTAACCTCCTTGAATATTATCCATGCATTTATACCCGCAAAGTCTAAGGCATTTTCAAATGCATGAACAGGCCATCTCCTTGTGCATGTTCGTGTGGTATATTTTTGTGCCATCTGATCCACTACATCTACTCCATATTTTGTTTCATTGTAAAACTTTACCGTTTCTGGAGTTTTTTTAGCGGAATCAGACGCAACAACAACATCTGGATGGACGGAACTCAAAATGACAACATTTTTGTTGGGCTTTCCTTGATATACTGTAAGTGTAAAATTGTCTTCATTTGTAAACACTTTAGTGTTGTACAATTCCTCTTTCATGGATTTTATTTCTTTAGGCACTTCTCGCCTTATCTTGTTCAGTGTTCCCACGATGGTTGTTCCTTTGCGTTTTAGCTGTTTTGCTAATTTTACTGAAGTAAAATAATTATCGGTTGTAACATTGCAACCTTTTTTCAAAAACGGGTCCAATAACTTCATTACCACATGGTCAGCTAAACGGTCCTCAGCACGGCGTGTGTCATCTTTTGCCTAGATAAGGGAAGCCATTTGCCAGATATTTGCTCTCCTTATCAACAGCTAGCCAATATTTGTGGCCATATTTATCTGGTTTGGAAGGCATGTACTGCGTGAATGGACACCTAGTTTTGCTTGGGAAAAGTTGCTCATCCACCGTTATGTATGGGCCAGGTTTGTAACACGCAATACAATTTTCAATAAACCTGTCCCATACAGTAGAAAATAGAGCAAACTTGTCCGTTTGCAGTCTCTCCGATCGAGTAGATTTCTCATCAAATCTGATAAGATAAGAGCCTAGAGTAAACAAGCTATTTTGTTCAGTATTACACAGTAATACAAGCAGGTAAAACACAAGGAAATGTGAAAAGTTGACATGTAAATTGAACTACATCTATATGAACATCAGGGTAAATAAGACAGAGTGAAAAAATTATGCACAAAACTTTATAGCAACATTTAGTGACAAAAGGACCTCAAAATATAGTAGGGAGTCAAAATGACTCCCTTCAGTAGTTCTTGGTAAATTTTGAAAAAAACGCGCACATTTTTCACCAAAATTATTTATTCTCACAAAATCTTTTTTCACATCATATTTGAGGAAAAGTCACCGAGTTTCAAGCCGGAATTCTGAAAAATGTAGTCACAGAAGAGAAATAAAAAACGAAAGGAGTCAAAATGACTCCATCAGTAGTTCTAGTGTTGGGTTTCCACCCCTTTGATTTGACAACTTATGCTTATGAAAGGTTATCCATATCAGATTGATGGGGGCCTGACATTCAGTATCACTACTGCTTGCAACTAGGGATGAGCGAGTAGTGAAATACTCGGAGTCGCTGTACTTGTTACGAGTAGCTCCTAATACTCGGGTATTCGTAACGAGTAGCGAATCCAATGTAAGTCTATGGGAAATGCGAGTAATGGGCAGATAATGTGTGTGGGCGAAGAATGTGTGCAGGGGTCTGTGGGGCTGTGTGTATGCGTGGCTCTGCCGGGCCTGTGCCAGGCCGTGTGGGGCTGTGCATGGTCTGTGCCAGGTCGTTCTGGGCTGTGCGGGGCCTGTGCCGGGCTGTGCGGGACCTGTGCCGGGCTGTGCGGGGACTTTGCCGGGCTGTGCGGGGACTTTGCCGGGCTGTGCACGGACTGTGCCGAGCTGTGTCAGCCTGGGCAGGGCCTGTGGGGTGCTTGTGCGGGCTGTGCCGAATATTGCGAGGAGAGAAGTGAAATTTACTTGCTAGGATTTGAGTACCGCGAATAAAGCATTACTCGCTGAGTACCGAATCCTAACGAGTATACTCGCTCATCCCTACATGCAACTCATTGCTTGATTAACTGCTTTCAAACCTGGCAGATGCTGGATGTAAACGGTGTATGGAGCAAAATGCCACTTCTCCTTCACACTGTTTAATGGATGCTACCATGTATTGCAGATTAGCTCCCGTTATAATAGTCAATATGACCAAAAACACCATGATGAAGCAACACATGATTCTCCTTGATAGTATGTGAATTAGACCTGAATCACGCGCGTCTAGATTCCCTCATCCGAGAGAATCGGGTCAGTTATGCTAATGACACTAATCAACGCTGATCAGAGTTTGATCTGAGTGTCAGCTTAGTGTGATCCGATTCTCTCAGATGAAGAGAAGATGGAAAACAAAATGTTGCAATGATACATTATAAGATGTTCTCCCAATATTCCCTCTTGATGTAGGAGTGGAGCTATCATCAACTGGTCAAACCAGTGTAACCAAAGTCATCAATAAAATATCTTTTATTAATGCTGACACTAACTACAAGGCTGGCATTTCATACAGCGGTTTGGTGAGTTGCTTTGTCCTCCTGTCTTCTGTTTTGAAGGTCATTTTCAGATTTTATAGATTGTTTTCTAATTTTCCTTTTAAAGATTAAAGTGGTGGATGCTGGAGATGTTCCTAAGCCAAACATTAACATTTTCCTGACATATAGATCTGGATCGGATTCGGCAAGCAAAGTCTTAGTGACCGATGAGAATGGACAAGCATCATTTACTCTAAACACAACCAACTGGAAAGGTTCCATATACTTGAGGGTATGCTTATTTGTCAGCAGCAGCTAGCATTTATTTTTATGTACGTTTAGAATATAGGTGATAACTTATTTAAAAGCAAATACATTATTATGGGGTACTAAAATGCATAAGGAAATAGTACCTTCTAATTGACTATTTTGCAAATTGTCAAAATATTATTCTATTATTGCTGCTCTATACTTTGACCAAGCTCCATGCCAGTGATGGAAAGCTCCTACAGTGGGGGAAATAAATATTTTATCCCTTGTGGATTTTGTAAGTTTGCCCACTGACAAAGACATGAACAGTCTATAATTTTAAGGATAGGTTAATTTTAACATTGAGAGATAGAATATCAAGAAACTGAAAATCACATTGTTTAAATTATATAAATTTATTTGCATTTTGCAGTGAGAAATAACTATTTGATCCCCTACCAACCATTAAGAGTTCTGGCCCCTACAGACCAGTTAGACACTCCTAATCAACTCGTTACCTCCATTAAAGACAACTGTCTTACATAGTCACCTTTATAAAAGACTCCTGTCCACAGACTCAGTTAATCAGTCAGACTCTAACCTCTACAACATAGGCAAGACCAAAGATCTTTATAAGGATGTCAGGGACAAGATCATAGACCTGCACAAAGCTGCAATGTGCTACAAAACCATAAATAAGGTGTTGGATGAGAAGGAGACAACTGTTGGTGCAATAGTAAGAAAATGGAAGAAATACAATATGACTGTCAATTGACATCGATCTGGGGCACCATACAAAATCTCACCTCTTGGGCTATCCTTGATCATGAAGAAGGTGAGAGATCAGCCTAAGACTACACAGGGGAACTTGTTAATGATCTCAAGGCAGCTGGGACCACAGTCACCAAGAAAACTATTGGTAACACATTATGCCGTAAAGGTTTAAAATTCTGCAGTGCCCACAAGGTCCCCCTGTTCAAGAAGGCACATGTGCAGGCCAGGCTGAAGTTTGGCAATGAACACCTGGATGATTCTGTGAGTGATTGGGAGAATGTGCTGTAGTCAGATAAGACAAAAATTGAGGTCTTTGGCATTAACTCAACTCGCCGTGTGGGGAGGAAGAGAAATGCTGCCTATAACCCAAAGAACACGTACCCATTGTCAAACATGAAGGTGAAAACATTATGTTTTAGGGGTGTTTCGCTGCTAAGGGCACAGGACTACTTCACTGCATCAAAGGGAGAATGGATGGAGCCATGTACCGTAAAATCCTGAGTGGCAACCTCCTTCTCTCCACCAGGACATTAAAAATGGGTCGCAGCTGGGTCTTCTAGCAAGACAATGACCCAAAACATACAGCCAAGGCAACAAAGGAGTGGCTCTAAAAGAAGCACATTAAGGTCATGGAGTGGCCTAGCTAGTCTTCAGACCCTAATCCCATAGAAAACTTATGGAGGGAGTTGAAGTTCCGAGTTGCCAAACGACAGCCTCAAAATATTTATGATTTAGAGATGATCTGCAAGAGGAGTGGACCAAAATTCGTCCTGACATGTGCGCAAATCTCATTATCAACTACAAAAAACTGCTGTGCTTGCCAACAAGGGTTTTGCCACCAAGTATTAAGTCTTGTTTGCCAGTGGGATCAAATACTTATTTCTCACTGCAAAATGCAGATACATTTATATAATTTATATAATGTGATTTTCTGGATATTCTATCTCTCAATATTAAAATTAACCTACCCTTAAAATTATAGACTGTTCATGTCTTTGTTAATGGGCAAACTTACACAATCAGCAATGGATAAAATACTTATTTCCCCATTGTATTTAATTCTTTGGTGTCAAATGATAAGGCAGGTTTAGCCAGAATTTTTTCACAAAACTGCTGAAAATTTCAAAAGTTTTAGAAAAATGTCCTGACTTATCATTTTTACTCTAGTACTCCCGCTCTGCAAACTTTTCGTAACATGCATGTATCTCTGACAGGATGGGAAGCGGCCTAGTGCGCCAAAGAAATTAATCATAATTTATACCACCTTGGTAGCATAAATTGCAGCAGAAATATATGCCAGCTTCCAACTGACGCACATTTCCAGCTTTGGTGAATAATAACAGTTTAGAGATTTACCAAATTCAATAAAGAGGCACCAACTTCTTAAGGGGCCGCAGCCTTCCTATTTCTAAGACTATCATAATAATGGAATAATAAGTGAAAGCAGAATGATAAGTGAGAATTAAAATGGTGTTATATATGTATTTTATTTAAAGGCTCAAACAGACGTGAGGATAGAACCACTTGATCATTTTGCTTCAGCCTCACAACGTGTCCTCCCCTTCTACTCTCGGAGCAAGAGCTTCTTGAAACTTGATTCTTTGGATCGTGCTCTACCATGTGAGGGCCGTCAAGATGTCAACATGAAATACATCATTGCTCACACAGAACTAAACGAGGTCAAAAAGTTATCCCTGCATTACCTGGTGAGTCATATGATTTTGTATGATTTTAATTAATACTTTAATCAGAATATCAATGTGACTCTTCTTTTGCCCTATGCCATAACATGCCCCACAAAGATAGCATCAGAAATGAATGCTTTGGCAATACCCTGTTTCCCCGAAAATAAGACACCGTCTTATATTAATTTTTGCTCCGAAAATTGCACCATGTCTTATTTTCGGAGGGGGGGTGTGTCTTATTTTCTCAAGAAAAAGAATCTCAAGAAAAAGAATTGACAATTTTTTTTGAACAAAAAAATTAACATTTATTAACATACCAGCGTATGCTGAACAGTAGTCATCACAAAATAGTAGAATCAAATAAACTGTGAATCTTATCAAGAATTTCTTGCTACTACCGTATAATTACGGTATTTCCATGTACAACATGTAAAACAACGAACAATGGTTCATTTACTGATCTCAATATTTAATAACACAAAACAAGATTTATTCAATGACAACCATGTCATCATCTTCTGGAACATCATCATAACAATCTAAACTCTGAAGTTCCTGTGGAATTTCTTGTGACTCCATTTCTTTCAGAATCATTGGCCCATATCTCTCATGTCTAGCAATAGCACTGTCCATAAATGAGCACTTCTTGTCAAGGTAGCCTGCTTGTAGTGCATTTGCAATGCAAATGTCAGTGATTTTCTCCCATGAATTCTTCACCCAAGTCACAATCTCTGGCAGTTTAGGTTTCACAAAGTTTCCACATTGATTTCTCTCCATTCTATTTTCAATGTAGTCATTGATTTCCACACGCAAATTGTCCTTGAATGGCTTGTTAATGGCGATATCAAGAGACTGGAGATAAGCTGTCATTCCTGCAAGAATCATTATTTGATCTATTTTTCTCTCATGAAGGAAGTTCTTCATGTCTTTGGCACGGTGTGTGCTGGCTGCATCCCAGATCAGCATTCCTCTTTGGCTCCCTCGCATAACAAGCGACAGCATTAAAATCGACTCACTTCCTTATAACTGCTTGTATGGCCCAGGCTTTTTCAGTTTCAAGAATATAAATGCCTGAAACACGTTCAATCTTGTCTTTCTTACCCTTTGAAATGAGTAAAGGTGGGACTTTAGTGCCATCCAGACGCATCGCCAAAATACAGATAACACGTGCACTTTCATAAGCAGTGGAGGGAATGTACACTGAGGAGGCACCTCGTTGTTCAATTCTTGTTTGAGATGCTTGGCCCATAAACACTACAGTTTCATCCATGGCAATCATGTTGAAAAGATTGTATTGAGAGAACTCAGCGTCATCAACAAATGTCTTGAATGCAAATGCGCGTTTAATAATTTCAGCATCTTCCAGCCTAAAGAGTGTTGTGGATCTTCTCAAAGACAGTTCACTTCGTTGAAAGAAGTTATCCAGCCAGTGTTGTGATGCCTTGAATTCTTCAGGGGCAATTTCAAACTGTGGTGCCATTGCAAGGGCAAATTCTTGAATCTGAGCCTTAGTCACAACCAATGTCTTTGCTCTCCTGTCAGCAACCCACTCACAGATCAGGTCTTCCAGCTCGGAATATAATGGTTGCCGACCAGATCCAACCTTGCGCTTTTTAGCATTTATGCTGTCCACTTGTTGACTGAGGTTACAGTAATCTGCTCGCCATTTTTGGACCAATCGGACACTCAACATTTTCTCTTTGCAGAATTCAGAAAGATTTTTGCCCCTAGATTCTTCCACGATTCCTTTTTTGTACTCGACGGAATAGCTCTTTCTTTTAGTGCTCATGTCTAGGGGTAAAAATATACTGTATCACCATTGTTTACGGTATTTATTTTACAGTACGGTACTTTACGGTAGACCGTTCAGCAGAAGAGCAGACAACAAATCAAAGTAACACACTACGGTACGGTACTGTAATTGCCTGACTCCCACACAGGGCCACAAAACATAAGGGCTCTAAAATGGCTCCCACACACTTTCTGGACACTGTACCACTACCGTAACAATCACCCACAGCAGTTCCTTTACCGTAGCAGCCCCACCATCATTTTGCAGCCCCAAATATTCCCATCATCCCATTGCAGCCCTCATCATCCCTTTACAGTCCCCAATACAGCACCCCCATCATTCCATTACAGCCCCCATCATTCTACAGTACAGTATTGCAGCCTCCCATCATCCCACATCATCCCACTGCAGCCTCCCATCATCCCGGTATCCCACTGCAGCCTCCCATTATCACAGTATCCCACTGAAGCCTCCCATGTGTGTACCGTACACACACACAGCCTTACACAGACACACATACACCCATACACAGACACACACACACACCCTTACACAGACACACACACACACACATACACAGACACACACACTTTCACTTTCTTACTGGTTTCCTCCGCGGTGCTGCTTTCAGTGCTTTGGTGGTGCAGGAGCCCTGGGCCAATCAGAGCACAGGAGCCCTGGACCAATCACAGCCCAGGAACAATCAGAGGCTATGGATGACATTAGCTGGCCCATGGTTCCTGCACTGTGATTGTCACAGGGCTCATGGGCGGAGATCGGCACAGCTCCGAGGCTGTGATTAACTCCTGCGAACAGCGCGGCTGCAGGGGGGGGCACCGGAGGGCACCAGACAGCGGGGACAGCGAGAGCGAGACACAACTGCATGCCAAATGCACAGAACAAGGTATGCCTTATTTTCGGGGGGGTGCCTTATATTAGCAGGCACAGTGCTTCCCCTAGCATGCCTTACTTTCGGGGGGCGCCCTATTTTCAGGGAAACAGGGTAGCTACAGTAATTTCAATGGAATCTGGCTCCTTATAATTCATCTAATCAAAAGGTAAATCATGAAGGAAAGGGGTTATGATTAGAGATGAGCGACTTTGCCTTTTTTAGGGTCGCGTCGGGTTTCATGAAACCCAACTTTCTCAAAAGTCTAGTCGAACAAAATTGGCCGACTATCGGGAAAAGTCAGAGGTCCGACTGAAACACAAAACCCAATGCAAGTCTCTCTCTCTCTCCCCGGACGCTACACATGTCATCTCGTTGCCCACAGTGTACGTCCTTGCTCATTGGCTGAAAAAAAGTCACGTGCAAGCATTCTCGGAAATCCGACTTTGGCGCTCGTTTTCCCGACCGCATGGCCGACTTCACGCTTTGGTAGGGTTTCGGTCGGCGAAACCCGACTTTGGCATAAGTCGGCGACTCTTGAATCTGGCCGACCTGTTTCGCTCAACTCTAGTTATGATACAATGGAGGAAGCCAATGCAGTTGCCAGGCCCCTCTACAGTAGATAAAGTTGGTCTTATATATTGAGTTACATCATATACTGTATCATATTTTATTAGTAAAAGGCCTATATTCATGATTAAATTGCTAGAATATACCATCAATATTTATTGGTTCATTGCTAGAACAATATTGGCAAAAAAGCAATGTAGGAATTTAAGCTCATGTACAGTAATACCATCATTTAGTGCCAAGAAAATTCTACTATATACAGTCCACATACTACCACCATCTACTAACCAAATGTTATGTAGTGTCCAAATAATAGACCCATCAAGAGGGGAGTAAATTTTAAATAAAGTGTTGAATTCATTTAAAATCCTCAATCGCATGTGCAGTGATTTTATGTTAACATGCAGTGCTTAAGTAAGGATTCCTACATGTGAAAATTGCCTCTTAAGACATGAAGAAGGCTTGAACTCTAGCTCCACCTATTGAAAGAAGCAATATCAACCCTTTAGAAAAGCACACCTGTGAAAGTTTTTGTCCTCTTAATTTATTGCAATCGTCACATTATACAGCCCTGTATATTTACAATTGCTTGTTTTACCTTTCTACCCAGCTAATTCTTCTCTTTTCTCTGCTATGTGTAGAAACAGGAAGTCTCTTTTCCCTGTATGAGTCATCATTAGAACTACAATTCCACATCATGGCAAAGTCCTTGGCAAGGGGAAAAAGCAAAGCAGCTCGGTCATGAGTTGAAGGGGTCTAGGTGGACTGCCAGAGAATTTTGCAGTGATGTAGAACTGTAGTTCTAATGATGACTAATGTAGGGAAAATAGACTTCCTGTTTCTACATAGAGCTTAGAAAAATTCAGCTAGTCAGTTTTTAATCAAGCAATGTCATAGACCTAATGGAAAAGATAAGAATGAACTCCGTAGAAAGGCAAAATGAGCAACTGTAAGTACACTGTGCTACATAATATGATGACTGAAATGCATTAATAGCATAAAAAGGTGGATGGGAGCGCTTCTTTAATGAGCTTTGCCGCATAACTTAGGATAAAAACCAAACCCAGAATCCCAATATATGATCACACTAACCTATCAATAATAGATAGAGTAACTGCACAAAGCTATAAAAAAGCTATAAAAAATATTCAGAATTGAGAGTCCTCAGTGGTTGATACCTTTTAATGGCTAACTGAAAAGATGGTAGCACATTGCAAGCTTTCGAGACTACTCAGGTCTCTTCATCAGGCATAGACTAATGCAAAATCTAAAGAGTCACATATTTATGCACAATACAGCACAGAAAAAATGCAATAGATGAGACAAGTGACGTGAAGCAGAAATGATTATGGGAGAGGGAAAAACATAAATATTGGACCAGTTCATAGATAAAGAGTCTGGATGTTTTATTGTCCTCTGATTGGGGTCTCCTAATGTGTTGTGATGCCCCCACAGGGTCTTAGGAGCAAATTCCTTAATTGATGTAAAAAGACATAAATCCATGTGACACATTCATTCCAGCATTGAGAGTGTCAAAGGTCATCATAAATTTATACTCACAGACTCTTCTCTCTCTCTGAGATGTGAAGTTACCTTTCAATACCAGTAATTTCATATCCATGGTGTTGTGGTCCATCATACAAAAATGTTTTGCCACAGGTAGATCCATTCTTTTTTCTCTTATTGTGTGACGATGAGCATTTATTCTTGTTCTAAGCTTTTGCCCTGTCTCCCCCACATACAGACCCCCAGCTGGACATTTAGTACAAATAATTAAGCACTCCACATTAGATGTAATGCAGCTGAAAGTACCTGAGATCTTGTTGTCCTGATGTGAATTGGGGATCTTTATCTTGTCCGTGGTCATTATAGATGGACAGGTTTTACATTTTTTCTGGTTGCAAGGAAAGGTTCCTCCAACTGTTGGGGAGGACAGGAAGCTTCTGACAATGATGCTTCTTAGACTTGGGGGCTGCCTAAAGCACAGTAGTGGGGGGTCTGGAAAAATGGATTGTAATCGAGCATCTTTTTGTAGTAAAGGTTGTAATTTCCGTGCAGCTCCCCTTAGCACTTCCAGATTTGGGTTGTAGGTGACTACTAGAGGCACCCGGTTATTTTCTTCTTTAGCTTTGTAATTTAGCAGGTGATTCCTTGACATTTTGGTGGCTGGTTGGAACATATATGATTGTATCTGATGGCTTGGCTATAGATAATAGAGTTCTTTATGTGTTTTGGATGTGTTTTGGATGGAAACTGTCCCATTTAAGGTATGTTGGACGGTCGATTAGCTTTTGATACAGGGATGTCTCTATTTCATTGTTCTTTAGCTTAATAATGGTGTCCAAAAAGATAATCTCAGTGCTGGAGTAGCTGAGTGTTAAATTGATGGTGGGATGAAATTGATTAAACTGTTTGTGGAACGTCTTTAGCTGTTGCTCAGACTCCGCCCAGATGATTAAAATATCATCAATGAAGCGGTAGTAGGCCAGGGGCCTGATGGGGTATGAGGACAAAAAGTCGCTTTCATGCTTGGCCATGAAAAGATTTGCATACTGTGGAGCCATTTTACTTCCCATAGCTGTGCCAGTCTCCTGTAGATAGATCTTGTTGTCAAATTCAAAGTAATTGTGGGTGAGGATGAATTTTATAAGTTTCACCACAGCATCAGCATCAGTCCCTGTTTTCCATGAAGAATTTGCAGGCATTTAATCCATCTTGATGTGAGATATTAGAGTACAAAGATTCCACATCCATGGTGGCCAGGATGGTTCCTTCTGGTAGAGGACCTATTGCTCCTAGTTTATTCAATAGGTCAGTTGTGTCCTGAATGTAGCTGGGTGTGTCCTTCACCAGTGGTTTAAGAATACCCTCTACCTATCCAGATACCTGCTCAGAGCAGTGATGAGCTTCCAAACTTCTAGCACTAGCTCCCTTTTCCAGTCTCTTTAACAATGAATGTATTAAATAGACACAATATTTTTTTTTAAAATAATAAAATCGAAAATTAATTGCAATTGCATTTAATATAAATTATAAATAAAGATTAAATCTTGTGTATGGTTTTATGCATATTTAGAGTTAGGTCTGATTAATGAGTTTCAGCAGAAGCATTTTGGTAGCTCCCGTGAAGAGCCCACATAATACTGCTATATAAAATATGATTAAATTCTCAGGTAATACCACTATACAGTGCTAGACAGTTTAGGTTATTACTAGGGTTCCCTAGGCAAGGAGGTGCTAGGAAACTGGTTTTCTGTCCTTAATAGAAAAATTGTAAAATTTCAATGGAATACGTTTCAAAAATAACTCAAAGGAAGTAGAGTTGGACAGAGTTGATCAGTGAAATTAGACTCTAATATGTTATCCTCTTTATTATCACCATCATCCTCATTATTACTCGTATACTTATCACCACCATACTTATGACTAGAGATGAACAAATCTTTTTAAATTGAAATATGCAAACTTTGATAAGTTTTGTCAAAAAGTTAGATTTGCAGCGCAGAATCGCAAGTACTACAATTGCCCTGAAAAATGTGTATAACGCTCTGAGATCTCCTAGGACTGAATCAAGTCTCTTTAATGTAAACACAGCCATAATAATGACAAAGTGACCTCAACGGGTATGGCTATTCAGAAACAGGTGGTAACTATCGTTCACTTCTGTGCTATCAAACGGTCTATTTCTTTTGCTAAGCTTTGAGCTGTGACGTCATCTCACTATCCAGATTCACGACAACGTGGCTACTGTATTCCCTGTCTCTGCTTTTATACAGTCTATTATAGACCCTCCTGATTTGTTGTACTATACCAAAAGATGTGATAGCTGCAAAGCTTTTGCCAGGCTTAGTGAATTCCTAAAAATTCATTGTGAGTTCAATTCACATTGAGTCAACTTGTGCATCTCTACTTATGATTCTTGTTTTTTTTTACAGATGGTTTCCGAAGTTACTATTTATGACTCAGGCACCGTGGAAATTAAAACTGAAAACACTAATGAAGGTAATGCATTCATTTAAACTGATAGTTGTGGAATTTAATACATTAAAGTCTACAGAGATCTTCAATCTTTTTATGGCAAAAAACATACCGGCACATCAAAATGTCACTTTATTTTGTGAGATAATCGTAGGATATCATAGAGAGTATAGATAAGTATTCACCAAGTCCGGTCCCAAGAGTCACTGACAGATCATGTTTTCAGTATTTCCTTATTATTGCCCAGGTGATGGGCTAATCACCCTTGCAATAGTATGGAAATCCTGGCGGCATAGTCTGTTGGTGTCTCTTGAAGACCGGAGTTGGTGAACACTGGTATAGAGCACTAACCTGCACTTAAAATATATCTGAAGTCTACTTATTCTGAGACTAATCACATATGAATAATGTAGGAGCAAAAAAAATAATGATAATGCCCAGCAGCATTTACACATTCTAGTAACTTCATTGGTTGCTAAACTTTTTGTTCCTACCACTAAAACTACTTTACTTATCGTGGAATATAATATACTCATATGCAAGGAATAAATCATCAAAAAGCCTAAGACCTTATTTTCGTCTTTTCCAAGAATTCACCGGTCCTGATGAGGGTTGTGTGTCGAAATCAGACACTTCTGATTCATCAAGAGGTGCACCCTTCTTCATGAATCTGCACCATCTGACGAGTGGCGTGTTCCTCACTGCACACCATGCCAGATATTTTATTTCAATCTCTGGCTGGAGTAAGATTTCGGTCATAGAGAACTCTTCAACTCGGCATGAATTAGACAAGCTGTGGTGTCATGCCCCTGCCACACCCTTTCAGCTCCACCCATTTTGGTAAAGTTGGAAAGAAACTGGCTCAAAAAAAAAAAAAGTAGAAATTCTTTTTCTCAACTTCGAGTTGCATTAACTTTTTCAACTTCTCATCAGAATTCTGGTGAAATTGCTTTGATCAATTGGAGCCAAAATGTCCACCAGGCATTGCCATATGCAGCTTAGCCTTAGATTGGCTGATTGTGGAATATCAAATAGTGCCAAAATAATGCAACCATGCTGCACCCAAATAAGCCTGACAGTTGCCTAAAGAACCCTACCGCTAACGGTATGTAGCTACATTTGTGCCATATGTTTGGATCAGTAGTTAGACTGCACAACCAAGATGAATTGCAGTGTAGTGCTCCAATAACCGAGCTAGAAGCCCAGAGGACCGAGTGGCCTTGTGGAAAGATACATTGGACAAAAAAACAGAAACATTCAGCATTTCGATCTTCACAGAACCAAAATGTTATTAAAGCTCTCTGAAAATGAATAAAAAAGACGTGTCGCTGATATGTTTTGTATCCTATCTGTCGTAGCTAGGGTGTGACTTAAGGCCCCGTCACACATAAAGATGAACCAGCGATCCCGACAACGATACCTCCTTGTCAGTATTGCTGGTGCATCGCTACATGATCGCTGGTGAGCTGCCAAACAGGCAGCTTTACCAGCGATCAGCACCAGCGAGGATGCTGGTCTCTAAAGTAAATATCGGGTTACTAAGCGGCGCGCATCACTTAGTTACCTGATGTGTACCTTAGAAACCTGTGTGCTTGCGCCGGGAGCTGCCAGCACACAGGTTTCTAAGGTACACATTGGGTAACTAAGCACCGCTAAGTAACCCGATATTTACCTTATATACCAGCTCCCTGCGCCTGCTTAGAGCGCTGGGAGCCTTGCTGATCATTGGCTCCCGCTGCCACACGCAGTGATGCGTGCTGGCCAGCGGGAGACCAGTGATCAAAAAATGGGCCAGGCCGATTGAGCATGATCAGGGATACCCGGCGTGGGGGCCGGTCGCTGATCCCCGTCACACACAGCGATCTCGCTAGCGATCTCGCTATGTGTGACTGGGCCTTTAGTGCAGAATGTCTGATATCTTGGATTTAAAAATGTCCAGACCAGATTTGCCTTGTGCGACAGAAATTTGGTTAATTGGTGACTAAGCGCAAAGCTCCATGCAAAGTTCAGACAGTACCTCAGGTTCTATGATCTTGGTTGCATCACTGATCTCGTCATCCACTCAAGCACCAGTCATTCTCTGAAATATCATGTTCTTCCTAAAGACAATAATCTTAATTCTTTAGGCAGATGACTCTACAGTATATGAAAAAGGTGAAATTCTGCATTAAAATAGGATAAAGTAAATATTTTTTAACAAGTGTTTTTTTTCATCACAGATATAAGTGGAGAACTCACCCTGACCCTGCCTATACAAGCAGGCAATTCCAAGATTGTCCATGTTCTTGTGTACATCCTTCTGCCTAATGGAGAAATGTTAGCCGATGCCACAAAATTCAACATACTTAAATGTTTCAAGAATAAAGTAAGTAGACTCTGGTGTTAAAATTATATCAAGGGATATATTGTTATCATTTGCCACATTAAACAGTATGGATTCATTTTTTGGGCTCTTGGGCTCGGTGAGGTCTTATTTTTTGGAAACCGAGCTGATGTTTTTATTGTTATTATTTTGGGGTAGATGCAATGTTTTGATCGCCTGCTATTGTTTTTTATTCGAATATTGCAGTGACAAAAAAAACATAATTCTGGTGTTTTGATATTTTTTCTTCTTACACTGTTTACTGATCGGATTAATTATTTATATATTTCGATAGATCGGGCGTTTCTGAACTCAGCGATACCCAATATGTGTATTTTTTTATTGTTTTACTGTGAATGGGGCAAAAGGGGGGGTGATTGAACTTTTTTATTTTTTAATATTTCTAAAAACATTTATTGTCTCCTTTTTACTTGCTTCAATAGTCTTTTCAGGAGACTTGAAGCTGTGATCTTCTGATCGCTTGTGAACACATAGCAGAGCTTCAGCAAAAAATCATCATCTTTTATCAATGCTTGCCACATTCAGCATTCATAGCAGATTAGCAATGACAAACACAAGGGTCTTTTGGAGACCCCTGGCTGTCATGCCAACCTATGGGTGTCCCACGATCATCTGATACGGACAACAATGGGCAGAGCTAGTGACGCTCTTCCGGCGCTACCATGTTAAATACTGCTGTCAGAGATAGAAAGCTACATTTAACATGTTAGCAGCAGCGGGAGGATCGCGATTCCACCAGCAGCTGTTAGGGGCACAAGACGACTGATCAAATCAGCTGTCATGTGCCAGAAAAGATGTGGGCTTAGAGTCGGAGCTAGGATCAAAGGGGTATACATGACCTATGATGTACAGCACAGGCCAAAACTTTGGACACACCTTCTCAATCAAAGATTTTTCTGTATTTTCATGACTATGAAAATTGTACATTCACACTGAAGGCATCAAAACTATGAATTAACACATGTGGAATTATATACTTAACAAAATAGTGTGAAACTACTGAAAATATGTCTTATATTCTAGGTTCTTCAAAGTAGCCACCTTTTGCTTTGATTACTGCTTTGCACACTCTTGGCATTCTCTTGATGAGCTTCAAGAGGTAGTCACCGGAAATGGTTTTCACTTCACAGGTGTGCCCTGTCAGGTTTAATAAGTGGGATTTCTTGCCTTATAATTGGGCTTGGGACCATCAGTTGTGTTGTGCAGAAGTCTGGTGGATACACATCTCATAGTCCTACTGAATAGACTGATCGAATTTGTATTATGGCAAGAAAAAAGTAGCTAAGTAAAGAAAAACGAGTCACCATCATTACTTTAAGAAATGAAGGTCAGTCAGTCTGAAAAATGTACAATTTTCATAGTCATGAAAATACAGAAAAATCTTTGAGTGAGAAGGTGTGTCCAAACTTTTGGTCTGTACTGTACCTATACATCATGAGGTCAACATTTTAATCAATATATCTTAATAATAATTTCCACAATTGGATGTACTTAAAAAAAATGTTCCTGTGCTGAGATAATCTTATAAATGTGCCCCTGCTGTGTACTGTGTAACGGCTGTGTGTGACCGTGCAGGGACATGGTCTGATCAATGATCATGCCACAGCTACTGGGCAGGGAAGAAAACAAAAGAGTATACAGGTAGTATAACATTGGGATCACAGATAAATCTTTCTCTGAGGTAAAACATTTCTTACAACAGGCAATGAAATAATTACCTCATAAAATGAATAACCTGTGATGCCCTGCTGTAATGTCTGTATACTCTTTTTCTCCCCCGCCCAGGAGCTGTGGTATGATCAGACCATGTTCCTGCATGGTCAGACACAGCCATTGCACAGTACACAGCGTGGGCACATTTATAAGATTATCTCAGCACAGGAACATTTTTTTAAAAAACATTAAATATTGGAAGATCTATTGGAATAAAAAATCTATCTAAAATGTACTTTGCTCATCAGAAACCCCCTTTCAAGAGACACCTGCAGAAGGAGATTAGTTTTACATGGCAGTCATTCAGCTTGACTGTCAAAGCACTATATGAACAGCTTGAGTCTTGTTACACTCTATAATGGATGCTTCGTGAATTGGATCACTTTATGTTTGATAATAGCTACTCTACTACCTGTCAGCAGAGCAGTGAGCTGCGAAGGCTCCTTGTGGTATGGCGGCCTTCGAGTGTCAGTCTTGACTAGTAGTATTTGGGCTACTTCCAGCCTCCTCTAAAGTATCCAGTTTCATTGGTTACTGAATTCATGAAGTGCAGTCCACGAATTCTGTATGACTGGTTTCAGACCAATTTTGGAATGTTTATCGATAGTACATGAATGTCTGATCACCTCCCAGTAACAAGTTTGACCAGAGACTGACCCAAGCCTATAATGCACTTAGTAATTGCCTTTGACTGACTATTACTTTGAACTTGGTGAGCATCTTTGTCAACAAATTGCAACCCTTAGTGTTGATCGAGCACTGAAATGCTTGAGTGGTTGGTACTTGAATCGAGCACATCGGACACTCGGACATGCTCGATTCGACTAGCGAGCATAATGGAAGTGAATGGCAAACTCGAGCATTTTTCAGGAGGAGAAATTCTCTGTTTCTATGTCTCTCAGTGGTTTTAATTCTAAATTTTATTGTAACATTTTTCCAGGTGTCAACTGAGTTTTCCCCAGATGAAGTTCTTCCAGGATCAGACGTGTCTCTCCAGGTCCAGGCTGCTCCTGGGTCTCTTTGTGGTCTGAGGGTGGTGGATCAGAGTGTGGTACTGATGCGACCAGAGAAGGAGCTGACTGCTGAAAAAGTGAGTGATGGTGTGATTTATAGAACAGCAAGTGTCTGTCTTACTTTTTATATATTCATAGTGCCAACATATTCTACAGAACTTGAAGGATATCTGTCATCAGAATTTCACCACCAAATCGGTTTATATGTAATCTTTCAAAAAACAAGTTCATCCATAGCTATAGCTAGCCAGTCTGTTCCTCCTGCTACCGAGAAATCATCATTTAAATCAGTATACAAATAAGGCTGAAGTGCTTTAGATGTGTGAAAACCCTTCCGATGCCTCTGCTCTCCCCAACTCTAGTCACTGCCCATTGCGGCCTCCTTTTGATTGAGTGACAGTTCAAGTCAAGCTGAAGGCAGCGTTAAATAGGGAATAGAGCTCATCACTTAGGATATAATATTTGGGTGACATATCAGCTTTAAAATAAAAAGTGTCATTACTATGATATATGTGACCAATCCTTAATATAGGTCACCAATATCAGATCGGTGGACATGTGACTTCTACCACCTGCATCAATCAGCTGTTACCAACACCGGCCGGAAATTCATGCATCCTGACCAATCACAGCAACTCCGTCAAAATGATAGTCGCCACGGCAGGCTACTCCAGATGCCCCCTATTCAATTATATTTGTTCATAGCAATATTGCATTGCAGTAGGTTCCTAAACTGGATATTATTTGTATTCAAGCTTTTAAAGATGCTCTTTCATTATTTTTCTCTATAAGGTTTTTGGCCTCTTTCCCTCCTTCGATTCTGGAAGATATGACTATCGCATCCAAGAAAATGAACCTTCATGTGGGTACGATAGACCTTTCTTCCCATCTACTGGTTTCCCTGGTGGCCCCATTAGAATGCCATATTTGCCACGGTTCCCTAGAGAAGAAAGTGTGGATGTATACAGCTTGTTCAAGGTAAAACCTTTGATTAAATTAACATAAAATTACATGACTTACCATTAAAAGATAAGTTTGTCCTTAATATAAGTTAAATGTACAACAAAATCTCTAATAAAGTAGGCATATTTTTTAGATCAAAAGCAGTAGAGAGGTTTGGCTGTGATCAGTGCCTTGAAAACCATTCACTGGTCTACATTTAAAAAAAAAATTCTGCTGAACCAAGTATTTTTGATGATTTTACCCAAATGAAAGCTGCTGATTCCAGATATAAAACTAAATGTGTCCAATTATATCCACAGCGACTGGCGCTTCACATCAGAGAATTACATAAATTCGGACTAACACTATAAGATGCCGATCGAAGAGATCCAGAAAAATAAAATATCAATACTTTATTAGCGGTTATTTTTAAAGGACAAAAATTACATATATAAAAAGAAAAATAGAAAAGTAAAGCGCACTAACTAAGAGGGATGCTGGGTGCATAGCAAGAATACACTATATGTAAAGTCAATATCACATGGCTATATCTGTAAGTTAACAAATAGTCTTTAAATCTGGGCAGATGACGTAGCAAACACGAATAAACCTCCATAATGCATATATTGCTTATATTACCCAATTCTACTTTTATGTAAGGTCAATAACCCATGGCTATACTTGTCGATAAATGTATTTACATCAGGTCTAGCAAAATTGATGGAGAACAGTGAACCGAAAACTATTGATAATCCCATTTAAATTTTAAGTGAACAGTGACTGTAATCAATGTGATGTGTTGAAAGAAAGACTAGTGGTGGATTTTAGGTTTCATCAAATCCATGCCCAACCTTACCCGTTATCCTCCAACCACTTAAGCCCCCCGTCACACACAGCGAGATCGCTGCTGAGTCACAAGTTTTGTGACACAACAGCGATCTCACCAGCGATCTCGCTATGTGTGACACTGACCAGTGACGGCCCCCCCCGCCGGGTATCGCTGATCGTGCTCAAAAGCCCTGGACATTTTTTTGATCATTGGTCTCCCGCTGACCAGCACGCATCGCTGCGTATGGCAGGCGGGAGAGCAATGATCAGCGAGCTCCCAGCTCGTATCCAAGGTAAACAGCGTGTGGTGCTTAGAAACCCACTGTTTACCTTGGATACGATCTCCCTGCACCAGCACGCTGGTATCTAAGGTACACAGCGACGCGCGCGCTCGTCGTCGCTGGTGCTGATCGCTGGTGAGATCTGCCTGTTTGGCAGCTCACCAGCGATCATGTAGTGACACACCAGTGATCCTGACAAGGTCATATAGTTGTCGGGATCGCTGGTGAGTCGCTATGTGTGACGGGGCCCTTACTCACTGCTTGTTAAAAACTCTCTACCCCTCTCATCTCCACACCTCAATTGATATACACTTTTGCAAAAAAAAATGGACTCAAATTGTGGTTTGAAGTTGTTGCAGCAGCAGCCACTCTTATTATAACAACACCAGCATATAAATACAGCCACACATGGCAATTAAAATAATACAAAAAAAATTGTGCAACAGTTATAATCACTTATCTATTTAAATAATACATCGGAAACCTACATGGTTCGATTATTTTTAGCAGACTCTGATCAGAATTTGATCAGGGTTGGATCAGAGTGGCATCAGTTTTTCTTGGACGTGGAGTGAAAAAAATAAATAAAATAAGACGTTTCTCCACCTTCTCCATTCTGTCAGTCTGTGAAAAACGGACTGCACTCTGATGTGCACGTCAATGTTTTTCACAGACCCATAGATTTGCATTGCTGAGTTGTATCCAACATTCAGATCGAAATAAGACATGCCTATGATTCTTTCCAAAGACCATTTTGTCCAAGGAAAAAAATGGACATGTGCACAACTGCATAGAATATCATGGCTGTGAAACCATGGATTGCACTCATCTGATATAGTGGGTCATAAACACAAGTTGGTCAAAAACACAAGCCCCGAGGCCGATTGTATAAGTCTGATTTTCATGTTATGTGTGTTTTCGCACAGAAAAAAAATACATTCCCATTATAGTCTATGGTGCTGTTGAGATGCCTGCTTTTTTTGTGGACTTTGGTTGTGATAAAGTTGCGGACGTGTGAATAAGGCTTTACACTAGAGGAAGATTCCTTTATACAGTATGTTTAGAGAAAAGTGCTTTTGTTCTTACTTCTGTGCTATAATCCTTCCCTTAACTAATTGGAGAGACATTTTAAATGGATTTTGACCAAGAAAACACATGTACAACAATGAACTAGAAAGGTAATTATTATTGTTGGGATGAGGTTTAAAACATAACTGTGCAGATACGGGCGATTCACATTACTTTGCATTTCCTCATAGGCCATGCGCTTAAGAATAGTAACAAGTGCAGATATCAAGAAGCCTCTGGTATGTGCTGAAGCTGAAAAGTTCGATAGGGTATTTGCAATGTCACCTGTTTTAGGTAAGTTACCGTATTTGTAGTAGTCATTTTATATAATGTCTATTTATTGTAATTCGATAGAGATAATAAATATTTTGCATTTCCTACTTAATATTTCATTTTCCTGATCAATCTTAAATTAAAATACACAATCTTCCAAAGACTTCATTTTGCTGTCAACGAGCATTGTGAGTGTGTTCTTAAATTATACAGTAGTGATGAAAACAATGGATGGATCCATCACTGAAGTATAAACGGGTGGCAATTAGTGAATCGTAAAGCTCACGATCTAGAGATTCATCTACAGATGAGCAAATTGATTTGCAGGACCCTGGTTCAGTGGCCGCATCAGTAGTCTATGGCCGACCGACCAGTGTAATGTGACCTCCTCCTATCTGCTTGGATACCTGGCACCACTTCTAATTAGTTGCCTCAATTCAAAGACAAGCATGCTTCACGCTGCAAAAATGATTTTCTAATGGGCCTATTAATTAGTAGAGATGCACAGGAACTAAGCAGAAAGGAGGAGGTTTGCAGGGCTCCAATACAGCAGCCATACACTCCTAATGTGGCCACTCACTATTCTTCATCAGTATTTAATTTTAATTTCCCCTAAATATGTGAAGGGAGATAAAATTGAATCATAGAAAAACCTAATCAGGGACACCAATGCAATGATTAATGTGATCATTAAAGGGGTTGTCTAAAACTTAGCTAAAATGGAGTCCCCAATATATATTTCTGTTGACAGTGGATTAATTTCAGTACTGTCCAGCCTTTCAATAGTGTATATATTTCTTCAGGAACAAAGATAACAGCTTACAACTGGTATATCTTATAGCTTAGGATCTAAGCATCTTGTCTATCAGCTTGCAAAGCCCTGACCGCAGACCGCCATTTTACTTCTGCCGATCTTAGCATAGGGAGAGGTTGCTGCAGCTGTTTCTCAATATGGAGAGTGTTAGGCAGGAAAGAAAACAGATAGGCAGGGAAGAAAAAATATTCTGTGCTTGTGCTGATAGCAATTGTGCTGTACAGTTAGTGTGCAGTGACAGGGGAGGATTTTTTTTTGTGTGCAGCAGCGCTGGTGGTTATTAGGCTGCCTTATTAGGCTACCTGATAGCTGCATTGCTGTGTGCACACTGCTGTGCAGACTGCTTTTTACACAGCACTCCTACTTTTATTCTTTTTTTCTGAACAGTTACCGAGCATTCATTTTTTCCCACACTGTATAGAGGTATACGCTCCTCACACACTACCGTGTACCGGCTGGTATCACGGACAAATACATGCTATCTGTGTGTGACTTCGGAACAAAATAGGCGGAGATTTACATTTTTCCATACATACACCGTATAGAGCTGTCCACTTCTGATACAGTACCCTATATCTGCTGTTTGGATTACGGTCAAATCCATACTGAAACAGCGTCTGTGTGTGACTCCGGAAAAAAATAGATGGACATTTAGATTTTTATCCATACATACACCGTATAGAGCTGTCTGCTTCAGATACAGAACTGTATATCTGCTGTTTGGATTACGGTAGTCCATACTGAGACAGCATCTGTGTGTGACTCCGGAAACAAAAAGACGGAGATTTACATTTTTCCATACATGCACAGAATAGAGCTGTCCGCTTCTGATACAGTACCGTATATCTGCTGTTTGGATTACTGTCAAATCCATACTGAGACAGCGTCTGTGTGTGACTCTGGAAAAAAATAGACGGAGATTTACATTTTTCCATACATACACCATATAGAGCTGTCCGCTTCTGATATAGTACCGTATATCTGCTGTTTGGATTACGGTCAAATCCATACTGAGACAGCGAAATATATACAGAGAATTGAATTTTTTTCTTACACCTTATACAGCTGTACGCGCCTCATATAGTACCATATATCTGCTGGTATTTTTTGTACAATTTCCCAAACATGAGGAAGTATGGTGGAAGAGGCCGTGGACGTGAGCGGGGGGGCAGCTGGTACTGATGGTGGTGCATCTGCTGCTTATGCCAAAAGCACAATAGCAGCTAAGGCGGGAGATGTTAAGCCTGTGTCATTGTCTGGCTCAAGAAGGCCTGGAAGGTTCCCTTTTCTGGGAGTAGGTAAAGCGCTTTTAAAGCCGGAGCATCAGGAATAAGTTTTGGCTTACATTGCCGAAACAGCCTCCAGCTCTATCGCCTCTTCTAAGTTTCAAAAACTGCAAGCACTGACTCATCAGTGCAGGCTTCTAGTCAGGAACAACACCTTTCCTTGTGTCTTTCACCCCCACCAAAAATGAAGGATGCGGCAGGCCACACTTCAGATTACTCCATGGAGCTCTTTTCACATACCATGCCTGGGTTATCAAGTCAAATCCTGAATTCTCCAGTCCAAGATGAATCTGACATGGAGTGCACTGATGCACAGCCACTGCTAGATGATTTTGCTGGTACATTGACCCAGAGCACTACATTGCCCTCGCAGTGTACTGAGCCAGAATCTGACCCTGATGAAACTCAGGTACCCCTTCCCGCATACTATACCACCTTACACTGTGACACAGAGGAAGGTGCAGATGAAACTGAAGAGGAGGTGATGAATGACCCAGTTGTTGACCCGGATTGGCATCCATTGGGGGAAGAAGGTGCCGCTGGCAATAGCTCAGAAGAGAAGGATCCGCAGCAGGCATCGTCATCGCAGCAGTGGTTATCTGGCAGGCCCATAGCTGTCCAAAAACGTGGTAAAAAACAAAAAGAGTTGCAGGACAGCTTGGCCAGATAGTCAAGTTAGCACAGCGTGCAAGCCCTGAAAATTTATACCACTTTTTTGACCAAAATCCTATTGATGAGGCAAAGGTTATCTGTAAGAAGTGAGGAAGGACCTTTAGCCGAGGGAAAAATCTCCGAAATTTGAATACCAGTTGCATGCTTAGACATTTAACCACCATGCACTTGCAAGCGTGGACGGACTACAAAACCTCAGGTAGAACATATGCACCTGCTCCGACTGAAGGTAGCCAGCAACGCTCCATCGCTTCCCCCACTGTAAGCCCACCGGTAAGCACACCACCAGCAATAAATGTTGAGGTGTCATTGCAAGACCAAAGCAGTCAGGGAATCACAATGTTTTTGCAATGAAAGACTGAATCTAGGCCATCACCACCACCACCATCACTAACCCCCTCTGAGTCCATCAGGTCCACCGCTAGTTCCCCCATATGCAGCTCTCAAGTCTAGCTACCAGACACTCTGAGTAGGGCAAGAAGGTACTCATCCTCTCATCTGTGTACACTGGCTTTGAACGTCTACATTGCCAAACTGATCTCATTAGAGATGATGCCCTTCCGTTTGGTTGAAAGGGAAGCGTTCCGAGAGCTCATGGCCTATGCTGTCCCACACTATGACCTACCCAGTCGGCACTTCTTTTCTAGAAAAGCCATCCCTGCCCTCCACCTGCATGTGAAAGACCGCATTGTCCATGCACTCAAAGAATCAGTGAGTGGAAAGCTGCACCTCACAACAGATGCATGGGCCAGCAGGCATGGCCAGGGTCGTTACGTGTCCATCACTGCGCACTGGGTTAATGTGGTGGATGCAGGGTCCACAGGGGATAGCGACGGTGGGACAGTGCTGCCTAGCCCACGGTATAGGAAACAGTTGGCTGTAGGCGTTTGACCCTCCTCCTCCTCCAGAAGCAAAAGCTTGTCGATAGAGCGCAGTCGCACGAGCACTCCATCCGCAGCTGCCAGTGTTGCACACGAGGTGTCCCACTATCGAACAGCTAGTGGTAAGTGTCAGCAGGCTGTTTTAAAGATGATGTGTTTGGTCGACAACAGACGCACCGCGGAGGTACTGGCCGAGTTCTTGCAGCGAGAAACTGAGTCATGGCTGGACAGTCTACATCTTGAGCCAGGCAAGGTAGTCAGTGATAACGGCCGTAATTTTGTGGCGGCCATAGCCCTTGCAAAACTGAGACACATACCTTGCCTGGCTCACACCTTGAACCTGGTGGTGCAGTGCTTCCTAAACAATTATCCGTAATTAACAGCCCTGCTCCATAAGGTGCGAAGACTGTGCTCGCACATCCATCGCTCGCCCGTAGACTCCAGTCGTATGCAGAGGCTGCAGCGATCACTCCACCTCCCCAAGCACCGCCTAATCATAGACGTTGCAACAAGGTGGAACTCCACCATGCACATGGTTGACAGGCTGTGCGAACAGAGGCAGGCTGTAATGCATTTGTGGGAGGATACATGGCTACGCTGAGGAGTCTAGAGTGGAGCAGTGCCCAGCGAGGAGAGGTATTTCATTTTTTATCATGTTTGGAGCAATATATGGGGAGCATTATACAGTGGAGAATTATATATGGGGCCCATTATACACTGGAGCATCATATGGGGCCCATTATATATGGCGCATTATACACTGTTTGCATAATTATTATTAGGCAAGTTGGATTTGAGAGGATTCTTCTTATTATTGAACAATAAATATGTTCTCAATCAACTGAAAAGACTCATAAATATCAAAGCTTAATATTTTTGGAAGTTGGAGTGGGGTTTTTTTCGATTTGGCTATCTTAGGAGGATATCTGTTTGTGGAGATAACTATTACTCTGCACTGCAGAATTATTAGGCAACTTAATCAAAACCAAATATATACCCATCTCACTTGTTTATTTTCACCAGGTAAACCAATATAACACAAAATGTAGAAATAAACGTTTCTGACATACCAAACCAAAAAAAAATAAAAAAGGACCAACATAGCCACCTTTCTTTACGATGACACTCAAAAGCCTTACATCCATACATTCTGTCAGTTGCTTGATCTGTTTACGAACAACATTGTGTGTAGCAGCCACCACAGCCTCCCAGACACTGTTCCGAGAGGCAGGGCCAGCGTCAGCACCCGGCGCACCCGGGCAAGTGCCGGTGCCCTGGCGAGATGGGAGGGCCCACTCACGCTGTCTGGGATACCCCCGGCCGCCGCCACACCCCCATGTACTGACCCCATCCTGCGCCCTCCGCGAGGAACCCACACAGTGACGCAGCCCCTTACAGCCAGCAATGATCATCGCTTTCTTCGGCTGTAATCTTGTGTGTGGTGCCGGCACAGGACCTGTGATGAGGTCACAGGAGGGGAGGAGTCAGGGGTCACATGATCAGGGTGGCTGCAGGACTCTGCTGTGCAGGTCGCTCATTATGGTGCTGGTCTGGATGGATGAGATAAAGTTTATGTGTGGGACAGTGGGGTCAGGAGGGGTTTACAAGGTGGATGTTGCAGAGCCGTGTGTGTACTTGTGTGGGGTCAGGGAGGGGTATTACAAGGTGGATGTAGCAGAGCCATGTGTGTACTTGTGTGGGGTCAGGAGGAGGGGTATTACAAGGTGGATATAGCAGAGACGTGTGTGTACTTGTGTGGGGTCAGGAGGGGTTTACCAGGTGGATGTAGCAGTGCCATGTGTGTACTTGTGTAGGGTCAGGAGGGGTTTTACAAGGTGGATGTAGCAGAGCCGTCTGTGTACTTGTGTGGAGTCAGGAGGGGTTTACAAGGTGGATGTAGCAGAGCCATGTGTGTACTTGTGTGGGGTCAGGAGGGGTTTTACAAGGTGGATGTAGCAGAGCATGTGTGTACTTGTGTGGGGTCAGGAGGGGTTTACAAGGTGGATGTAGCAGAGGCATGTGTGTACTTGTGTTGGGTCAGGAGGGGTTTACAAGGTGGATGTAGCAGAGCCATGTGTGTACTTGTGTGGGGTCAGGAGGGGTTTACAAGGTGGATGTAGCAGAAACGTGTGTGTACTTATGTGTGGGGTCAGGAGGGGTTTACAAGGTGGATGTAGCAGAGCCGTGTGTGTACTTATGTGTGGGGTCAGGAGAGGTTTACAAGGTGTACGGAGCAGAGCTGTGTGTGTACGAGGTGTACAGAGCGAAGTGTGTGTGTACAAGGTGTACGGAGCGAAGCCATGTGTGTATGAGGTGTATGGAGCAGAGCCGTGTGTGTACGAGGTGTACGGAATGGATCTCTGTGTGTACGGAGCTGAGCCGTGTGTTTATGGAGCGGAGCAGAGCCGGGGGTGTATGGAGTGAAGCCACGTGTGTACAAGGTGTACGGAGCGGAGCCGTGTGTGTACGAGGCATACAAAGCGGAGCCGTGCGTGTGCGAGGTGTTTGGTGGGGAGCATTTATACCTCCCGAGTCCCAACCATCCCGGATCCAGCGAGACAGTCCCGATTTTGAGAGAGAGACTGCCCCAGCCGAGAGCTTACTTTCCCCGCGGGACACAGGAGTACACAGCGGAGCCCCAAGGAGCAATTTAAAACTTGCACGTAACGTTCTATCGGAAGTGACGTGCTGGAAGCTGACCAGAAATTTCGGGAGGAGATTGTGACGGAACCATGGAGGCACTTCAGGGAATGCTTCAGATCCATCACCGTGTCCTCCTCTGACAGAGCGGACAGCAGGATCACCTTGGAATCGGGGATGTCGGCCATGTGAGCGGATCATGCACTAGGAGGCTCAGGTGGGCACTACAATGGGAGCTGGGCTGCTATGGTATCTTTATAGAATTTTTCTTTCTCTGTTTCTTTCTCTGTGTTCTTTCTCTCTAATCTTTTTTTCTCTCTCTCTGTTCTTTCTCTCTCTCTGTTCTCTTTCTTTCTTTCTGTCTCTGTTCTTTCTCTCTCTCTGTCTGTTCTCTCTTTCCTCTCTTTCTTTCTCTCTGTTCTTCCTTTCCTCTCTTTCTTTCTCTCTGTTCTTTCCCCTCTTTCTTTTTCTCTCTACCTCTGTTCTTTCTTTCTTTCCCCTCCTTCTTTTTCTCTCTCTCTACCTGTTCTTTTTTTCTGTCCACTCTTTTTCTCTCTGTTCTCCCTTTCTTTTCCTCTGTTCTTTATTTTCTTTCTTTCTTTCTTTCTTTCTTTCTCTCTTCTTTCTTTCTCTCTGTTATTCCTTTCTGTCTCTTTTCTATCTTTCTCTGTTCTTTATTTCCCCTCTTTCTTTCTTTTTTTCTTTCTCTCTCTGTTCTTTCTTTCTCTCTGTTCTTTCTCTCTCTCTTCTTTCTTTCATGCGTACACTACTAATCAATAACCTCCTTCACATGTACGTGTTTTGCCACAGAGCGAGTTTCCATTTGGATCACATGCCTGTGCGTGTGATCCACACGGAGACAAGTCTGTTGTGAGTTCATTTTCCCCTTCGTCACTGAGGTCTGGTGAACTCCCTATTCTGGTGAAGGAAGGTAATGAGCCTGATTATCAGGCACCTGAGCCTGATGAGGATGACTGGCTGAGTGGAGTCACGGACTGGATATAAGGCTGCCGACGCCCTTCTGCCCTGCGGGTGCTTCTCTGTAGACTTCTAGGACACCAGTCTGATTCCTGCTCCTCTAAGCTAAGTTTTTCTGCTTTGCCTGTTTGCATTAGTGTTTAGTTTTTGTTTTCCTTGCTTTTCTGGATTCTGCCATTCCCTGCTGGGGTGAGCTGAATCTCCTTTTGCCTGTACCTCTGTCTTCAGAATATTCCTGAGTACTGACATAGCTTTTTTGAAGCCTAGCGTCTTCAGGGCCTTTTTCACTGTCAGTCTGTTGGCTCTTATTTTCATAGGGTTTTTTCACGGATTGCAGACAGCAGCCTTCCTGTCCTTTCCTATGTAGGTAGTTTGGGCCCCGTCTTTGCTCAGTCTATCTTTCTGTCTGTGTTAGTGTTTTCATCTTGCTTCACCGTCATTATATGTTGGGGGCTGCCTATTGCTTTGGGGTCTGCTCTGGGGCAGTTTAGTTTTCCCCTTTCTTTCTTTAGGCCTAGTTATTTCTCCGGCTGTGATCGAGGGGTCTAGGGCATCGTAGGAACCCCCCACGGCTACTGCTAGTTGTGTTGATAGGTTCAGGGGTCTGCAATCCGATAGCTGCCAACTTCTCTGGTTTTCTGGACTTAGCTAGCAGTTCTGTTTTTGCCTCCTACGGTGACTCAATCATAACACAAGTCCGTATTGGCCATCACCACAGATGTCACGCAGCATGAATCGTGGTATGTGTTAAGGGGGGGCCCACTGAGACTCTTTCGCCCGGGGCCCTCAAAAACCTGGAGCCGGCCCTGCCGAGAGGTGTAATGTTTTCACTCCCTGTAGATCTCACATTTTATGAGGGACCACAGGTTCTCTATGGGGTTCAGATCAGGTGAACAAGGGGCCATGTCATTATTTTTCCTCCTTTTAGACCTTTACTGGGCAGCCACGCTGTGGAGTATTTGGATGCATGTGATGGAGCATTGTCCTGCATGAAAATCATGTTTTTCTTGAACGATACCGACTTCTTCCTGTACCACTGCTTGAAGAAGGTGTCTTCCAGAAACGGGCAGTAGTTCTGGGAGTTGAGCTTCACTCCATCCTCAACCCGAAAAGGTCCCACAAGTTCATCTTTGATGATACCAGCCCATACCAGAACTCCACCTCCACCTTGCTGGCATCTGAGTCAGAGTGGAGCTCTCTGGCCTTTACTGATCCGGCCTCGGGCCCATCCATCTGTCCTATTCACTAGTCACTCTCATTTCATCAGTCCAGAAAACCTTACAAAAATCTGTCTTAACATATTTCTTGGCCCAGTCTTGACGTATTATCTTATGTTTCTTGTTCAAAGGTGGTCATTTTCCAGCCTTCCTTACCTTGACCATGTCCCTGAGTATGGCACACCTTGTGCTTTTTGATACTGCAGTAAGGTTGCAGCTCTGAAATATGGCAAAACTGGTGGCAAATGGCATCTTGGCAGCTTCATGCTTGATTTTTCTCAATTCATGGGCAGTTGTTTTGAGCCTTTTTTTTTTATCAGCAAGCTTCTTGTGACCCTGTTGGCTATTTGCCATGAAACGCTTGATCACGTTTCAAAAGTTTGGCAATTTCAAGACTGCTGCATCCCTCTGCAAGACTTCTCACAATTTTTGACTTTTCAGAGACCGTCAAATCTCTCTTCTTATATAGGGTGTTGATGTCATTAGACCACACCCCTCCTCATTACAGAGATGCAAATCACTTGATTTACATAATTGGCAGTTGGCATTCAAGCCTATACAGCTTGGAGTAGGACAACATGTATAAAAAGGATGATGTGATCAAAATACTCATGTGCCTTATAATTCTGCACACAGTGTATAGGCCCATCATATACTGGAGCATCATATGGGGCCCATCATATACTAGAGCATCATATGGGGCCCATTATATATGGAGCATTATATTGGCCCATCATACAATGGAGCATCATCCATGGGGCCCATCATATACTGGATCATCATATGGGGCCCATCATATACTAGAGAATCATATGGGGCCCATTATATATGAAGCATTATATAGGCCCATCATACAATGGAGCATCATCCATGGGGCCCATCATATACTGGAGCATCATATGGGGCCCATCATATACTAGAGCATCATATGGGGCCCATTATATATGAAGCATTATATAGGCCCATCATACAATGGAGCATCATCCATGGGGCCCATCATATACTAGAGCATCATATGAGGTTCATTATTTATGGGCCATCATATAGGGTATGGAGCATTAAATGGAGCACATATGGGGCCTATTCTGTATGGAGCATTATATGGAGCCCATTCTGTATGGAGCAATATATGGGGCTCATTATTCTGTATGGCGCACTATGTGGTGGCCATAATACTGTATGGAGGAATATACTGTCCGGTTTTTGAGCTATTGTAGAATTTAAAATAGATATCAGTCATGTAATGTAAGAAGTGAAGTATTTATCATTGCACTATACCAATATTTCTCTGCTGTATCGGTGCATCTTGAATTGTGGTATGTGTTAAAGGGCCCACTGACACTCTTTCGCCAGGGACACATGAAAACCTGGAGCCAGCCCTACCCCCTCACAACTTTAGCCATATAACCCCCAGTTTTCAATGCGTAACTATTTATTATAAAGTAAATTAAGGTTGACAAGGTTAAGTAATAAGAATTGATGTCGTTGGCATTGAAATGGGCACTGTAGGTGTGTTTACTGTCCTCCATTCCCTGCCGACTTTGCTTCCCCATTGACTTGCATTGGGTTTCGTGTTTCAGTCGGACCTCCGACTTTTCCCGATCGTTGGCCGATTTCGTTCGACTCGACTTTTGAGAATGTCGGGTTTCATGAAACCCGACTCAACCCTAAAAAAGGCAAAGTCGCTCATCTCTACTGGAGACAGAAACTCATGCACTATTAAACAGTAGTAAATAGTAGTTATTTCAATATATACAGTACAACATTAATCATTATTCCAACACCTTCACTCAAGAACTATTTGTACTGTTAATATCATAGTGGTTCTGAATTCTTAAAATTTGGCTCTAGGAAGTGGCTTTGTCATAACATCAGCTATCATCTGGTCAGTCTTGCAATAAATGATTAAGCCATGTTTTATCAAATCACTCAGGTGATGATGTTTAACATCAACATGTTTGGTTCTCACATTGATCTTCTCACTGCATGCACATTTAATGCTTCCTAGGTTGTCTTCATAAATCACTGTCAGTTGAGTTGATGGCTTACTAAGATTGCCAAACAATTGGTTTCATTAAATGAACTCTTGACCCGTATGGGCTGCAGACAAATACTATGCTTCTGTAGATGATAAGGCTACAGACACCTGTTTTCTGCTAAACCAAGAAATTGAACTTTCTCCAAGCTTGAACAAATAGCTGCTTGTCGATTTACAATCACTTAAGTCACTGTTAAGGCTGGCGGAATGCACCAAATCATACAATAATAGTAGGTGCGCTCGCAGTCCGGGGTCCACCGTACAGAGGTGGTACACTGCTGCTAGGTAAAGGCGGAGGTAGAAAGCGGTGTGGAAAGGTCCCGCGTGGGTTAACGTCACCCAGTTTGAACAGAAGCAAACTCTGTTAACTCACAGAACCACACTACTGCTGAACATAAATGCCGGAGCCTGTTTAGCTCACAGAGCTCGGCAACGGAGCGCACAGAAAGCGGTCACAGAACTCTGGTGACTGACTCATTATGAAACCCCTACCCTTGGTATGCATGTGTTGTGCAGCCTAGCCTGTTAAGCGCCCAGGCTTAGGTATAGGTAGGTCAGAGTCTGAGACAGGCATCAGTCTCCACCAGTGGCTTGGCACGCCTTAGTGCACATGCTCTACACTCCATAGTCAGTGTCTATAGCGGCGTCTGCAGTTGCGACGCCACGCGCTAAGAAGGTCTAGAGGGACTCTGACCCCACGTCTTTGGGGCAGAGTTCTGTGACCGCTTTCTGTGCGCTCCGTTGCCGAGCTCTGTGAGCTAAACAGGCTCCGGCGTTTATGTTTAGCGGTAGTGCGGCTCTGTGCAGCCTTAACTTTATACTAGCGCCAGGGTCTGGCTAGTAATGGCAGACGAACAACGACTGCAGCGATACATCCAGCAGCTGGAGGGCAGGTTGGTGGCTCTTGAGCACTCAGCCTCAGCTGTGGATGTTACCGCAGTCGCTGTTCAGGCAGCCACAGAGGCTGTCTCCCGTGTGTCCCCTGCCATACCTACCCCGACTTTGTCCCGCCTCCCATTGCCTGAGAAGTTCGTGGGCGATAGTGCTTCTTGTAGGAGTTTCATGAGCCAGTGTACCATACAGCTGGAGCTGCTGGCTGCACGATTCCCCTCCGAGCGGGCTAAAGTGGGATTTGTTATTTCCCTCTTGTCGGGCAGGGCTCTGGAGTGGGCCACACCGCTGTGGGAGCGTGGTGATCAGGTGGTGCAGAGTGCCTCGCGGTTCTTGGGCACTCTGAAGCAGGTCTTTTTAGGATCGTGTGTCACCCATGATACCACGCTACAGCTGCTGGCATTATCGCAGGGCTCGTCTCTGGTCAGCCATTATGCCATGCAGTTCCGGACGCTGGCTTCAGAGCTGGAGTGGTCAGATAAGACCCTCATTCCGTTTTTCTGGAGAGGTCTGGCTGGCCATGTAAAGGACGCCCTGGCCACCAGGGAGATTCCCGCCACACTGGAGGAGCTTATCACCATCTCCACCCGCATAGACCTTCATTTTTCGGAGCGAAGGTTGGAGCACTCCCAGTGTAGGAAGAGGTTTAGGTTGGCACCTAGTTTTACTAAACCTCCGGAACCTCCCGACCGGGCGTCCAATCTCCAGGAGGCCATGGGGAATTCTTGCACGGGATCCAGGTCCCGGTCCACGCGAGCACCTGTGGTCTGTCACATTTGCCGGCAGTCTGGTCACCCTGCCAACAGGTGTCCACAGCGGCCAGGAAAATGCTCACATCTAGTGGCTGTTGCAGGAGGCCTACTAGATACTGCAACGTTTTCCTCCAAGCTGTCCTTTGAGGGCACGCTTGAGTTTGGCTCTTCCACTCTGACGGTGGAGGTTAACTTGGATTCTGGGGCAGAGGGCAATTTCATGTCATCTGCCTTCGCCCAACGGCACGCAATTCCTCTGGTTTTGCTACCTCAGCCAGTCACCATCAGAGTGGTGAATGAAGTGACACTACCCTCTCAGATCACCCACCAGACCATCCCGCTGATGCTCTCGCTGTCTCCTTCCCATCAGGAGATGCTATCTCTACTTGTCATGCCCAAGGGTATCGACCAGGTCCTCTTAGGGGTCCCCTGGTTGCGTCATCACTCTCCCTATATAGAGTGGTCCTCAGGGAGAATTCTCTGGTGGAGTAAATCCTGTGAGGGTAGATGTCAGAGGGAGTGCATTCAGGTTGCCTCCACTGAAGTCCCCGCAGACCTTTCCTCTCTCCCCAAATACTATCGACAGTATGCAGACGTATTCTCCAAGAAGGCGGTGGAGACTCTTCCGCCTCACTGCCCCTACGACTGTCCTATTGACCTCTTGCCTGGTGCTGAGCCTCCCCAGGGTCGAGTCTATCCACTATCTCTCCCGGAGACAGAGGCCATGTCTCAGTATATCAGGGAGAATCTGGCAAGAGGATTCATTAGGAAGTCGGTATCACCAGCGGGGGCGGGATTCTTCTTCATCCAGAAGAAGAATGGAGAATTACGTCCCTGCATCGATTACAGGGGTCTTAACGCTATCACCATTAAAAATAAGTATCCTCTGCCCCTGATATCAGAACTGTTCCATAGGCTACGGGGAGCGAGAGTGTTTACTAAGCTCGATCTGCGGGGGGGGCTTACAACCTGATTCGCATCCATGATGGGGATGAATGGAAGACGGCATTTAACACCAGAAAGCGGTCACAGAACTCTGCCCCAAGGACACGGGGCCAGAGTCCCTCTAGACCTTCTGAGCGCGTGGTGTCACAACTGGAGACGCCGCTATAGATGCTGACTATGGAGTGTAGAGTACGTGCACTAAGGCGTGCCAAGCCACTGGTGGAGACTGATGCCTGTCTCAGGCTCTGTCCTACCTATACCTAAGCCTAGGCGCTTAACAGGCTAGGTTGCACAACACATGTGTACCAAGGGTAGGGGTTTCATAATGAGTCAGTCACCAGAGTTCTGTGACCGCTTTCTGTGTACTCCATTACCGAGCTCTGTGAGCTAAACAGGCTCTGGCAATTATGTTCAGCGGTAGTATGGCTCTGTGAGTTAACATACATGCATACAACACTCACTTCTCATAGTCTGATAATGCAGTCTATACTAGCGCATGGCCGAGTGGCCATGCGACCCTTTTATAGCCACGTGCTCCCGGGACCTTCCTGGCCTCTCGGATGGACCAATCTGAGCTGGAGAAGGACCTGAGCACGTGACCTTCGGTCTCCAATGGGAGATCACTCCACGGGCATGCTCAGTGGACCGAAAGGAGGACTTAGCCCCTGGAGAGACTTGCTGCTGGCCAGCCTGCATTGCTCTATGTGGACCAGAGGTGGCAGCAGCCAGCAAGTCCACAGTGCTGGTCTGGGCAGAGAGCCGGGAACGACGAGTCTGCTGAGCAGGCTCCTCCGCGGCCAAAGGAGAACGGGAGACCGCCGAGTGCAAGGCCCCGGATTCCTGCTGTGCAGCGGCAGGAACCTGACGCCTAACAGTCACCAGTCCAGTCTGTATCCGCCTAGCCTTTGAGTTTTACATCTCCTGTTGCAGATCTCCCCAAATTAACATCTTGAGTCTCTTACAAACATCAAAGAACTTTCCAAACAGCATCCCAGTCTTTTTGGCACAGTTTTTTCACATATCTACAGGGAATTCCAATTATTGCTGTGATATCCAATTGAGTCATAGTTGCTATGTATATAAGTGCCCCCCCCGACTGGTTGTATTTCTCATTGTTGGGTAACAGATCATTCAATCCTTCCAACTTTAAGTAGGATGGCTCAATTGAGGTTGATGTACCTTTTGACATCTGACCTAAACTAATTCAGAATTGACTTGATTCCTCTTGATAAACCATAATCACATTGTCCACATATAGGAGACTATACATCCACTTGCTGTCTCTATGTTTTGTGTATAAACTCGGATCTGCTTGACCTCTTTTAAATCCTTCTTTCCATAAGACTTTATTCATTTTGGTCTTTCACGCGTTTGCCAATTTGCTTACTATCATAAAGAGATTTTTGTAGCTTGCAAACGAGATTCTCTTCACCCTCTTTGATGTAACCCTCAGGTTGAGTCATGTGCAAGTCCTCTTCAATGTCACCATTTAAAAAGGCAGTTTTGATGACTAAATGTCTGACAAACATCTTTTGCACAGCAGCCATTTCGCTGGAAATATGAGTAACAGCTATAGGTCTTTAATTAAAAATAAATTTGTTTCAGTACAAATTTTTTATGTATACCAAACCTTACTTATACATTTCCATAATGAATAGCAGAAAAATATCCTAAAACAAAAATAAAGCTCCGTTTACACCAGTCGAAAGGAAAACTTGCTGTCTTATGTCAAGTATATTAACTAAACATACACAGGTTAGGTTAAAAAAGGGTACAGGGAGAAAAAATAGCAAAAGTGAACATTTAAATTTATTAAACTGCAATTTTTTAACAAAGATCTGCTTCTCCATCAAACGTTTGCTGTAGCTGTAATTAGTTTTAGTTCATTAAAGCTCCACTTCAGCCTTTTCATTTTTTCGTTCCCTTTGTTAGAGCTCATGTATGCAAGTGTATTAAATGTAGGGGCATACTCACCTGTCAGCGTTTTCATCTGGCACCATGTAACGGTTTGCCATGCCATCCTCCTATAATTAGTTTTTTATACACCTTGGAATTCTGCATTCCCTCAATGTTTGCAATGGCAATGGCCTTGCGACGACACCTTAACATTTAGTGCTGGTGGTGTGCTTAACGGTGGCGGTGGTCTTACAGTGGGGGAAGTGATGGAGCATTTCTGGCTACCTTCAGTCGGAGCAGGTGCACATGTGCTGCCTGAGGTTTTGTAGTCCGTCCATGCTTGCAAGTGCATGTTGGTTAAATGTCTAAGCATGCAACTGGTATTCAAATTTCTGAGTTGTTTACCTCGGCTAAAGGTCCTTCCGCACTTCTTACAGGTAACCTTTGCCTCATCAGTAGGATTTTGGACAAAGAAGTGCCACACTGCACTCTTCCTACTATGGTATACATTTTCTGGCCTTGCACGCTGTGCTAAGTTGACTGTCTGGCCAAGCTGTCCTGTTATGAGCTCATTTTCTGCTCCTCCAGTTGAGAGTTCTCCTTCCGTTCTCCCTCTGGTGGTGACAGGAGGTAGTGAGGTTGGTTTAAGTGGTAGTGATCTGCCACCTGATGAGAAGGATAACGATTGGATCTCTGGAGTATCAGACTAGATATAAGACAGCTGACGCCCTATCCTGCTGCTGGTGATTCAGTCTGCTTCTCAGGTCTTGGACTTCAGCTCTCTTCCAGTCTTCTTAAGTTAAGTTTGTTATTTGCTAATGTTCACACTTGCGCTTGTTGGTCAATTCAGTTTCTTGTGTGGTCAGCTTGCCCCTGCTGGGGCTATGCTGAACTTCCACTCCTATTTATCTGTATTTGCCAATTTTTCTTTTTGTCCCTTATTAGATTGGCCTCTTTTTGGTCTGTTTCAGAATATTTCAGAGTGCTGATATAGTGGGAGAAGTCTAGTGACTTCAGGGTTAATTTTGCTATCAGGCGTGTTGGACATTATTTTTGGTAGGGTTTTTTGGCAGATTGCAGACAGTGGCTTTCCTTTCCTGTCTTTTCTAGTTAGTCGGGCCCCATCGTTTGCTCAGCCTATTTTCCTGCCTGTGTATGTGTTTTCATCTTGCTTCACCGTCAATACATGTGTGGGGGCTGTCTTTTCCTTTGGGGTCTGCTCTGGGGCAGTTAGTTTTCCCTTTTCTTGCTTTAGACTTATGTAGTCCTCTGGCGGTGACGAGGCATCTAGGAACAACGTAGGAACGCTCCACTGCTACTATTAGTGGTGTGGTTAAGATCAGGGATCTGCAACCTGCATACTGACCAACCTCTCTGGTTTTCTGGGACTTAGCTTTTTGTTGTTCCTCCTCGGTGACTCATTCACAAAACTGTCCTGTAACTCTTTTAGATTTTGGTCCACGTTTTTGGACAGCTACGGGCCTGCCAGATAACCGCTGCTGCGATGTCAATGCCTGCTGCGGATCCTTCTCCTTATCTGAACTATTGCCAGCGCCACCCTCCTCCCCAATGGATGCCAATCTGGGTCAAGAACTGGGTCATCCATCACCTCCTCTCCAAAGTCATCTGCACCTTCCTCTTTACCTTCCTCTGTGTCACCGTGTAAGGTGGTATAGTATGCGGGAAGAGGCACCTGAGTTTCATTAGGGTCAGATTCTGGCTCAGTAGACTGCAAGGGCAATGTAGTGCTCTGGGTCAATGTACCAGCACAATCATCTAGCAGTGGCTGTGCATCAGTGCACTCAATGTCAGATTCATCTTTAACTGGGGAATTCAGAATTTGACTGGATAACCCAGGCATGGTATGTGAAAAGAGCTCCATAGAGTAATCTGAAGTGTGGGCTGCCGCATCCTTAACTTTTGGTGGGGGTGAAGGACACAAGGAAAGGGGTTTTTCCTGACCAGAACACTGCACTGACGACTCCGTGCTTGCAGGTTTCGAACGTTCAGAAGAGGAGGCAATAGAGCTAGTGGCTGTTTCGGCAATGTACGCCAAAACCTGTTCCTGAAGCTCTGGCTTTAAAAGCGGTTTTCCCACTCCAAGAAAAGGGAACCTTACAGGCCTTCTTGAGCAAGACGATGACAGAGGCTCAACACCTCCTGCCTTAGCTGCTATTGTGCTTTTGCCAGAACCAGCCGATGCACCACCACCATCAGTACCAGCCGCGCCCTCCACCCACGTCCACGGCCTCTTCCACCAAAAATACCAGCAGAGAGATGGTACTGTATGAGGAGCGTCCAGCTGTGTAAGGTTTATTAAAAAAAATTAAATCTACGTATATATTTTGTTAGTCAGAGATGCTCTCCCAGTATGTATTTGACCGTAATCCAACAAGCGGATATACGGTACTGTATCAGAAGTGTACAGCTGTATATGTTTTTTGTGTAGCTAATAATCTCCGTATATGTATTTACGGAGTGTCACACACGCACGCTGACTCTGTTTAGATGTGACTGTAATGCGAACAGCAGATATACAATACTGTTGGAGAATCGGACAGCTCAATACAGTGTATGGAGAAATGGAAATGTCCGTATATGTATTTACGGAGTGTCACACACACGCTGACTCTGTATAGATGTGACCATAATGCGAACGGCAGATATACAATACTGTTTGAGAATCAGACAGCTCTATACGGTGTCTGTATGGAAAATTTTAGGTGTAGGTCTGGAAAAATGGAAAATCTCTTCTGTTTGTTTTTCCAGAGTCACACACAGCTTGTATTTGTCCGTGATACCAGCCGGTACACGGTAGTGAGTGAGGAGCATACACCGCTATACGGTGTATGTCTGGAAAATTTTAAATCTCCGTCTATTTTTATACGGAGTGACACACGCTGTCTCTGTATAGTTTTGACCGTATTCAAATAGCAGATATACGAAACTGTCTGAAAAGCGGACAGCTCTATACGGTGTAGGTCTGGAAAAATGGAAAATCTCCTCTGTTTGTTTTTCCAGAGTCACACACAGATAGCTTGTATTTGTCCGTGATACCAGCCAGTACACGGTAGTGTGTCAGGAGCATACACCGCTATACAGTGTGTGAAAAAATGAATGCTTGGTAACTGACCAGAACAAAATAATAAAAGTTGGAGTGCATTGAAAAAAGCAGTTTGAACAGTAGTGTGCGCACAGCAATGAAGCTATCCGGTAGCCTTACAATGCAGCCTAATCACCACCAGTGCTGCTGCACACAGCAAAAATCCTCCCCTTTCACTGAACACTAACTGTACAGTGAAAAGCGCTATCAGCAGAAGCTATTTTTTTTTCTTCTTCCCTGCCTAACGCTCTCCCTATTCAGAATCAGCAGCAGCACCTCTCCCTATTCTAAGATCGGCAGAAGATGGCGGTCGGCGTTCACAGCCTTTTATAGCCACTGTGACGCCACACAAAGCCAGCCAATCACTTCAATGCCCTTCTCTAAGATGGTGGTGGCCGCTGCCCATGTCTTCACGCTGCCCACAGTGTACATCCTCCATCAATGGCTGAGAAAAGGCGCTGGAAGCATTATTTGAAACGTGACTTTGGCGCTCGGGTCGGCGACCTCATGGCCGACCTCACGCTATGGTCGGGTTTCGATCGGCAAAACCCAACTTTGGCTAAAGTCGGCGACTTTTGAATTTGACCGACCCATTTCTCTCAACTCTAGGTATCAACTAAAGGTAAACCTGAGATGTTTTTGTTAAAAGGAATTTGTCACCAGGGTTTTTGCTTCCTCATCTGAGAGCAGCATAAACCCTGATTCCATCATTGTATTAGAATCACAGTTTTTAGATATAGCATGCAGCAGAGCTCAGAAAGCTGCCCCCACCCACACCACAGCTTTTGTGTATGTTGTCTATTGACAGTAAACTGCTTATCACAGGAGAGGGTGTGGTCAGACAAGGGCCCACTAGCCCTGTAGTCCAGGCAGTGATAATTTACTAGTGGTAAAGCCTTTATAGTAAGTAAACAACAGTACATAGCCTAATAAGTGACATAGCTGAAATCTGTGTTGCAGCCACTATTTTCTGCTGTCAGCAGATTACATAGCAAAAACCTGCTGACATATTCCCTTTAAAGTAAATCTGTTGAGCTAGATGTTCCACAGTGAGAATGAAAAGGAAGGGGTATAGAGGGCATCTCTGCCATGTCCCTCTATGTATCTTAAGCAACAGAGATAGCGGACACAAAAATTTAGCTAGTGCCTGTGGGCAAAAGTATAAAATTTGTACCGCAATTAAGAATGGTCCTCAAATCTCATATGTTTAGGCACTAATTGTAAGTATTCCCTCACATGGAGTCAAAAGTCTTTTGTATATCAAGGCTTAAGAACAGTGAATGTATTTTGCGAGCAGTAGCACGTGAGATTATTATTCTTTATATATTTATTTTAGCACACCATTGATTCCATGGTGCTGTACATAAGGGGTTACATTCAAAATACAAATATAACTTACAATGAATAAACTAACAATAACGGGCTGGTACAGAAGGGAGTGGGCCCTCTCCTTGTAGGTTTACAGTCTACAGGATAATGGGGAAGAAAACAGCAGGTTGGGGGTTGCGGCAGCTCCAGTGGTGGTGACGTGGCAGCAGGGTCATTGCAGGCTGAAGCTTTCTTGAAGAGATGGGTTTTCAAGTTTTGTATGAAATTTCCAATTGTGATGGATAAGCAGATGTGATAGAGTACAGAATTCCAGAGAATGGGGGGAAACTCTTGAGGCAAATAGGTGAGGAACATAAGAGTGTTGAGGAGAGAAGGTGGTCTTAGGAGCAATGGAGATTAAATGTGGAGGAGGAGACAGATTATGGACGACTTTGTAGATCAATGTCAGTAGTTTGCACTGGATACATTGGGGAATTGGAAGCCAATGAGGGGATTTACAGAGGGCAGATGAGGAGGAGTAGCGAGGAGAGAAGTGGGTTAGTCGGGCAGTGGTGTTAAGGACTGACTAGTGTGATGCGAGATGGTTAGATCTGGTTGGTTCCTAACCTATTATATGTGTATATTCTGAAAGGAAATAAACCAAGTTTGTTCTGGGGGGTACATTCATGATATACTATTCTATTTCGCTAACCCGGAAAACAACTTTATTTTATGTATTTTTTTTTCAAAGACAGAGGTCTTCCAGGTCCTCCAGGTGGGGTCTCACCTAGCCTAGCAGAAACATTTACCACAGAAGTTAGACCACCACCACCAGAGCAAGCAGAGACTGAAAAAGTAAGAGCATATTTTCCTGAGACCTGGATTTGGGAACTTGTTGCTCTTGGGTAAGTTGTACACTGAAGTTTCTAAGGAAATGTGATTTTAGTAAGATAACAGATGGCAAAAAAAAAAAAAAGGAAAACCACAAAACCAAAAATCTTTTTAAAAAAGTCACAAAAGTTTTGCAGAACGTGGAGTTGCACACAATCTTCATGACAGTTTTAACGGAGCTGGGTTGGGTAAGGAACATGACATGACAGCTCGTTAAATTCAAGTCGAGTTATGACCTTCCTTAAGCCAGAAATCTTACTCCAGTTTCTGACTGGAGTGAGATATGTGGCTATTCGTACCACTTGTCAGATGCTGCTGCTTCATTTAGAAGAGTGCGCCTCTTAACTAATCAAGAGCGTGTGACTCCAGCATGCCCCAATATCAACTTTGCCAGCCTTGATGAATCGGGGTCATAATACTACTTTGTCATTTTTCCTGTAATTTTACTGGTTTATAGAAACATTGCTGGTTTCTTTTAAAGAGGTTGTCCAGGAATTTAACATTGATGGCCTAGATAGGTCATCAATATCTTATCAGTGGGGGAGTGACATCTGTAACCTCCTCCCCCTGATGAACTGCTTTTGGTGTCAGTGGTGTCTGAACTGTTCAGTTACGGAGCAATACTGCACAGCTCTGTCAGCTGTACAGTGGCCCCTGCCAGGAACACCTATTCAAATCAATTGGGGCGCATGTGCAGTACCCGGCTGCAGCCACTACGTACTTTCTTGACAGAGCTGTGCAGCACGTACAGTAACTGAGCAGGGGAATAGTCGATCAGTGGGGCATGGGTTGTTGCACCCCCACTAACCGGACATCGATGACCTATCTTCAAAGGAAAAACTAATATATTAACAGGCTTATTTCGTATAATCACGGTCTTGTATTAAATGGATTTTCCTTTGAAATTTTCTCATCCGTTATAATATATACTTTAACGTATTAAATGCTAAAGCAGATTTTTGGTCAAGATGACCACTTTTCCAAAATCAGGAACTCCTCTGTGAGCTAAGCAGCTGACTACTGAAGATGATACATTACATATAGTGATCTGGACAGCAGAACAATATTTTGAATGTGTTTTAGCTCACAGAGTATTGCCAAGACTAAAATGTAATCCGCTACCTTGGTCTTCACTGCTTTACATCTTCTAGATATAGATATGTTTGGACTCATTCGCTCACAATAAGCTCAGATTTTAGAAATTTTAAGTGAAGGAAGCAGAACATATTGTATATTATAAAGTTCTATAACATTTTAGTTTAAAAAGATTACTTAGTGAGCCACAGCATAGCTTCCATTTTTACTGATACAGTTGAAACTAGAAGTTTACATACACTATATAAAAAGACACATCTGCATGTTTTTCTCAATATCTGACATGAAATCAGAATAAACTTTTCCCGTTTTAGGTCAGTTAGGATTACCATAAATATTAATATTTAGCAAATGCCAGAATAATGAGAATGTTTTAAGACATTTTTATTACTTACTGCAAAGTCAGAAGTTTACATATATTTCATTAGTATTTGGTACCATTGCACTTTAACTGAATGACTTGTGTTAAACGTTTGGGATATTCTTCCACAATCTTCTCACAATACAGTTGTGGCCAAAAGTATTGACACCCCTGCAATTCTGTCAGATAATACTCAGTTTCTTCCTGGAAATGATTGCAATCACAAATTCTTTGGTATTATTATCTTCATTTAATTTAAACACAAAAGAGAATGAAGCAAAAAGCAAAACATTGATCATTTCACACAAAACTCCAAAAATGGGCCAGACAAAAGTATTGGCACCCTCAGCCTAATACTTGGTTGCACAACCTTTAGCCAAAATAACTGCGACCAACCACTTCCGGTAACCAGCAATGAGTTTCTTACAATGCTCTGCTGGAATTTTAGACCATTCTTCTTTGGCAAACTGCTCCAGGTCCCTGATATTAGATGGGTGCCTTCTCCAAACTGCCATTTTTAGATCTCTCCACAGGTGTTCTATGGGATTCAGGTCTGGAGTCATTGCTTGCCACCTTAGAAGTCTCCAGTGCTTTCTCTTAAACCATTTTCTAGTGCTTTTTGAAGTGTGTTTTGGGTCATTGTCCTGCTGGAAGACCCATGACCTCTGAGGGAGACCCAGCTTTCTCACACTGGGCCCTACATTATGCTGCAAAATTTCTTGATAGTCTTCAGACTTCATAATGCCATGCACATGGTCAAGCAGTCCAGTGCCAGAGGCAGCAAAGCAACCCCAAAACATCAGGGACCCTCCGCGATGTTTGACTGTAGGGACCGTGTTTTTTTCTTTGAATGCCTCTTTTTTTCTCCTGTAAACTCTATGTTGATGCCTTTGCCCAAAAAGCTCTACTTTTGCTCATCTGACCAGAGAACATTCTTCCAAAACTTTTTAAGTTTTTTCAGGTAAGTTTTGGCAAACTCCAGCCTGGCTTTATTATGTCTCAGGGTAAGAAGTGGGGTCTTCCTGGGTTTCCTACCATACAGTCCCTTTTCATTCAGACGCCGACGGATAGTACGGGTTGACACCGTTGTACCCTCGGACTGCAGGGCAGCTTGAACTTGTTTGGATGTTAGTCGAGGTTCTTTATCCAACATCCGCACAATCTTGCGTTGAAATCTCTTGTCAATTTTTCTTTTCCGTCCACATCTTTGGAGGTTAGCCACAGTGGCATGGGCTTTAAACTTCTTGATGACACTGCACACGGTAGACACAGGAACATTCAGGTCTTTGGAGATGGACTTGTAGCCTTGAGATTGCTCATGCTTCCTCACAATTTGGTTTCTCAAGTCCTCAGACAGTTCATTGGTCTTCTTTCTTTTCTCCATGCTCAATGTGGTACACACAAGGACACAGGACAGAGGCTGAGTCAACTTTAATCCATGTCAACTGGCTGCAAGTGTGATTTAGTTATTGCCAACACCTGTTAGGTGCCACAGGTAAGTTACAGGTGCTGTTAATTACACAAATTAGAGAAGCATCACGTGATTTTTCGAACAGTGCCAATACTTTTGTCCATCCTCTTTTTTATGTTTGGTGTGGAATTATATCCAATTTGGCTTTAGGACAATTCTTTTTGTGTTTTTTCATTTAAGACAAATTAAATGAAGATAATAATAACAAAGAATTTGTGTTTGCAATCATTTTCAGGAAGAAACTGAGTATTATCTGACAGAATTGCAGGGGTGTCAATACTTTTGGTCACAACTTTAGTTGGTTAGAATTTGGACCCATTCCTCCTGACAAAACTGGTGTAACTGATCCAGGTTTATAAGTCGCCTTGCTCGCACCGGCCTTTTCAGCTTTGCCCATAAATTTTCAATAGGATTGAGATCAGGGCTTGGTGATGGCCACTGTGTCCCAGAGATGAACGTGCTGTGGTCCGACATGTGCATATCAACCCAAGGATAAAAGCAAAAGACCTTGTGAAGATGATGGTGAAAGCTGATAAGATTGTGTCAATATCCACAGTATACTTTAAAATATTCTCTCTCATTATTTTGGCATTTAGCAAATATTAATAATTATGGCAATCTGAATTGACCTAAAACAGGAAAGGATTATTCTGATTTCATGTCAGAAATTTAGAAAAACATGCAGATGTGTCTTTTTATATAGTGTATGTAAACTTCTGGTTTCAACTGTACATTGCAATTCTATAACATTCGAAACTGGTAATGGTCTTCTAAGTTATTAATAATTTATCTAATCCCTGTTTCACAGCTACACTGCTCAGTACTTCTGTATAATTTTCTACATGTTGATGTCCTCTTCTAAACCTGTGCTTCATAGAAACAGTTGAGTTCATAATCCCTCATATCTGTGTGCAATGTGAATGGAAGATATGACAGCAGTGTTTCTCCACCCAATACCTAAGGAGAATTATTAATTAGAGATGGAACTCTCACAGAGAAAAAATAGCGAAAAATGCCATATGTAACCCCAAAAAATATAGTTATTCCTAAAATATATAGACAAAAAAATCAACAGACTACCAGAATGCTTAAATGGTATATTCTTGAGTTAAAAAAAATGTGCCTAAGCATTAACAGGCAGGAAGTTACAATCTACCTTCCTGTTGTGCCCAGAGTTGTTCTCCCCTGGCACAGATGTAGGGTTCGAGCAGGCTCACAGGATGCAGTGACGAGACACGAGACTGAATGTGGGGTGAAATATACTTTTATAAGTTTAAAGCCGCAAGGGCTAAACTGCTTCGATGAAACAAAAGGGGAAACACCTATTTGTCCTCGCAGGGACTCGTAAAACAAACATTCAAAACAAAAAGGGTCCTTATACTCTATAATGCACTTAGCCTCCCGGGCGTCGCTCGAGTCCACGAACACTCAGGGATTGCAGATGTGGCTGCCTTGTAATCCAAGATTTCACGGAAGGACTTGGGCTCGTCCGGCCCTGAAGAAACCAAAACGGTGGGGCGCAGCAGGCCCTGAAGGAACCGGAACGATGGGGCGCAGCAGGCCCTGAAGAGACTGGACGGTGGGGCGCAACGGGCCCTGAAGAAACCGGAACGTTGGGGCGCAACAGGCCCTGAAGAAACTGGTCGGTGGGGCGCAACGGGCCCTGAAGAAACCAGTACGATGGGGCGCAACAGGCCCTGAAGAAACTGAACGGTGGGGCGCAATGGGCCCTGAAGAAGCTGGAATGGTGGGGCGCAATAGGCCCTGAAGAAACTGTTCGGGGGGATAAATCTCCCAGGCGTCCGTTTAAAGGCGCTCGTCCCCCAGCCAGGTCATGACGCAGTCCAAAAACATAAAATCTTAACAAACTCTGCTCAGTGTCCCCTCAGTAAGCGGGACAGGGGCTCTGCGGCCGCCTATAGCGAGGTGGCGTCCCCTGATGTCGGTAATGACGGGGTCGCAGCTGTGGGAGAAGACAGGGGGGCAGTGTCCTGGCCACTATACCGGATTGCTGTCTCGTCGCAGCGGTTGCCTGAGATCCCGGTCCTGTCACAGCACGGAGGGAATCAGCGGGCATCAATTTATCTGTATGTATCCGGGGAGGGACTCCCGGGAAGAGTCTCTTATGCGCCGCTCTTCGGACAGTCTCAAATTTTCCTTTGACAGTCTCCTGCCTGTCTCTCTTCCCCACACCGTCAGTTGCCACAGTCCTCCCCCTGCCACACGGCTCTCTCTCTCCTGTCAGGCTCTCTTCCAACTGCCACCTCAGCGCGTCCCCTGCTCCTTTTACCCTCGCCCCGCCCCCTGTTGCCCTGACAACTTCAGTCGCATGTCTCCCTTTGTAATCCCCCTGATGTGGTTTCTTCAACAACCCTGATGGCGGTCCCCCTGGTTCTAGCCCAATCACTGTATGGGGGTCCTCCTCCCCACACAGACTTCCGCTGATATCATGTCAACAGAGAGGCTGTTTCTTTTCCTGTTGACAGGGCAGAACTACTGATGTCATGCTGATTTACAGTGGTCTTCTGCTGCCTAATTGGAGAAGTTGGCTGTCAATCAGCATGACGCCAGTAGTCCCGCCCTGTCAACAGGAAGAGAAACCGCAGCTCTACTGACACGGAGCAACTGAATCTCCGACAGGAGCGGTCAATGACCGGCATCAGTTGCAAAAGACAGGTAGTTGCCTTTGTTAGCAATTTTTTTTAAAGTAATTTTAAAAACTTTTTTTTAAAGTCCTGGATGGCTCCTTTAACAATTTCTTTATATAAAACAGATGAAAACTTTTAAGACTGAGATACATATGGCAACGTTTGTGAATTTATGTGATCTGTTTTTGCTAGAACATGCCATTAGTTCATGATAGCTGGATGTTCAGTCTCTGGAACACACTAATCCCGATGCACAGTATTGATATCATAAGGAGAAATGCCTAATTATATGGCATCACATTTTCTGGTGGGAAAACCCATTTAAAACAACAGATAAAATATTACTGTGAAAATATGTTTATTTTTTTGCTTTATCTAGAGAATCTGACACAGCTGAAATCCACCATAAAGCTCCAGATACCATCACTGACTGGAATGCAGGAGCCATTTGTATGGGACCCAGTGGATTTGGACTTTCTCCTTCATCATCCCTACGAGTTTTCCAACCATTCTTTGTGGATCTTACCCTCCCATACTCTGTTGTCCGAGGAGAGACATTTATCATGAAAGCTTCAGTCTTTAACTACCTGAAACAATGTATAAAGGTAATTCATGTGGCAATACGTAAAGTATAACCTTTTTTTTTAAAGGTAATCTGACACAGGAAGTTGGCGGCCTATGTAAATGGCCTGTGTCCGGTCCGATGGGCGGTGTTTCTTCTTTTTTTCTCCAGCCCATCTGTGGCCCCCGTCCACGAACTTTTCCGGAAATCTAATAGTTCTACTCCATACTTCGCGCGTGCGCAAAGCAATCTTCCTTCGTGCACATGCAGCATACTTTGCCCATCTGCAGACAAAGCCGAAAATCATTACTGCGCATGCGCCGGTACACAGCGAGATACTTCCAGGACAGAGTGTAGTGGTGCATGCGCAGTAATGATTTTCGGCTTTGCACGCAGTTGGGCAAAGCATACTGTGCATGCGCAAAGCAAGATTGCTTTGCACACGCGCAAACTATGGAGTAGAACTACTAGAATTCTGGAAAAAATCATGGACAGGGCCCACGGATGGGGTGGAGTAAAAAAGAAGAAACACCGTCCATCGGACTGGACACAGGCCATTTAAATAGGCCACCAACTTCCGGTGGCAGATTCCCTTTAAAGGGAATCTGTACAGGTTTTTGCTATGGAATGTGAAAGCAGCATGGTATAGAGGCAGAGAGTCTAATTGCAGTGATAGGTCACTTACTGGACTGCTTGGTGCAGTTAAGATAGAATCCCCTGTTTTCTCTGATGTATACCTAGCAAAGCTCTAAATACTAAGCTGCATATAACCCTGCCCACACCACTGATTGGTGGTTTTCTGTATACACTGTGCATTGCCAGCCAGCTGACAATCAGTGGTGGGGACGGGATTACACAGAATAACCTGACTGGCCTGCACGTGAGACCTAGTCCTGCACTGATAATCTGCTGCTAAAACATTGATGGTACTGAAACTACAGGAAACTGCTGCGCAAGTGACACACCCCTGGAATCAGGCTCTCTGCCCCTACATTTTTGCATCTGTCAGATTAAATAGCAATAACCTGGTGACAGATTCCCTTTTAAATGCAAAGGTTAATCATGCCAAAGACTGGTCTGGGCCTTAGTCCAAAATATTGTACCTGACTGATATACCTGAGGTAGTGATAAGCGAATGTGCTCGGATAAAGTGTTGTCTAAGCATGCTTCGTTGTTATCCAAGGATCTAGGGCGTACTCAGATAATATGTTCTAGTCCCTGCGGCTGAATGATTTGCTGCTGTTAGACAGCCGCAACAAATGAGGGGATTGCCTAACAAACAGGCCTGACCACATTTGTTGAGGCTGTCTAACAGAAGCAAATCATGCAACCAAAGGAACTAGAACATAATACACGAGCTTGCAGTAGACACTCGGATGACACGTTAGCATGCTCTGCTAACACCTTATCCGAGCACGTTCGCTCATCACTAACAAGCACTGATCCTAACGTTAACATAGACAAGTCTACTATTTTTTAGCTGAAAATATGCGATCGACCTCAGCAGTTGCTGAAATTTATGGACACAATTAAGGCTGGTTTGTCCAAAACAGGATGCAGTGGTCATTTAACCACAATGCCTTAGCACCCCCGCCTTGAATGAAGCATGTGATTTTAGTGATAGTTGGTTAATAATTGACATGTTACCGTAACTTACCCCACTATGGAGCCCATGTTCGGCCGATCAACTAGTGGCCAAACCATCAGAGTAAAAATACTCTCCTGATGTAAAAGCTCTCAAAAATTTTAATTTTCTATGCACACCGGGCCAAAATAGTCATTATAGACTAGCACATCATTTGTTTTGAGCTATTTAAGGAAAAAGATAATGAATACTAGCATGGCAGGGCCACAGGAAGATCGTCTGCCGGTCGAGTCCACCTTACGTAAAAGTGTTGAAAACTTCAGACATCTAGATTTTACTTGTAGATGCAACTTTAGGTCATTCTGATTGTATAGTCTGCTTTTTTCCATTTTTAAAACTTTATTCTCCAGGTGCAAACGACCCTGCAGACCACCGATGAGTTAGTAGAGACGCACTGCGCTGACTGTGAATATAACAGTTGTATCTGTGCGGATGAGAGCAAAACCTTCTACTGGAACCTGAAAGCCTCTAAACTGGGTATGATGGGACCTTGTAATCTATGCTGGTCATGCCGTTTCATATCTGTATTTCATCACTGGTCACAACATGTACCTCCAAAGGATTATGTTAAAAATAAACTTAGATCACCATAGGGTTGCAGTTTAGGTAGCTAGATTGCGTGCAAAGTTTGGAATTTCTTCTATCTTTGGGAATATAGATGGAAGAACTGAAATGGCCTCCATAGAGCAATTACTGCACATATACTAATTTAAGAACCATGGATATTATAGAGCAGGATCCTCCTTCCCAAAAAACTGCAGCACTTACTCCAGGTCCCAGATTAATCAAATATTAAATAGTTGCCCAAGGGGCAATGCTCAGATGACCCTTCATCGGTAATCTGCATTGAATTGATTTTACTGTTTTTTGCTGTATCTAAAACATACAGGGGCCCATATGAAAATGTCAAGTTGTCTATTATGACATGGTGATGATTTATGTGACACTTTATGTAAATGAGTTTGGTTCGGTCCGATGGGCGGTGTTTTGGCTCCTTTCCTCCACCCCTCCTTGGCTGCTGTCCGCAATATTTCATGTAATTTCCGTAGTTGTCCTCCATATTGCGTGAGTGCGCATTGCAATCTTGATTTGCGCACATGCAGTGTGCTTAGCCCAACTGCGGGCAAAGCCGAAAAGCATTAGTGCGCATGCGCCAGTGAACTATGTGATGGAACACAGCAAAATACTTCCGGGACATAGTTCACCGGCGCATGCGCACTAATGCTTTTCGGCTTTGCCCGCAGTTAGGCAAAGCATACAGCGCTTGCGCGAGTCAAGATTGCAGTGAGCATGCGCGTAATATGGAGGGCAACTTCGGAAATTACCTGAAATATTGTGGACAGCGGCCAAGGAGGGGTTTAGGAAAGGAGCCAAAACACCGCCCATCGGACCAAACCCAACTCATTTACATAGAGAACCAAAATGAGGTGACAGATTCCCTTTAATGCTAAAATTTTCTATACGAAAAAACCAAAGTATAAAATGCCAGCACTACCACCACATCCAAGCAAAAAATTTCCAGATAGTAATACCTATGTCTTTTAGTGCTCAGCATGATATTTGTAGAAGATCATTAAAATTTAGAGGAGAGTAAGAGAAGTGGCACTCACCACCGGCATTTTTAGTAAATGCATTTTATTTTGGTCATAAATTTGCAGATGGAGAAATCAGTGAAATGAGCAACAGCTGTTTCACTAGAGTATATGCTTCTTCCAGCACACAAGAAGTGGGCTGGAAGAAGCTTGCACTTTCGTGAAACAGCGGTTGCTCATTTCTCTGACGTCTCAGTATGCAATCTTGAGAACAAACTAAAGTGCATTTTACTCATATTGCTGGTGGTAAGTGCCACTTCTCTTGCCCTCCTCTTAAATTTCATCATATTTTCTAAAACCAATATTAATTTTATAAGAATTTGCTACAACTTAAAGTATTAAAACTATGATATACTAATCGTCTTTTGTTTGCTTTTCCTTTTAAATAAATTGCTTTTATGTATGGTAACTTAATATCTGGATCTCTTACCAGGAGAAGTAAATATCACCGTAAAGACAGAAGCCGTGGATACAAAAGAGTTCTGTGGAAATGAGATCCCTGTTGTGCCCAAGAAAGGCAGAACTGACACCATTGTGAAGACAGTACTAGTACAGGTGAGATTGCAATAATTAGATAACAAATAGGTTGTTGGGCATCTCACCGAGATTCTCCTTCTGGGGCAAAGATTTAGTCCACAGGACTCGTAAGGTCCCGTTACACGCTTCAATGTCCCAGCAATCTCACCAATGATCCGAAGTGGATGGGATCGCTGGGACAAAGTTAGCTGATCGCTGGTGAGCTTTCACATAGACAGACCCACCAGCGATCAGGACCAGCGAGCAAGCTGGTATCCAGGGTAAACAGCGAGTAACTAAGAGCCGCGCGGCTCTTAGATACCCGCTGTTTACCTTGGATACCAGCTCCCAGCGTCGCTTATCGTTGGTCTCTCGCTGTCACAGGCACCAATGTGTGCTGCCCAGCGGGAGACCAACGACAAAATTATGGCCCAGAGCATTAAGCAACTATTAACGATCAGCCATCTGATCGTTGATCGTTGCTACATGTCACACACAACAATGTCGTTTCGACATCGCTGCAACGTCACCAAACTGGTGAAATTGCAATGATATCATTCACAATATCGTTGTGTGTAACAGCCCCCTTATCCAATGAAGTTAGCTGAAGCAGGGTTGACCCATATGCCCTGCCTGCCCCCTCTAGTTCCTTGCCTAGATTATTAACCAACAGAAAACGTATCAGTATATTCAAGAACTTCTACATACATTTTATGAGAAAAATATTAAGACTTAAAAAGAACCAGTCACTTTATTCCATACTAGCCAAACCATGGACAACATTAATCGCAGCCTGGTTGCACGACTACAGGTTGTCACATTTTTCTCTGAAATGCTTTTGCTTTTCAGAAAAAATAAAGTTTGATCGTTTGAAGATCCATCCGCATACCATGGGCAGATAAAAGACTAGTTTGACTCCTCCTCAGGTGATTGACAAGTCTCTTCCTAATTACACACGTGAGGGAGATCTGTCAATCACTTTGAACAGCGCTGGGAATGGCACTTGACTAGTTTTTGTCTCTGTCTATGGTCCCCTAATGGATCTTCAATCTATATAATGCTGGAGTGTTTCTGATCTATATAACGCTGGAGTGCTTCTGAGAAAAATATTCCTGGCTGCAGTAGTGATTCATGCTGCCCATGGTTTTTGCGGTATGATTCAAGTGATAGGTTTCCTTTAACATACATAAAGATGAAAAAATACTGACACACTTCAGCCACTTGAGGCCTAGCATTGTCATACATCAGAAGGAATCCAGGACCCACTGCACCGGCATATGGTCTCACTATGGGTCTGAGGATCTCATCCCGGTACCTAATGGCAGTCAGGGTACCTCTGGCTAGTACATGGAGGGCTGTGGGGCCTTCCAAAGAAATGCCTCCCCACAAATCACTGACCCACTGCCAAACCGGTCATGCTGGAGGATGTTGCAGGCAGCAGATCATTCTCCACAGTGTCTTCAGACTCTCATGTCTGTCACATATGCCCAGTGTGAACCTGATCTCATCTGTGAAGAGCGCATGGCGCCCATGTTGAAATTGCCAATCTTAGTGTTCGCTGTCACCTCGTAACCACTCCATGCTTTGGACACTGGGCTAACAAACAGAGCTACCCTTCTTGTCACAGCTCACATTGATGTGCCATCCTGAATGAGCTGCACTTCCTGAGCCACTTGTGTAGGTTGTAGACACTACATCATGCTATTGTACATCTAAGTGTGACTGCAATGGCAAAATGCAAAAGTGACCAAAACAATAGCCAAAAAGAATGATGACAGAGAAATGGTCTGTAGTCACCCCCTGCAGAACTGCTCCTTTTATTGGGGTTGTCTTGCTAATTGCCTACCATTTCTACCAGTTGTCTGTTTCATTTGCATAACGGCAGGAGAAATTGATTCACAATCAGTGTTGCTTCATAACTGGACAAGGTGATTTCACAGAAGTGTGAATAGACTTGGAGTTACATGGTGTTGTTTGAGTCTTCCCATTATTTCATTGAGCATTGTATATATAACGTTCTGCTGCACAATTCACATTTAACATATGCAGGTCACTATGGATTTGCTGCCTGCAAAATGAACATAAATTGTTATCATTAGTTGCCAAACTTGTTTTAATATTTTGCATTTGATAAATATATTCTTTATGCATAAAGTTTTCATCATTTATTGATATTTTAGCCAGGAGGTGTCTTGGAGGAAAAGTCACACAGCTCTCTGATCTGTATAAAAGAGGGAGGTAAGGAAACATTATATTATCTAATGATAGAAGTAAGAATTGTATTTAGCAAAAACGTACCAAAAGTCTGGTGGAAATTGGACTTAAAAATAAAGTAAAAGGAAATGGAGTACAGAAAGATTTGCCTTTATTAGTATTTAGTATTAATGGTATTTAGCTTTTCAGCCAGGTTTGGACTGGCCCACAGGAGAACAGGAGAATCCTCTGGTGGGCCGCTGTGCAGGAGTGGGAAATAAATCTGTGCCGTGCTTACTATGAATGTGAATAATAATTAGAATGTGAATAGTTAGCAAAAATTAAGGTTTTTGAAATGTAATATTTAGTTAAGTGGCTATTCCGACAGATGAAACATTTTAATGTTGCGAAAAACGCTTTAATAATATTGTATTGTAAACAGTTTTTTCTGTTTTATTATAGATGAACCTAAAGTGGAAGTGATATCTCTGAAGATCCCTGACAACATTCTGGAGGATTCTGCAAGAGCTCATGTAACAGTGTTGGGTAAGTCATCTGGACCGCCATCAGAAATATCTGGGCCCAAGATGGGGAGTTAGTCAATGTTCCTACACCTCCCTTTATGTCCATTAAAGGGGTACTCCCATCTCCAAGATCCTGTGCCCAAATGTAGTACTGTAGGTGTAATAATAATATTAGCCAATGCTAGAAATGTAGTACAGTTCTTCTGATTTGCTATGTCGCTTACACAATGTACAGGAAATTGCAGTAGCTTAAGTATCTATGGCTTATTTTTGCACCCAATTCTGCCGTTTTTATTAATAATACTTAATAATAATTTTAATTGTTTAATTTTTAATGGGGGAAAAGTGGGTGATTTTAATTTTTATTTTTTTCATGCTTTTAAAAACTTTTTTTATACTTTTTTTTCTGTATTTAAGAATTCCCTTAGAAGACTCAAAACTGCAATCGTCTGGTCGCCCGTGCTATACATAGGAGGGCTTCAGCACTGCTGAGGCTACTTTCACATTAGCATTTTTTAGCGCAGCGCTTCGTGTGCAATAGAAACGCATGCAAAAAACGCATCATGCGTTTTTGCATGCGCTTGCGCTTTTTAGGCGCATGCGTTTTAACCAGTTTCTAGCCATGTCAACTCTTCAAAAGCATGCGTACGCATGTCCATGCGCACGCCTGTGTTCCCATAGACTGTAGTGTATTATTTTGTTGCATTCCGTGCGCAAGCGTGCGCATGCGTTTTTTTTACGCCATTGGACGGACCCAAAAATGCAACAGGTTGCGTCTGGTGCGCACCTTTATAAAAACGCATGCGCACGAAAACGCATACGAACGCGTGCAAACGCTAGACCATGCGCACGCCATGTTAAACATAGGTGCGCATGACGCATGCGCATGGATGCGCACAATGCGCTGCGCAAAAAAATGCTAATGTGAAACCAGCCTAAGCATAGCTAAAATCATGATCTTCTATGAAAGCCGGCCATTGGTTGGTTTTCGCTGGAGGATCATAATGACAGGCACAGGGGTTATCAGCGGACCCCCACTGTCATGGCATCTAACGGTGCCCCACTATGATGTCACGGGCTTGCCAGTGGGTGTGTGGGATAGAAAATACATTTAACACAACATTCTGATTTAAAGAATAGGTAATTTACTAATGATAGCTTCCCTATAACCTCACAGAACATTGTCTAGACTGGGCAAAACTGCGCCCACTTCTCAACTGAGAGCAAGACTAATAACTCACAGCAGGCATAGACTGCGAAAATGAAGCGATGAATGGAAGCATAAATTACAGAGGAATTTAATAAATTATAGACCAAATCATTCTGAGATATACATCTGTATTGCAGTGTCTTGTCATTTTACTGTATTGCCTGGGCTCGGAGACATTCATCGGGGCCCCAGCTGCAAAGACAACTTTGGATAAAGCAGTGGAGTGCTCAATAGAGACATGAACAGTATAATTCTGTGGGTTATTAGTTTAGTTAGATTGTGGTTTATTAGATTATAGTGGAGCATATCGATTTTCTTAGTGACCATTGCCGAATTGTATGTAATTCTAATGGTACACTCACATTTATAGAGATGCACATATATAAATATATCTACATATATAAAATATGTATCACATATTCAGTTTACTTTTATTATGATTTCATATTAATTACCGCAATTATATTAAGTCATGTTATCACCGTGCAGGAGATCTGATGGGCACGGCCATGCAGAATCTTGATCGTCTCCTGGCCATGCCATATGGTTGTGGAGAACAGAACATGGTTCTCTTTGCTCCCAATATCTTCATCTTGCAATATCTGGAGAAAACTAATCAACTCAACAATGAAATCCAGAGCAAAGCCAAGAAATTCCTGGAGAGCGGTGAGAAATTCTATTGATTTCTGAGGTTCTATATTTGTATATAAGTGAATTCTGGAATTCAGGGATTGAATTAGTTTAGGCATAAATCCTCATATAATCCTACTCTGCAGATTATAGGTTGGTGGTAGACATAAAATGAAGCTATGTGGATAGACATATTACAATATCACACTCACCGGTATTTGTTGCTAATGTTGCGTTTACATGACACCTTCTTATGATATGCACAAAAGTATTGTGACACCTACACATTACACCTACAGTAGCTTTTATGACATTTCATTATAGATTCATAGACATTAACCTAAATGGTCAAATGTATTTGTAGGAGTCAAAAGAAACTAAAAAAAAAAATAAATGGAAATGACTCCTCTAGGGGACCGATATATAAGAATAATATAATAATAATTCAAACTTTATTAAATACATAATGTAGTGTTTGCAAGAAGAAAAACTACTCAAAATGGGGGAGATAAAAACAAGGCAGGTACAATAATAAAAAATAAATAAAAAAATATATTAAAAAAATAAAATAAAGAATTAAATAATAAAAAAGAATAATGAAAAAAAAACAAAGAACACCGCTTCTATTATATATATACAGTATATATATATATATATATATATATATATATATATATATATATATATATATATATTCTTTGTTTATAATAATCTCTCTCCAAATATTCTGTAGGATAATTGACACTTTTTATGTGCCACCATGGCTTTAATCTATTTTCTGCAGTATTATTAGTGTATGTAGCCAATTGGTGATACTTTATGTATCAGCGGTTTATGTGCTTTTTATCTCTATGTTTATACATATAAATATATACTATTTGATGTTGTACAATTCTATGCCATCATTTAATAAAGGCTATTTCATTGATTAATTCCTTTTTTTGTTCTTGTTTTTTTTTTACTATTCTTTTTAATTACTTAATTCTTTATTTTATTATTTGTTTAACATATTTTTCATTTATTTTTTATTATTGTACCTGCCTTGTTTTTATCTCCCCCATTTTGAGTAGTTTTTCTTCTTGCATGTACCCGGATGGTCTGCCATCTATTTTTTCCAAGGGGTAGTTTATCTGTTATATATATATATATATATATATATATATATATATATATATATACACTGTATATGTATATACTGCATATATATATATATATATATATATATATTTGATTCATTTATATATTTTTATTACCTGTATTTTGATATAACATCCTTGTGTGTGTAATCTATAATGTAGTGTTTGTTAGTAAGTTGATGTTACAGTTCACATGAACTATATGGAATCAGTCATATTAGAAGGAATATTAAACCAAGTAAAGGTAAGGGTAGAAAACAATGTCTCCCCCTAGTGGTGGAAATAGATAAGGCATGACTCATCTTGATACATTATTAGCCTATAAAGAGAGCACGGCACTCAGGAATAGTTTAGTTGTTGGTGCTCAAGTCGGGTATCCAACCCATCAATCAATCAAAAATGACAAAAATCTTGGCACTCAATATGTGAAATATTCAGACACTTTTATTTTGTGCATCCAGACAGAAAGGTTTAAACGTTTTCGGTCCAGCATAAGACCTTCATCAGAAAAACCTCGTTTACTGAAATATACATACAAAAGAAGAACTAAAGCAAGGCGTTAATTGCTGTCCGCATCATCACAGAAATACATACTAACAAAAGACATGACAAAAATATATGTTACAACTTCATCAAAAATTCAAAGGAGAGAGAGAGACGGCTCGTAGAGGTACTATCCAAGGGTGCTTTGCTGAGTCAGGCGATGGTAACTCCAAAAGTGCTGTGCTGGTCGTTAAGGAAGAGGGAGCCTATAAGTGAGTATTGTTGAGCATAGAAGGAACTACAACAGATAATTACTCGTGATAGTATGGTGCGCCCTTGAGTTTTGAAGGATACAGGTATAGCGATATCTCATACATGTGCAATCTAGTGCTTCCAAGATGGCTAGGAATAGAAGTCACACCAATACCTGAAATAAATAAATCCTTGTAATGGTAGCCAAAAGAAGGACAAAGTAGAGAGTCTAAAGGCAAAATGGAGGTTCTAAGTAAATGCAATAGATGTGACACAATGTATATGGCAGTCATGTAGCAGCACAGAACCAACTATGTGTGGTCATGTAGACAAGGCAATTAACGCCTTGTTTTTGTTCTTCTTTTGTATGTATATTTCAGCAAACGAGATTTTTCTGATGAAGGTCCTATGCTGGACTGAAAACGTTCGAACCTTTCTGTCTGGATGCACAAAATAAAAGCGTCTGAATATTTCACATATTGAGTGCCAAGATTTTTGTCATTTTTCATCTTGATTAGAGTTGAGCGAAACGGGTCGAAAAAATTCAAAAGTCGCCGACTTTTGGCAAAGTCGGGTTTCATGAAATGAAACCCGACCCTAGGATGAGGTCGGCCACGAGGTCGGCGACTTACGCGCCAAAATCGCGTTTCAAAAGTTTGTTTTGCGCTCTTTTTCAGCCAATCAGGATCCACGGACACTGTGGGCAACGTGATGACATAGGCACAGGTCACCACCATCTTTCAGAAGGGCATTCAAGTGATTGGCTTGCTTTGGGGGGCGTCACAAGGGGTATAAAAGGGCGTGCACGCCGACCGCCATGTTACTCATGCTGATCTCAGAATAGGGAGGGCTGCTGCTGCTGATGATTTTGTAGGGAGAGCGTTAGGCAGGGAAGAAGACACCAAAAACTGCTTCTGCTGCTAGCGATTTTGCCTGTACAACACACCAGTCACTGTGCAGTGCAAGAGGAGGCTATATAGTGGTTATCAGTGGTGTTGGTTGTTGGGCTGCCTTCTAAGGCTTCCTGACAATCCTGCATTGCTGTTTACCCACTGCTCCGCAAACTGCTTTTTTAAAAGCAATCACAATTTTTTTTTTTTGTCCTGCTGAGGTACTGAGAGTGCATTTTTTCACACCATACAGCGGTGTACGCTCCTCACACAGTACCGTGTAACGGCTGTTATCACAGCCACAGTGATGCTATCAGTGAGTCACTCTGTGAGAATAAGTCGAGGACATGTTCCGTTCTTACAGACCTGCACTCTAGGGAGATTCCAATTCTGCCCAATTCTACATACACCTTGTAGTTTGTGATACACTAGCCAATTTCTGCCTGTGACATAGCGCTCAGATATTCAGTGGGCCTCACACAATCCATAAGTGTCCAGTGTCCACAAGTGTGTGCAGAAATTCAAAATCTCCCTTATCCTCTAGTCACTTTGGTCACAGCTCTGCCATCGAGCCTGTGACAGAGCGCTCAGATACTAGTCAGTGGGCCTCACACAATCCATAAGTGTCCACAAGTGTGTGCAGAAATTCAAAATCTCCCTTATCCTCTAGTCACTTTGGTCACAGCTCTGCCATCGAGCCTGTGACAGAGCGCTCAGATACTAGTCAGTGGGCTTCACACAATCCATAAGTGTCCACAAGTGTGTGCAGAAATTCAAAATCTCCCTTATCCTCTAGTCACTTTGGTCACAGCTCTGCCATCGAGCCTGTGACAGAGCGCTCAGATACTAGCCAGTGGGCCTCACACAATCCATAAGTGTCCACAAGTGTGTGCAGAAATTCAAAATCTCCCTTATCCTCTAGTCACTTTGGTCACAGCTCTGCCATCGAGCCTGTGACAGAGCGCTCAGATACTAGTCAGTGGGCCTCACACAATCCATAAGTGTCCACAAGTGTGTGCAGAAATTCAAAATCTCCCTTATCCTCTAGTCACTTTGGTCACAGCTCTGCCATCGAGCCTGTGACAGAGCGCTCAGATACTAGCCAGTGGGCCTCACACAATCCATAAGTGTCCACAAGTGTGTGCAGAAATTCAAAATCTCCCTTATCCTCTAGTCACTTTGGTCACAGCTCTGCCATCGAGCCTGTGACAGAGCGCTCAGATACTAGTCAGTGGGCCTCACACAATCCATAAGTGTCCACAAGTGTGTGCAGAAATTCAAAATCTCCCTTATCCTCTAGTCACTTTGGTCACAGCTCTGCCATCGAGCCTGTGACAGAGCGCTCAGATACTCAGTGGGCCTCACACAATCCAAAAGTGTCCAGTGTCCACAAGTGTCTGCAGAAATTCAAAATCTCCCCTGTCCTATAGACACCTTGTACCTTGTTTTACATTACTATACTGTATAGTTTGTTGGATTTTGTCTACATTTCTACCAAAAATGAGGAAGGCTGGTGGAAGAGGCCGTGGAATTGGGCGGGGGTTGGCAGCTGGTAATGATGGTGTTGGTGGTGGATCTGATGGTAGTGGCAAGAGCAAAATAGGACCGAATGCAGGAGGTGTTGAGCCTGCGTCATCGTCTGGCTACATAAGGCCTCGAACGCTTAGTTTTCTAGGAGTTGGCAAACCGCTTTTAAAGACAGAGCATCAGGAAAAAGTTTTGTCTTACATTGCTGACTCAGCCTCCAGCTCTATCGCCTCCTCTTCTTCAGTTGTAAAAAGTAAAAGCACTGAGTCGTCATTGGAGGCTCATGTTCATGAACCACACCTTTCCTTGTGTCCTTCACCCCAACCAAGATTGAAGGATGACGCAGGCCATACTACTGATTACTCCATGGAGCTGTTTTCACATACCATGCCTGGATTATCAAGTGAAATGGTGAATTACCCAGGCCAAGATGAATCTGACATGGAGTGCACTGATGCACAGCCGCTGATGGATGATTCTGCTGGTACATTCACTCAGAGCACTACATTGTCCCCGCAGTGTACAGAGCCAGATTCTGACCCTGATGAGACTCAGGTGCCCCTTCCCGCACACTATACCACCATACACGGTGACACAGAGGAAGGTGCACATGACATAGAAGAGGAGGTGATGGATGACCCAGTTGTTGACCCAGATTGGCATCCATTGGGGGAAGAGGGTGCTGCTTCCAATAGCTTAGATGAGGAGCATCCACAGCAGACATCGACATCGCAACAGGTGTTATCTGGCAGGCCCGGAGCACTCCAAAGACAGGTTCCAAACATCAAAAGAGTTGCTGGACAGCTTGTTCAGAGGGTCAAAAGATCACAGCGTGCTAGGCCGCAAAATGTCTGCCAAAGTAGGAAGAGTGCAGTGTGGCCCTTTTTTGAACAAAATCCTCATGATCAGGCCAAGGTTATCTGTAAGAAGTGCGCAAAGACCTTTAGCCGAGGGAAAAATCTGAAAAATTTGAATACCAGTTGCATGCTTAGACATTTAACCAGCATGTACTTGCAAGCGTGGACACAACACCAAACCTCAAGTGCCACATGTGCAACTGATCACAACGAAGGTAGTCAGCAACGCTACATTGTTTCCCCCACTGTAAGCCCACCGGTTAGCACAGCAGCAAATGTTGAGGTGTCGGTGCAATGCCACAGCAGTCAGGGAATCCCACTGTTATATCAACGAAAGACTGATTCTAGGCCATCAGAAAGAACAACAACTCCATCACCATCATCAACCCTCTCTCAGTCCGCCCTGTCCACCGCTACTTCCACCATATGCAGCTCTCAAGTCCAGCTCACCCTCCCAGACACTATGAGTAGGTCAAGAAAGTACTCAGTCTCTCATCCGCGTACACTGGGTTTGAACGCCCACATTGCCAAACTAATCTCGTTTGAGATGATGCCCTTTCGGTTGGTGGAAAGCGCAGCTTTCCGCGAACTCATGGCCTATGCAGTACCACGCTATGACCTACCCAGTCGCCACTTCTTCTCTCGCAAAGCCATTCCAGCCCTCCACCATCATGTGAAAGACCGCATTATCCATGCACTCAAGCAGTCAGTGAGTGGAAAGGTGCACCTCACAACTGATGCATGGTCCAGTCGGCATGGCCAGGGCCGTTACGTGTCCATCACTGCGCACTGGGTTAATGTGGTGGATGCAGGGTCCACAGGGGACAGCGGTGGTGGGACAGTGCTGCCTAGCCCACGGTATAGGAAACAGTTGGCTGTAGGCGTTCGACCCTCCTCCTCCTCCTCCTCCTCCAGAAGCGAAAGCTCGTCCACAGAGCGCAGTCGTACGAGCACTCCATCTGCAGCTGCCACTGTTGCACACGATGTGTCCCCCTATCGAGCAGCTAGTGGAAAGCATCAGCAGGCTGTGTTGCAGATGATGTGTTTGGGCGACAGACACACCGCCGAGGTACTGGCCGAGTACTTTCAGCGACAAACTGAGTCATGGCTGGGCAGTGTACATCTTGAGGCAGGCAAGGTAGTTAGTGATAACGGCCGTAATTTTGTGGCAGCCATAGCCCTTTCAAAACTCAGCCACATACCTTGCTTGGCTCACACCTTGAACCTGGTGGTGCAGTGCTTCCTCAAAAATTATCCGGAGTTAACAGCCCTGCTCCAGAAGGTGCGAAGACTGTGCACGCACATCCGCCGGTCGCCTGTACACTCCGTTCGTATGCAGAAGCTGCAGCGATTGCTCCACCTTCCCAACCACCGCCTCATTATCGACATTGCAACAAGGTGGAACTCCACCCTGCACATGGTGGAGCGGCTGTGCGAGCAGAGGCAGGCCATAATGCATTTGTGGGAGGATACACGGCAAGGCACTTTGAGAGCAGACATGGAGTTGACAGGTGTGCAGTGGTCGAAGCTGAAAGACCTCTGTAAAGTCCTTCAGTGTTTTGAGGAATGCACACGGCTGGTAAGCGCAGACGACGCCATCCTAAGCATGAGCATCCCACTTATGCGTCTGCTCATGCAAACTTTGACGCACCTTAAGGAGCAGGCGTCTGCAGCCAATGTTGATGAGGAGGAAGAGGAGGAGGGAATCCTTGATGACATTCAGCCATTGTCTGCTCAGGGACCTCTCCTGGACGAGGTGGAGGAAGAAGAGGAGGAGGAGGATGATGATGGGGATGATTACTTAGGGGAGGAGGATGCATCTCGTGGGGCAAGTGAAAATGTTGGCGTGGCAAGGTCTGGTACAGGGTTTGTGCGTGACTGGAGGGATGTGGATTTGCCAGAAAGTGCTCCTCCAACCAGCACTCGCAGTGCATCATTGACACCGGGAACATTGGCCCACATGTCAGATTATGCCTTGCGGATCCTAAAAAGGGACCCCCGCATTGCCAAAATGATGAACGATGACGACTACTGGTTGGCCAGCATCCTGGATCCACGCTATAAAGGCAAATTACAAAACATCATGCCACAGGAGAACCTTGACCTAATATTGGCTAATAAACAAGCAACTCTGGTAAATCGGTTGCTTGAGGCATTCCCAGCACACAGCAGCGGTGATGGTTCTCACACGAGCCGTTCGGGCCGGGGGCAGCTTGGCAGAGGTGTTCGTGGTGCACACAGCAGAAGTGGCATTGGAGACAGGGGTTTCATGACAATGTTGTGAACTGATTTTTCAAATACCGCTCACACAACTGGTAATACTGCATCAATGGAAAGTGACAGGAGACAGCAGTTGTCAACTATGGTTACAAACTACTTTTCCTCCCATATCGATGTTCTCCCACACAGGTCATTCCCCTTTGACTATTGGGCCGCTAAACTGGACACCTGGCTGAATTGGCCCAATATGCCTTACAGGAGCTCGCTTGCCCAGCTGCAAATGTGCTATCGGAAAGAGTCTTCAGTGCAGCTGGATCAATCCTGACAGAAAAAAGGACCCGTCTGTCAACCCAAAATGTGGATGATCTAACCTTCATTAAAATGAACCATGCATGGGTTTCCAAGGATTTTGTCCCACCTTCCCCTGATGACACATAGGGTGACAGAAAAATGGCTTGCTTTGGTCCACCTCTTCCTGGGACTTCACCTATTTCGCCTTTTGCATCAGCTGAATGTCCAACATCAACATATGCCACTTTCTAAAACTCCCTAACTGTGCTGCCTCCCCCCCATGGCCGGGGTCACCACCTAGCGCACGACACCGTGCGAGTGCCGTTGCCCTGGACAGGTGGGTAGGCCGACTCTTGGGCGCGGGCACTGGCACAGGGTCCCTCATAGTGCAATCAAGTGTCTCTGACGGTGGTGGTGCACACCCGCCGTCAGACACACCGCTGTACTATGAGGGGCCCAGTGCCAGTACCGACGCCCACGAGTGGGCCGCCCTTGCTTGGGCAGGGCCCCAGCATTTGCAATCTTTACCTCTCCCTGCTCCTCCGCTGTGTAATCTGGGCCGTCAAATCCATACTGTGCCTGACACCGTCTGAGCCTGCCTCCTAATGTATAGACATATATTTTGAATGTGTACGCTATACATACATGTTATCTGGGGATACAGTACCCTTTCTAACCTTTGTGCAATCACGTGCAATCCATACTGGGCCTAACACCGTCTGAGCCTGCCTCCTGATGTATAGACATATATTTTGAATGTGTACGCTATCCATACATGTTATCCGGGGATACGGTACCCTTTCTAACCTTTGTGCAATCACGTGCAATCCATACTGGGCCTAACACCGTCTGAGCCTGCCTCCTGATGTATAGACATATATTTTGAATGTGTACGCTATCCATACATGTTATCCGGGGATACGGTACCCTTTCTAACCTTTGTGCAGTCACGCGCAATCCATACTGAACCTAACACCGTCTGAGCCTGCCTCCTGATGTATAGACATATATTTTGAATGTGTACGCTATCCATACATGTTATCTGGGGATACGGTACCCTTTCTCACCTTTGTGCAATCACGTGTAATCCATACTGGGCGTGAGAACGGCTGGCGAGCTGTTAAGCAAGCTACAGCACCTGTGGTTTGCACACGTAAGTTTTTAATTTTTTCAGGAATGACGGTTAGGCCTAATTCCAGAACTGCGGTTGACCTGCACTTACTGGGAAATCATCGTTCGCGGGCAATAATTGTAATCAGTGATCCCCATCACTAACGTTGTTCAGCGGGTTATCTGCACCTGTAAGCGACAAACGCTGGCCTTTTCAGTGTAGCGCACATGCAGCCACGGACATGTAAGGGCATGACACACCAGTTATTGGCCAATCTCATGTGCCAGAGCCTCACGTGTCCCTCTAGTAAGCCGGACTCGGACCGCGGGGCATGACGGAGTCTCGTTCGTTAACGGAATTAAGCTTGCAATGTGTGCATCTGTTCTGTAGCTGGCATGGTTGAGGTTTCCCAGGTGGAGTCGAATTTAACCATAGGCTCCACTCCTGGTGGTGCCCTTCTGGACATTCCTTTAAGGTTCAGCTTTGCAACCATACTGCCCACGTAAAACAAACACTTTGCCTTCATGAACGCTGTTTGGAGGGTCATGACTCGTGGGAATAACGCCGCCCAATCAGTTAACCTGCTAGAGAGATCCATCGTTGCTCCCAAGCATGACATCACACTCCCTAGGAGGAAGGTAATGCCACTGTGGCGACCGTACTCCTGGGGGCGACACAAGTGCACTGATGCCCAGCCACTGCTCGATGAATCTGCTGGTACATTGACCACTACAGACTGTGATGTACAATGCCCGAAGATATGTTTTCTGTTGCAATGTGCTAACAAATCCTCCATCCTAGGACATTGTAAACTGTCAGTAGTAGGAATTCTTTCCCCCCAGGTTTTATCAACCCTGCCACTTCCTCTGGAAGAGCAGGAATGTTAATTAGCTAGACCATCTTCCTCACACCATTTGGCTTCTCTCAGCTGAAAGAGAAAAAAAGTGCGGGAACTAAACTCTTTGTTTGAAACCAGGAGTTTGAATAAAACAATAAGGGATTGTCCCGCGAAAACCATACCCAGCAGAAATATAAAAATCATATTTCTGCGATCCGAGCAGACCCAGCTTCGCTGTGGTGCCTGTTGCAAAACTCTCGGATGTCCAGAACCTGAGATATGATTTGCGCCCAAATGGACGGTCATATCGCATAGATGTTTGATGTTTTCTTGATGGGCTCATTACGCTGGGAAACATGATACCACTGATGAGTCCATACCAGCTTCTCCCATAAAGTTATAGCTAATCTAAGTTTTGTAGCCAAAACATAACTTGGATAAGAGAGGTGGGATCAACCCAGAATGCACCTCTCTGTGATGTCACATAGGAAAGTCTATAAGGCATTCCCTGGCAGAACCAGCTCAGAACAGCTCAAGTCGTCGTGCTAGAAAGATCCAGATGAGCGGAGAAGTGCAGCTCCGCCTCCACCCACCTTAGCCGCATGGTCTGCCTAAGGAACAATATGGAACTGTGAGTGTAATCTCTTTGTTTTCTCCACTTTTATTTTATACCTGTACTGTACATATTTTGTCTCAATTTTATAGCAACTTTTATCTGTAATCACTGTCCTCTTTCGGAAAATAAATGAAATAATTATTTAGATCTGTCTCCATGCTCTAAGACTCGAACTATACGCCTTTGATAGATAATCGCTACTAATTCAAAGGGTTTGCCACGGACCCTCTTAATTTAACACTGTGAATTAAGTAACCGTGACTGGTGGCAGCGCGTTGTGTACGGCTATTACGGCTTGCTGGCAGTACAGAAGGGTCTTATATTGCTGAATAAGGGTCTGCAGCCACAGCATTGATAATTCCCTTACTGCAGAAGCCTAATTGCCGGTTCACAACAGGCAGCCCGTCCGGCGACCAATTATCCTAGGTGCAGTTCCCTGACTGACCTGAGGGTAAGGGGGGCGCCGGAGAGCTGTGAGTTCCAAAGTGGAACTGAGAAAGTGGGATATACATAAATCCCCGCAGTACTTGGAAGATTGATAGCAGTGGTGGGGCATCCAAATTAAACTCCCCCTGCGGCAAATTGTAGAGCGAGATTAGCTTGCTGGATATTTTTGTCACATGGTGCCGGTGGTGGGATAACTAAGATAAGCCCCAACGGTGCCTGTGATAGCTGTGTGCCGGCATTGTGTCACGTCCCTCCGTCCGCTGATACACCCGTGTCAGTGGTGGGATTGTGACATAGTGGTGACACAGGGTCCGCTGTCCGTCGCGTTTTGGTGGCAGCGGGACCCCCGTTAGTATCGCCCGTAAGTAGACGAACGGCGGTGGGCTGTTCGTCACATATTGGTGGCAGAGCGGTGGGATAATCCTAGAGCATTAGTGATTTGGTTTGAGCAATCATTCCTCTCACTAAAAACCTGCACGGTTCCTGCGGGAATCCTGCATCATAGGTTTTGGAGAACAGACTCAGTGGTTACTAGTTCTGAGACATTTGTGTGTACATACAAGTATTCCCTCCCATTTCTTCGTTTTTCTTTTTCTATCTTTTATTTGGCAACCATGGCGGCAAAAGGAGAACCTTGGTACAACCGGCAGACAAAGGAAGTTCTTGCTGGGTTATGCACGTACCAAGGCCTTGACGCCACGAACAAAAACAGAGCTCAAATGATCGCGGCTCTAGTGCAGCTGGACAACGACCAGAATCCAGCGAGCGCAGAAGTTGGCCCAAGTGGCAATGGGGCTGCAGCAGAGGCTCCACTCCTGAGCGCTGGCCCCACATTCAACCAGGACGGGGTGGACCCCTATCTGCAAATGGCCTTGGACGCACTCCCCGCCGAAGACAGTGATGGGCGGGTGAGGCTGATCCAGCAATATCGGCAGGAGGCCCAAGCCGAGCGTCAAGCCTAGGCTGAGAGAGCTGAGCGCCGAGCGGAGGCTGAGAGAGCAGAGCAGCGAGCCGAGAGGGAGGCGCAGAGGGCCCATGAACTGGAGGTACTCCAGCGGGGTGGGAATGCCCCCACAGCCCGAAGCAGTGAGCCCAGCAGCGTCCAGACTCCTAAACCCCGGCCAGAGCATTTTCCCGTGATGGAAAAGGATGGGGACTTGGACACATTTCTGCGAGCCTTTGAGAAAGCCTGCAGACAGTACCAGCTGCCTAGAGACCAATGGGCAAGGTACTTGACCCCAGGGCTAAAAGGCAAAGCCCTGGAGGCATTTGCTTCTCTTCCGCCAGAAGCCGATGACGACTATGACGCCATAAAGCAGGCGCTGATCGCCAAATACCGGCTGACACCTGAGGTATACCGAAAGAAGTTCCGACACCTCCAACGTGGCCCACACGATAGCTACAGTGATGTGGTGCAAGGACTCAGGACCCACTTTGACCAGTGGATCCATGGACTGTCCGTTGAAACCTTTGAGCAGCTACGGGACCTGATGATCAAAGACCAGTTCCTGCATCTCTGCCCAGCTGAGGTCCGACAGTTCATCCTGGACCGCGAACCAACGAACGCGGACAAAGCGGCGCAGATCGCCGACAACCACGAGGCCAACCGGAAGCCCGAGACGCGGAGGCCAGTCGCCACCAGCTGGAAAGGGGGTAAGCCAGCAACCAACCCCAATGCCCCAGCTAGCCGTCCCTCCGGAGGCCCAGTCCCTGTTGCCAACAGCAGGCCGGCTACTGACAGTCGCCTGTGTCACCACTGCCAGCGGCCTGGTCACTTCTTTTACACCTGTCCGAATAGGCCGAAGAACCCCCCAGCCAAGGCCCCCGGGCCCAACGCCTCTGTTCTTTTGGTGGGAGGTGTGGTTGGGAGGGCTGACGACAACGTTCAACCTGTTCAGGTGGGGGCCCGTCTTGCTACAGGCCTCAAGGACACCGGGGCTGAACGAACCCTCATCCGTCCTGGACTGGCGGCCCCTGAAGAGTTTGTTGAGGGGAAAACCCTGACTGTCACCGGGATTGGAGGCACCCGTTGTCCCTTGCCAGTGGCACGAGTTTTTCTTGACTGGGGTGCCGGGAGCGGGTTGAGGGAGGTGGGAGTGTCTGAAAACCTGCCCACTGATGTTTTATTGGGGACTGACTTGGGGAGGATGGTTGCATACTATGTCCCTGACACCCTTCCCCAAACTGATAATAAGGGTAACGTTAACCCTGATGATGTTGATGATGGGAAACTGAATGTGTTACCTGCTAATGCCTTGATGAGTAATGATGCAACTAACAACCATTCTTTCCCAAGGTATGATGCTGATGCTGATGTGAATGTACCAAAGCAAACTGATAACCATTCTTTTCCTAGGAATGATGATGTTGATGTATCTGTGCCGACTGAACCCGTTAACCCTTTCTTTGAAACGGTAGATGTGTCCACAGGTACCGAGGTGCTCAGCCCCGTCACTCTGCGGAGTGAGACGGCTGAGGAACCCCTGGCAGGAGCAAGCAACGGTGCTCAAGAGAATGGGGAGGTGCATGGGGACCATGAGGAAGGTAATGCCATGCAGCTGACCAGTGCCACCGAGGAAGGTAACTGGCCCATAAGTAGCACTGCTCCTAAAGTGTTGGGGGTGGATGGGGAGGTAGAGCCCAGGGCAGCACCAGCTGGTGGGTCTGAAGAAATCCCCAGGGAGACAGCATACATAGCAGCTGTCACACGCAGTCAGAGTGCCCAGATCGCAGGTAACGCACTGTCTTCTGGACCCTCTGCTGCTACAGGAGAGACTGAACCAGAGGTGAACCCAGAGCCGGTTCCAGAGGGTCCCAGTAAAGAGGGGACCCTGACGTCACTTCTGGCAGCCTCCAGCATGGAGTTCCAGGCTGCTCTGCACTCAGATGCCAGCCTGGAGAAATTGAGAGGTCTCGCCGAGACGCCCACCTCCAAGTCTGATAAGGAGAGGGTGTTCTGGGAACGAGGAAGGTTGTACCGGGAGACAGTACCCGGAGATCCTAAAAAGGAGTGGTTGAGGGAAAGACAGCTGGTCGTCCCCTATCAGTTCAGAACTGAGTTGTTGCGGATTGCCCATGAGATTCCACTCGCTGGACACTTGGGGATCAGCAAAACAAAGGCACGGCTGTCTCAACACTTCTATTGGCCCAAGATGGGGACAGATGTAACACACTACTGCCGCTCCTGTGCCACCTGTCAAAAAGTGGGTAAGGCGGGGCCTGCTCTTAAGGCTCCCCTTATTCCTTTGCCGGTGATAGAGGAGCCTTTCCAGAGAATCGCGGTGGACATTGTAGGACCGCTGTCCGTCCCCAGCAGCTCCGGAAAGCGATACATTCTCACCGTGGTAGACTACGCTACCCGGTACCCAGAGGCAGTAGCTCTGTCTTCAACCAGGGCAGATAAGGTGGCTGACGCACTGGTGACCATCTTTTCAAGAGTAGGATTTCCCAGGGAGATGCTTACCGATCAAGGGCCCCAATTCATGTCTCGCCTAATGGAGGCTCTCTGTGAGAAAATGCAGGTGACGCAGCTGGTATCGAGTCCGTATCACCCACAGACTAATGGTTTGTGTGAACGTTTCAACGGTACCCTCAAACAGATGCTCCGCATACTGGTTGAGACCCAAGGGCGCGACTGGGAGCGGTACCTCCCACACCTGCTGTTCGCTTACAGAGAAGTTCCGCAGGCCTCGACCGGGTTCTCCCCCTTCGAGCTCCTGTATGGCAGGCGAGTCCGGGGACCCCTTGGGTTGATAAGAGAATCCTGGGAAGATGAGCCAAACCCCACAGAAGTGTCCATCGTGGATTATGTCATGCGCTTCCGTGACAAGATGCAGACCTTGACGCAGTTGGTGCATGACAACATGACGCAGGCTCAGGCTGACCAGAAGCACTGGTACGACCAGAACGCCCGGGAGCGGACCTACCAGGTGGGTCAAAAGGTGTGGGCGCTGGTCCCTGTACCAACGGATAAGCTTCAGGCAGCCTGGGAAGGCCCGTACGTCGTCCACCAACAGCTCAACCCGGTCACCTACGTGGTCACGCTTGACCATGCTCGGGGTAGGCGCAAGGCCTTTCACGTCAACATGCTGAAGGCGCACTACGAACGTGAAGCTTGCGTCCTACCGGTCTGCAATCTGCCAGAGGATGGGGAGGAAGATTCCCTCCTGGACATGCTGGCCCAGGCCAAGGCCAATGGGTCCATTGAGGACATGGAGATAAGTGGTTCGCTCACCGTGTCCCAGCGGTTGCAGTTGATGGCCACCCTGGAACTCTTCCGGCCCGTGTTCACCAACCGTCCTGGGAGGACGGAGTTAGCGGTTCATGAGGTGGACACCGGGAATCATGCCCCATTACGGCGAACACCTTATCGGATCTCTGAAACGGTGCAACAAGTCATGCGCCGAGAGGTCGATGAGATGTTAAGGCTGGGAGTGATTCGACGGTCAAAAGGTGCGTGGGCTTCACCTGTAGTCCTCGTTCCTAAAAAGGATCGAACCACCCGGTTCTGCGTGGACTACAGGGGGCTCAACGCCATCACAACCTCTGATGCCCACCCAATGCCGCGCATCGAGGATCTGCTCGAGCGGTTGACAAACGCCAACTACATATCCATCATGGATTTGAGTCGGGGATACTGGCAGATTCCCCTGAGCCCTGAGGCGCAGGAGAAATCCGCCTTTATCACCCCCTTTGGACTGTACGAGTCCACGGTCATGCCCTTCGGCATGAAGAATGCCCCTGCCACTTTCCAGCGGATGGTCAACCACCTGCTTCGGGGACTGGAGGAGTACGCCGTGGCGTACTTAGACGATATTGCCGTCTTCAGTTCCACCTGGGAGGAACACCTTCAGCACCTCCAGGAGGTGCTCAAGCGTCTTCACCAGGCAGGCCTGACCATCAAGCCGGGGAAGTGCCAGATAGGCATGCGCAAGGTCCACTACCTGGGGCACCGGGTAGGCGGGGGTTCCATGAGTCCGGAGCCAGGAAAAGTGGACGCAATCGTGTCCTGGCCCACCCCCAGGACCAAGAAACAGGTGAAGTCCTTCTTGGGCACTGCAGGGTACTATAGGCGGTTCGTACAGGACTATAGCGCCCTTGCCAAACCCTTGACTGACCTCACCAAGCAGAGGCTACCCCAAACAGTCAACTGGACAGATGACTGTGAGGCGGCTTTCCAAGCTTTGAAAGCAGCCCTGTGCAACTCTCCAGTGTTGAGAGCAGTCGACAGCAGTCGCCCGTTTCTGGTACAGACCGACGCCAGCGAGTTTGGCCTCGGTGCTGTGCTTAGCCAGGTCGACTCGGGGGACCAAGAGCACCCCGTGTTGTACCTGAGCCGGAAACTTTTGCCGAGGGAAGTGGCATACTCGACCATCGAGAAGGAGTGTCTGGCCATGGTGTGGGCACTGCAGCGTTTGCAGCCCTACCTGTATGGGCGCGCCTTCACGGTGGTAACCGACCACAACCCACTGAGCTGGTTGCACACCGTGTCGGGAACCAATGGAAGATTGCTCCGCTGGAGCCTTGCCCTTCAACAGTACGATTTTACTGTAAAACACAGGAAGGGCAGTGAAAACGGCAATGCCGATGGGTTGTCCCGCCGGGGCGAACCCGCTGAGGTGCGCATGGCAGATTACCGAGAGGTAATGCCTCCTTAGCGCCCTCTTAAGGGGGGAGGTGTGATGTACAATGCCCGAAGATATGTTTTCTGTTGCAATGTGCTAACAAATCCTCCATCCTAGGACATTGTAAACTGTCAGTAGTAGGAATTCTTTCCCCCCAGGTTTTATCAACCCTGCCACTTCCTCTGGAAGAGCAGGAATGTTAATTAGCTAGACCATCTTCCTCACACCATTTGGCTTCTCTCAGCTGAAAGAGAAAAAAAGTGCGGGAACTAAACTCTTTGTTTGAAACCAGGAGTTTGAATAAAACAATAAGGGATTGTCCCGCGAAAACCATACCCAGCAGAAATATAAAAATCATATTTCTGCGATCCGAGCAGACCCAGCTTCGCTGTGGTGCCTGTTGCAAAACTCTCGGATGTCCAGAACCTGAGATATGATTTGCGCCCAAATGGACGGTCATATCGCATAGATGTTTGATGTTTTCTTGATGGGCTCATTACGCTGGGAAACATGATACCACTGATGAGTCCATACCAGCTTCTCCCATAAAGTTATAGCTAATCTAAGTTTTGTAGCCAAAACATACTTGGATAAGAGAGGTGGGATCAACCCAGAATGCACCTCTCTGTGATGTCACATAGGAAAGTCTATAAGGCATTCCCTGGCAGAACCAGCTCAGAACAGCTCAAGTCGTCGTGCTAGAAAGATCCAGATGAGCGGAGAAGTGCAGCTCCGCCTCCACCCACCTTAGCCGCATGGTCTGCCTAAGGAACAATATGGAACTGTGAGTGTAATCTCTTTGTTTTCTCCACTTTTATTTTATACCTGTACTGTACATATTTTATGTCTCAATTTTATAGCAACTTTTATCTGTAATCACTGTCCTCTTTCGGAAAATAAATGAAATAATTATTTAGATCTGTCTCCATGCTCTAAGACTCGAACTATACGCCTTTGATAGATAATCGCTACTAATTCAAAGGGTTTGCCACGGACCCTCTTAATTTAACACTGTGAATTAAGTAACCGTGACTGGTGGCAGCGCGTTGTGTACGGCTATTACGGCTTGCTGGCAGTACAGAAGGGTCTTATATTGCTGAATAAGGGTCTGCAGCCACAGCATTGATAATTCCCTTACTGCAGAAGCCTAATTGCCGGTTCACAACAGGCAGCCCGTCCGGCGACCAATTATCCTAGGTGCAGTTCCCTGACTGACCTGAGGGTAAGGGGGGCGCCGGAGAGCTGTGAGTTCCAAAGTGGAACTGAGAAAGTGGGATATACATAAATCCCCGCAGTACTTGGAAGATTGATAGCAGTGGTGGGGCATCCAAATTAAACTCCCCCTGCGGCAAATTGTAGAGCGAGATTAGCTTGCTGGATATTTTTGTCACATGGTGCCGGTGGTGGGATAACTAAGATAAGCCCCAACGGTGCCTGTGATAGCTGTGTGCCGGCATTGTGTCACGTCCCTCCGTCCGCTGATACACCCGTGTCAGTGGTGGGATTGTGACATAGTGGTGACACAGGGTCCGCTGTCCGTCGCGTTTTGGTGGCAGCGGGACCCCCGTTAGTATCGCCCGTAAGTAGACGAACGGCGGTGGGCTGTTCGTCACACAGACCACTACATTCCCCTCGCACGCTACACGGCCTGAATCTGACCCTGATGAAACTCAGGTTACCCTTCCCATATACAGTTCCATCTTACACGGTGACAAAGAGGAAGCTGCAGATGAAAGTGCAGGTTCGGCCCACCCGCCATCAGACACACCACCGTACTATCAGGGGCCCTGTGCCAGTGCCGTCGCCAACGAGTGGGCCCCCCTGCTTGCTCAGGATCACAGCACTTGCAAGGTTGAAATACTGTGCAGTGAGATGGAAGATGGGGACGACGAGGAGTCCAGACTAGTCCAGGGATTCCCTAGCGAGGAGACTTATTTGATTGTTTTCAATGTTGGGACAGCAATTTTTGGGGAGCACTATACTCTGGAGAATGATAGATGGGTCCCACCATACACTGGAACATTCCAAAGGTGGACATCAGACACTGGAGCAGCATTTACAGGGCCCATTATACACTAGAGCATTAGAAATGGGGCCCATTATGTTTGGAGCATTATTTGGGCCCATAAGACAGTGGAGCTTCATCCATGGGGACCAACATATACTGTAGCATTATGTGGAGCTCATCATATACTGTTTCAAACATTATATGGGACCAATGATTCTGTATGGAGAAATAGATGGGCCTCGTCATGAGATGTAAAAAGTGAAGTATTTTTCATTGTACTATACCGCTATTTCTCTGCCGTATCGGAGCATGATGAGTTGTGGTATGTGTTAAAGGGGCGCTCTTTCGCCCAGGGCACATGAAAACCTGGAGTCAGCCCCCCCCCCACAACTTTAGCCAAATAACCCCCATTTTTCAGTGCGTAACTTGTATTATGAAGTTAATTAAGGTTGACAAGCTTAAGTAAGAAGAATTGATGCTTTTGGCATTCAAATGGGCACTGTAGGTGTGTTTCCTGTCCTCCTCTCACTGCCGACTTTTATTCCCCATTGACTTACATTGGGTTTCGTGTTTCGGGACGACCCCGACTTTTCCCTATAATCGGACGATCTTGCTCGACCTGACTTTTGGAAAAGTCGGGTTTCACGAAACGAAACTCGACCCTAAAAAACCAAAAGTCGCTCAACTCTAATCTTGATACATTATACATACAATTATGTAAATGAAGGCACTATTCAGATGTATTAGTTAGAAATGAATGCAAATAAACATTATATCAAAGCAGATTCAGAAGTATTTATAAAAGGTATCTCAGACTTTGCATGCCGGAAGATATAACCACCAACATTTAAATAATTTTAAAATAACAATGCAGCACTTGGAAGTAATCACATGAAATTTGCCACCAGAGACCCACTTTAAAGCAACAGCAATTTCCTTTCTTTCTACCACTGCAGAGTCCATTGGTGGTGGCTTTACACCACTCCATCTAACACTTGGCATTGTGCTTTGTAATGGAAGACTTGTATAGATCCGTAAGCCTCAATCTATTTATGCGCTGATGTTAATACCAAAAAAGGTTAGGACTCTGCGGTTGTTAATCAGCAGATCGTTTACAACTTTTATGCCCTGTGCACATTAGCACTTTGCAATCCCATACTGTAACGGTACATGGTGTCTGCTTCGTAGCTCAGTTGTTGTGGTCCCTTCCACTTTTCAATAATACCACTTATATTTGATTGTGGAATACTATCACCGGAGTATGATGGGATCAGAGATTTAGTTAGGGCTCACATGGTGAGATTAAGTCATGAAAGCGCAGGTCAGTCAGGGTGAACTCATGAACGAAGGGTGATATCACAGTGTGCTGGGTTTGTAGGATGAAATGAGGCCCCTGTATAATGGGCTATGCTAGATGCCAGACAGACAAATGGAGCAGGAAACACTGGAGGCTACAGGATTGTAGCAAAACAAAGATATAGACTGTTCATATTACGCTGTGATCATCTTTGCAAACTCATGTGGTTTCTACAACCTGCTTCTGCTTTTACTCAGACTTGCTGTTTAATGAGTCTGTTATCTGCTGATTAACCCATCATCTGCTGTCAGCATTATGAACTATTACTTAGAGACTGTTCACATTATACTGCAGTAAAGTCCTATGCATCTTGCATCTACTGCTCCATTAGTCCTGCTGATAAACTCATCAACCTCTTTCTGATTAATCCATCATCTGCTGTGAGCTTCTACTTTTACTTGGACATGCTGTTTAACCAGCCTATTATCGGCTGATCAACCTATTATCTGCTGTAAGCATTATGAACTATTATTTAGACTGTTCACATTAGACTGCAGTAAACTCCAATGCATCTGGCATCTACTGCTCCATTAGTCCTGCAGATTAATTTATCTGCTACTTTCTGATTAATCTATCATCTGCTGTGAGCATTAGGGCTCACTCCCACTGCTGTGTAACACAGCTGAGTGCTATACAATGTTTTATTGGATAGCACTCGGTCCAATATTACAATATGGGGCAGTGCAGATCAGCGATTATTTTCTCATGCTTATTGATGAGAGCATCCTACTCTTATCAGCCTATGCTGCTGCTTTGCTTATAACAGAGCCGGCTGATGGCAGTATTCATCAGCCGGCACTTGTGCTATAAAAAGAATAAATAAGAATAAAAAAATAACATGGGGTCACTTCTATTTTTGATAACCAGCACAGGCAAAACTGACAGCTGTGGGCTGCAACCCTCAGCTGTCAGCTTTATCATTACTGGCTATCAAGAATAGAGGGGTCCCCATGCTGTTTTTTTTTATTATTTAAGTAATTTAAAAAAATGGTGTAGGGTCCCCCCCATTTTTGTCAACCAACCAAGCTAAAGCAGATAGCTGGGGTCTGGTATTCTTAGGCTGGTTACGGGTCATTGACATTGGAGACTTCCAGCCAAAAAGTAGCAGCCCACATCCACCCCACAAAAGGTGCATCTATTCGTTGCGCCAATTCTGGTGCTTTGCCCGGCTCTTCCAACTTGTCCTAGTGCGGTGGAAAGTGGGATAATACTTGTGTGGTTGATGTCAGCTGTTTTATGGCTGCTAACATCAAGCCCACAGGTTAGTAATGAAGAGGGGTCTATAAGATACCTATCCATTACTAACCTTATGGTTAGGTTGTAAAAAGGACAGAATAAAATCCTTTATTTGAAAGAAAGACACTGACTCCTTTATTTGAAGTAAAAATAGAAAGCACAGTTTTACTCACCTTATTCAATTGAAGCCATTGTCACCTGTAAAAAATCAGAAAATAATAAACAGCCATATACTCACCTTACGCTTAATCCACCGATGCCCATGATACCTGGAAAAAAACAGAAAATAATAACCATACCCCTGACCTGTCCGATGTGTTTTCAGCAACAGTAGGCATAGGCTGGTGGGAATAGTACTCTCTCACCAGCCAAAGCTTCTGACTAGAGGTAACCATTTACTGCCATTCATCTGACAGCATGGGAACCACAACTCTCTAACTGGCAGTAATAATCTTACCGCATATCAGAACCTGTGTTTTTGGTGCTGTCATGCAGAATACAGCATGGCAAACAATGGATATTTGGGCCTTCTATTCATCTGAATGGGGTCCTGGTTTGGGCTAAGGTACCCAAACCAAACTTTTTTTTAGATGTTCAGCCAAACCTGCCGGTCTCGAACATCCATGGGTTCGCTCTCACTACCCATAGACCATGACTGGAATATAAATTTACCCTTATATTTAGCAAAACATGTGTGTTAGTCTATTTTATGTCTTGCATTCTGAAACATGAACCAGGAAGGATTGCTGTTATAGGAGAAGAGCTAATAAGGGGGTTTGAAATGTGACAAAGCTACACATCGATATCCCACACACGGAGAAACCTAAGCTATGGTGGGGGCATGTTCTGTCTCTAGGATGTTGCTGCTAGCTTATGTTTGCGTAACTCATACAGTGAGAAGTACATGGCCCATTTAAAGGCAATCTGATAACACCCATTTGGAGTTAAAAAAAAAAAGGGATTGAATTTTTTTCTGGGACAGAGAAAAAAATCGGAATTCAATGATTAAATGGGTTATTCAGGCCTTTGCTTATTTTTTTTCTTATGGGGCTAAGAACTTACAGGCAGGTAGTTCCTAACAATCTGCCTGTTCTACCTGGTGCCTACCTCTGCCGGCACAGAATGATCCCGGACTGCTCCTGCCTGTAATTCAGCTTCTTTTCTTGACCTTACATTAACTGAGCAGCTATGCCTTTTCTGCTCTGATCTACTGTATCAAGAGGGCGTCACTTCAGACATCATACTGATTGACAGCTCTCTGCAGTTAAGCAGTAGTGCGCCGGCTATCAATAAGAATGACATTGGCCATGATGCCCAACAATAAAGCAGAAGAGAAGAAGCTGCTCTGTTAATGTGACATCACTGGAAGTCACCGAGTTGCCGGCATGAGCAGTCTGTGACCGATCTAAACCGGCACAGATCGTAGTTATCAACTACCTGCTTGAAAGTTCTTGGCCCCATTGGGAAAAAAAGCAATGTCCCGGATAACTCCATTAAGAGTTGTGTGTACCAGTATTTTTCTCCAGTACTTTTTGCTTATTTATTTTCTTGCCTTTCACAGGGTATCAACGACAGGTTACATATCTACATGATGATGGATCATACAGCGCTTTTGGAAAGAGTGACAAAGAGGGAAACACATGGTCAGTGGATTTGGCTATGTTTGTGTAACACCCGGGTACATCAGCAATACTTGTCATATAGATTACTTGTCTTACTATTTATCAATATACAATGCTTCCATTACAGTATTGCTTAGAGGATGTCTTTTAGTGGGAATAAATGAGAACACCTGCATAACGCCCACTAACTGAGTTAACATATTAAGTGCTAAGTGCAGACAAGCTAAGTGCACAGCACAAGCGCAGGGCATTTGCTTATTAAAGCATACGGACTTTAATAGAGGAAAGTTCTCATCCAGGATCACTAATCAAAGGGCAGAGCCTATGCAAAAAGAAACTCTAAGACTATGCTCACATGTCCAGTATTCATCCGTTAGGCCTGGATCACACGAGCGTATAACACTCCCAAGTGCTATGCGATAAAACATTGCAGAGAACCTGGCCCAGTGTTATTCTATGGGGCAGCTCAGATCTGTGATTATCGGCTCAAACGCACCCATATACAGTGGGTACGGAAAGTATTCAGACCCCTTTAAATTTTTCACTCTTTGTTTCATTGCAGCCATTTGGTAAATTCAAAAAAGTTCATTTTTTCTCAGTAATGTACATTCTACACCCCATCTAGACTGAAAAAACAGAAATGTAAAAATTTTTCCAAATTTATTCAAAAAGAAAAACTGAAATATCACATGGTCATAAGTTTTCAGACCCTTTGTTCAGTATTGAGTAGAAGCACCCTTTTGAGCTAGAACAGCCATGAGTCTTCTTGGGAATGATGCTACAAGTTTAAAGTCTAATTAACGGGTTTGTATTCCATAGATTTCAATGCTAAAAAAATGGTTCCAGCTGAAATCAGTTTTTTTAAAAATGGACAAAAAATGTTGCTGCTGGATCCATTCTAACTGATGATTACTGGACATGTGAACATGGCCTAATTCTGATGAACCCATCCATGTATTACATTAAAAGTCTCTTGTGTAAGTGGTCACAATGTAATCTTACGTCTTCTGTTGTCTCTTTGAAAATTACCGTACAAACCAACATTTTTTTGTTTACAACTTTCAGTATTTTTGTACACCACTTAAATAAAAAAAAATGGCATTTTTTGTTTTGTCACCATGCTGACCTGAAGAATTATTTTGACGGGTCATTTTTACCATACAATGAATATAAAAAAGAAACATAAAACAGTGGCGGAATTACTTTTTCTTCACTATTTCATTCCACTTAGAATTTTTTTTTCCCATTTTTCAGTACATTTTTTGGTAAAATTAATTTTGTCATTCAAGACAACTCATCTCACAAAAATCAGCCCTCCTATGGCTATGTTTATGGAACAATATAAAACATATGGCTATTGGAAAAAAAAGACAAAAGTATAAAAACAAAAAAATCGCCTGGACTTTAAGGCTGGGGTCACACTAACCAACGCAAAATACCGTCAGTATTTTACATGCGTAATACGGATGAATGGCCCCTAAACAGTGCTCCGTATGTCATCCGTAATCAAGGTGTGGTCGCGTATTTTGCGCATGTAAGCATCCGTATGTAATCCGTATGGCATCCGTATGGCGAGATTTTCTCGTCACCTTGCAAAATGGACATATAATGGAGCCCTATGACAGGTTTTATAACAGAAACCAAAGAATAGATATAGACTCATAGAATGCATATATATATATATATATATATGTATTCTATGTATCTATATCTATTCTTTGGTTTCTTTCTTAAAACTGTCAGTGTGAGTTTACTGTATCGCGCACTGAATTGCCGGCTTTGCTAAAAGACAGCGGGTGCGTATTTCTCGGAAGTCACATGTGTGGTCCGTGTGTAATCTGTATTTTTTGCGCTCCCATAGACTTGCATTGGCGTACTACGGCCGTAGTACGCTGACAATCGCAGCATGCTGCGATTGGCACGGACCGTAGAATACGGATGAGAAATATACGGCTGGTGCGAGTGACCCCATAGAGAATCATTTGTCCGTGTCTAATGCGTGCTTTTAACGCCTCTCACTCGGCTGTATTCCTCGCCAGTGTGACCCCGGCCTTAGAGGATGAATAGGATTTAGGTGTAGAAAATGACAACAGTGAATCCATATTAAAAATGGCCATTTTTACAACTCCAATGTGTTTTTACAGGTTGACTGGATTTGTTGTGAAGTCTTTCAGCAAGGCTCAACCCTATATCTTCATAGATGAAAGTCACCTGAACCACTCCTTCTCATGGCTGAAAAACAACCAGCAAGAAACCGGTTGTTTCCGAAGTGTGGGGAAACTCTTCAATAACGCTATGAAGGTAGGTTGAGTTACTAAGTAATTGTGTTATAAAGGTGTGATATGGGGCATCATTGTCAAACTATAAACATAGTTAACAGAAGGAGTCTGGAAAATACAATATGAATCGAATTAAAACAACCTCTTTTTTTATGCATTTCCACTGTGTTCATTTTTTGTTTTACGATTAGATTTTTTCCTCCTCTTCTTCTAAGGGCTCATACTCACATGCGAGAAACTTGAGAAAAACATGCAGCTGAAGGCTCCAATCCGAGTGCCGGCGACAGTGCCGGGTATTGACGTGCGAGACTCGTCCGAGTTTCTCGCATGTGAGTATGAGCCCTTAGAGCCATTATTTTTTTTCTATCAAACTATCCGTATAAGTTCTTGTTTCTACAGGCTAAGGGCCCTGTCACACACAGCGAGATTGCTGATTTTGTGACGCATCAGCGATCTCTCCAGCGATATCGCTGTGTGTGACGGGGATCAGCGACCGGCCCCCCTGCCGGGTATCGCTGATCGTGCTCGATCGTCCTGGGCCGTTTTTTGATCGTTGGTCTCCCGCTGGCCAGCACGCATTGCTGCGTGTGGCAGTGAGAGACCAGCAATCAGCAACGCTGGACACTGGTTTCCAATGTAAACAGTGGCTATCTAAGAGCCGCGTGGCGCTTAGATACCCGATGTTTACATTGGAAACCAGCTTGCTCGCTGGTCCTGATCGCTGGAGGGGCTGTCTATGTGACAGCTCACCAGCGATCAGCCTAACGATATCCCAGCGATCCCATCCATGTCGGATCGTTGGTGGGACATCGTTATGTGTAATGGGGCCTTTAGTTTTAGTTTTGAATGATGCAGTTTGTTTTACCATAGATTCTACTGAAAGTGGAAAAAAATTCTAAATGCGGTAAAATGAGGAAAATAAATGCAATTCCGCCATTGTTGGCTGGGTTCCATTTTTTTTGCTTTTCATCATGTGTTAAAAATGATAAGGCGACATGATAGTCCAGGTCAGTATGATTACTGCATGATCAAACTTGTAATGGTTTTTGTGGGGAAAAAAAAAGATTGGAAATTTGCAAAACAGAAAAAATGGTTTGCATCCCAATGTTCTGAGAGACGTCATTTTTTCATTGTTGGAGATGATAATATGTTTGGGTAGATTAGATATGACTTTTGTTTGCTTTTATTGGAATTTTTATGCTGGTGTTGTGACAGATAAACAGAGTCCCACAGAGAGGGTCTTCATGAGAGGTTTCACTGTTAATTAATTAAATGATATGCTTTAACAAAAATATAAACTTTGTACTTCAGGGTGGAGTAGAAGATGACATTTCCCTCTCTGCTTACATAACTATTGGCCTTTTGGAGGCTGGAATATCTCTGCAGGTAAGTTATAAAGTTTTGAGGGGGGGAAAAAGGCAAAAATAACAATTTTTCAGACCATTACATTTATTTCTAGAAAATAGACTAATATCAAAACGGTCTTAATGTGATAAGTGTCTCTAAAATTAAAACAAGGTTTTATATTATTCTTTGCTCCAAAGATGGTTTAGGACTTATTTTCATGGGCTGTCTTATTTTTTCCTATGAACAACAATCCACATATCTTCTTGATCAAAATGTCAATAGTTATTCAAATGTAATCATGTTATCTGCTCCTCCCTCTGGAGTAAGATGCACCTAATTCATTAAAAGGGGCACAGCCCTTAATAATTTAGGATTCTTACAAGTGTCATGTGCCTGTGGCGAAAATGTACATACACAGGTTTATACACACCCTACACATACATACACATTGATATACACACACTGCACATACATACACATTGATATACACACACTGCACATACATACACATGTGTATATACACACACTGTACGTACACATGTATAAACACACACTGCACATTCACACTGCACATACACATTTATATACACACTGCACATACATACACTTGTATATACACACACTGCACATACATACCAGCCTGTCTCATTTTCAGTTCTAGACTACTGTAATTAAAAAACCTTTGGTGAAATCATGGTCACACGGCCGTGATAACACCAAAGATCCTCAAGCAGTCTACCTCAGAATATAAACACCGGGGGCCCTGAGAAATTGCCCAGTTGGCTCTTCCTTCCCCCTAACTCCAGCTCTGCATACCAGTCTGTCTCCTGTTCAGTTCCTCTAGACTCCTGCAGTTAATAGAACTTTGGTGACATCATGGTCACATGACTGTGAAGTTACCAAAGGTCCTCAAGCAATCTTAACTTTGGAATGAAAAAGTTACGAAAGTGGGGCCTTGGGCGATTGCTCAGTTTGACTACCCCTAATTCGGCCCTGACTGTAACTAGGGGTTATTTTTGGAGTAAAGCTTATATTTCAAGCATACTTCAAAAATCCTGTAAAATCATGCTAGGGATTATTTTTGGGGTAGGTCTTATTATGGGGAAACATGGTAAGTGATGGGAAAATAAGGTTTAGTTATTTCAGAGGGCAATGATACACTTACCATAGAAAAAATGTCCAACTTGACAGTGGTGCAGGAAATCCTCTCTGTTGGCTCAAACAATATGAGCAAACAACCAAGAGTCATGCAATGATAATATCACCCCATGAAAGAAGACCTCTTGAAAGTTTTGATGCATGGTCCCCTTTTCTCAATATATACCCTTGCTAGATGGATGTTTTCTGTATCTCCTCCTATATTTTTTTTGCAGTCTAGTTATACAGAACAAATCCACTTTGTGCATTTCTCAGAGTATCATCCTTTGGGTCTGAAAACAAGCTCATAAAATATTCTAGAAACAATAATAGCTTGCTCCTCAGTAGTCTTAAACAAAAGCAGAAAAAGAGCTTTTTTAAGCTACAACAATATTTCCTTTATGGTATACATTAGTTATTAAGCTTTATTATAGCTATGCATATATATGTATGTATATATATATATATATATATATATATAGTAAGGTAGCGCCTATGGTTCCTGTTGGAGGACACTCACTTGGCAGCTGATTAATAGGGTCCGGCATGGGGTTTTTCACATAAATCAGTCCATGTGGTTTATTAGGCAGCAAAAATCATAAACAGCATGTAGAAAGGGTAACAGTCTTACATCAGACCTAATTAATGTTCAATGTAGAGCTCTGCTCTCTTAGCCCTGTGGTCACACAGGCTGTGCTTTGTTCAGCAATCAGGCTCTATAGTCTTAGAGTTATTTCCCCCGTCCGGGGTTACCTCTTAGTTGCTTCTCATTCAGAACGTCCATTCCCTCTTGAGGACTGTCCAACACATACAGGCCAATATACACAGGCCTGAACAGGTCCGTGGCCTTAGCATGTGCTCTTCAGGGAGGCAGCACAACCTCCAGCACCTAGGCCTTCCGGGACCTTCCACATCGCCCAATCAGATCCATGCACTCTCTCATGTGACCTACCCTGGTCACCTTATATGGTCCGTAGCCACAACCACAGGTGAGGTATGGATCACATGGCTATGACCTCATTGCAGGTCCTTTCCAGACACCCAGCCATAGACACACATATACAGGTTTTACTGTGGGCATTCAGACACGCCTCTGGGTGGGTTTGTAGGTAACTGGTCACACCCATCTCACCAAGCCACCTGGAAGTTTTCCCTAATACAGAGTAACAAACCCTCAGCAGAATATCTGCTGATTAATACCGGTTCCAACTTCTATCACAAGGCCACCCACCTTGTGATACATATCGGTCATTTTACTATCCTACCGTTCATCCTTTCTCCATTACAACAATGGACATGCCTGTATGCATGTCCTGGGACAACCTCACAGTGCCCCCTAGCTGTCACAGCAGTCACTGCACCACTATATATATATATATATATATATATATATATATATATATATATATATAATTTAAAACAGGACAACTGCATTGAGAATATTAGCAACAGAGCAGTGCATATCATACAATTAAGTGAGGTACAAAAAAGATATGGATGTACAAAAAAGGACCCTAAATAGCAGACAAAGTGGTTAAAGTGCTGTAAGCACAAGCATATATAAATCAGCTAGTTTGCCCTTTTGTCGTTTCAATATGCAATGATAAATGTGTGCCTTATAGTTTAAAATTAGGAATAATTTGTTTTTAATTTCCTTTCAGGATCCCTTAATGAGCAATGCTCTTTCCTGCCTGAAGAAGGCCTCTGTGGATATTAGTAACGTATACACTCAGGCTCTGCTGGCCTACGCCTTCACATTGTCTGGAGAGACTGAACTCAGGGAAACGTTATTGAACAAATTGGAGGAAAAGGCCGTGACGGGAGGTAACCAAATATAAAGCTACAAGCACTCTGCATGATATATGGGATAATTTACCCCATAAGTAACCTATTTTACTTTGAGAGCCAGAGTCATCTCTAAGATAGGGCTGCAAGGCACATCGCGACCCCATGAGTAATGACACTTAGCTCCCGACCTGCTCACAAAGGATAACAACATGTCTGATTGCTCCAAAGAGAGACGATGAATGAATGGCACTATGGGAATGGATAAACTTGTATAATAAAACAGATCCTGTGTGTAGACCGATAGCCTGCGTTGTAAATCAATGGGCATATGGCGCTCAGCATCAAAAAAGCATGAACATAGTGCACAACATGAAAAGAGATGCAGTAAAAGATGGAATCCTTTATTCTACCATTATGAGGTTAAAACAAGGTCCATAGGAACAGCAGGTGTGTACCTGTATGTGGGGAAAGGAAGACGGACGACGGCCGTTTCGCGCAGCAAGCTCTTCAACAGGTCTAGGTGAGATAATGGTAAAATAAAGGATTCCGTCTTTTACTGCATCTGGGTGGGTGCCGCATCTCTTCATGTTAATAACATGTCTGACTTTCTACCTTATGTTATCTGTTCCTGCTAAAATTGGCTAGCTCTGTCTGTTTGATTCTTGATGTGTATGTTCAGCAATATTTTTAACCACTTATTGATCTATCATATACTGGTACATCATATGCCAGTTCCCTAACTTTGAAGTGGGCTCGCAAGACAATCCCGCATCTTTCCCAGCAGATGATAGCTGAATTATTCATCTGTCTCCAACAGCTGCCTCTAACAGCTGTGGGTGGACAGGAGCTTCAGCAGCGGCATTAATCACGCGCTGGCAGGAAGGCGTGTCATTCCACGTGCCCATCGGTGCACACATGTTGTAATCATGTGATTTGCACTATATATTGCAGTGCTGATGCACCGCTATGTGCAGTTCAAGCGATCGGATGATCAAAGCTACAAGTCCCTTGAGGGGACTAATAAATACTGTAAAAAGTGAAAGAAAAATGTTTTTAAAAATATGAAAAGAAGCAAAAAAATATGCAAAAGTTCAAATCATCCCCATTAATAATAAAACAATTAAAAAAGAAAACACACATATTTGGTATTGCTGCATTCAAAAAAGTCTGATGTATCAAATAATGAAATAAATTAATCTGATGGGTAAATGGCATAAGGAGAAAAAAAATCAAAACTCTGTAATGATCTTTTTTTGGCCACTGCATAATTACAGCAAAATGCAATAAGACGAAATCAAGAATCGTATCTATCCCAAAATGGTGTTAGTAAAAACGTCAGCTCAGAGCACAAAAAATTAGCACTGACAGCCCCATACACTGAAAATTTTAAATTTGACGGGTCTCAAAAAATAGAAATAAAAAAGCAAAAATGTAAAAAAAAATGTCATCATTTAAATAAAACAAAATAGTGAATGTATGTTATCTGTATACTCATACTGACGTGGGGGATCATATTGCCAAATTAATTTTACCATATAATGAATTTGGTAAATAGAAAATCCAAAAAGCAATTGTGAAATTGCACTTTTTTTTTTTTGCTTTTTCAACACATATGGATTTTTTTTCCCCGCTTTTCAGTGTATCACTTGATCAAATGAATTGTGTCATTCTAAAATACAAATTGAGGAAAAAACAAAAATGAAAAAATGAAGACTAGGGTTAAAAGGTTATTGTTATCATATGATAGATAATAATAATAAGAAGAAGAAGAAGGAGATCCCCATTGATGGAAAAATAAAAACTGCATATAATGCATGTTTAAACAATAATTTTAAGCCACAATTACTAAAAAAAAGCTATAAACGTTTTGTGTTGCTGTAATTAAAGTGACATAGACAATCATATTGGCAGGTTACTTTTGCTGCAAAATTAACAATGAAAAACAAAACCTACCAAAAAAATGCAGGATTGTGTTTTTTTTTTATCATTTCACCTCACTTGGAATTTTTGCCTGTTTTTCAGTATATTAAAAAGTTAAAGTGAATGATGTAAATTAAAATTAAAAATAGGCACGGACTGGTGTACATTCCTTTTGTAGGCCTTTTATGAATAAGACTTATAAAGCTAATACAAAACACAAAGTTATCAGAGATATATAGTAGTATAAATTGCTTAAATGATAATCAAAGCAAGGTATAATAACTCTAACACTTATCTACTCTACAGAGGGTCAGTTGCATTGGAAGCGGGACTCAGCTCCTCCCTCTGAAGTCTCCTACTGGTATCGAGCTCCCTCAGCAGAGGTGGAGATGACCGCCTATGTTCTCATGGCGCTTCTGTCTGGTCCAACTCCAGATTTAGGAAAATCTTCACAAATTGTGAATTGGTTGACTAAACAACAGAATCCATATGGAGGTTATTCTTCAACACAGGTAAAGTAATGAATTTAGGCAGTAGAGAATGTCCTGGTCCTAATGAAAACAGGGAGCTATAATGATTGTCCAGATACTGAAACTGGCCATATAGCTGTAGCAGTAGTCAGCTAAACACTGGTTTGGCCAGCAATTTCACTTACCTTCATCATTCACATTAGGCTTGTCCAGGTCAGCATGTTTCTTTCATCAATAGGCAAATAAATTACTACCAGACTCCTCTCCTGGATGAACAAAGGATGACATGTCTGACGTTCTACCATATGCCATTTGGGGATGTTAGTCGAAAAGCCAAAATGGGCTATCTTTTCTGCTAAAATTTGCTAGCGTAGTCTTTTTTAATCTAAAGTGTATGTTCACCAATATTTTTAAAGGTTATCACTATCATCATGTAGAACTTTATGACCATGTTGAGATTTATTATAGGGAGTCGGACACCTCAATTTGACAGTTTAAACTAAGCAAGTAGCTTTGAAACTAATAAGTAGATTGCTTGAAATTCAAATTTCCCTGGCTGTACGGATTTCCCTTGGAAATTCAATTTTCAGCTAAATTATCCACAACTAATTGAATGTTCCCTATTATGAACTGGGGCCTCTGCAGTCCACATAGCATAACAAATATAAGATATAAAAAGGAAAAAAAAATTCTCACCTCACTGCTCACTTCTAACTACCACTGTTTGGTGCCCATCTGGTTCTTAGGGCCTCTTCTTTCAGCTATCACATGCCCCATTTGATTGTTTTTTGGGAATTCTTTTGGCTACCAGGGCTCGGGGCTTACTGAACCTTGTAAGGTCATGGTACATGTCGTGACATTATAACGCGACCTTATGACGCACAATGACCTCCGAGGTCTGGACAAGGCCATAAGTTCAAGCCTATAGTGAATAAAGGATGATGAATAGTAAACAGCTGGCTGGCTGGAGAAGGGAGCAGTGAAGTAAGTATTAGGCTTCTTTTTACAATTTTCCAGCCATTTAGAGTTCACCAAATGGCAGGTGGGCTTCTTTGTCTTTGCAATTCATGCAAATCAAATGGTAGTGTTCGAAATTGCCATGGAACTGCAAATTTCAGGAATTTCAACACTGTGACTGGTGTAAATACGGCAAATCACTAAATTTATTTGTAGAAATCATACGGCAAATCACTAAATTTATTTGTACAATTAGAACTTGAGTTTTGTAAAAACTTAAAAACTTAAAGCAGTTTTACAATAGAAAACTTGCAAAAACTGCTTGATAAATTGGGGTTTTCACATTCTATTTTCATTAGATGTTAAATCAAGTAAAATAATTAGGGTGCTCGTGCACCCTTAGTGTGGCCAAGAGGCTCAATGCACCATTCACCATCCACAGTTTTTTATGCCCACGCCTTCCTCACTTGTGATCGACAGAGCCGGCTTGCTTGTAGTGAGCACTGTCTGGAGAGAAAGCTCGGGCAAGCCAGTGCTGTTAATCACCAGGGAGGCATGCAAAACCAGTTAGTGGAACAATGCACCTAGCATCCTAGCCACACCAAGGGTGCACTGAGCACCCTAATTAGTGTACTTGATTTAACATCTGTTTATGCAGAAAAGAGGCAGTGAGTAGAACACTAAAAGTGCAGTTTCTATAAGTGACATATCCTCTACAGGGCAATATGTTTAGTTTGTACTATTAGTTTGGGCTAACAAACCCGTTTTAAGAATGAAAGGTGCCAGTTGGGCTGTCTTGACGGAAGGAAGAAGGAATGAGACTTTTGTATTGCCTATAGAAGATATAGTACTTGATGAAACTATGCAAAATGCTAAATACATGGATCCGTGTGCTCATCAAGATGAACTACGGATGTGATGTGACCCCTTACTATGTGGTGAGAACCATGACTTAAGAAATGCATTAGAGTTTTTTATTGCCCTAAGTTGATATTGAAGTTATTTTGAATTCTAACATGTAGTCTGTAGAGCTGAATTTCTGCTCTTTGCTTCTTTGTTAGTAAATGCCTGGTTCCATGGATCACAGCTTCTCAAATTCTCTATGACATATAAGATATTAGCTATACTTAAAGGGAACCTGTCAGCATTTTTTTCCATAAAATCTATGGCAACCACCTTTCAGCCCCATGTGTCATGATTCCATAATGCTGAACACATGACTCCAATTCTCCCTGCAAGGCAAAATCAGACCTTTTATTATATTCACCTATGGGGTAGTCTGGTCCTATTGGCGTCATTTGTCTTGATCAGGTGCTTCCTCTCCTCTTGCAAAGCTGTCTTACTGTGCTTCGTGTGGATGACGCATCCTACGTCATCCACACAGTGTTATCCTTTTGCGCAGACACAATTCTCCCTACTCTGCTGAAGCTGGAGCACAGTACTGCAGTGTGCATGTGCCAGGAAAGGTCAAAAGAGCATCGGTGCATGTGCATTGCAGAACTTTGCTTTGCCCTCAGCAGGTCTGAAGCGCAAAAGAAAACACTGTATGGAAGACACAGGTCGAGTCATCAACACGAAGCACAGAAGGAGGACGGCATTGCAAAAAGTGAGGAGGCACCGTTCCAAGACCAGTGATTCCCATCAGTCTGGACTAGCCCATAGGTGTCTATAATAAAATAATTATAGAATGCTGTCACATGGGGCTGAAAGGTGGTAGCCATAGGTTATATCGGAAAAAAATGGTGACATGTTCTTTTTAACATATGTTTCCCTTGTACCTATTGAAAATGTACATTTCCATTTTGAAGGATACAGTGGTGGCTCTTCAAGCTCTGGCCAAGTATGCAGAAAATACATTTTCTGACAATGGAGATGTAACTACGACGGTCAGTTCAAAGTCAGGATTCCTTGAGCAGTTCCATGTGGACAATAATAACCGGATCCTACTCCAAAGGACAACACTATCTAAAGTTCCAGAAGACTACACTGCCACATTAACAGGGATCGGTTGTGTGTTTGTTCAGGTGAGCAGAAAAATATAACAAATTGCAACCAATTCTGATAAATAACCCTGACAATCAATAGTTGCCATTGAACTAGTGGTGTCAGTCCTTATGTTATGTCCTTCCTGATTAGCCTAAGGTGATGTGTCAACTTAAGATTTCATACCCATTTGCAGCTGTGGGAATCTTGAGCTTTGGTCTAGGCAGACAACAAAAGCTTTGGCAAGAAGGTCCCTTCTCTTTGACCCATGCAGATCCCTTTGATTTTGAAAGAAGTTAGTCAATATGTTTCAGAAAAGACTGCATTCTAGTGCATTTCTTTTAGACCTAGGTTGAAGAAAGATTGTTCTTGGGCTTTCAGCAACAAAAATGTTTTGGAAATATTCCCTTGTTTTTCTGCCATAAAGATTGAGTTATATTTTTGTCTCTATGTTCAGGAAGAAATCGTGATGAGCATAGCTAACTGAAAGTTGTGCAGCAGATAAGTCTGCAGTTTATGAACATATATTCCAAAGAATGATACAAATTTATCTTACTGTTTATTACAAAAACATAACTGAGGATTGAATGCTTATACTTTCTATGTAATTTTTACGTTCTGGAATAAGAAGATCTTTCACATGAAAGCTTAAAGACTCATGCAAACTTATATAAAAATGGCAATCAATGGAAATGTGTGTTTTATTGTATACTTTTTTCTTTTATTTTCTATATTCAACTTCTTACTATCACTTTTACAGTAAAATGAAATTCAAGATTCAGGGTTCCCTGACTAGATAAACTCATTTTTAGATTCAGGCACCCAGAGCCAGAACCACACTAGTCATATCTGTCATTTCCGTCCACAGCGTTGCTCCATCTATCATCTTGGCAAGGCCTAAGTGGTCAGCAATTAAAATTAAATGCTTCAACTGTGTATGATGTTTCAAGGACTGACATTATGGCGCCTAGTCACAACAGTGGCATAAAAGCTTTGAAAAATCGTACAGTTTTTGCACAATACGTAGTTATGCAATCATTTTGCAACTTTTGGATTTTTCACGCCATTTTTCAATCAGCTCGACCAAAATAGGAGGCAGAGATTGCATAGCCATGCCTGCCTATCCAATTCATCAAAAGTGTTGATGTTTTCTAAGTTAGAAATGCGGTCTCAAGAAGTATTTTTGGTGCTGCACATGGAGACACACAACACACAGAAGGAACCCCAAATTTATTAAGTGCTATGTGCCTTTAATAAATTTGGCACCCTGTGCTGCAACAAGACTGGGTAACGCAAGCATGCGCCACACCAGTCGTGATGACTTGACCTCTAAGTGTTTTATTCATTGCGACGGATATACCATTAGTGCAACCAGTGCAGCACATGGGGCTCCTGGGGTAGAATGATGAATTATTGGTCTGCAAAGGGTCTATATACATTGCTTGCACAGGCGGACATTTCTGTTTGCGTCTGCTCCTGTTGCAGTGTAATATTGAGTACTGTGAGTTGCATAGTAAAATATTGCATCTGTTCAAAATACCATTGACTGATTTAATATTTGATGTGAAATTGCTTCTTTATATCACAGGCGGTCTTGAGGTACAATGTTCCTCCTCCAAAAGGTCCAGCCGCCTTCTCATTAAGTGTAAAATCATCTTTCCAAGGAGAATGTCTCCAAGATCCTGTGACTACATTTGAAATTCCCATCACTGTCGCGTGAGTTATTTTTTCTTTATAATTTCATTGCTCTCGTTCTTTTACATATCATACGTGGAAATTTCTAATACTGATCAATGTGCTTACAACACAAAATCTGTAAAAATGATGTCAAACTGAATACTACCATTCTCAAAGCTGTCAATATTCTTCTTATTTTGGCCAATATGGAATGCAACCTATAACAAATAGATATATGTGTACATCATGTCTTTGGTTTTATTCTCACAGATACACTGGTACCAGAGAAAAATCCAACATGGCCGTCATTGAAGTCAAGATGTTGTCTGGATACATTCCAGTAAAAGACACAATAAAAAAAGTAAGTTACTGGAATCACTGCCTCTGCAGTAGGAACAAAATTGTAGTACTTTAGTATAGAGGTAACTTGCAATCTATTCTTTGTGAACATTATTGGTCATGTTCTTAAATCAGTGTATATAAAAACTATGACTGAGAGAATCACAGGAGTAACTATATGGAGAGCTAAAGTTGCAACTGTAATCCTAACACAAAGGGACCCTAGCATGCTGAGAAATCAGTATTATAAATGGCACATGCATGGAGAGTCTGTGTGTTGTGACAGCCGCGACACATGCAGCTGCGGTGCCGAACGTCTGATTATCGAGAGCGCTCCAGGTTCCCGATGCAGCTTCTTTGGTAAGCACTATAGCTTGCCGAATAAGGAGGGAGCCTACGCTGTTCACTCAGCTCTAGTAGCGACTAGGGACTGTATTTGCCTACCTGATCCCTAGAACTAGGAGGCACCCTAGTCTATCCCTGTCCCACAAATTACCCTGGAAGGTGGAGATGCCGGTGTCACGTACCTTGCTATGCTCCTATCTTAAACCTTATCAGTTCCCTCCCCCACCCAGGGAAGTGTGAGGCTGAAGAGTATAGGATTACACTAACCAGACAGACAAGGCAAAATAGACAGGGTTGAAAGGAAACTACAATCATACAAAAATACTCAAAAACAATAGAGTGAAACATAGGGGGGAAAAGGTAGGATAAACCAAATAGGAGAGGATGAGGATAAACATGCAAGCCAACTCCAAACAGAAATTTCCTGAACACTTTCCAACCGTCAATGCCAAACACTGACTTACTCCTCCAACACCTAACCAGGAAGTAGAACTGTCACTGGCAATTCACAAGTGGCAGTGGTGAGGATATATACCAGATGGGAATGGCTAGTACAGAACAACTGAGGCAATTCAGGATGGAGTGCTCTAGGAGATCAATTAAACTGATTAACCCTTGCAATGACAGAACAATGAAAAGCCTGCACCATTTAGTAAGATGGTGAAGCAGTTCTAATCAGTGCATGAAATCGTGTGACCAGACACTGCGATCTTCTGGTCCTTTTCTGTCGCTGTACAGCCATGACACCAGGTTTTTCCTATATAAACTGTATCAACCACCTTTGTGCTGTATTTACTAGCACTCTCTAAGATCACAGCTCCCTGCATGCCTAAAATAATTTCATTTTGAATTGTCCAACACTATATGCTTGTAGTTTGTGAGCCCTCATGGGCATGGTCCTCTCTCCTTCTGTACCAGTCATGACTTGAATTGTTTAAGATTATTGTACTTGTTTTTTATTATGTATACCCCTTTTTACAAAGCACCATGGAATAAATGGTGCTATAATAATAAATAATAATATTAATATGCTAATCAGCACCCATGTCATGGGTTTACTGCGACAGAGAGGAGCCAGAAGACCGTAGTGTCTGTTTTCCCCTACTCCTGCACTGTTTAGAAGCACTTCACCTTTATATTAAAGGGTGTAAATTTCTTTTAGCAGTGCATGGGTTAATCTGCTCAGTTGATTTTCCTTCATTAAGGCTCTGAGCTGCGCTCTGTTAGCCACTCCCATCTCCTAAATAAACTTGGTCCTGGCTAGCGCTCATTGTCAGAGTAGCTTATGCTGCATGGCTGGAGATTGTTGTTGGTTATTATTAGAAAAGGCATTTGGTGGATTTATTTGTGACTATTGCTAGGTTTTGAGTTTGTGATAATTCCCTTTCTTCTCTTACTTTGGTTTAACACCATCTTCCACTCCCTGGTGTTTACCTCTGTTGTTTATGTGTGTATATTTGTATGATTGATATTTTCCTTTATCCCTGTTCATATTACCTTGTTAGTCTGGTTGGTGTAATAGTCTACAACTCTCCTCTTCCCTGGATAGAGGAAAGGTACAGACTGAGGGCAGATTCAGGAACTAATGCAAGCATGGCCCCAGCTTCTTCACCATCAGAAGTAATCCAGAAACAGGGATTTTGTGTGTATATAAAGATTTTTGCTTGTCCCTTCCCTTTTTTTGTTTTTGTGGAGGCTCTTCTGGGCTGGTTTTTTTAAAAAAAAATTTCTGTTTTAGAATGCTATATCTGGCCAGATAAATTTACTGGCAGTTTTTTGACTGGGTAGATTTGCTTTAATTAACAATTTATCATCTATTCTTCCTCAGCAATATTAGAAGCCCAGTTTTTTAATCCTATGGATTAGGGGACATTTGTATCAAAAATCTTTTTAAAAAGACTTTTTAAGGTACTTGATAAAAGTTACATTTTAATAGGGTTTTTTTTCAGTAAGTCGGTTAGCATTTTAGTGGGTTTTAAAAATGTAGCAGCAATGTTTGCTTTTTCCACGGAAATTTGGGAGTCCTATATATTGGAAATCCTCAAAAAGTGATACCATTTTAAAAACCGCACCCCTCGACATATTGAAAACTGCTGTCAGGTAGTTTATTAACCCTTCAGGTGATTTTCAGGAGTTAATGTAAAGTGACATGACCGAAATGAAAAAATGTATTTTTACCACTTACAGTAAATGTCAGTAAATTCTGAACAGGCCGCTTTAGACGGCAGACTCTAAGGCTGGAATTTGGTTATGAGTTGCCATGGCCTACATCAGGACCACACAATCATGATCTCGGGGTGCTGATGGGGATAAAGAAGAAGCCCCTCACACTCTGTTAACTATATATATGATGTAGTCACTATTGACAGCAGCATTTAAAGGGTTAAACAGATATGGACGGTGCCAACACTGACTGTGGCTGGTGCAGCAATTTGTCAGCTATAGCGGACAGCCGACAATTGCTGGACTGTCTCCTGTATGGGGATGCTAGTCTCTTATATCTCAGGTCAGTAAAAAGATGTATTGGCGGTCATTAAGGGGTTAATGAGCACACCCAGTGCCTCCTTTTAGTTGACATCTCTCTGACTTTGACTGACATAGCTAATGTCATCCATCCACCATATTGCACATGTGCAGCTCTTGTTCCCTGCCATGCAAGCATCTGCTCTGTAGATGAGGTAGGAGACATGTGCCATGTCAATCAAGGCTGTAGAGATGGAAGTATAAAGTAGGCACAAGGTCACAGACTTATAGTGTGGTCAAGCAGAAGATGCATTATAGGAATCGTGTTAGTGTCAATGAGGTAGGAGGAATGATGACTTGGAGTGTGTCATGCCATTCTATGCCAGGCTGGAAATTCGATTCTTGTTTGATGGCCAAGGAATACAAAGATTTTGATGTGTCATGGGTTCTCATCTGCCAATGCGAATTTTCCTGCAGTCTAGAGATTCTGTCTTTATTGATGAATAAAGGGGATCTTTCTGATTTAAAGTGTAGTTTCATTATACAGCGGGCAGCAGCTAGTAAAGCTTTGAGTATGATGATGTAGTGGCTTGGAGTATTGGAAGGAAATAAAAAGAGGAGGTCAATTTCTGGGAGACAAGGGAGCATTTGGCTACTGGTGAAATTAAGAATTTTGAAAACCGCATGCCAAAATGTATGTAGTGGGTTGCATTTCCACCAGATATGTATGAAGATGCCCTTGACCGAGTTACACCGCCAGCAGAAGATTTTCTCATTTCTAAATATAATAGTATATTATTTTACGTTTGGAAATTACTTGTTTTATTCCAGTTCCAGTTCTAATGCCCATTTTTCTCCACAGCTGGTGAAGGATAAGTTAATACAAAGAAGTGAGATCAAGACTGACATGGTGTTTTTCTACTTGGAACAGGTCTGTATCAGTCATTGTTATACATTTCATCTTGTTATTCTCTTTCTTCTATGAACATTAGTGTTGAGCGATACCACCCGATATTGAAAAATATCGGATCGGATTGGATCGGCTGATATCCAAAAAGTATCGGGTATCGCCGATTCCGATCCCCGAAAGTCCCATTCAAGTCAATGGAACAGAAATATCGGAATTAAAAAAAAACCTTTCTTTCCTTGTAGGTTAATTCTACATGAAGAAAAACAACTAATAATAATGTAGAATGTATTGTGGGAGGTGGAGGAGACATTAAAGCCATAGAGGTTTAGCCAAATCAAATGGAATAGCAGTAATTAAATTTTTTTCTTTAAAGACGTTCGGAGTTACAAAGATATTGACTATGTTAACCTCTTTTATATTTTGTCAGATATGTATGTTTCACTACTTCCATGCTCTTCACCTTCTTTTTTACTTCTCCCACACTTTCTCCTTCATCATCCTCAGCAGCAGCATCTTTTTCATCAACTTCTTCTTCACCTTATTCATCTTCTTCTTCTTCATCTTCTTCCTATTATTCTTTTTTTTTACATTCTTCATATTCTTCTTATTCAACTATTATTCTTCTTCATATTCTACTTCTTCATCTTCTTCTTCTTCTTCATCTTCTTCTTCATCTTCTTCTTCTTCTTCTTCTTCTTCTTCGTGACAGGCATTCCTGTAGTTGTTATCTATAAAAGTTTTAAGATTACACCTTCCGTTCTGCCTGTCACAAAAGATTTACAACAGGATTTGTCCGCATTCAGTTTGGCCTGCAGCAGCAGGCATTTTCCAGGGGCACCACGAGGAGGAATGGACTCACCTCCATACACTGCTTAGTCTTCTTCTGCTTATAATTTAGATAATATCATTTGCTCTGATTTTTAGTCTTATGCTTAATGTTCTTCTGCTTTTGGTTTTTCAGCTTCTTGGTCTTCTGTCTCTTGTTGTTCTGCAACTTGGTGGTTGTCTTCATCTTCTTTGTCCTCTTGGTCATCTTCTTCAGGGTCATCTTTTTGGTCTTCTTCGGTGTGGTCTTCAGGGTCGTCGTCTTTGGGGTCGTCGTCAGGGAGATCCAGAGTGAGAACCAAAAACCATTTCCACAAGCTCGAACTTGGAAAAGTAGCAGAAGGTACAAGAAGGCTGAGGAACTGGAGGGGCAGCATAAGGAACAAGAGCCAATGGAAAAACTGTGTACCAGCTGACGGAACACGTTTACTAAGCAGGAGGTACCTGAGCAGGCCACGAGCAGGCCGCAGTTACCGAAACCCACAGTCCAACAGGGGGTGCTAGTCCTATTGGCACTACGGAACCAGCCTTTATTACCTGAACCCGCAGCCCACATAGGAAGCACCTAAACTGCAGGCACTATAGACTCGGCCAACCCCACCTCAACACGACAGGACAATGTATTGGTGGCAAAGTGATGTTGACACTCCCCGGAAACAGCAGGCATGCTGGAACCAGGCTGGACAGGAGGGAGTACCCGTGCCAAAGACACTGCCGAGAACCAGCTGATGGTGCTGGAACCCGGATGGGTAGCAGAAGCTACAAGAGTCAATGGAACTACCGAGAACCAGCTGACGGTGCTGGAACACGGTTTCTAAGCAGGAGGTACCTGTGCTAAAAAGCACTACCAAGAACCAGCAGATGTTGCTGGAACTCAGATACCGAGATGGAGGCACCTCGGCCAAAGGCACTGCCGAGAACCAGCTGATGGTGCTGGAACCCGGATGGGTAGCAGAAGCTACAATAGTCAATGGAACTACTTGAGAACCAGCTGACGGTGCTGGAACCCGGAGGGGCAGCAGAAGGAACAAGAGCCAATGGCACAACCGTGGACCAGCTGACGGTGTTGGAACACGGTTACTAAGCAGCAGGTACCTGTGCTACAAAGCACTACCAAGGACCAGCAGAGGTTGCTGGAACTCAGATACCGAGAAGGAGGCACCTCGGCCAAAGGCACTGCTGAGAACCAGCTGACGGTGCTGGAACCCAGATGGGTAGCAGAAGGTACCCATAATAAACAAAGTTGCAAGGCCGCGAGCAGGCTGCAGTTACCGAAACCCACAGTCCAACAGGGCGTGCTAGTCCTATTGGCACTACGGAACCTGCCTTTATTACCAGAACCCGCAGCCCACATAGGAAGCATCTAAACTGCAGGCACCATAGACTCGGCTAACCCCACCGCAACACGACAGGACAATGTATTGGTGGCAAAGTGACGTTGAGACTCCCCGGAAACAGCAGGCATGCGGGAAACAGGCTGGGCATGAAGGAGTACCCGTGCCAAAGACACTCCTGAGCAGCAACTGGCGATGTTGGAGCCCAGGGTAAATCATGCAGCAGGCTGAGGCCTACTTGGAGCAAGTAGTAAATAAGATGTAGTGTGATTTTGGAGGTAGCTGGAGACTTTGTCGTCCACACAGCAGGGGAGCAGCTGGCGTTACAGAACCCCAGTGACACAGGAGCTAGTGTTTCTCTCTGTGCGGACGGCACTTCCAAGCATCAACTGGCTGTGTTGAAGCCCAGGATCAATCAAGGAGCAGGCTGAGGCCTACTTGGAGCAAGTAGAAAATAAGATGTTGTGTGATTTTGGAGGCAGCAGGAGACTGTCGTCCACACAGCAGGGGAGCAGCTGGTGTTATTGCACCTGTTCTTGGACACATGGCATCTGAGCATATGGCCTCCTGATGAGCCATAAAGGGCGAAACGCGTAAAGGCGTGAATTAACCCATGACGGGTGGTGGGCTACACAGATGAGTATCGCTGTTGCAACTCTGTGTTTTTTTATATAAATATGCTGGCATTAAGCTGGAAAGTGAAAGTGTCTATCTGAGCCATGGATGAAAGCTAATGGGCATTAAGCCGCTCATGACAGAAAATGTATTGCTAACACAGTGGAATATCTCGGCTGCAAATCTATGTTGGCTGTGTTTATGATAGCATGGATCTATATGTGAGCTATATATGATGGCTATTGGGCATTGCTGGCATTAAATTTGTGAAGTGAAAGTGTTTATCTAAGCCAGGGTTGAAGCTATTGGGCACCAAACTGTTTATGAACAGCAATTACACTGACAATAGAGTTGACTATTGCGGATACAACCCTATGTACACTGCTGACATGCTAGCATGACAGCCATCGGGCATTAAAAGAGAGCTATTATCTCCATGTGGCACTAGTTTGAGTCTAGTGATTGTGGTATTTTTTGAGAAATTATCCGATGACCACAAGATTAATAACAGTCCATGTGTGAAAATAGAAATACTTCCTTCACAACTTTACCCTGATACCACCTGTTAATGTGGATTGAATGTGTTCTATTGTTTTTAACTATAAGGGATACAGGGCCCTCCTTAGAGCAGTATGTTATTGTCTAGAATGAGGGGTCCCTTTACGATTGGGTAGAGGGTAACCCTAGTGGCTGCAGGGTGCATCAGGGTCCCTAGGGACAGTCATCGTTGAGCGGGGGCGCCACAACGTCCCCCCTAGGGTGCCATCCTCCGTGGCCAGGCAGTTGAAAGCTCAGGTTATCTAATAGGGATTCCTAGTTGTTCCCTTATTGGGGTTTGGTTTGAACACTTTTGTTTTGATTTTTCTCACTTTTTGTTTTTGGTGCATAACCAAGCTTTTTGGTTATTTTTAACCTAATAAAGTATCATTTTTAGGGGATAGTTCTTTATGATGGGCAGCAGGAGACTTTGCCATCCACATAGCAGGGGAGCAGCTGGCGTTACTGAACCCCACTGACACAGGAGCTAGTGTATCTCTCTGTGCGGACGGCACTTCCAAGCATCAACTGGCTGTGTTGAAGCCCAGGATCAATCATGGAGCAGGCTGAGGCCTACTTGGAGCAAGTAGAAAATAAGATGTAGTGTGATTTTGCAGGCAGCCGGAGACTTTGTCGTCCACACAGCAGGGGAGCAGCTGGCATTACTGAACCCCACTAACACTGGAGCATGTGATTTTCTCTGTGCAGACGGCACTTCCAAGCAACAACTGGCTGTGTTGAAGCCCAGGATCAATCATGGAGCAGGCTGAGGCCTACTTGGAGCAAGTTGAAAATAAGATGTAGTGTGACTGTGTAGGCAGCTGGAGACATTGCCGTCCACACAGCAGGGGAACAGCTGACGTTACTGAACCCCACTAACACAGGAGCTAGTGTGTTTTTCTCTGTGAAGACGGCACTTCTGAACACCAACTGCTTTTGTTGGAGCCCAGGATCAAACATGGAGCAGGCTGAGGCCTGCTGTTTTTTGAATGTGGAGGCAGCAGGAGACATTGCCGTCCACACAGCAGGGGAACAGCTGACGTTACTGAACCCCACTAACACAGGAGCTACTGTGTTTTTCTCTGTGAAGAGAACTCACACTGGTGCCCGCAGCAGGCACAGAATCCCCACATCCTCTCCCTGCAGAATCCCCACGTCCTCTCTCTGCAGAATCCCCACGTCCTCTCCCTGCTGAAACTCCATGCCTTACTCCCTGCCTTCTTCTTCTTGGTAGACTGATAAATATAGGCAGAAAAGTACAAAGGGGGGGCTTAGTGTGCTTATTCCTGAACAGCTGGTAACAGGTATAAGAAACACTAATTTTATGAAGTGTGTGTGTGGACTACACTTTAATAGGAGCTAATGTGGCCAACACACCTGTCATAGAATCATAGAATCGTAGAGTTGGAAGGGACCTCCTGGGCCATCTGGTCCAACCCCCTGCTCAAAGCAGGATTCGCTAAATCATCCCAGTCAGATATCTGTCCAGCCTCTGTTTGAAGACTTCCATTGAAGGAGAACTCACCACTTCTCGTGGCAGCCTGTTCCACTCATTGATCACTCTAACTGTCAAAAAGTTTTTTCTAATATCTAATCTGTGTCTCCTCCCATTCAGTTTCATCCCATTGCTTCTAGTCTTTCCTTGTGCAAATGAGAATAAAGTTGATCCTTCTACAATGTGACAGCCCTTTAGATATTTGTAGACAGCTATTAAGTCTCCTCTCAGTCTTCTCTTTTGCAAACTAAACATTCCCAAATCCTGCAACCTTTCCTCATAAGACAGGGTTTGCAGACCGGTCACCATTCTGGTCGCTCTTTTCTGAACTTGCTCCAGTTTGTTGATGTCTTTTTTAAAATGTGGTGCCCAAAACTGGACACAATATTCCAGATGAGGTCTGACCAAAGAGGAGTAGAGGGAAATAATGACTTCACGTGATCTAGACTGTATGCTTCTGTTAATACATCCTAGAATTGCATTTGCCTTTTTTGCTGCTGCATCACACTGTTGACTCATATTCAGTCTGTGATCTATTAGTATACCCAAGTCTTTTTCACATGTGCTGTCACTTAGCCCTATTCCTCCCATTCTATATATGCTTTTTTCATTTTTTTATTGCCCAGATGTAGTACTTTGCATTTCTCCCTGTTAAAAACCATTCTGTTAGTTGCTGCCCACTTCTCCAGTTTATTTAAATCTTTTTGAATCCTCTCTCTCTCTTCTCTAGTATTAGCTATCCCTCCTAGCTTTGTGTCATCAGCAAATTTAATCAGTTTACCCTCAATTCCTTCATCTAAATCGTTGATAAAGATGTTGAACAATACAGGGCCCAGGACAGAGCCCTGTGGTACCCCACTTGAGACATTCTTCCAACTGGATGTGCAGCCATTTACGACCACTCTTTGGGTCCGATCACTAAGCCAGTTATGAATCCACCTAACAGTTGCCTTGTCCATTCCATACTTAGTCATTTTTTCAATAAGGATTGTATGAGAGACTTTGTCAAATGCTTTGCTGAAGTCAAGATATACTATATCTACAGCATTTCCTTGATCCACCCAATCAGTGATACCGTCATAGAAGGAAATTAAGTTAGTCTGACATGACTTATTAGCTACAAACCCATGCTGACTCTGTTTGGGTTTGTAGCTAATAAGTCATGTCAGACTAACTTAATTTCCTTCTATGACGGTATCACTGATTGGGTGGATCAAGGAAATGCTGTAGATATAGTTAGGTGGATTCATAACTGGCTTAGTGATCGGACCCAAAGAGTGGTCGAAAATGGCTGCACATCCAGTTGGAAGAATATCTCAAGTGGGGTACCACAGGGCTCTGTCCTGTCAATGTCTCAAGTCAATGTAGTGTTTGGTGAACTTTATTTTGTTTTGTTTTTTTGAAAAAAAACTAAAAGGATGTGACCAAAGATTTGAAAGCGATAGTATCACAAACTTTTTGGAGCTATTACAATGCAGGAAGGTAACCTACAATACAAAAGATGACGCTCCAAAAAATAGGGTAATACTAATCTGGCTGTAGCTGAAGGGCACAAGCCAGAAAAAAGGCTCCTCTATCTACCCCTATATAGTGTTTGCAACCAACCAATGTAGATGGATACGGATGGATGCACACTAATAGGAGAATAAAAAAAGAGCTGCAATAAAAGAAAAATATGTGTGAGGCGGTGACACACGCTGAGCTGCCTACAACCAGACGTAGCTGCAGGACACACTACTCAGCGTGAGCTGCACTCACACACAGTCAGAGACCTCTCAGACAGCCGTGTACAGTGCAGATATGTGGGCACTAGCACTGAAAGGCTGCAGATAGGGTCCGCTGTCTATTCCTATAGTGTTTGCAACCACCGTGTATGGATACGGATTGATGCACACTAATAGGAGAATTAAAAATTAGCTGCAATAAAAGAAAAATATGTGTGAGGCAGTGACGCACGCTGAGCAGCCTACAAGCAGACGTGCCTGCAGGACACACTACAGCGTGAGCTGCACTCACACAGAGACCTCTCAGACAGCCGTGAACAGTGCAGATAAATGGGCACTAGCACTGAAAGGCTGCAGAAAGGCTCCGCTCTCTACTCCTATAGTGGTTGCAACCAACGTATATAGATACGGATGGATGCAATTGCACACTAATAGGAGAATGAAAAATTTGCAGCAATAAAAGAAAAATATGTATGAGGCAGTGACACGCTGAGCGGCCTACAAGCAGATGTGCCTGCAGGACATACTACACAGCGTGAGCTGCACTCACACAGACCTTGCAGACAGCTGTGAACACTGCTGCAAGGCAAAGGAAAGCTACACTTATTGAGAATGTAGCCTGGGTAAAGCACAATAGAGTTGAGCGACTTTGCCTTTTTTGGGGTCGAGTCGGGTTTCATGAAACAACTCATGATGCTCCGATACGGCAGAGAAATAGCGGTATAGTACAATGAAAAATACTTCACTTTTTACATTTCATGACTGATATACATTTTAAATTCTCCAATAGCTCCAAAAACGGACAGTATCTTACTCCATACAGTATTATGGCCACCGCATAGTGCGCCATACAGAGTAATGAGGCACATATATTTCACCATACAGAATCATTGGTCCCATATAATGTTTGAAACAGTATATGATGAGCTCCACATAATGCTACAGTATATGTTGGTCCCCATGGATGAAGCTGCACTGTCTTATGGGCCAATAATGCTCTGTATATAATGGGCCTCATTTCTATTGCTCTAGTGTATACTGGGCCCTGTAAATGCTGCTCCAGTGTCTGATGTCCACCTTTGGAATGCTCCAGTGTATGTTGGGCCCCATATATCATTCTCCAGAGTATAGTGCTCCCCAAAAATTGCTGTCCCAACATTGAAAACAATTAAATAAGTCTCCTCAAATAAGTCTCCTCGCTAGGGAATCCCTGTACTAGTCTGGGCATACAGACGTGATGTCATTGCGCTCTCTGATCAGAATATCACTGTCAGGAAACGTGGAAGACGGCATGGCGATGGAGCAGGGAGAGGTAAGTAGTTCAACTTTGCAAGTGCTGTGATCCAGAGCAAGCAGGGGGGGCCCACTCGTTGGCGACAGCACTGGCACAGGGCCCCTCATAGCACGGCGGTGTGTCTGACGGCGGGTGGGCCGAACCTGCACTTTCAGCTGCACCTTCGTTTTTGTCACCGTGTAAGGTGGTACAGTATATGGGAAGGGTAACCTGAGTTTCATCTTGGTCACATTCAGGCTGTGTAGAGAGCGAGGGGAATGTAGTGGTCTGGGTCAATGTACCAGCAGAATCATCTAGCAGTGGCTGGGCCTCAGTGCACTTGTGGCGCCCCCAGTAGTATGGTCACCACAGTGGCATTACCTTCCTCCTAGGGAGTGTGATGTCATGCTTGGGAGCAACGAAGGATCTCTCTAGCAGTTAAACCAACACACAACACATTTCCCACTCCAGGCCAGCAGGGAGACCTCTGAACCTGACTGCTGAGGAGCTGCTGTCTGTGGTCGGGAGGAGGTAAGTTAGGGCAGTCTGTGAAGGGAAGGGGAAGTGTGTGGACGTGAGAAGGGGAGCTGGAGGATGAGCAGAGTTAAGGCTCACTCCTAGCTTGAGCGCATGCTCTGGATTCCGGTCTCCGAGTTTGTAGGGACACTGACGTTCCTGCAGCAGAAACCAGAGGAAGTAGCAGCTGTAAATGCTCTGTACCCAACTAAGGCTCGGAGGCCCCAGCAGCGATGTGTGGGAGCCAGAAGGAAAAGGCTACAGATGCCTGCCATACGAGAAAGTTCCAAGAGAGAGTCAACAGGGGGAACTTCATTGAAGTCAGCACTGCGAGTACCTCAGATAAACGCTAGAACAGAGGCCACACTACCTATCTGCAGAGAGAGAATTCCAAATGGGCTTCCAGGCTGACCAACTCCTTCTCCATCTGTACTCTGGGTCCTGGACGGCACTTACCAATTACAGGTAAAGGAACTGCACGACTGTATCTGTCCTCTTTCTCCTGCGCCTGGCGCACGGCTCTGCTACATCCTGCACTGCACACCATCTACCAACTCTTTCATGTGCCCTGCGACAATGGCCATACCTGTGCAGGGCTTCTACATCTTAGCTGCACCACAACTTCTGTCCCAGAGAAGCGCCACTGCAGCGCTGGTCAATCTACTCAGAAACCACAGGTGGCGTCACGTATCATTCACCTATAAACATAATTCACCCCTATGCATGGACGCCCAGGGCCACGGAACGGGTCACCACCACTGTGACACATCCCAGGCAGACACCGTCCCAGTACCGATTAACCCCACTGCCCTGCCTGGCCACCCACACTCCATGTCAGAATCATCTTGGACTGGGGAATTCACGATTTGACTTGATAACCCACGCATGGTATGATAGAAAGAGCTACATGGACTAATGTGAAGTGTGGCCTGCTGCATCATTCACTTTGGGTGGGGGTGCAGGAGACAAGGATAGGGGTTCTTCCTGACCAGGAGCCAGCACTTGACGACTCAGTCCTTGCATTTTTTGAAACTTCAGAAGAGGAGGGCATATTTGCTGGAGTCTGTTTCGGCAATGTAAGTCTAAACCAGTTCCTCATGCTCCGGCTTTAAAAACGGTTAACCTACTCCCAGAAAAGGTAGCCTTCCAGGCATTCCGTAGACAGACCATGACGCAGGCTCAATACCTCCTGCCTTAGCTGCTATTGTGCTTTTGCCACTACCAGCAGATGCACCACCACCATCAGCACAAGCTGGCCCCCCCACGCCCACGTCCGCGGCCTCTTCCACCAAACTTCCAAATTTTGCACAAAATAGACACAAAATAACATCACATATATGGTACTGTATCAGAAGCGTACAGCTCTATTCAGTCAAAGGATAATTGTCAATCTCCATATATATTCCATCAGTCACACAGAGACACTCCCAGGCTCAGTATGGATTAGACAAGAATATAAAAAGTAGACAAAGTGTAAAGTATCATCAGATAGCAGGTATATATAGCATAGTTTAAACATTAACAATGTATGTCTATATATCATGACTATGAAAAAATGAGGATGATTGACCTCATGGAGATCAACATCCGACACTGCGGAGACACCATCACGTGTTTCTCAACGCAGTGATTCTAGAGCACTGCCCCCATCCCTTATAGGAAATATGTAAAACATGCATATATATCATGAGTAGTGTTGAGCCACCCCGCTAGTGTTTTGGTTCGTCGCACAGGAGGCAAGTTCGTCGAATGTTCGTTGAACCACACTGAAAACAATGGCAGGCAAACACAAACACATACTAACACATACAAAACAATTACAAGACACCTTAAAAGGTGTCCCAAAGCCAACAAATTGCTCAGAAGCCAAAATTAACATATGGAAAAGGGCAACTACATTTACAAAAGAGGTGGAGGAGGTGGAGGAGACTCAGATCAAGGCTTATCATGCCCTTATGAAGTCAAGAAAGTCTGGACTAAAAATGTTAAAACCAAACCCCAAAAAACAAAATCTGAAAACGAACACAATCATATACCGTCATACTTCCCACCAATAAATTATGGCAACTGGCGATCGGGCGGCGTTATTCCCATGAACCTCCAAACAGCGTCCATGAAGCCAAAGTGTTTGCTTTCTGGGGGCAGTATGGTTGCAAAGCTGAACCTTAAAGGAATGTCCAAAAGGGCACCACCAGGAGTGGAGCCTGTGGCTTAATTCGACTCCACCCGGGAAACCACAACCATGCCACCTCAAAAAAAGATGCACACATTGAAAGCTTTGTCGATTGTGTGTGTGTGGTGTGGTATGTCCGTTTGTAGTTGTGCTAGCGATTTGTCAGCTTTATTCTGTTAACGAACGAGACTCAGGCATGCCCCTGCGGTACGCGTAAAGCTTACTAGAGGGATACGCGAGGCTCTGGCACACGTGATCAAGCAATAACAGGGCTATCATGGCCTTCCATGTCCGGGGCTACATGCGCACTACACTGAAAGGACCATCTTTTGTCGCTTACAGGTGCAGATAACCCACTGAACACCGTTAGTGATGGGGATCTGGGATTCCAATAATTTGCCATGAACGATGATTTCCCAGATCAGGTCAACAGCAATTCCTGATTTCGGCCTAACCGCCATTCCAGAAAAAATGCAAAACATTACGTGTCCAAACCACAGGTGCTGTAGCTTGCTTAACAGCTCTGCAGCCGTTCTCAGGCCCAGTATGGATTCTACAAGATTCGGGAAAGTTGATAAAGGGTACAGTTTCACCGGATAACACGTACTGTATATATGTTGCATAGTTTACACATTAAAAACCTATGTGTATCGATGAGGAGGCAGGCTCAGACGGTCTCAGGCCCAGTATGGATTAGACCTGATTGTACAAAGTTGAGATAGGGTACATTATCACTGGATAGCAGGTATATAGAGCATTGCTTAAACATTTAAAATCTCCGTGTTCTCTGCATGGATTACACAACAATCTAAAAACTAGAAAAAAGGAAATGTATTTCAAGCGTACACCATGATACACTTTTGGTGATATTTTTAAATCTTCATTTATATTTCTGTCTCAGTCCGACAGCCCAGATTCTCTGCAATAGGAAATTAGATGCATACAATTATTTACCTAAAGTCTAGTGATTGCAGAAATCTACGAATTACTATTCACGGGAACAACTTCTGTCACAATTCTCAGAGGCGATGCTGACCCTCAAATAATTAGTGTGTGGACACAGCAAAAACCTTTCTTTGTGAAGAAAGTGTTGCTGTATCGCAGTACCGTTGATCCCATCGCCGTTACTCATATCTATCCAATTTTGATCACAGGGAGAGAAGTAAACATGGTGCTCACTGCCTATCATGATCTGTCACGTAACTTTGGAGTGCAAAACACAGAAGCCACAGGCCGTAGGCGATTCAATTGGATAGGCATGAGAGGGAGGGCACATTTAAAAATGTGCGCTGGAATGTCACATGTCTGTGGGTAGGAAAACTGTTAAAGCTGATGAGAAACCACCACTGCATCTCATTGTGAGTCGATGTCCATAAGAAATGGAAGCCATTGATCATCTGAAGCTGGATCCCGGCCAGCGGTACAGGGCATAGCTAAGTCTTAACCATCATCTTCTATCAGTTCACCAAATTTGAAGTGCCAGTCCCAGTGATGGATTTGACAGCCCAGACTACACAGCGGAGGAGCAGGGAGAGGCAAACATTGCAAATGCTGGGGCCCTGCCCAAGCAAGGGGGGCCCACTCATGGGCGTCGGCACTGGCACTGGGCCCCTCATAGTACGGCGGTGTGTCTGACGGCGGGTGTGCACCACCACCGTCAGAGACACTTGATTGCACTATGAGGGACCCTGTGCCAGTGCCCGTTCCCACGAGTCGGCCCATCCACCTGTCCAGGGCAATGGCACTCGCATGGTTGCGTGCGCTCGGTGGTGACCCCGGCCATTGGGGGGAGGAGGCTGCCCAGTTAGGGAGGTTTACAAAATGGCATATGTTGATGTGGGACATTCACCTGCTGCTAAAGGCTAAATTGGTCAAGTCCCAGGAACAGGCGGACCAAAGAAAACAATTTTTCTGGCAACCTATGTGTCATCAGGGTAAGGTGGGACAGAATCCTTGGAAACTCATGCATGGTTCATTTTAATGAAGGTTAGATCATCCACATTTTGGGTTGACAGATGGGTCCTTTTTTCTGTCAGTATTGATCCAGCAGCACTGAAGACTCTTTCCGATAGCACACTTGCAGCTGGGCATGCGAGCTCCTGTAAGGCATATTGTGCCAATTCAGGCCAGGTGTCCAGTTTAGCTGCCCAATAGTCAAATGGGAATGACCTGTGAGGGAGAACATCGATATGGGAGGAAAAGTAGTTTGTAACCATACTTGACAAGTGCTGTCTCCTGTCATTTTCAATCGATGCAGTATTACCAGTCGTGTGAGCGGGACTTGAAAAATCAGTCCACAACATGGTCATGAAACCCCTGTCTCCAACGCCACTTCTGATGTGTCCACCACCAACACCGCTTCCAAGTTGCCCCCGGCCCCTACGGCTCGTGTGACAACCATCACCGCTGCTGTGTGCTGGGAATGCCTCAACCAACCGGTTTACCAGAGTAGCTTGTTTGTTAGCCAATATTAGGTCAAGGTTCTCCTGTGGCATGATGTTTTGTAATTTGCCTTTATAGCGTGGATCCAGGATGCTGGCCAACCAGTAATCATCATCGTTCATCATTTTGGCAATGCGGGGGTCCCTTTTTAGGATCTGCAAGGCATAATCTGACATGTGGGCCAATGTTCCCGGTGTCAATGATGCACTGCGAGTGCTGGGTGGAGGAGCACTTTCTGGCAAATCCACATCCCTCCAGTCACGCACAAACCCTGTACCAGACCTTGCAAAGCCAACATTTTCTCTTTCCCCACGAGAAGCATCCTCCTCCCCTAAATAATCATCCCCATCATCATACTCCTCCTCTTCCTCTTCTTCCTCCACCTCGTCCACGACAGTTCCCTGATCAGACAATGGCTGACTGTCATCAAGGCTTCCCTCCTCCTCTTCCTCCTCATCAACCTCGGCTGCAGACGCCTGCTCCTTAATGTGCGTCAAAGTTTGCATGAGCAGACGCATAAGTGGGATGCTCATGCTTATGATGGCGCCGTCAGCACTTACCAGCCGTGTGCATTCCTCAAAACACTGAAGAACTTTACAGAGGTCTTTCAGCTTCAACCACTGCACACCTGTCAACTCCATGTCTGCCCTCAAAGTGGCTGCCCGTGTATCCTCCCACAAATGCATTACGGCCTGCCTTTTTTCGTACAGCCGCTCAACCATGTGCAGGGTGGAGTTACACCTTGTTGCAACGTCGATAATTAGGCGGTGCTTGGGAAGGTGGCAGCTTCTGCATACGACTGGAGTGTACCGGCGACCGGCGGATGTGCGAGCACAGTCTTCGAACCTTAAGGAGCAGGCCTGTTAAATCCGGAAAATTAGTGAGGAAGCACTGCACCACCAGGTTCAAGGTGTGAGCCAAGCAAGGTATGTGTCTGAGTTTTGAAAGGGCTATGGCTGCCACAAAATTCCGGCCGTTATCACTAACTACCTTGCCTGCCTCAAGATGTAGACTGCCCAGCCATGACTCAGTTTGTTGCTGAAAGTATCGGCCAGTACCTCTGCAGTGTGTCTGTCGCCCAAACACATCGTCTGCAACACAGCCTGCTGACGCTTTCCACTAGCTGATCGATAGGGGGACACCTGGTTTGCAACACTGTCAACTGTGGATGCAGTGCTCGTGCGACTGCGCTCTGTGGACCAGCTTTCGCTTCTGGAGGAGGAGGAGGAGGAGGGTCGAACGCCTACAGCCAACTGTTTCCTATACCATGGGCTAGGCAGCACTGTGCCACCACCGCTGTCCCCTGTGGACCCTGCATCCACCACATTAACCCAGTGCGCAGTGATGGACACGTATTGGCCCTGGCCATGCCTACTGGACCATGCATCAGTTGTGAGGTGCACCTTTCCACTCACTGACAGCTTGAGTGCATTGACAATGCGGTCTTTCACATGAAGGTGGAGGGCTGGGATGGCTTTGCGAGAAAAGAAGTGGTGACTGGGTAGTTCATAGCGTGGAACTGCGTAGGCCATTAGTTCGCGGAAAGCTGCGCTTTCAACCAACCGATAGGGCATCATCTCTAACGAGATTAGTTTGGCAATGTGGGTGTTCAAAGCCAGTGTACGTGGATGAGAGGATGAGTACTTTTTTGTCCTACTCATATTCTCTGGTAGGGTGAGCTGGACTTGAGAGCTGGATATGGTGGAAGTAGCGGTGGACATGGCGGACTGAGAGAGGGTTGATGATGGTGATGGAGTTGGTGTTCTTTCTGATGGCCTAGATTCAGTCTTTCGTTGCAATAACAGTGTGATTCCCTGAATGATTTGCCCTTGCGACGACAACTCAACATTTGATGCTGGTGGTGTGCTAATCGGTGGACTTACAGTGGGGGAAACAATGTTGCATTGCTGACTACCTTCTTTGGGAGCAGTAGCACATGTGGTACGTGAGTTTTGGTAGTCCATCCACGCTTGCAAGTGCATGGTGGTTAAATGTCTTAGCATGCAACTGGTATTCAAATTTCTCAGATTTTTCCCTCGGCTAAAGGTCTATGAGCACTTCTTACAGATTACCCTTGCCTGATCATTAGGATTTTGTTCTAAAAAGTGCCACACTGCACTCTTCCTACTAGGGAAGACAGTTTGAGGCCTTGCACGCTGTGTTTTATGGACCATCTGGCCAAGCTGTCCTGCAATTTTTTGGGTTTTTGTAACCCATTTTTGGACTGCTCCGGGCCTGCCATATAACAACTGTTGCGATGTCGATGCCCGCTGCGGATGCTCCTCCTCCTCTTCTGAGCTATTGGCAGCGGCACACTCTACCCCCAATGGATGCCAATCTGGGTTAACAACTGGGTCATCCATCACCTCCTCTTCAATGTCATGTGCACCTTTCTCTGTGTCACCGTGTATGGTGGTATAGTATGCGGGAGGGGGCAACTGAGTTTCATCAGGGTCAGATTCTGGCTCAGTACACTGCGAGGACAATGTAGTGCTCTGAGTGAATGTACCAGCAGATAAATCTAGCAGTGGCTGTGCATCAGTGCACTCTATGTCAGATTCATCTTGGCCTGGGTAATTCATGATTTGACTTGATAATCCAGGCATGGTATGTGAAAACAGCTCCATGGAGTAATCTGTAGTGTGGCCTGCCGCAACCTTCAATTTTGGTAGGGGTGAAGAACACAAGGAAAGGTGTGGTTCATGACCATGAGCCTCCAATGACGACTCAGTGATTTTATTTTTTAAAACTTCAGAAGAGGAGGCGATAGAGCTGGAGGCTGAGTCTGCAATGTAAGCCAAAACTTGTTCTTGAAGCTCCGGCTTTAGAAGCGGTTTACTTACTCACAGAAAAGGGAGCCTTCGAGGCCTTGTGGAGCTAGACGATGACGCAGCCTCAACACCTCCAGTGTTAGGTGCTATTTTGCTTTTGCCACTACCAGCAGATCCACCACCAACACCATCATTACGAGCTGTCAACCCCTGCCCACTTCCAATTTACCCAAATTTACACCAACTCTCTGGTACTGTAAAACAAGGTGTATATAGTACTGTGTAGAATTGGAATGTCTCTACACTTCAGGACACTGTGGGATTCAGTCAGGCCCTGTTTATTTAACACCGCAATATGACAGGCAGATTCTCTATGCAGTTAGAAGGGTGTATAGAGGACTGTGGAGAATTGGAATGTCTCTACACTTCACGACACTGTGGGATTCAGTCAGGCCCTGTTTATTTAACACCGCAATATGACAGGCAGATTATCTATGCTGTTAGAAGGATGTATAGAGGACTGTGTAGAATTGGAATGTCTCTATACTTCAGGACACTCTGGGATTCAGTCACGCCCTGTTTATTTAACACCACAATATGACAGGCAGATTCTCTATGCTGTTAGAAGGGTGTATAGAGGACTGTGGAGAATTGGAATGTCTCTACACTTCAGGAGACTGTAGGATTCAGCCAGGCCCTGTTTATTTAACACCGCAATATGACAGGCAGAAATTGCCTAGTGCATGACAAACTACAAGGTGTGTATAGAATTGGGCAGAACTGGAATCTCTCTACAGTGTAGGTCTGCAAGAACGAAACAACCCCTCGACTTATCCTTACAGAGTCACACACAGCTTCATTGTGGCCGTGACAACAGCCGTTACACGGTACTGAGAGAGGAGCATGCACGTACACTGCTGTCCAGTGTATGTAAAATTGTCAAGCTCCGTGTTTTAGTATATGGACTGACACACGCTGTCTCTCTATAGTTTTGAATGTAATCAAACAGCAAATATACTAAACTGTTTGAAAACCAGACAAAACTGTAAGGTGGAGGTCTGTAAGAACGGAACAACTCCTCGACTTATCCTTACAGAGTCACACAGATAGCTTCACTGTGGCCGTGATAACAGCCGTTACACGGTACTGAGAGAGGAGCGTGCACGTACACCACTGTCTAGTGTATGTAAAATTGTCAAGCTCTGTGTTTTAGTATACGGACTGACACACGCTGTCTCTCTATAGTTTTGAATGTAATCAAACAGCAAATATACTAAACTGTTTTGAAAACCAGACAAAACTATAAGGTGGAGGTCTGTAAGAACGGAACAACTCCTCGACTTATCCTTACAGAGTCACACACAGATAGCTTCACTGTGGCCGTGATAACAGCCGTTACACGGTACTGAGAGAGGAGCGTGCACGTACACCACTGTCTAGTGTATGTAAAATTGTCAAGCTCTGTGTTTTAGTATACGGACTGACACACGCTCTCTCTATAGTTTTGAATGTAATCAAACAGCAAATATACTAAACTGTTTTGAAAACCAGACAAAACTATAAGGTGGAGGTCTGTAAGAACGGAACAACTCCTCGACTTATCCTTACAGAGTCACACACAGATAGCTTCACTGTGGCCGTGATAACAGCCGTTACACGGTACTGAGAGAGGAGCGTGCACGTACACCACTGTCTAGTGTATGTAAAATTGTCAAGCTCTGTGTTTTAGTATACGGACTGACACACGCTGTCTCTCTATAGTTTTGAATGTAATCAAACAGCAAATATACTAAACTGTTTTGAAAACCAGACAAAACTATAAGGTGGAGGTCTGTAAGAACGGAACAACTCCTCGGCTTATCCTTACAGAGTCACACACAGATAGCTTCACTGTGGCCGTGATAACAGCCGTTACACGGTACAGAGAGAGGAGCGTACACCGCTGTACGGTGTGTGAAAAATGAACGCTCAGTAATTCACATTGACAAAACAATAAAATCTGGATTGCTTTGAAAAAAGCAGTTTGCTCAGCAGTGGGCACACAGCAATGCAGCTACCAGGTAGCCTTAAAAGGCAGCCTAATAACCAACAGAGCTGATGCACCAAAATATAGCCTCCCCTTGCACTGCACAGTGATTGGTGTGTTGTACAGGCAAAATCGCTAGCAGCAGAATCAGTTTTTGGTATCTTCTTCTCAGCCTAACACTCTCCCTACAGAATCAGCAGCAGATCTCCCTATTCTGAGATGAGCATGAGTAACATGGCGGTCGGCGTCCCCGCCCTTTTATACCCCCTGTGACGCCCCACAAAGCAAGCCAATCACTTGCATGCCCTTCTCCAAGATGGTGGTGACCGCTGCCTATGTCATCACATTGCCCACAGTATCCGTTCTTCCTGATTGGCTGCAAAAAGGGCGCTCAAGCATCTTTTGAAACGCGACTTTGGCGCTAAAGTCGCCGACCTCGTGGCCCACCTCACGCTAAGGTCGGGTTTTGTTTCATGAAACCCGACTTTGGCGAAAGTCGGTGACTTTTCAATTTTTTCGACCCATTTCGCTCAACTCTAAAGCACAATATGATTTTGAAAATCGCTATCACTAACTGTCTCTCAGAGTCTTGAACAGCAGCCTGTCCCTAACTGAATTCACAGCAGAGTGAACCAGAAATGGCGGCGGCGGCTTTTATAGTGCATCATGACATCATTTCAGCAGCCAATCACAGCCATGCCATTAGTTAACATGCCTACATGCCTAACAGGATGTGCCCACACTTCTGAGGATTGTCATTGGCTGAATCAAATCAAACTGGCTCATAGCATTATGGGAACTTCCGATTCCGGTATTCGATATGCTAAAAGTATCGGAACTCAGTATCGGAATTCCGATACAGTGAATATCGGCCGATACCCGATACTTGCGGTATCGGAATGCTCAACACTAATGAACATACAAAACCTAAAATAGAAACAAAATTAAAATATACCCAGCTGTAAGCAACTAAAAAAGCAATAGTGCAAATAAATAACATAGGGTACTTAGTAAACACTATTTTGATTAAAAAAATGCCACCAGTGCTAAAGTGTACCCAATTGGGACAGTCCTAAACTCTATTATTAAATGCTTACCATGTGTCAAAAATAACCTCAATGTGAATAAGGGCCAAGCAGGACCAGGGCCCAACTATGGACAACTTCTATGAACATCTCAGAATCCTCCATGATAATTATCCATAAGTACTAATCATTAGGGATGAGCTTTCTGATATTGAAATATCGGAAATCAGCCCGATATTTGCGATATCGGAATTCCGATTTCTGATTACGATATTTTTTTCACATCGGAAATCGGAAAGCAGAAGAAGACTAAGCATGGTTTAAAGGGAGTGTATCCGTTCCTCCACTTGGTGCTCCAGGAAACTCCCTGCAAAGCAAGGTGAGCTGAACGCGGACACATGTCAGTCAAAGGGCATATTGACACCACCACTGGTAGTTTTAATTTAATAATGTAAAATCACTAACCCTAACCCTAACTATCCCTAACCCCTAACCCTTATCACTAACCCTAACTAACCCTAACCACTAACCCTAACCCCTAACCCTTACCCTAACCCTACTAACCCTAAACCCTAACCCTAGCCCCTAACCCTGCTAACCATAAGCATAACCGAAACCCTAACCCTACTAACCCTAACCCCTAACCCTACTAATCATAAGCATAACCCTAAACCCTAACCCTACTAACCCTAACCCTACTAACTATAAGCATATCCCTAACCGTAAACCCTGACTCTACTAACCCTAACTAACCCTAACCCTTACCCTAACCCTACTAACCCTAACCCCTAACCATAACCCTACTAATCCTAACCCCTAACCCTAACCCTACTATCCCTAACCCTACTAACCATAATCCCTAACCCTAATAACCCTAACCCTACTAACCATAAGAATAACCCTAACCTTAGCTAACCCTAACCCATACCCTAACCCTACTAACCCTAACCATAACCCTAACTCTAACCCTAACCCTTACCCTAACCCTACTAACCCTTACCCTAACCCTACTAACCCTAATCATAACCCTAACTAACCCTAACCCTACTAGCCCTAACCCTACTAACCATAAGCATAACACTAACCCTAACCCTAAACCCTAACCCCTAACCCTAACCCTACTAACCATAAGCATAACCCTAACCCTAGCTAACCCTAACCCTAAACCCTAACCCCTAACCCTAACCCTACTAACCCTAACCCTACCAACCATAAGCATAACCCTATCCCTAACCCCTAACTCTAAACCTACTAACCATAAGCATAACCCTAACTAACCCTACCCCTACCCCTAACCCTACTATCCATAAGCATAACCCTAACTAACCCTAACCCTTACCCTAACCCTACTAACCCTAACCATAACCCTAACTAACCCTAACCCCTAACCCTAACTGTTATGAATGGGAAACCGAGGAGGAAAAAAGAGACAACAAGCTAAGTCTCAGAAAACCAGAGAAGTTGGTAACTATGCAGATTGCAGATCCCTGATCTTAACCGCACAACTAGCATCAGTCGTGGAACGTTCCTAGGTTGGTCCTAGATGCCTCGTCACAACCGGAGAACTACATAAGCCTAAAGCAGGAAAAGAGGAAAACTAACTGCCCCAGAGCAGACCCCAAAGGAAAGACAGCCCCCCACATGTATTGACGGTGAAACAAGATGAAAATACAAACAAAGGCAGGAAAATAGGCTGAGCAAACGATGGGGCCCGGCTAACTAAAAAGGACAGAAAAGGAAAGACACTGTCTGCAATCTGCCAAAAAAACCTACAAAAATATTGTCCAACACTTCTGATAGAAAAATTAACCCTGAAGTCACTAGACTTCAAAACATATGTCAGCACTCTGAAATATTCTGAGACAGAGCAAAAAAGAGGCCAATCTAATAAGGGACAAAAAGTAGATTGGCAAATACTGATCAATAGGAGTGGAATTTCAGCATAGCCCCAGCAGGGGCAGGCTGATTACGCAAAAAACTGAATTGACCAACAAGCGCAAGTGTGAACATTAGCAAAAAACAAACTTAACTTGAGAAGACTGGAAGAGACCAGAAGTCCAGGACCTGAGAAGCAGACTGAATCACCAGCACCCGGATAGGGCGTCGACTGTCATATCCAGTCTGATGCTCCAGAGATCCAATCATTATCTTCCTCAACAGGTGGCAGATCACTACCACTTAAACCAACCGCACTACCTCCTGTCACCACCAGAGGGAGAACGGAAGGGGAACTCTCAACTGGTGGAGCAGAAAATGAGTTCATGACACCTAACCCTACTAACCCTAAACCCTAAACCTTACCCTACTAACCATAAACCCTAACCCTACCCCAACTAATCCTAACCCAAAGAAAAAACACCGCTGTTAAGAAGATGGTGACCAGTTTTCCTGCTACAGCTTTCGCTCTGTGCATTTTTCTAGCGATTTTTTTTGCTCTTCTGCCTCTGCAAACTCCTTCCCCACTATCCTGAGGTGTTTCCCCTCCATTTTATCCATTATATAGCACTGTAGTGGTCATTTTGTAATTCCGATTTTTTTCTCCCATTGACTTGCATTGATATCGGAAATTGGAAGTTCCTATATCCCATATTTTTTCAATATCGGAAATCGGAATTCCGATACGATATCGGGCAATATCGCTCATCCTTACTAATCATTAGTAGTTTTCTTGTAAAATTGAGATCTGCATCTTTGGATTATTCCCACGACTTTGAGATTCAATGAGGTTGTTATTCTCTTTTTATAGATTGATCACAACCCAGTCAACCTCTCCTTTATGGTGGAACAGGACATTGTGGTGAAGGACCTAAAACGGGCCACAGCTAAAGTCTACGATTACTATGAGAATGGTACATCTTTTTTTCATAGATGCTAAATTATAGCTGTTTCTGTACTTAATTTATATATATTCTTTTATTGTATTCCTGAGCTCGTGCTGTATTTGCGTGCTTGGATAGGCTTTTTGCTTTCTTTTGGGTTAATCTTGGATAGACCTGTGTCTGTTTAACCTTAGCAAATGATTGCTATTGGAAAGCTTAATGAAGCACTCCCTTCAGAGTTTTTATCCTCTTAATATAATGCAATCATCATATTATATACCACTGTGCACTTACAATTGCTCATTTTGCTTTTCTACCTAGCTAATTCTTCTCTTTTCCATTAGGTCTATGACACCATATGATTAAACACAGACTAGTTTAATCCTTCTAAGCACTATGTAGAAATAGGAAGCATCTTTCTTGTTCCAGTAGCTATTATCCCTCTCTTTAACTCCTGATCCAGCATTTCCACTCCTCAACCCCCCTCCCACCCCAGGGACCTTTGCAGTGATGACTCATGCAGAGAAAAGAGACTTTCTGTTTCTTCATAGTGCTTAGAAGAATTCAGCTGGTCAGTTTGTAATCACATCATGTCATAGACTTAATGGAAAAGAAGAATTATCTGAGTAGAAGAGCAAAAAGAGCAAAACATTTTGATATGAGTGCTTCTTAAATACTATATTATAATGCTGCTACTTTGTCTTCCAGATGATCATGCAACTGTAGACTACAATCACCCTTGCAGTAATGGTAAGTGAATACATACTTTTAAACACTCTATTCTATAGGATCTTTACAGTATGTGTTCACAAAATTACACGTTTCTTGCCTGCTAATTTACTTGTCTAATTTACTTGTCTTCCTTATGTCTCAGACCATAAAGAGTCTTGGCTAAATATACTATATAAATGTAACAGATTAGCTAAACCCTATCTTCCAAAATTAATTTTGGCAAGATTCAATTTGATTCGGTCCGAAAAAAATTGGTCTGAATCAAAACTGAATAATTGCCATAAAAATATATTTATTATGCTTTGATATAAAACACATTATATTCACCTGTCCTAGAGACTCACCTGCCGGGCTGAACTGCTGTGACCTCAGGACCGTGGGAAAATGCCAGTAATGAGGTCACGGCAGTTCATGCTCAGTGTCTTCATAGTAGATCACTGAGAAATTTCTCACGGTGATCTGCCATGAAGACACTGAGCATGAACTGCTGTGATCTCATCACTGGCATTTTCCCACGCTCCAGAGTTCAGCACGGGTCAGGCTGTGAGGGAGCAGACTCAGTGATGTCACCGCCAATGGCGGATCTTAATAGGGGCGGATGGGGCGGTTGCCCCGGGCCCAAGGTTTTTTGGGGGCCCAGGGGCAGGGGCGGGCTGGGCCGGGTGGCAGAGAGGCAAATGCCCCCCGGACCGCTCCCCCAGCATCTGTACAGAGCCGGCCGTGCCCTGTGCTGTGACGCCGCCAGCAGCAGACAGCCACCCGCGTCACATTCTATGAGGGGCCGGGAGCTGTGCACGGCCATCACCTTGACGGCTGCTCAGCTCCGGCTCCCTCCGGCTGTACTTCCGGGTCAGATGTCGGGCGTGCGCGATGACGTCATTGTGCACGCGCCGACATGTCCCGGAGGCTGCTGAAAGCAGAGGCGCTGCTGGGGAGCGAGCCGGCTGTGAGGTAAGTATGGGGAACTTTTTTTATTTTTTTTATTTATAAAATGAATTAAATGGGGGAGGGGGTGAGTGGGGGCTGTACACAATGAAGGGGGGGTGACTGGGGCCTGTATATGATGAAGGGGGGGTGACTGGGGCCTGTATATGATGAAGGGGGGTGACTGGGGCCTGTATATGATGAAGGGGGGGTGACTGGGGGCTGTATATGATGAAGGGGGGTGACTGGGGGCTGTATATGATGAAGGGGGGGTGACTGGGGGCTGTATATGATGTCGGGGAGGTGACTGGGGGCTGAATATGATGAAGGGGGGGTGACTGGGGGCTGTATATGATGACGGGGTGACTGGGGGCTGTATATGATGACGGGGGGGTGACTGGGGGCTGTATATGATGAAGGGGGGTGACTGGGGTTGTACAGGATGAAGGGGGTGAGTGGGGGCTTCACAGGATGAAGGGTGGATGAGTGGGGGCTTCACATGATGAAGGGGGGTGAGTGGGGCTGCACATGATGAAGGGGGGGGTGAGTGGGGCTGCATATGATGAAGGGGGGGTGAGTGGGGCTGCACATGATGAAGTGGGGGATAAGTGGGGCTGCACATGATGAAGTGGGGGATAAGGGGGACTGCACATGATGAATTAAGGGGTAAGTGGGACTGCACATGATGAATTAAGGGGTAAGTGGGACTGCACATGATGAATTAAGGGGTAAGTGGGACTGAACATGATGAATTGGGGGTAAGAGGGACTGCACATGATGAATTTGGGGTAAGGGGGACTGCACATGATGAATTGGGGGTAAGGGGGACTGCACATGATGAATTGGGGGTAAGGGGCACTGCACATGAAGTGGGGGTAAGGGGAACTGCACATGATGTGGGGGCAAAATTAACTGCACATGATGATGGGGGAGTGGGGCTGCACATGAAGTTGGGGGGGAAGGGGACTGCACATGATAAAATGGAAGGGGGATAAGGGGCTGCAAATGATGAAGCGGCACTGCAGATGAAGTGAGTGGGTGATAGGGGACTGCAATGGATGAAGTAAGGGGACTTCAAATTAAAGTGGGGACATTAAAGTGGATCCCCCATGGCCAGGATCACGTTGGGCAATTTTGTGCATATTGGCCGTAGGCCTACAGCTTATGTGCAACGTCTTTTTAGGCCATGTCCACACGTGGTGGAATGGTGGCGGGTTTTCCGTATGGACCCGCAGCAAACCAATTCCCGCACGGGGACCGCAGCGCTCAGGTGGGAAGGGGGGTACAGGGGCCTAGGTTTTATGAACAGCCCCGGGCCCATAGTCCACTTAATCCGCCACTGGTCGCCGCTAGTCGCTGAGGCTGTGCTGGCAACATCTTTTCATTCAATAGTGGTTTTTCAGCCGGGACGGTCACATCTTAGCACCGTCCAGGTTGAAAAATATATATACCCCAGATATGGATTACGGCGTGGGATACAACAGGTATGGTATAGTGTTGCTTTTTTATTTTATATTTATTACAGAAGAACGCGGGCATCACATTAATTAGGTGTGTTTGTAAGTATGGCTTAATTAAGAATAATAAAGGAGTCTGTCTTTATTTCAAATAAAGGATTGTTTAATGGGTGTCTGTGTTTTCTTTACAATTTGACTATGGGGTTTGTAATAGGGGCGTCTTATTGACGCCTCTCCATTACTAACCTCGGGGCTTGATGTCACCTTGATGTCACCTTGATGAAAGGTGACATTAACCCCCTGTGGTGCAGTGACCACTCTGACAGCTAGGGGGTGCTGTATGGGTCATGCACATTATGGCAATAGAGGTAGGATGAGCGGCAGGATGCTAAATGACCGTTATGTATCCCAAGGTGGGTGGCCTTGGGATGAAGGCTTGATCATGTGTTGATCAGCAGAAGTATTGCTGATGTTCTGTTACAATGTGTCAGGGAAGTCTTCAGGTGACTGGGGAGTCGGGTGGGACCAGTCACCTACAAATCCACCCAGGGGCGGGTGTCTAAAACACCCATAATAAGCTGTATGTGTCTGAATGATTGTGAATCTGGTATAGGACCTGCAATGAAGTCATAGCCATGTGATCCGGTGGGCGTGGCTACGGACCATATAAGGTGACCAGGGTAGGTCACATGAGGGAATGCCTGGATCTGGTTGGTCCATATGGAAGGTCTCGGCACGCTTCCTGAATTGCACGTGTGAAGGCTGTGTATAATGGCTGCACGTGTCTGACAGTTCCCAGGAGAGGGAATGACCATCTGGAGTATGAAGCAGATAAGAGGTAACCCGGACAGAGGAGATTAACTGAGAGACTGTATAGCCTGATGGCTGGATAAAGCACAGCCTGTGACCACAGGGCTGAGGGAGCAGAGCTCATTGATTCATTGTTGTCTGCTATAAAGACTGTTTTGTTTTCCTCATGCTGCGATGACTTATGCTGCCTAAATAAACCGCATGGACTTTGTTTATGTTGAAAAGACTGTGCCGAACCTGGTTTTCTGCAGCCAAGCGAGTATCCCCAACCTGAGTAACAAGTGCTACCTACACCCCCAAATATTACCCCATATGCCACCCATACAGGACAGTGGAAAGAGCAAGGCTATGTGCTAGAATTGGAACATCTTAGAGATGCGCCTTTTCTGGGGCGGCTGAGAGCTGATGTTTTTTCCAGGGGGGGGCAGGATTCATGGCCCCTTTCTAGGCTATTATCATCAGCCCTCAGCTGTCTGCATAGCCATTGCTGGCTATTAATTATAGGGGGACCCCACGCCATTTTTATCCGTAAAATAATCTTTTATTCATTAAATACATGTCCAGTATTTTGCATACACTATACTAATTGTATTTGTCACTGACATGTATATATCTACCTATTCTATATGGATTTACTGTATGTAACCCATCTCTCCTATCCTGTCGGCTCCTGCAGCGATTTTACAGAAGCCGACAAATGAATTACAGGCTATTCTTCCATCTATCTCTCTATGAATTATAGAGACATATATAAACAGCTCTGGCAAAAATTAAGAGACCACTTTCAAACGTTAAGTTTGTCTGATTTTTCTCTTTATAGGTATATTTTTGAGTAAAATGTAAATTGTTCATTTAGTCTACAAACCTCTGACAAATTTCCAAGCAAAACATTTTGTATTTTTTTTCTGACAAAGAAAAATGGTCAAAATAAAAAAAAAACAGTTCTTTCAGACCTCAGTCAATGCGAAGAAAACAAGAAATCATTTAGAAACAACAATACTAATGATTTAACTCAGGAAGAGTTCAGAAATCAATATTTTTTGGAATAGCCATGATTTTTAATCACAGCTTTCATGCATCTTGGCATGCTTTCCACCAGTCTTTCGCACTGCTTCTGGTGCAAAAATTTAAGCAGTTCTTCTTTGTTTGATGGCTTGTGACTATCCATCATCCTTGATTACATGCCAGAGGTTTTCAATGGGTTTCAGGTCTTGAGATTGCGCTTCCCTTGATGGGGTTTTGATGTGGTGGTCTCTTAATTTTTTCTGTTTATTCTATGTGTATATACCTAGTCTTTTCTAACATGTCAGTGTGATTTTACTGTACACGGCACATGAATTGTGGGCATTTCAAAGGACACCAGTGCGTATTGCTCGCAAGTCACACGGATGGTCTGTGTGGTATTTGATTTATTTACTTGCACCCATAGACATTCATTGGTGAGTCTCAGCCAATATACGGTGCAAATCGCAGCATGCTGCGATTTCACTCGCACGTATAATACGGCCAAGAAAAAAAGCGCTGATGGGAGCCGCCCCATAGCGGAATACTGGTCCAAGTGCTATGCGATTTTTTTATCGCATAGCACTCGTCTGTATTCATCGCTAGTGTGACCCCGGCCATACCAAAAGTCTGGGCTAAATAGAGCTGGGAAATATGGTCATCTTGAGAGTTTTGTTTCACCGATACAAAACTTTATAGCTGACTATCAAAATGTATAAGACAAGAATCTAGGTGAAATATGCACTCCTTCAAACAGTTTTCTGTTATGAATGGGTCACCGAGGAGGAAAGCGCAAAAGGCTATGCCACCAGAACACCAGAGAGGTTGGTCACTCAGCGGATTGCAGACCCCTGATCTAAACAACACAGCTAGCAGTAGCCATGGAGCGTTCCTACGATGCCCTAGACGCTTCGTCACAGCCGGAGGACTAACTAAGCCAAAAGACAGAAAGGTGAAATCTAAACTGCCCGGGAGCAGATCCCCAAAGGAATAGACAGCCCCCAAACATATATTGTCGTTGAGACAAGATGAAACACAGACACAGGCAGAAAATACACTGAGCAAATGATGGGGCCCACACTGACTAGATAGGATAGGACAGAAAAGGCACTGTCTGCAATCACGCAAAAACCCTAAAAATTCCAACACAACTGAAGCACAAAAATATTGAGGTTAGCACAACCTCGCCCCCACTATATCAGCACTCAGGTGTGAACTGGCGGCTAGCAACAGGCTAATACAGCAGGGGACTGAGCAAACAAACACAAGATACAAAAATACAGGGCAGGAGCCAGCAGCCCCAGGGGGAGCCAGCTGACTCCTGACAGCAAGGCAAAATCAGATGCAAAAGATTTAGCAAATGACACTTAGCTGGAAAAAGCAGGCTCATGCAGGAGACAGATATCCTCAATATGCACAGACAGGAGTATCACCGGCAGCCACTGAGTGAAGCTTGCTCGCTTATGTACTCCCAGTCACTACCCCCACTTCTCCAATCATCTTCTGCAGCTGTTGGATTAACACCATGTTAACTAGCTCTACTACCAGCAGTATCCACCAGAGGGAGCCCTGCCTCAAAAGTCGGATTAAGAGAGTTCACAACAGTTGTCCCTGGAAATAAAAGTTGCAGCATGCTTTTGATTTGTATCCAATATTCGAATACAACCAGACCACACAAGTCATTGAGTCCATGGAAAAAATAGGACTGCATTTGGATGACATTTGAGTGCAGCCTGATTTTTATGGACTGGTAGTAGAATTCAGAAGATGGAAAAAAAAATTCTATCTTGTTTTATTCAGAGAAAATCGAATCACATGCTGATCAGAGGGTGATTAGCATAATCATCTCAATTGTCTCTGATGAGTGAAAATACTGTTTTGTGACCCTAACCTAACAAGTTGGGATGATGCAATATATTATTATACTAGCTGAAGAGCCCGGCGCTGCCCGGGCATAGTAACTAACTGTGGTTAGTTATAGCAAATTATAATTATCCTCCATCCCATAGTCCCGTGCCCATATACCCATCATACATATCCTCCATCCCATAGTCCCGTGCCCATATACCCATCATACATATTCGCCATCCCATAGTCCCGTGCCCATATACCCGTCATACATATCCTCCATCCCATAGTCCAGTGCCCATATACCCATCACACATCCTCCATCCCTTTGTCCTGTGCCCATATACCCGTCATACATATCCTCCATCCCATAGTCCAGTGCCCATATACCCATCACACATCCTCCATCCCATAGTCCAGTGCCCATATACCCATCATACATATCCACCATCCCATAGGCCCGTGCCCATATACCCAGCATACATATCCTCCATCCCATAGTCGAGTGCCCATATACCCATCACACATCCTTCATCCCATAGTCCCATGCCCATATACCCATCACATCCTCCATCCAATAGTCCCATGCCTATATACCCATCATACATATTCGCCATCCCATAGTCGAGTGCCCATATACCCATCACAATCCTTCATCTCATAGTCCCATGCCCATATACCCATCAGAAAGTTCATTGGCTCTTGAGGAAACAGCTGCTATTCTCATGTGTGTCAGCCTTGTTTCTCGGTCTTCACATTTTTCATTGGCCCGTAATGCAGCTTTTCTTTTGCATCAGCTGACCTTCGTGCCATGGACTTCCTTTTCTGATGGAGCATTATTGTTTTAAAAATAATCTATTATACCCACAGCCCATATACCCATCACACATCCTCCATTCCATAGTCAACCATTATGACATCATAATGAGTGGCGGGGCTTGCAACCTATGATGACATCAGCGTCGCCATGGCAACCATTGTGACATCATAATGAGGGGCGGGGCTTGATATGCATACACTGTTTCCCCAGTATGTAGATAGGGGCATTATGACATCATAATGAGGGGCGGGGCTTGACGCGCACACACTTTTTCCCCAGTATGTAGATAGGGGCAAAATTGTTTGGTGAATTGGAACGCGCGGGGTTAAAAATTCACCTCACAACATAGCTTAGGATGCTCTCGCGGTTCAGACGTGTGACTGTGCCAAATTTTGTGGCTGTAGCTGCGACGGTGCGGATGCCAATCCCGGACATACACACACACACATACATACACACATACATACACACACACATACATACATACACACTTTGAGCTTTATATATTAGATTGACCTACTTCGCTAAATACTGTATAATCCATCTTCTGTTTTTTCTTTGACTACAGATAAATCAGGAAATTCAAGATGAGACCTGGCTTCTCGATATACGGCATCAGTACCTGCTCTGGAAACCAACAGTCTGATCATACTAATAACAATAAAGCTGTAATAACAACAATAAAAAGAACAAACATAATGACTAACCTGTCCCACATCTTGTAGTAATTTGCTAACTCTAAGTGGCAGCTCGTCAACTGGCTTGGAGAATTCTAGGAAAAAAAAGAATAAAAATGTAGTTCATATAAAAACAGCATGCAGAGCTTTTGTTCACTGGTTGTGTCTTGCATTGCCATGCAGTCCCATTCCAGTAAATATATTTTATTCAGATTTTTTATACTTTACACAATTAAACATTAAATGTTACAAAATTCAAAAGACAGTGTGGTATAGACCAATGAGACAAGGCCAAAGAGATACATTAGATATAAAACACTCTATTTGTATTAGACTTTAGAATCTCTAAATTACAGCTCTTGAAATGTCATATAGAATTAGAAATATTGGTAGATTGGGTTTTAGTGTGTATTTGAAAATTTGCATAGTTCCAGAAGAGAAAGGAAGCACAAAAGAAGTGTTGTATACTTATATATGATTGTGAGAAGGTGATTGTAGTGATTCTGCTCAGCCGACATTACTACATCATGTATCCGGCTCAAAATCAAAAATTTGAAGAAAGATCCTCTTAATACAACAGACTTTAATTTTCTTTAGGTTCAATAGACTTGGTGGTTACAGTTCACTTTACACAGCTCATTTAGCTTGGTGGTTACTAAACATTTCTAATGGCATAGAGTATTTCAAGTTCTCTACCACAACTTTAAGTTTTTTTTATTTTGATACTTTGAGTCTTTTTCCGAACAAGCCAAGGTTAACTTCAAAATCACCCTAGGTAATGTTGCCTTCACATAGACCTATGTAATGTATGCCAGCCATAATGTCTAGTTACTTGGGTGTCGTTTTCCCAAAATTGTCAGCAATTCCTATACAATGAGAGCAAATGCCATTCCATACAATGAAATCATCTTATTCAGATAAAGCCATAATGGCAAAACAGGCAGATGACCTCATTACCTTGTGACATTGTTCATTTTGTGAGTGTAGTCAAAGCTTTTTTGTATAAGATAACTCCACGGAGTTTCACTACTGGGAGGACATGTCTCCCCTTTTATCTTCTTTCCCAGCAGACACCAAACTTTATGACTGAGACTTGTTTGTGTCACCTTGCAGCTCCAAAATGGCTACCACAAGCATACTTGACACAAGCTACTTCATTTTCAAGAATCCAGGGGTTGCCCTGGCCTTCAAGCCCTCTCTGTACAGGGAACTGGACTTACATAGGAGTCCCTGGGCTAGGGCCACTGAGTCAGCTGCTGTTTGGTGGCACAAGCTGACAAGAAGGATAGATAGGAAGCCAGGTGAAATCAAGTAGGTCAGGCAGGGCCGGACTGGGACTAAAATTCAGCCCTGGCATTTGAAGTTACACAGGCCCACTAGTCACATGGTGACTATATAATATCTTTGTACAGTTGTAGTTTACAAGAAGTGAGAGGAGATTAACACGACTATATAACATGTAGTCACAGCTGTGCCCAGTATTTCAGCTCAGTCCTATTTATTGCTTTTAGGTACAGTACTCCTCCCAAATCTCTGTCCCCTTTTGTATGCATGATTACAGAATTCCTGGCAGAACTGCTCTCTATTGGGCAACCAGACCCCCTGGTCATAGCCGCCCCTATCATACCTCCCAACTTTTGAAGAAGGGAAAGACGGACAAATTTTGGCCACGCCCAACCACACCCATTTCACAACTAGTCACACCCATGTCCACACCTAATGGCACCCATTTAGCACTGCTGATCACACTGACTGGTACTGAGGGCACAGTGGCTGGCATTATGGGCACACTGACTGGCACTAAGGAAGAGAGAAAACAGAGAGAGAGAGAAAAAAGAAAACAGAGAGAGCGTGAAAGAAAGGGGAAAGAAAGAAAGAACAGTGAGAGACAAAGAAAGAACAGTGAGAGACAGAGAAAGAACAGAGAGAGAAAGAAAGAGGGGAAAGAAAGAAAGAACAGAGAGAGACAAAGAACAGAGAGAGACAGAGAAAGAACAGAGAGAGAAAGAAAGAAGTAAAGAAAAGAAAGAAAGAACAGAGAGAAAGAGAGGAAAGAAAAAGAAAGAAAGAGGGGAAGAAAGAACAGAGAGAGAAAAAAGAAAGATTAGAGAGAGAAAGAAAGAACAGAGAGAGAATGAAAGAACAGAGAAAGAAAAAGAGAGAAAGAAATAAAGAAAGATTCTACAAAGATACTATAGCAGCCCGGCTCCCATTGTAGTGCCCACCTGAGCCTCCCGATGCAGGACCTATCATGATCCGCTCACATGGCCGGCATCCCCGATTCCAAGGCGATCCTGCTGTCTGCGCTGTCGGAGGAGGACACGGTGATGGATCTGAAGCATTCCTGGTTCCGTCACAATCTCCTCAAGAAATTATCTCATTTCCGGTCAGCTTCCAGCACATCACTTCAGGTGGAACGTCATGTGTGTGTTTTAAAATGCTCTTCGGGGCTCCGCCGTGTACTCCTGTGTCCGTGGGAAAAGCCCGCTTTGTATGCTTTGTACACACTTGGCTTCGCTCCGTACATCCCGTACACATATGGCTCCATTCCATACACACACGGTTCCACTCCGTCCACCTTGTACATGCGTGGCTCCTCTCCGTACACCTCGTACACGCGCGGCTCCGCTCTGTCCACCTCGTACACACGGCTCCTCTCCGTACACCTCATACACGCGCGGCTCCTCTCCGTACACCTCGTACACACGCGGCTCCTCTCTGTACACCTCGTACACACGCGGCTCCTCTCCGTACACCTCGTACACGCGCGGCTCCGCTCCGTACACCTCGTACACGCGCGGCTCCGCTCCGTACACCTCGTACACGCGCGGCTCCGCTCCGTACACCTCGTACACACGGCTCCGCTCCGTACACCTCGTACACACGGCTCCGCTCCGTACACCTCATACACACATGGCTCCTCTCCGTACACCTCGTACACACGGCTCCGCTCCGTACACCTCGTACATGCGCGGCTCCGCTCCGTACACCTCGTACACACACGGCTCCTCTCTGTACACCTCGTACACGCGCGGCTCCTCTCCATACACCTCGTACACGCGCGGCTCCTCTCCATACACCTCGTACACACTGCTCCGCTCCGTACACGCGTGGCTCTGCTCCGTACACCTCATACACACGGCTCCGCTCCGTACACCTCGTACACACACGGCTCCTCTCCGTACACCTCGTACACACGGCTCCGCTCCGTACACCTCATACACACGGCTCTGCTCCGTACATCTCATACACACACAGCTCTGCTACATCCACACTGTAAATCCTGACCCCACACATACTTACCTCAACCAGCACCATGACAACAGCAAAGCAGAGTCTTGCAGACGGTAGAGGCAAGGCTGAGCACACAGGACCTGTGATGAGGTCACAGGAGGGGCGGAGTCAGGGGTGATATGATCGGGGGTCTGGACAAAGGCTCCTGATCATGTGACCCCCTGACTCCTCCCCTCCTGTGACCTCATCACAGGTCCTGCGAACAGAGCGAGCAGGCAAGCGAGTGTGACGCTGTGAGTGGCTGCGGGGGGGGAGGGGGTCTCATGCTACGGCGAGGATGGGGTGCGTGGGGGTGCGTGGCGGCTTATCTCCCTGCAGTGCGGGAGGAACTTGAATCTATCACCGCCATGCCCGCAGAGGGCCGGCGGCAGGAGCAACAGTGGCCGCAGCAGCTGGCAAGCGGCCAGATGTTCGGGCGCTGCCGCCCGCGGCCCACATGACAGCGGCCCAGCGGGAAAATGCCCGGTTGGTTATATTGCCAATCCGGGCCTGAGGTCAGGTCAAGGACAGAATCATAAAACAAGGGAATACTCAAATGTCAAACCGAGGTTAAAGAACATTAATTAAACAGGACATAACACAGGAGTACAGCACAGACATATATACCATGATAGCAGAACTATTGACTGGCAGTAGAATCAGAGCTTCTGTGGTTTAAATAGCTGACTGACTCGCCCAGCTCTCTCAAGAAGGACAGGTCGAAACCTAGACCAAAATTAACCCCATAGCTCCTTAGACACAGTGAGGGGTAAAGAGCTGAATGAGAGATATATTCCTTCCAGCGAATGCCTCTTGCACTGGTGAACAGCTTGAAAGGAGGTTTATCACAGCTGACACCCAGAACTATGTGTCAGGGGCGGTCACGGCCCGCCCCCGGCACACTAACCCATGGCACACTGCGATCAAACATGATCGCAGTGTAACGGGGGATTAGAGAAGCATTGGCAGGGAGGGGGCTTCCTCTGTGCTTCCCTGAGACCCCCCGAGCAGCGCGACGTGCTGCGCTGCTCAGAGGATCTCCTTCCCTGCAGGCCCCCCGGATCCAATATGGCTGTGGGGGCCTTCAGGGGCCTTCAGGGAGGCGGCTTCCTCAGTGCCTGAGGAAAATAATTAAAAAAAAATAATAATTTATAAAAAAATAAAATAATAAAAAAAAATAATACAAATAAAAAATAAAAATAAAAATAATTTATAAAATTATAAAAATATAAAAATAATTTATAAAAAAAATCAGTAAATTTAAAAAAATAAAAATCCCTAGTAAATGCATTTTTCGGAAATAAAAGAAAACAATAAAAGTACAATTATTTAGTATCGCCACGGCCGTAACAACCCACCCTATAAAGCTATCCCACTAGTTAACCCCTTTAGTGAACCTCTTAAAAAATAAAAATAAAAAGCAAAGCAAAAAACAATGCCTTATCATCATACCGCCGAACAAAAAGTCCAATAACGCGTGATCAAAAAGATGAATATAATAAACATGGTACCGCTGAAAACGTCATCTTGTCCAGCAAAAAATGAGCCACGACACAGCATCATCAGTGAAAAAATAAAAAAGTTATAGCTCGCAGAGGAAAGCGATGCAAAAATAATAATTTTTTATATAAAATTATTTTCTTTGCCTAAAGGCGCCAAAACATAAAAAAGACATAAATGAGGTATCGCTGTAATCGTACTGACCCGAAGAATAAAACCGATTTATCAATTTTACCACACGCAGAACGGTATAAACGCACCCCCCCAAAAGAAATTCAAGAAATGCTGTTTTTTGTTCATTCTGCGTCCCAAAAATCAGAATAAAGAGCAATGAAAAAATGTCACGTGACCGAAAATATTATCAATAAAAACGTCAACTCGTCACTCAAAAAATAAGACCTAACATGACTTGGTGGGTCAAAATATGGAAAAATTGTAGCTCTCAAAATGTGGTGATGCAAAAACTACTTTTACAATAAAAAGCGTCTTTTAACGTATGACAGTTGCCAAACATAAAAACCCGCTATAAATAGTAAATCAAACCCCTTTATTATCCCCTTAATTAGGGAAAAATAATACACTTAAAAAAATGTATTTATTTCCATTTTCCCATTAGGGTTAGGGCTAGGGTTAGGGCTAGGGATAGGGTTGAGATTAGAGTTAGGGGTGTGTTGGGGTTAGGGTTGGAGTTAGAATTGGGGGGTTTCCACTGTTTGGGCACATCAGGGGCTCTCCAAATGCAACATGGCGTCTGATCTCAATTCCAGCCAATTCTGCATTGAAAAGGTCAAACGGTGCTCCTTCCCTTCTGAGCTCTGTCATGCACCCAAACAGTGGTTTACCCCCACATATGGGGTATCAGCCTAATCAGGACAAATTGATAAACAACTTTTGGGGTCCAATTTCTCCTGTTACCCTTGGGAAAATAAAAAATTGGGGGCAAAAATATCATTTTTGTGAAAAAATTTTTATTTTTTTATTTTTATGGCTCTGCGTTATAAACTTCTGTGAAGCACTTGTGGGTTCAAAGTGCTCAACACACATCTAGATAAGTTCCTTGGGAGTCTAGTTTCCAAAATGGGGTCACTTGTGGGGGGTTTCAACAGTTTAAGCACATCAGAGGCTCTTCAAACGTGACATGACACCCGCAGACCATTCCATCAAAGTCTGCATTCCAAAGCGTCACTACTTCCCTTCCGAGCCCTGACGTGTACCCAAACAGTGATTTACCCCCACATATGGGGTATCAGCCTACTCAGGACAAATTGAAAAACAACTTTTGGGGTCCAATTTCTCCTGTTACCCTTGGGAAAATAAAAAAAATTGGAGACTAAAAGATCATGTTTGTGGAAAAAATATGATTTTTTTATTTTCACGCCCGGGCGTTATAAACTTCTATGAAGCACTTGGAGGTTCAAAGTGCTCACCACACATCTACATAACTTCCTTGGGGTGTCTAGTTTCCAAAATGGGGTCACTTGTGGGGGGTTTCCACAATTTAGGTACATCAGGGGATTTCCAAACGCGACATGGCATCCGATCTCAATTCCAGCCAAAAAAGTCAAATGGTGCTGCTGCCCTTCCGAGCTCTGCCATGCACCCAAATAGTTGTTTTTACACCCCCACATATGGGGTATCAGTGTACTCAGGACTAGAAATGAGCGACTTTGCCTTTTTTCTGGTCGAGTCGGGTTTCATGAAACCTAACTTTCGCAAAAGTCGGGTCGAACGAAATCGGCCGATTAGCGTGAAAAGTCGAAGGCCGACTGAAACACGAAACCCAATGCAAGTCAATGGGGAAGCAAAGTCAGCAGGGAGTGGAGGATAGGAAACACACCTACAGTGCCCTTTTGAATGCCAAAAACATCAATTCTGATTACTGAAGCTTTTCAACCTTAATTTACTTCATAATACTAGTTACGCACTGAAAAATGGGGGTTATTTGGCTAAATTTGTGGGGGGGGTAGGGCTGGCTCCAGGTTTTCATGTGCCCTGGGCCAAAGAGCGCCCCTTTAACACATACCACAACTCATGATGCTCCGATACCACAGAGAAATAGCGGCATAGTACAATGAAAAATACTTCACTTTTTACATCTCATGACTGATATCCATTTTTAATAGCTCCAAAAACGGACAGTATATTACTCCATACAGTATTATGGCCACCGCATAGTGCACTATACAGAGTAATGAGGCCCATATATTTCTCCATGCAGAATCATTGGTCCCATATAATGTTTGAAACAGTATATGATGAGCTCCACATAATACTACAGTATATGTTGGTCCCCATGGATGAAGCTCCACTGTTTTATGGGCCCAAATAATGCTCCATACATAATGGGCCCCATTTCTAATGCTCTAGTGTATAATGTGCCCTGTAAATGCTGCTCCAGTGTCTGATGTCCACCTTTGGAATGCTCCAGTGTATGGTGGGCCCCATATATCATTCTCCAGAGTATAGTGCGCCCCAAAAATTGCTGTTCCAACATTGAAAACAATTAAATAAGTCTCCTCGCTAGGGAATCCCTGTACTAGTCTGGACTCCTCATCATCCCCATCGTCCATCTCACTGCACTTGGCCGTTGAGGCAGAGGGCGTACAGACGTGATGTCATTGCGCTCTCTGTTCAGACTATCACTGTCAGGAAACGCGGAAGACGTCATGGCGGTGGAGCAGGGAGAGGTAAGTATTTCAACTTTGCAAGTGCTGTGATCCTGAGGAAGCAGGGGGCCCACTCGTTGGCGACGGCAGTGGCACAGGGCCCCTCTAATAGTACGGCGGTGTGTGGCGGTGTGTCTGACGGCGGGTGGGGGTCGGCAGAGACACTTTTGTGTACTATGAGGGGCCCTGTGCCAGTGCCATCGCCCATGAGTATGCCCCCCCCACCAGCTCAAGGAACCTGCACTTTCATCTGCACCTTCCTCTTTGTCACCATGTAAGGTGGTATAGTATGCGGGAAGGGGAACCTGAGTTTCCTCTGGGTCAGATTCTGGCTGTGTAGAGTGTGAGGGGAATGTAGTGGTCTGGGTCAATGTACCAGCAGAATCATATAGCAGTGGCTGGGCATCAGTGCACTTGTGGCGTCCCCAGGAGTACGGTCGCCACAGTGGCATTACCTTCCTCCTAGGGAGTGTGATGTCATGCTTGGGAGCAATGAAGGATCTCTCTAGCAGTCAAACCAACACACAACACATTTCCCACTCCACGCCAGCAGGGAGACCTCTGAACATGACTGCTGAGGAGCTGCTCTCTGTGGTCGGGAGGAGGTAAGTTAGGCCATTATGTGCAGGGAAGGGGAAGTGTGTGGACGTGAGAAGTGGAGCTGGAGGATGAGCAGAGTTAAGGCTCACTCCTAGCTGGAGCGTATGGTCCGGATTCCGGTCTCCGAGTTTGTAGGGACACTGACGTTCTTGCAGCAGAATCTGGAGGAAGTAGCAGCTGTAAATGCTCTGTACCCAACTGAGGCTCGGAGGCCCCAGCATCAACGTGTGTGAGCCAGAAGGAAAAGGCTATGGCTGCCAGCCATACGAGAAAGTTCCAAAAGAGAGTCAACAGGGGGAACTTCATTGAACTCAGCACTGCGAGTACCTCAGATAAGTGCTAGAATGGAGGCCACACTACCTATCTGCAGAGAGAGAAATCCAAATTGGCTTCCAGGCTGACCAACTCTTTCTCTATCTGTACTCTGGGTCCTGGACAGCACCTACCAAGTACAGGTAAAGGAACTGCACGACTGTGTCTGTCATCTTTCTCCTGCGCCTGGTGCACGGCTCACCTACATCCTGCACTGCACACCATCTCCCAACTCTTTCATCTGCCCTGCGACTACGGCCCTACCTGTGCAGGTCTTCTACATCTTAGATGCACCACAACATCTGTCCCACAGAAGCGACACTGCAGCGCTGGTCAATCTAATCAGAAACCAGAGGTGGCGTCACGTATTATTCACCTATAAATGTTATTCACCCCTTTGCATGGATGCCCAAGGCCACGGAACAGGTCACCACCACCGTGACACATCCCTGTGAGACACCTGCCCAGTACCGATTAACCCCACTGCCCTGGCTGGCCACCCACACTCCATGTCCGATTCATCTTGGACTGGGGAATTCACGATTTGACTTGATAACCCAGGCATGGTATGATAGAAAGAGCTACATGGACTAATGTGAAGTGTGGCCTGTTGCCTCATTCAGTTTGGGTGGGGGTGTAGGACACAAGGAAAGGGGTTCTTCCTGACCAGGAGCCAGCACTTGACCACTCAGTGCTTGCATTTTTTGAAACTTCAGAAGAGGCGGGTGTAGCAGGGTCTACCAAGCTGGGGTACCTCTTTCAGTACCACCCCGTGTTTTCGGAGGTCCGCTCTGCGTTGGCTGGAGTCTGAATGAATGACGCTGGCTGGAATTCCTTGATTACTTGGGTGCATATAAAAGAACACTGCTTCTCCATGTATTTCCAGTCTGACAACACTTTACTCACAGGACACAGAATATATCACACAGATACAGAGGGCCGGCCAATAGAAAAGCGGCAGGCCAGGCATACATTACAAAAGCCGCAGGTGGCCGGAGCCTGCCGATGTTTACTGTGGGAATTACAAAGGTGGGGGGAGGGCAGACAAAAGGAGAATATCGTGTCCCCTCTGCCCAGGGGCGCAGCCTGTGAACTGATGCATTAGGGACATGCATCTCACATGGAACCTATTATACATACATATAACTGCTAATAACAAGAATCCCATATAAAGAGCTGTAGTGCCCAGGGATGATATCAAAACCATTTGTTCACCCCGGGCGACAGCCACATCTGCTCCAATAGTCAATAGGACAACGGAGAAGAAAAGGAGCGAAATGATGATTGCAAAATTATCAAAATTTATTAAATATTTTACAAAAAAGTGCACAAAGTCATGATGAAGTGTCAATATAAAACAGATGAATATACACCCAAAAAGCTTCCCTCCGCTAACCCAGATGGAAAAAGTGTCCACCTATATATGATATTGTCAGTATATCCACGATGGATAATTCAAATTGCAACACAATCAATGTTGAAAATACCCATGAACACCCGATAATAATCAAAATCCTCCTATATGTATATCTGGTGTTAACAACAGGTCCAAAAAGGCACCACTATAATATCATACCGCGCCAATGAATAATAATAAGATGCGGTAACGGTAAGTATACACAAATAGGAGCTGCAAAGAACAGTATGGTAAAAAACTGCATGGTATAATATTATCAGAGTGACCGCATTAAACAGAAAAAATTGAGATGCAAACAAAATAAGTGCATCCATATCAATTAAGGTCCCTATATGCATATTGTAACAGTGATATATCCACAATGGGAAGGTTCCAGTGTAGTATCATGCTGCACCATAGTTGAATCATAAGATGCAGCAATAAAAAGGTATACCCAGAACCGGTTACTGCAAAGGACAATTAGATGTAAAGAGGCACTTACCGGGCAGAACACAGGGGGAAGGTGAGGGAGCGTCTGGTAGTGACCTTCGACGCGCGTTTCGCGGCGCTAACAGGCCGCTTTATCAAGGAGATAATGTCTGCATCTCCACAGGACCTTAAAATACCATATAACCCCTGTCACATGATCCGAATCAGCCAATCAGAAGAGTATAACCGGCGCATGCGCTCTGGGATAGGCCAGCGCCGTCATACAGAATAGGTGTCATGCTAGGAATAAATACTGGCCAGCCAGAGCACAGCCCATGGTATATAGCATAAAGACACCCTTCTGTCGGCGGCCCGGTACCTCCACAAAGCGATGCGCACAACTCCCTTTGGTTCAATTCCTAATGGACTCTAAATGCAAGCACATATGTATAAAGCCATATGGGGCAGGAAATAATATTTTACTTTCAATAGCATATCCCATAATCAGTGATATGTGAACCGCAACTTAAATAGGCATATAATCTGTGTAATAGATATATATTAATATTATTGCTATCCTATCACATATTAATTTTTAGGGAACAATATAGAGTTGTGGAAAAAATATATATATATAGGGACCCAAAAGATACTCCCACACATCACATAGATTAATAGTTAAGGAATAAATTTGTGACCATTTAAGATAAACGAATGTCGAACATTATGGGAGTATCCGATGCTTACATAAATGATATCCCAATTATATACATAAGATGTAATGAAGTCATAAGAAAAAAGACGCATAGTCCCTGTACAGGTATTACAATAGCCGCCATATCGGACTCCATGTGTGGAAGTAAAAAGATCTTCAACATTAAAGCAATCACTAAATTTCGTTCCATACGGACATAGATGCAGGGCAGAGGTCCACAAGAGACGCAGGATTTTCACGGTCACTAAATAAAAATAAATAACAAACACATAAGTGCAAGATAAAAGAAAAATTAAAAACAATAATAAAAAAACACCACCAGATCACTTATTTAAGGGTGATGCCAACATATGGAGAACGAGCCACAGGGGAAAGGCAAGTCATAATGTATAAATATTCTACTACATTAGGACAAGGAAGAAAAAAGTACTCTAAGAGGGAACAATATATATGTTGTCAAAAAGGTGCACCAAGGCACCCATTACCAAAGGAGGCCTATCATGTTATCGGGACTGATGCAATTATAAAAATGGGGCGAAACTCAATGTCTCATTGAGTCCCTTAGGGGTCATGGTGTCCAATTGGACAATCCATTTGACTTCCATCTGTGATAAGATTTTTTTGTTATCACCACCGCTAATCCCCATATGTAGAGCATCAATCCCTCTAAACTTCAATAAAGCAGCATCACTGTTGTGACACGATCTAAAATGTCGGGGAAGAGTCTTGAGATCTTCAACACTGGACACTGCTTGGCCGCACCAATGTCCCGCACATGTTCACGCACCCTAATCCTAAGTTCTCTGGTTGTAAGACCTACATATATCTTGGGACAAGGGCACGTGGCATAGTAAATCACGTTTCAAGATCCACAATAGATCCTCTGTCTTATCTCAAACTCCCTTGTCCCATCAGATGAACTAAACGTAGAACAGCGAAGGACATTGGTGCAGGCAAGACAGTGGCCACAGGGGATTGATCCCTGAATAGGACCTTTAGCACCAAAAAAGTTTTTGGAATTAGGGACATAATGGCTCTGAACCAATAGATCATTGAGATTCCTAGATCTCCGAGGCGTCATGGGAGGAGAGCGACCCAGGAAGGTCCCCAGGGTGGGATCAGTGCTCAGAATTGGCCAATGTCTATTTAGTATGGTGCGCATATTCTGCCAATCATGATTATAAGTTGAAATGAAGCGAATTGGCCCACCATACTCCATCTTTTGAACCCTCCTGGTAGTATGTAATAGAGTACTGCGTGGAGTGTGTCTAGCCCTGTCATATCCAGCTTTTATCGATCTTCGACTGTAACCACGTGTCAGAAACCGTTGTTTCAAATCTGTAGCTTGTTTTTCAAATTTAACGTCAGTGGAACAGATTCACCGCATCCTAAGGAATTGTCTGACCGGGATGGCCCTGATAGTGGAAAAATCATGGGCAGATGTAGCATGTAGCAATGCATTGACAGATGTGGGCTTCCTAAAAACATCGGTCTGGATGCGCCCACCGGAATCAACCTCAAGACGGACATCCAGGAAGTCCACAGTCTTACTGTCAAATGCATGTGTCATGTGAATATTGTAAATGTTGTTATTAAGACTGCCCATGAAATCCCCAAGCTGGTCGACCGTGCCATCCCACAAGAATATCACGTCATCTATGTAGCGATACCAGCACAGCACATGGGAGACGCCCCGCGGTCCCTCATCGCCAAAAATCAATCTTTCCCAGGCGCCCAGGAAAAGGTTGGCATACGAGGGCGCACAGGCCGCCCCCATGGCTGTGCCCCGTCGCTGTAAATAGAAGCTGTCCTTAAACAGGAAAAAATTGTGGGTAAGCACGAAATTGACCAGGTCGAGGATCAGATCACATAAAGGGCCATCCAGGTCGGACGTCCCTAGGAAGTGGCGTACAGCATTTAGCCCATGTCTGTGGTCTATGCAGGTATAGAGACTCTCCACGTCAGCAGTAACCAGGAGGGTAGATGGTTCCACAAGGATGCCGTCAAAGCACGCCAGGGCATCCGTCGTGTCCCGTATGTATGAAGGAAGTGACTCCACCAAAGGTTTCAAGTAATAGTCGATGAATTGGCATACAGGTTCGCACATTCCCCCAATACCTGACACAATGGGACGCCCAGGAGGGCTGAAGGCATCCTTGTGGACCTTGGGTAAAAGGTGGGGGTCCTGGGGGATCTGACCACTAAGCCATCAAATATTTTTTTATTAATGGTATTATTTTCCACAGCCCTAATCAAGATCCGCTGTAATTCCTGCGAGAAGGAGATCTTAGGATCAAAAGAGAGCTTTTGATGAGTATCCAGATTTTTTAATTGCCGAATGGCTTCCTGTTCGTATTAATAACTCGGCCAAATAACTATGTTCCCCCCTTGTCAGCAGGCTTAATTACAACGTCCTTAAGAGATTGTAATTGGGAGATAGCCTGTTGCTGCTTTGATGTCAAATTATCATATCTTCTCCTAGAGGAGAGTTTTTTAAAATCCTCACTCACCAATTTGGTAAATATTTCAATAGAAGGACTCAAAGACAAGGGGGGGAAACGAGTTGATCCTGGTCGAATTGAAGGGGGGAACTTACTTGTATCAGGACCGCTTTGTTCCCAAAGCAAATCCTCCAAATCCCGAAGTGCAGTTCTCTCAAGATCACTCATTGTCCCAGAGACATGATTTCTCGCATGAAGTTTCTTCAAAAGAAGCTTCCGTGAAAACAGCTGTAGGTCCTTTAGGGCTGTGAAATAATTAAAGGCGTTAGTTGGTGCAAATGTCAGACCTTTACCCAGGACCTCCACCTGTGCTTCCGATAACACATGAGTGGAGAGATTAAGCACCTGTAAATTACCCCAGGAACCTGTTATGAATGAGTCACCGTAGGAGGCAAAAACAGAAATACTAGCTAAGTCCAGAAAACCAGAGAAGTTGGCAGCTATCTGACTGCAGACCCCTGAACCTATCAACAACAACTAGCAGTAGCCGTGGGGGGTTCCTACGGTGCCCAAGACCCCTCGATCACAGCCGGAGAACTAAATAGCCTAAAGACAGAAAGGGAAATCTAAACTGCCCCAGAGCAGACCCCAAAGCAGTAGGCAGCCCCCAACATATAATGACTGAGAAGCAAGATGAAAAACACTAACACAGATAGAAAGATAGGCTGAGCAAATGATGGGGCCCAAGCTAACTAAATAGGACAGGATAGAAAAGCTGCTGTCTGCAATCCGCCAAAACCCTATCAAAACAAGAGCCCACAGGCTGATAGGGAAAAAAGCTCTGAAGACGCTAGGCTTCAAAAAGACTATATCAGTACTCAGGTTTTTTCTGAAGACAGAGCAAAAATGAATTCAGCTCACCCCAGCAGGAAATGGCAGAAATCCAGAAAAACAAGGCAAAACAAAACCAAAACACAAATGCAAAAAGCAGAGCAGAAAACTTAGCTTTTGAGGAGCAGGAATCAGACTGGTCTCCTAGAATCCCTCAGAGAGATCACCAGCAAGGCAGAAGGGCGTCGGCTGCCTTATATCCAGTCAGCAATTCCCGTCACCCAGTCATCATCATCCTGCCCAGATGCTAGGTAATCAGCCTCACTACCTTCCTTCACCAGAAGAGGGAGTTCATCAGACCTCAATGGTGAAGGGGAAAATGAACTCACAACAGTACCTCCCCCTTGAGGAGGGGTCACCGAACCCTCATCCACGCCACCAGGGCGATCAGGGTGAGCCTGATGAAAGGCACGCACCAATCTTTTGGCATGAATATCAGAAGCAGAGACCCAGGAATTATCCTCTTGACCATAACCCTTCCACTTAACCAAATACTGGAGTCTCCGTCTAGCCAGATGGGAATCCAGTATCTTCTCTACCTCATATTCCATGTTACCTTCAACCAATACAGGGTCCGGAGGTGCCACCCCAGGAACTACTGGTTCAACAAACCTCTTTAATAAGGACTTATGAAACACATTATGGATTTTAAATGTGACCGGAAGAGCCAAACGAATAGAGACCGGATTAATAATCTCCAAAATCTTGTAAGGTCCAATAAATCTAGGCTTAAACTTAGGAGAAGCCACCTTCATAGCGATATTTTTTGATGATAACCAAACCATATCACCAACCTTAAACTGGGGACCAATGGTCCTATGTCGATTGGAAACCCGCTGGGCCTTTTCCTGGGAGAGAGATAACTTATCCACCACTTGGTCCCAGATCTGGTGCATTCTCTCCACCACAGTGTCAACACCTGGGCAGGCAGAAGGCTCCACCTGCCCTGAATAAAATATAGGATGAAACCCAAAGTTACAAAAAAAAGGTGACATCAAAGTGGCAGAACTAGCTCTATTATTTAAAGCAAATTCGGCCAAGGGCAAAAATGAAACCCAATCATCCTGATCAGCGGAAATAAAACATCTCAAATATGACTCCAAGGTCTGGTTTGTTCTCTCCGTCTGCCCATTGGTCTGAGGGTGAAACGCAGAGGAGAAGGACAAGTGAATTCCCAGCTTGGAACAGAAAGTCCTCCAAAATCTAGACACAAACTGAACTCCTCTGTCAGATACAATGTTCTCAGGAATCCCGTGCAAGCGAACCACCTGTTGCAAAAACAGGGGCACCAACTCAGAGGAAGATGGCAACTTAGGGAGTGGTACAAGATGAACCATCTTAGAGAACCTATCACAAATTACCCAAATAACAGTCATTCTCTGAGAGACAGGCATATCAGAGATGAAATCCATTGAAATATGGGTCCATGGCCTCCTGGGGACCGGCAAAGGCATCAACAACCCACTAGAGCGAGAACAAGGTTTAGACCGGGAGCAAGTCCCACAGGACTGCACAAAATTCCTGACATCACGAGACAAGGCGGGCCACCAAAAAGACCATCTCACCAGATCTCTAGTACCAAAAATACCTAGATGACCAGCCAATGCAGAGCAATGAACTTCAGACATCACTATCTTCTTCCACTGGTCAGGAACATACAACTTTCCACTGGGACAATGCTCAGGTTTGTCCTCCTGGAACTCTTCCAGAGCACGTCTCAAATCGGGCGAGATGGCAGAAAGAACTACCCCTTCGCCTAAGATGGTAGCAGGCTTGGTCACCACAGGAGAATCAGCAAAGAAGCTCCTAGAGAGAGCGTCAGCCTTGACATTCTTAGTGCCAGGAAGAAAAGAGACCACAAAATCAAAACGTGTAAAAAACAAGGCCCACCTAGCCTGTCTAGGGTTCAAGCGTTTGGCCGACTCCAGGTAAATCAAATTCTTGTGGTCAGTGAGGACCACGACTTGATGTTTAGCTCACTCCAACCAATGTCTCCACTCCTCAAATGCCCATTTCATGGCTAACAGTTCCCGATTCCCCACATCATAGTTACGTTCAGATGGAGAGAACTTTTGGGAAAAGAAAGCACAGGGATTCATTTTAGATGTTACAGGATCCTTTTGAGAAAAAACAGCACCTGCACCAATCTCAGAAGCGTCCACCTCTACCTGGAACGGGAGTGAGACATCAGGTTGCCGCAAAACCGGGGCAGAAGTGAATCTTCGCTTCAGCTCCTGAAAGGAAGAAACAGCCTCCGGAGACCAATTCAACACATCAGCACCCTTCTTAGTCAGATCAGTCAATGGCTTGGCAATACTAGAAAATTTTGCTATAAATTTCCGATAAAAATTAGCAAAACCCAAAAACTTCTGGAGGGCCTTCAAATAAGTGGGCTGAACCCAATCATAAATGGCCTGTACCTTGGCTGGGTCCATTTCAATAGTTGACGGAGACAAAATAAATCCTAAAAGAGAAATCCTCTGTACCCCAAAAAGGCATTTCGATCCTTTGACATACAGGGAATTCTCCCTCAAGATCCGAAACACAGTCCGAACATGTTCCACATGAGAATCCCAATCCTTGGAGAAGATCAAAATATCATCCAGATAGATAATCAAAAATTTATCCACAAAGTCTCGGAAAATGTCGTTCATGAAGCACTGGAAGACAGAAGGGGCATTAGTGAGCCCAAAAGGCATCACCAGGTACTCAAAATGTCCCTCCGGAGTATTAAACGCCGTCTTCCATTCATCCCCATGCTTAATGCGGATAAGATTATACGCCCCCCTGAGGTCAAGCTTGGTAAACCAGCAAGCACCTTTAACTCTGGAGAATAGATCAGAAATCAGGGGTAACAGATACTGATATTTAATAGTAATTTTGTTGAGGGCACGATAATCAATACAAGGCCTTAATGAACCATCCTTTTTGGCCATGAAAAAAAAAACAGCACCTAAGGGTGAAGAGGATGGTCTAATATGACCCTTCTCCAACGCCTCCTTAATATAAGATCGCATAGCCTCGTGCTCGGGTAGAGTTAAATTGAAGAGCCGACCCTTGGGAAATTTACACCCCGGGCTCAGTTCAATTGCACAGTCATAACTCCTATGAGGAGGCAAAGACGCAGACTCATTCTCACTAAATACATCATAAAAGTCCGCCAAATAGTCAGGAACATCATGCGACTGAGGAGAGGTGGAAAAATCCGGAGCCTCACTAAGGGCACACCGACAACCCCAACTCACCACAGACACAGATTTCCAATCCAAAACTGGATTATGAATTTGCAACCAGGGAAACCCCAGAACAATGGTATCATGCAAATTATGCAACACCAAAAATCTGCAATTTTCTTGATGGTCTGGTGCGACCCGCATTACCACCTGGGTCCAAAACTGAGGTTTATTTTTCACCAAAGGAGTGGCATCAATCCCCCTCAAAGGGATAGGCGTCTGCAGAGGTGGCATCGGAAATCCACAACGTTTAGCAAAATCCAAGTCCATTATGTTCAGGGCTGCTCCCGAATCCACAAAAGCCTTGGCGGAAAATGTGGATAGGGAGCAGATCAGAGTAATTACCAGAAGAAACTTAAGTTGAACACCACCCACAGAAAACGTGTGTGCAAAACGTTTCTCTCGTTTAGGACAGACAGAAATAATATGCGAGGCATCTCCACAAAAAAAAAAACACAGCTTATTACGCCTTCTGAACTCCTGACGTTGCTCTCTGGACAAAACTCTATCACATTGCATAGGTTCAGACACTTGTTCAACAGGTGGCAACACCTCTCGTGCAGTCCTGCGTTCACGTAAACGCCGATCAACCTGAATGGCTAATGACATAGAATCGTCAAGACCAGAGGGAACAGGAAATCCCACCATAGTATCTTTCACAGCTTCTGACAAAACCCTTCCGAAAGAGAGTTGCCAAGGCATTATCATTCCAGGTAGTAAGGACCGCCCACTTTCGGAATTTTTGACAGTACAATTCTGCAGAATCTCGACCCTGGCTCAATGCCAACAGGGACTTTTCAGCCTGATCAATAGCATTAGGTTCATCATACAACAACCCCAAGGCTTGAAAAAATGTGTTCACATTAGTCAGAATAGATCATCTGGTTTCAAAGAAAACGCCCAATCCTGGGGATCGCCACGCAGCAAAGAGATGACAATTTTAACCTGCTGCACGGAGCTCCCTGACGAGTTAGGCTTCAAGGCAAAAAATAATTTACAATAATTTACAATTATTTTTGAAATTCAAAAATTTAGACCGATCCCCAAAAAACACATCAGGAGTAGGGATCTTTGGTTCAGCAGCATGTGAATGAGCAAGGTAGGCGGAAATTCCCCGCACTTCCGCAGCGAGCTGCTCCACACGATCAGACAATTGCTTTATCTCCATTGAGAGAAAAAAAATTCCCCCTACGGCCTCAGAGATATAGAGGAAAAAATATACACACTTTTTTTTTTTTACAATTCTTTCCTGCTATTGAGTACCCTAGGATCTGCTGTATGGCTGGTGATTCTGTTATGAATGAGTCACCGTAGGAGGCAAAAACAGAAATACTAGCTAAGTCCAGAAAACCAGAGAAGTTGGCAGCTATCAGATTGCAGACCCCTGAACCTATCAACAACAACTAGCAGTAGCCGTGGGGGGTTACTACGGTGTCCTAGACCCCTCGATCACAGCCGGAGAACTAAATAGCCTAAAGACAGAAAGGGAAATCTAAACTGCCCCAGAGCAGACCCCAAATCAATAGGCAGCCCCCAACATATAATGACTGAGAAGCAAGATGAAAAACACTAACACAGATAGAAAGATAGGCTGAGCAAATGATGGGGCCCAAGCTAACTAAATAAGACAGGACAGAAAAGCTGCTGTCTGCAATCCGCCAAAACCTTATCAAAACAAGAGCCGACAGGCTGATAGGGAAAAAAGCCCTGAAGATGCTAGGCTTCAAAAAGACTATATCAGTACTCAGGTTTTTTCTGAAGACAGAGCAAAAATGAATTCAGCTCACCCCAGCAGGGAATGGCAGAAATCCAGAAAAACAAGGCAAAACAAAACCAAAACACAAATGCAAAAAGCAGAGCAGAAAACTTAGCTTTTGAGGAGCAGGAATCAGACTGGTCTCCTAGAATCCCTCAGAGAGATCACCAGCAAGGCAGAAGGGCGTCGGCTGCCTTATATCCAGTCAGCAATTCCCATCACCCAGTCATCATCATCTTGCCCAGGTGCTTGGTAATCAGCCTCACTACCTTCCTTCACCAGAAGAGGGAGTTCATCAGACCTCAATGGTGAAGGGGAAAATGAACTCACAACAGGAACCAACCTGGGCCGTCCTGGATCCCGACGCTTTGTTTTTGGATGATTGTCTTGTCTCAATTTTCTTAGAAGAAATGGTACCAGAAGTGCCACCCAGTCCCCGATTCACTGACACGAGATCCTCATCATTATTCGATAAATTAGAGCGTATAGATGCTGATCTAGATCTAGAGAAGGAAGTGTTTCTAGATTTCGGGCGAGAACGTCCAAATTCATTCCGCCATCTGTACACCCTGGACAGCTGTTTGTCCTGTATGTCTCTTTTAAATTTCTTTGCTTTATTAGACTGAATGTCCTGAGCCCATTTTTGCAGTTCGGTATCAATAAGATCATTAAACTTCCTAAGGGCATCACTGGGCATATCTTTTTGTAAGATGATCTGTAGTTTCTCAATTTCTGTTTCGATGGTAACAAGGGAATCATGATTCATCTGTTTCAATAAAATCATGAACCCCCTAGAGCACGAATTAGTCAACTCCTCCCATTTGTTTTTAAAGATTTCATCAGATATTGGGAATGAAAGAAAGAGCTGGATCCGGAGTCCCCTCGGGATCAGGTCTTTCTGAATGTATTGATCCAAAAATTCATGAGTCCACCATATCTTAGTACGTTTGCGTAATAATTCTTTAAACCGAGAAATAGTCCCCTGTAGATCTTTGGAGCCTCCACATGCCCCATCTGTTTATCATGAAACACGTCGTTAAGCTGTGCCCGCCACGTATGGTCACGTGCACGGAAATCCATGTCAAAATGGGGAAAAACTGTGAAAAACACAGAAACACATATTAATAACAAGAATCCCATATAAAGAGCTGTAGTGCCCAGGGATGATATCAAAACCATTTGTTCACCCCGGGCGACAGCCACATCTGCTCCAATAATCAATAGGACAACGGAGAAGAAAAGGAGCGAAATGATGATTGCAAAATTATCAAAATGTATTAAATATTTTACAAAAAAGTGCACAAAGTCATGATGAAGTGTCAATATAAAACAGATGAATATACACCCAAAAAGGTTCCCTCCGCTAACCCAGATGGAAAAAGTGTCCACCTATATATGATATTGTCAGTATATCCACAATGGATAATTCAAATTGCAACACAATCAATGTTGAAAATACCCATGAACACCCGATAATAATCAAATAATAATCATATTGTTCCCTCTTAGAGTACTTTTTTCTTCCCTCTCCTAATGTAGTAGAATATTTATACACTAGCTGAAGAGCCCGGCGCTGTCCGGGCATAGTAACTAACTGTGGTTAGCTATAGAAAATTTTAATTATCCTCCATCCCATAGTTCCGTGCCCATATACCCATCATACATATCCACGATCCCATAGGCCCGTGCCCATATACCCATCATACATATCCTTCATCCCATAGTCGAGTGCCCATATACCCATCACACATCCTCCATCCCATAGTCCCATGTCCATATACCCATCATACATATTCTCCATCCCATAGTCCCATGCCCATATACCCATCATACATATTCTCCATCCCATAGTCCCATGCCCATATACCCATCATACATATTCGCCATCCCATAGTCGAGTGCCCATATACCCATCACACATCCTTCATCTCATAGTCCCATGCCCATATACCCATCATACATATCCTCCATCCCATAGTCCCGTGCCCATATACCCATCATACATATCCGCCATCTCATAGTCCCGTGCCCATATACCCATCATACATATCCTCCATCCCATAGTCCAGTGCGCATATACCCATCACACATCCTCCATCCCATAGTCCCGTGCCCATATACATATCCGCCATCCCATAGTCCCGTGCCCATATACCCGTCATACATATCCTCCATCCCATAGTCCAGTGCCCATATACCCATCACACATCCTCCATCCCATAGTCCCGTGCCCATATACATATCCGCCATCCCATAGTCCCGTGCCCATATACCCATCATACATATCCTCCATCCCATAGTCCCGTGCCCATATACATATCCTCCATCCCATAGTCCCGTGCCCATATACCCATCACACATCCTCCATCACATAGTCCCATGCCCATATACCCATCATACATATTCTCCATCCCATAGTCCCATGCCCATATACCCATCATACATATTCTCCATCCCATAGTCCCATGCCCATATACCCATCATACATATTCGCCATCTCATAGTCGAGTGCCCATATACCCATCACACATCCTTCATCTCATAGTCCCGTGCCCATATACCCATCATACATATAACCCAACCCATAGTCCCGTGCCCATATACCCATCATACATATCCTCCATCCTATAGTCCAGTGCCCGTATACCCATCACACATCCTCCATCCCATAGTCCCGTGCCCATATACATATCCGCCATCCCATAGTCCCATGCCCATATACCCGTCAAACATATCCTCTATTCCATAGTCCAGTGCCCATATACCCATCACACATCCTCCATCCCATAGTCCCGTGCCCATATACATATCCGCCATCCCATAGTCCCGTGCCCATATACCCGTCATACACATCCTCCATCCCATAGTCCAGTGCCCATATACCCATCACACATCCTCCATCCTATAGTCCCGTTCCCATATACCCATCATACATATCCTCCATCCCATAGTCCCATGCCCATATACATATCCTCCATCCCATAGTCCCGTTCCCATATACCCGTCATACATATCCTCCATCCCATAGTCCGGTGCCCATATACTCATCACACATCCTCCATCTCATAGTCAACCATTATGACATCATAATGAGCGGCGGCGGGGCTTGCAACCTTTGATGACATCAGCGTCGCCATGGCAACCATTGTGACATCATAATGAGGGGTGGGCCTTGATACGCAGACACTGCTTCCCCAGTATGCAAATAGGGGCATTGTGACATCACAATGAGGGGCGGGGCTTGACGCGCACACACTTTTTCCCCCAGTATGTAGATAGGGGCAAAATTGTTTGGTGAATTGGAACGCGCGGGGTTAAAATCTCGCCTCACAACATAGCTTAGGACGCTCTCGGGGTCCAGACGTGTGACTGTGCCAAATTTTGTGGCTGTAGCTGCGACGGTGCGGATGCCTATCCTGGACATATAAACATACACACACACATACACACATACACACACACATACACACTTTGAGCTTTATATATTAGATTATGAATTGCCTTTCCCCTGTGGCTCGTTCTCCACATGTTGGCATCACCCTTAAATAAGTGATCTGGTGGTGTTTTGTTTTTATTATTGTTTTTAATTTTTCTTTTATCTTGCACTTATATGTTTGTTATTTATTTTTATTTAGTGACCGTGAGAATCCTGCGTCTCTTGGGGACCTCTGCCCTGCATCTATGTCCGTAATAAATTTTGATAATTTTGCAATCATCGTTTCGCTCCTTTTCTTCTCCGTTGTCCTATACATATAACTGCACAACATATTCTGGGTGCTGAGTGGTTCTGTAGTACGTAACACGGCTCCCCTTTTCAGCGACGCGATCGGCATACACAGTCTGATCCTCAACGGATCGGTTTGGGGATGACCGAAGTTTATGGGGTTGGTACAAGTTCCGTTTGTCGACTTAGTCCATCGGCGTTACTGTTTTGTTTGCCGGGTCTGTGGTGGATGGTGAAGTCCAGAGGTTGTAGGGCTAAACTCCACCGCAGCAATCTGGCGTTGTGTCCGGAGACCCGAACAAGCCAGACTAGGGGATTATGGTCCGTTAGGAGGGAAAACTGTCATCCATACAAATATGGTTGCAACTTTCTGAGTGCTCATACTACCGCCAGGCACTCCTTCTCGATGGCCGCATAGCTCTTCACTTTTTATGGGTTAGGATATAATTTTGATATTCTGGTTTGTAATGCATGTTTTATTTTTATTTTTTATTTAGTGTCTATCATTCAGTCAGTTTTTGGGTTTTAGGATGTCCCCATAATTTCCCGTCCTGGATTCGGAGGTCATATAGTCTTCATGTCTTCACGCAGAAGGACGTCTCTTCAATCAAATATATAGAGGATTCAACAGGACTAGTTGAAATGAATATTATGACAAAAATATATATCTGTATGTTTTATATTTATTTTTTTATTTTTTATTATTATGATTAATGTAACATATGTTGTTTGCACTTGTCACTTTCACATAAAAGACGTGTTTTCTGTACAGCAATATCTTGGATGCTTGATATTTTATAAATATATGGTGCACTTCAATAGCACTGGTCACTTTAATATCATGTTTTTCAATGGCACAATTTATGGGTTATGTATGATTCAATTAAGAGTCACGTATTAAATCCATTTCTTATAGGTTCAAGCAATCACATTGAATATATTTTTATTTTTAATTTTGATAGGTAGCGCCTATATGCGTTTTTGCTAATGTGCCCTGCCGTTCATTTCACTTTCTCAACAATGATGCGTTTTTTATGCAGGGATGTTTGATACGTTGCAAGTTTGCTTGCTTTAACAAACATAGATGCACCCTATCTGCACTGGTCACTTTAATCACCGCCTTTATTGAAAGGTTTAAGCACTGATGTATATTTAGTTTAATTTTATCTATATATAAGGAACCTTCATTTTGACAGGCAGTGCGCATGCGCGTTTCTGTCAATGCCCCCGTTGTTTTCTGCCGTGTCATAGATGTGAGCGGCGCATTATATGTGACGCCGCCCACTGAGACACTGGATGGGAAGCTACATTTGTTTCGGGTGGCATATGATGGGCGCATGCGCCGCAAGTGTCCTGCCTCTAATGAAGACATCACTGTTTCTTTTCTTTCTAGCATGTAATGGTAATCAGGGCAGTGACGCGCTTATAATTTGACACTCCTCTTCGGGTCACATGACGGGGTAGGGGCTTTTTTATTGGCTCTTTAGAAAGATTTAAACCCCTCACTGACACCTATCTAACCACGCCCCTGAAAGAAGCAGCAGGGTGAAACGCGCGTCGGGGCGCAGGAGACAGCGGCGGCAGGATTGAAAAAACGCACCATCAGGTATAATCAAAGCATCCTCTTTTGGGCTTTTCCTTGCAGGAGATTATAGTTACAATGGGCGCATCATTTATGCTGTGTATAGGGAAGCGCATTGATTAATGAGACAAAGTTACTAGTTTCAGGTCCTCCATTGTGGATGTAATTTGGATGCTATATATGAGCTGTATACTATACGTTATAAATAGGCCTTCTTTTAATAGGGGGCTTTTTACTTGATAAAAGATATGATGTTCTATGCTACATTCAATTAAGCCCTAAATAAAGGGAGGATTAAATGTGTTGCTTTACATTGAATGCGGATCCTTTTAGGGCAGCCTAACTTGCAAGCAAATGGATCAATAAATTTTGGATGGATGCCTAGAGCACTAATCACATTTGTTATATGATAAATGAATATAGGATCCTTATGCTGACAGGGAGACGTGTCCTTGGGGTATCTGTATTTATTGCCTGTGGATTGTGTTCAAGTTATGCTGTAGTCTCCTAGATTGGGGTATTTTTTACTATAATAGATATGTGGTCTTGTTGTCATTATAACATGATTTTGTAAAAAATGATAATTTTTAATCTTATTTTTTGGTTCGCTTCTTTAATGGTGAGCTCATTAATTTGTTGCCACCATAGTGTTGTGTACTTCACGGGGCAGTAGTTTCCAAATCAGGTAAGCTACCGGGTGTTCTTGGCCGTCCGGCCCGACTTGGCTCAGTACTGCCCCCATCCAAACATAGAAGTGTCTGTGTGAACAAGGAAACATTTAGTTGGATCGGGTGCGGCCAATACAGGGGTATTGGTGAGGGCGTCCTTTAGTTGGCGGAAGGCTTCCTCACACTCTGAGGTCCAGGTTACCTGGCGGGGTTGGTTCTTACGGGTCAGATCAGTGAGGGGCTTGGCTACGCTGCTGTAATTGGGAACGAATTTCCTGTAATACCCTGCTGTCCCTAGAAACGCCATGACCTGGGTTTTAGTGCATGGGATGGGCCATTTGGCTATGGCCTCAATCTTGGCTGGTTCTGGTCGCTGTTTCCCACTTCCCACCCAATGCCCTAAATACTGAACCTCTGCTTTGCCCACGTGACACTTGTTTGGGTTCAGGGTGATTCCGGCCTGGTGGATCATGTCCAATACTGTCTCTAGGTGATTTAGATGCTCTTCCCATGTCGCACTGTAGATGGCGATGTCGTCCAGGTAGGCACAAGCATAGTCCTGGAGACCATCCAGAAGCCGGTCAGCCAGCCTTTGGAAGGTCACTGGGGCTTTCTTCATCCCGAATGGAAGAGTTGAGCGAAACGGGTCGAAAAATTTCAAAAGTCGACGACTTTTGGTAAAGTCGGGTTTCATGAAACGAAACCTGACCCTAGGGTGAGGTCGGCCACGAGCTCGGCGACTTTAGCGCCAAAGTCGCATTTCAAAAGTTTGTTTTCCGCCCTTCTTCAGCCAATCAGGATCCACGGACACTGTGGGCAACGTGATGACATAGGCAGGGGTCACCACCATCTTTGAGAAGGGCATGCAAGTGATTGGCTTGCTTTGGGGGGCGTCACAGGGGGTATAAAAGGGCGTGCACGCCGACAGCCATGTTTCTCATGCTGATCTCAGAATAGGGAGAGCTGCTGCTGCTGATTCTGTAGGGAGAGCGTTAGGCAGGGAAGAAGTCACCAAAAACTGCTTCTGCTGCTAGCGATTTTGCCTGCACAACACACCATTCACTGTGTGTGCAATGCAGTGGAGGCTATATTTTGCTGGATCATCTGTGTTGGTTGTAAGGCTGCCTTATAAGGCTTTCTGATAACTGCATTGCTGTTTTCCCACTGCTCTGCAAACTGCTTTTTTAAAAGCAATCCAAATGTTTTTTTTTGTCCTGGTGAGGTACTGAGCGTGCATTTTTTCACACCATACAGCGGTGTACGCTCCTCACACAGTACCGTGTAACGGCTGATAGCTTCACTGTGGCTGTGATATCTGTGTGTCACTCTGTAAGAATAAGTCGAGGACATGTTCCGTTCTTACAGACCTCCACCTTCTAGTTTTGTTTGCTTTTCAAACAGTTAAGTATATTTGCTGTTTGACCACATTCAAAACTATAGAGAGACAGTGTGTGTCAGTCCGTATACTTAAAAAACACAGAGCTTGACAAATTTACGGTCACCGGACAGCGGTGTACGTGCACACTCCTCTCTCAGTACCGTGTAACGGCTGTTATCACGGCCACAGTGAAGCTATCTGTGTGTAACTCTGTAAGAATAAGTCGAGGACATGTTCAATTCTTACAGACCTCCACCTTCTAGTTTTGTCTGCTTTTCAAACAGTTAAGTATATTTGCTGTTTGATCACATTCTAAACTATAGAGAGACAGCGTGTGTCAGTCCGTATACTTAAAAAACACGGAGCTTGACAATTTTATGGACAGCGGACAGCGGTGTACGTGCACGCTCCTCTCTCAGTACCGTGTAACGGCTGTTATCACGGCCACAGTGAAGCTATCTGTGTGTCACTCTGTAAGGAATTTCGAGTAGTCTCGAAAGCTTGCAATGTATTACCATCTTTTCAGTTAGCCATTAAAAGGTATCAACTACTGAGGACTTTCAATCCTGAAAATTTTTTTACTCTGTAAGGATAAGTCGAGGACATGTTCCGTTCTTACAGACCTACACTCTAGGGAGATTCCTATTCTGCCCAATTCTATATACACCTTGCAGTTTGTCATACACTAGCCAATTTCTGCCTGTGATATTCACTGGGCCTCACACAATCCAACAGTGTCCACAAGTGTGTTCAGAAATTCTACATCTCCCCTGTCCTATAGTGACATTTTTCACACCTGCGACATTGAGTCTGTGACCTAGCAGTGTGATATTCACTGGGCCTCACACAATCCAACAGTGTCCACAAGTGTGTTCAGAAATTCTACATCTCCCCTGTCCTATAGTGACATTTTTCACACCTGCGACATTGAGCCTGTGACATAGCGGTGTGATATTCACTGGGCCTCACACAATCCAACAGTGTCCACAAGTGTGTTCAGAAATTCTACATCTCCCCTGTCCTATAGTGACATTTTTCACACCTACGACATTGAGCCTGTGACATAGCGGTGTGATATTAACTGGGCCTCACACAACAGTGTCCACAAGTGTGTTCAGAAATTCTACATCTCCCCTGTCCTATAGTGACATTTTTCACACCTACGACATTGAGCCTGTGACATAGCAGTGTGATATTAACTGGGCCTCACACAACAGTGTCTACAAGTGTGTTCAGAAATTCTACATCTCCCCTGTCCTATAGTGACATTTTTCACACCTGCGACATTGAGCCTGTGACATAGCGGTGTGATATTAACTGGGCCTCACACAATCCAACAGTGTCCACAAGTGTGTTCAGAAATTCTACATCTCCCCTGTCCTATAGTGACATTTTTCACACCTGCGACATTGAGCCTGTGACATAGCGGTGTGATATTAACTGGGCCTCACACAATCCAACAGTGTCCACAAGTGTGTTCAGAAATTCTACATCTCCCCTGTCCTATAGTGACATTTTTCACACCTACGACATTGAGCCTGTGACATAGCGGTGTGATATTAACTGGGCCTCACACAACAGTGTCCACAAGTGTGTTCAGAAATTCTACATCTCCCCTGTCCTATAGTGACATTTTTCACACCTGCGACATTGAGCCTGTGACATAGCGGTGTGATATTAACTGGGCCTCACACAACAGTGTCCACAAGTGTGTTCAGAAATTCTACATCTCCCCTGTCCTATAGTGACATTTTTCACACCTGCGACATTGAGCCTGTGACATAGCGGTGTGATATTAACTGGGCCTCACACAATCCAACAGTGTCCACAAGTGGGTTCAGAAATTCTACATCTCCCCTGTCCTATTGTGACATTTTTCACACCTACGACATTGAGCCTGTGACATAGCGGTGTGATATTAACTGGGCCTCACACAACAGTGTCCACAAGTGTGTTCAGAAATTCTACATCTCCTCTGTCCTATAGTGACATTTTTCACACCTGCGACATTGAGCCTGTGACATAGCGTTGTGATATTAACTGGGCCTCACACAATCCAACAGTGTCCACAAGTGTGTTCAGAAATTCTACATCTCCCCTGTCCTATTGTGACATTTTTCTCACACCTACGACACTGAGCCTGTGACATAGCGGTGTGATATTAACTGGGCCTCACACAATCCAACAGTGCCCACAAGTGTGTTCAGAAATTCGAAGTCTCCCCTGTCCTTTATACACCTTGTACCTTGTTTTACATTACTATATAGTTTGTGGGATTTTGTGTACATTTTTACGAAAAATGAGGAAGGCTGGTGGAAGAGGCCGTGGAATTGGGCGGGAGGTTGCCAGCTGGTAATAATGGTGTTGGTGGTGGATCTGATGGTAGTGGCAAAAGTAAAATAGGACCGAATGCAGGAGGTGTTGAGCCTGTGTCATCGTCTGGCTCCACAAGGCCTCGAAGGCTTACTTTTCTAGGATAGGCAAACCGCTTTTAAAGCCAGAGCTTCAGGAAAAAGTTTTGGCTTACATTGCTGACTCAGCCTCCAGCTCTATCGCCTCCTCTTCTGAAGTTGTAAAAAATAAAAGCACTGAGTCGTCATTGGAGGCTCATGTTCATGAACCACACCTTTCCTTGTGTCCTTCACCCCAACCGAGATTGAAGGATGACGCAGGCCATACAACTGATTACTCCATGGAGCTGTTTTCACATACCATGCCTGGGTTATCAAGTGAAATGGTGTATTACCCAGGCCAAGATGAATCTGACATGGAGTGCACTGTTGCACAGCCACTGATAGATGATTCTGCTGGTACATTCAGTCAGAGCACTACATTGTCCTCGCAGTGTAATGAGCCAGATTCTGACCCTGATGAGACTCAGGTGCCCCTTCCCGCATACTATACCACCATACACGGTGACACAGAGGAAGGTGCACATGACATTGAAGAGGAGGTGATGGATGACCCAGTAGTTGACCCAGATTGGCATCCATTTGGGGAAGAGGGTGCTGCTTCCAATAGCTCAGATGAGGAGGAGGAGCATCCACAGCAGACATCTACATCGCTACAGCTGTTATCTGGCAGGACCGGACCACTCCAAAGACAGGTTCCAAACATCAAAAGAGTTGCTGGACAGCTTGTCCAGACGGTCAAAATAGCACAGCGTGCTAGGCCGCAAAATGTCTTCCAAAATAGGAAGAGTGCAGTGTGGCACTTTTTTGAACAAAATCCTCATGATCAGGCCAAGGTTATCTGTAAGAAGTGCGCAAAGACCTTTAGCTGAGGGAAAAATCTGAAAAATTTGAATACCAGTTGCATGCTTAGACATTTAACCAGCATGCACTTGCAAGCGTGGACACAACACCAAACCTCAAGTACCACATGTGCAACTGATCACAAAGAAGGTAGTCAGCAACGCTACATTGTTTCCCCCACTGTAAGCCCACCGGTTAGCACAGCAGCAAATGTTGAGGTGTCGCTGCAAGGCCAAAGCAGTCAGGGAATCCCACTGTTATATCAACGAAAGACTGAATCTAGGTCATCAGAAAGAACACCAACTCCATCACCATCATCAACCCTCTCTCAGTCCACCCTGTCCACCGCTAGTTCCACAATATGCAGCTCTCAAGTCCAGCTCACCCTCCCAGAGACTATGAGTAGGTCAAGAAAGTACTCAGTCTCTCATCCGCGTACACTGGGTTTGAACGCCCACATTGCCAAACTAATCTCGTTAGAGATGATGACCTATCGGTTGGTGGAAAGCGCAACTTTCCGCGAACTCATGGCCTATGCAGTACCACGCTATGACCTACCCAGTCGCCACTTCTTCTCTCGCAAAGCCATCCCAGCCCTCCACCATCATGTGAAAGACCGCATTGTCCATGCACTCAAGCAGTCAGTGAGTGGAAAGGTGCACCTCATAACAGATGCATGGTCCAGTCGGCATGACCAGGGCCATTACGGGTCCATCACTGCGCACTGGGTTAATGTGGTGGATGCAGGGTCCACAGGGGACAGTGGTGATGGGACAGTGCTGCCTAGCCCACGGTATAGGAAACAGTTGGCTGTAGGCGTTCGACCCTCCTCCTCCTCCTCCTCCAGAAGCGAAAGCTCGTCCACAGAGCGCAGTCGTACGAGCACTCCATCTGCAGCTGCCACTGTTGCACACGAGGTGTCCCCCTATCGAGCAGCTAGTGGAAAACGTCAGCAGGCTGTGTTGCAGATGATGTGTTTGGGTGACAGACACACCACAGAGGTGCTGGTCGAGTACTTTCAGCGACAAACTGAGTCATGGCTGGGCAGTATACATCTTGAGGCAGGCAAGGTAGTTAGTGATAACGGCCATAATTTTGTGGCAGCCATAGCCCTTTCAAAACTCAGCCACATACCTTGCTTGGCTCACACCTTGAACCTGGTGGTGCAGTGCTTCCTCAACAATTATCCGGAGTTAACAGCCCTGCTCCAGAAGGTGCGAAGACTGTGCGCGCACATCCGCCGGTCGCCTGTACACTCCATTCGTATGCAGAAGCTGCAGCGATTGCTCCACCTTCCCAACCACCGCCTCATTATCGACATTGCAACAAGGTGGAACTCCACCCTGCACATGGTTGAGCGGCTGTGCGAACAGAGGCAGGCCATAATGCATTTGTGGGAGGATACACGGACATGCACTTTGAGAGCAGACATGGAGTTGACAGGTGTGCAGTGGTCGAAGCTGAAAGACCTCTGTAAAGTCCTTCAGTGTTTTGAGGAATGCACACGGCTGGTAAGCGCAGACGACGCCATCCTAAGCATGAGCATCCCACTTATGCGTCTGCTCATGCAAACTTTGACGCACCTTAAGGAGCAGGCGTCTGCAGCCAATGTTGACGAGGAGGAAGAGGAGGAGGGAATCATTGATGACATTCAGCCATTGTCTGCTCAGGGACCTCTCCTGGACGAGGTGGAGGAAGAAGAGGAGGAGGAGGATGATGATGGAGATGATTACTTAGGGGAGGAGGATGGATCTCGTGGGGCAAGTGAAAATGTTGGCATGGCAAGGTCTGGTACAGGGTTTGTGCGTGACTGGAGGGATGTGGATTTGCCAGAAAGTGCTCCTCCAACCAGCACTCGCAGTGCATCATTGACACCGGGAACATTGGCCCACATGTCAGATTATGCCTTGCGGATCCTAAAAAGGGACCCCCGCATTGCCAAAATGATGAACGATGATGACTACTGGTTGGCCAGCATCCTGGATCCACGCTATAAAGGCAAATTACAAAACATCATGCCACATGAGAACCTTGACCTAATATTGGCTAATAAACAAGCAACTCTGGTAAACCGGTTGCTTGAGGCATTCCCAGCACACAGCAGCGGTGATGGTTCTCACATGAGCCGTACGGGCCGGGGGCAGCTTGGCAGAAGTGTTCGTGGTGCACACAGCAGAAGTGGCGTTGGAGAGAGGGGTTTCATGACAATGTTGTGGACTGATTTTTCAAGTACCGCTCACACAACTGGTAATACTGCATCGATGAAAAGTGACAGCAGACAGCAGTTGTCAACTATGGTTACAAACTACTTTTCTTCCCATATCGATGTTCTCCCGCACAGGTCATTCCCCTTTGACTATTGGGCCACTAAACTGGACACCTGGCCTGAATTGGCACAATATGCCTTACAGGAGCTCGCTTGCCCAGCTGCAAGTGTGCTATCGGAAAGAGTCTTCAATGCAGCTGGATCAATCCTGACAGAAAAAAAAAGACCCATCTGTCAACCCAAAATGTGGATGATCTAACCTTCATTAAAATGAACCATGCATGGGTTTCCAAGGATTTTGTCCCACCTTCCCCTGATGACACATAGGGTAACAGAAAAATGGCTTGCTTTGGTCCTCCTCTTCCTGGGACTTGAACAATTTCACCTTTTGCATCAGCTGAATGTCCAACATCAACATATGCCTCTTTCTAAAACCCCCTAACTGTGCTGCCTCCCCTCCCCATGGCCGGGGTCACCACCTAGCGCACAAAACCGTGCGAGTGCCGTTGCCCTGGACAGGTGGGTAGGCCGACTCTTGGGCACGGGCACTGGCACAGGGTCCCTCATAGTGCAATCAAGTGTCTCTGACGGTGGTGGTGCACACCCGCCGTCAGACACACCACCGTACTATGAGGGGCCCAGTGCCAGTACTGACGCCCACGAGTGGGCCCCCCTTGCTTGGGCAGGGCCCCAGCATTTGCAATCTTTACCTCTCCCTGCTCCTCCGCTGTGTAGTCTGGGCCGCCAAATCCATACTGGACCAGACATCGTCTGAGCCTGCCTTCTGATCTATAGACATATATTTTGAATGTGTACACTATGCTATCCATACATGTTATCCTGTGATACGGTACTCTTTCTCACCTTTGTGCAATCACTAGTGTTGAGCATTCCGATACCGCAAGTATCGGGTATCGGCCGATACTTGCTGTATCGGAATTCCGATACCGACATCCGATATTTTTTCAATATCGGGCATCGGAATCGGAAGTTCAAAGTTGATTGACAGCCGAAATGACGTCATCATGATGCGCGGTGTGTGCGCATCATGATGTGCCATCATTTCGGGCCTTCTGGGGGTCTCTGCTGGCCTGCCGGGGGGCTGTGCCGGCCTGTCGGGGGGCTGTGTGGACTGCCCGGGGTCTGTACCGGCCTGCCGGGGGGCTGTGCCGGCCTGCCGGTGGTCTGTGCACCCTGTGGGGGTCTGTACCGGCCTCCCGAGGGGCTTTGCCGGCCTGCCGGTGGTCTGTGCACCCTGTGGGGGTCTGTACCGGCCTGCCGGGGGGCTGTGCCGGCCTGCCGGGGGGCTGTGCTGATGTCCGGGGGTCTGTGCAGGCATCGTCCGATGGGACTACAAGTCCCATCGGGCGATGCCTGCTACCATGACAGTGATTGACACATTAGCCAATGATGGGACAGTAGTAGTCCCATCATCCGGATAATGTGTTAAATGTTAAAAAAAAAAAAAAAAATACTACATACATACTACATGCTACATACATACTACATACATACTACATGCATGCTACATACATACTACATGCTACATACATACTACATGCATGCTACATACATACTACATGCTACATACATACTACATATATACTACATGCATGCTACATACATACTACATGCTACATACATACCACATATATACTACATGCATGCTACATGCTACATACATACCACATATATACTACATGCATGCTACATGCTACATACATACTACATATATACTACATGCATGCTACATACATACTACATGCATGCTACATGCATGCTACATACATACTACATATATACTACATGCATGCTACATGCATGCTACATACATACTACATGCTACATACATACTACATGCTACATACATACTACATACATACTACATGCATGCTACATACATACTACATGCTACATACATACCACATATATACTACATGCATGCTACATGCTACATACATACCACAAATATACTACATGCATGCTACATGCTACATACATACTACATGCATGCTACATACATACTACATGCTACATACATACTACATACATACTACATGCATGCTACATACATACATACTACATATATACTACATGCATGCTACATACATACTACATACATACTACATGCTACATACATACTACATACATACTACATATATACTACATGCATGCTACATACATACTACATGCTACATACATACTACATATATACTACATGCATGCTACATACATACTACATGCTACATACATACCACATACATACTACATACATACTACATACATACTACATGCATGCTGCATATATACTACATGCTACATACATACTACATACATGCTACATACATACTACATGCATGCTACATACAATACATTCATACAATACATACATAGACATATAACATAGAGTAACATACTTACCAATACTTGTCACATTGTTCCCCGAAGCCATTGTCTTTTACGGAATAAATATTAACATAACAAACCACAAAAATACTCACCCATGATCCGAAGCAGTCCACGAGTGTGTCCCACGACGATCTTGGGTAGAGAACTGCAGCATCAGCTGATGCTGCCGCTCTCTACGGGCTGCAGGAATCCAATGACAGAAGGTAGGTATCCTTCCGCACTGTATTCCGCCGCCACTTAAAAAAAAAAAGTCCCTAGTCTCACTTTATGGCAAAAGCTGCGTGGGAACTTTCTCACACAGCAATGTCAAAAGTGAGACTAGGGACTAGAGTTGAGCGATACCGTCCGATACTTCAAAGTATCGTATCGGATGGTATCGGCCGATCTTTAAAAAAAGTATCGGTATCGCCGATTCCGATACCGGAAGTCCCATTCAAGTCTATGGGACTTCCGGTATCGGAATAAGAAAAACCCTTTCCTGCCCTTGTACAGCCTCTCTGGGGTCTGTACGGGCCTTTCGGGGGGCTGTGCCGGCCTGCCAGGGGGTCTGTGCAGGCTCCGGTGGTCTGTGCCGGCCTGCCGGGGGGCTGTGCCGGCCTGCCGGGGGGCTGTGCAGGCTCCGGGGGGCTGTGCCGGCCTGCCGGGGGGCTGTGCCGGCCTGCCGGGGGGCTGTGCAGGCTTCGGGGGTCTGTGCAGGCATCGTCCGATGGGACTACAAGTCCCATCGGGCGATGCCTGCTACCATGACAGTGATTGACACATTAGCCAATGATGGGACAGTAGTAGTCCCATCATCCGGCTAATGTGTTAAATGTAAAAAAAAAAAAAAAAAAAAAAATTACATGCTACATACATACAACATGCATACTACATACATGCTACATTCATACTACATACTACATACATGCTACATTCATACTACATAAATACTACATGCAACATACATACTACATATATACTACATACATACTACATATATACTACATGCTACATACATACTACATGCTACATACTACATACATACTACATGCATGCTACATACATACTACATGCTACATACATACTACATATATACTACATGCATGCTACATACATACTGCATGCTACATACATACTACATATATACTACATGCATGCTACATACATACTACATGCTACATACATACCACATATATACTACATGCATGCTACATACATACTACATGCTACATACATACCACATACATACTACATGCATGCTACATGCTACATACATACTACATATATACTACATGCATGCTACATACATACTACATATATACTACATGCATGCTACATACATACTACATGCTACATACATACCACATATATACTACATGCATGCTACATACATACTACATGCTACATACATACCACATACATACTACATGCATGCTACATGCTACATACATACTACATATATACTACATGCATGCTACATACATACTACATATATACTACATGCATGCTACATACATACTGCATGCTACATGCATGCTACATACATACTACATACATACATACCACATATATACTACATACATACAATACATTCATACAATACATACATAGACATACAGTACATATAACATAGAGTAACATACTTACCAATACTTGTCACATTGTTCCCCGAAGCCATTGTCATCTACGGAATAAATATTAACATAACAAACCACAAAAATACTCACCCACGATCCGAAGCAGTCCACGAGTGTGTCCCACGACGATCTTGGGTAGAGAACTGCAGCATCAGATGATGCTGCCGTTCTCTACGGGCTGCAGGAATCCAATGACGGAAGGTAGGTATCCTTCCGCACTGTATTCCTCCGCCACTTAAAAAAAAAAAAGTCCCTAGTCTCACTTTATGCCATTGCTGTGTGGGAATTTCCCACGCAGCAATGGCATAAAGTGAGACTAGGGACTTTTTTTTTTTTAAGTGGCGGAGGAATACAGTGCGGAAGGATACCTACCTTCCGTCATTGGATTCCTGCAGCCCGTAGAGAACGGCAGCATCATCTGATGCTGCCGTTCTCTACCCAAGATCGTCGTGGGACACACTCGTGGACTGCTTCGGATCGTGGGTGAGTATTTTTGTGGTTTGTTATGTTAATATTTATTCCGTAGACGACAATGGCTTCGGGGAACAATGTGACAAGTATTGGTAAGTATGTTACTCTATGTTATATGTACTGTATGTCTATGTATGTATTGTATGAATGTATTGTATGTATGTAGTATATATGTGGTATGTATGTAGTATGTATGTAGTATGTATGTAGCATGCAGTATGTATGTAGCATGCATGTAGTATATATGTAGTATGTATGTAGCATGCATGTAGTATATATGTAGTATGTATATAGTATGTATGTAGCATGCATGTAGTATATATGTAGTATGTATGTTACATGTAGTATATATGTAGTATGCATGTTGTATGTATGTAGCATGTATGTAGCATGTAATTTTTTTTTTTTTATTTTTTTTTTACATTCAACACATTAGCCGGATGATAGGACTACTACTGTCCCATCATTGGCTAATGTGTCAATCACTGTCATGGTAGCAGGCATCGCCCGATGGGACTTGTAGTCCCATCGGACGATGCCTGCACAGACCCCCGAAGCCTGCACAGACCACCGGCAGGCCGGCACAGCCCCCCGGCAGGCCGGCACAGCCCCCCGGAGCCTGCACAGCCCCCCGGCAGGCCGGCACAGCCCCCCGGCAGGCCGGCACAGACCCCCACAGGGTGCACAGACCACCGGCAGGCCGGCACAGCCCCCCGGCAGGCCGGTACAGACCCCGGGCAGTCCACACAGCCCCCCCGGCAGGCCGGCACAGCCCCCCGGCAGGCCGGCAGAGACCCCCGGAAGGCCCGAAATGACGGCGCATCATGATGCGCACACACCGCGCATCATGATGACGTCAGTCTGTCAATCAACTTTGAACTTCCGATTCCGATGCCGAATTCCGATATTGAAAAAATATCGGAAGTCGGTATCGGAATTCCGATACAGCAAGTATCGGCCGATACCCGATACTTGCGGTATCGGAATGCTCAACACTACTAGGGACTATTTTTTTTTTTAAGTGGCGGAGGAATACAGTGCGGAAGGATACCTACCTTCCGACATTGGATTCCTGCAGCCCGTAGAGAGCAGCAGCATCAGCTGATGCTGCAGTTCTCTACCCAAGATCGTCGTGGGACACACTCGTGGACTGCTTCGGATCATGGGTGAGTATTTTTGTGGTTTGTTATGTTAATATTTATTCCGTAAAAGACAATGGCTTCGGGGAACAATGTGACAAGTATTGGTAAGTATGTTACTCTATGTTATATGTACTGTATGTCTATGTATGTATTGTATGAATGTATTGTATGTAGCATGCATGTAGTATGTATGTAGCATGTAGTATATATGTAGCATGCATGTAGTATATATGTAGTTTGTATGTAGTATGTATGTAGCATGTAGTATGTATGTAGCATGCATGTAGTATGTATGTAGTATATATGTGGCATGTATGTAGCATGTAGTATGTATGTAGCATGCATGTAGTATATATGTAGTATGTATGTAGTATGTATGTAGTATGTATGTAGCATGTAGTATGTATGTAGCATGTATGTAGCATGCATGTAGTATATATGTAGTATGTATGTAGCATGTAGCATGCATGTAGTATATATGTGGTATGTATGTAGCATGTAGCATGCATGTAGTAAATATGTGGTATGTATGTAGCATGTAGCATGCATGTAGTATATATGTGGTATGTATGTAGTATGTATGTAGCATGCATGTAGTATATATGTGGTATGTATGTAGTATGTATGTAGCATGCATGTAGTATATATGTGGTATGTATGTAGTATGTATGTAGCATGTAGTATGTAGGTAGTATGTATGTAGCATGTAGTATATATGTAGTATGTATGTAGTATGTATGTAGCATGCATGTAGTATATATGTGGTATGTATGTAGTATGTATGTAGCATGTAGTATGTATGTAGCATGCATGTAGTATGTATGTAGTATTTTTTTTTTTTCTTAACATTTAACACATTAGCCGGATGATGGGACTACTACTGTCCCATCATTGGATAATGTGTCAATCACTGTCATGGTAGCAGGCATCGCCAGATGGGACTTGTAGTCCCATAGGACGATGCCTGCACAGACCCCCGTACATCAGCACAGCCCCCCGGCAGGCCGGCACAGCCCCCCGGCAGGCCGGTACAGACCCCCACAGGGTGCACAGCCCCCCGGCAGGCCGGCACAGCCCCCCGGCAGGCCGGTACAGACCCCCTCAGGGTGCACAGACCACCGGCAGGCCGGCACAGCCCCCCGGCAGGCCGGTACAGACCCCGGACAGTCCGCACAGCCCACCGGCAGGCCGGCACAGCCCCCCCGGCAGGCCGGCAGAGACCCCCGGAAGGCCCGTACAGACCGCCGAGAGGCTGTATAAGGGCAGGAAAGGGTTTTTCCAATTCCAATACCGGAAGTCTCATAGACTTGAATGGGACTTCCAGTATCGGCATCGGCGATACCGATACTTTTTTTAAAGATCGGCCGATCCATTCCGATCCGATATTTTGAAGTATCAGACGGTATCGCTTAATTCTAGCAATCACGTGTAATCCATACTGGGCCTGACACCGTCTGAGCCTGCCTCCTGATCTATAGACATATATTTTGAATGTGTACACTATGCTATCCATACATGTTCTCCTGTGATACGGTACCCTTTCTCACCTTTGGGCAAACATGTGTAATCCATACTGGGCCTGAGAACGGCTGGCGAGCTGTTAAGCAAGCTACAGCACCTGTGGTTTGCACACGTAAGTTTTTAATTTTTTCAGGAATGACGGTTAGGCCTAATTCCGGAACTGCGGTTGACCTGCACTTACTGGGAAATCATCGTTCGCGGGTAATAATTGTAATCCCAGATCCCCATCACTAACGTTGTTCAGCGGGTTATCTGCTCCTGTAAGCGACAAACGCTGGCCTTTTCAGTGTAGCGCACATGCAGCCACGGACATGTAAGGGCATGACACACCAGTTACTGGCAAATCTCACGTGCCAGAGCCTCGCGTTTCCCTCTAGTAAGCCGGACTCGGACCGTGGGGCATGACGGAGTCTCGTTCGTTAACGGAATTAAGCTTGCAATGTGTGCATCTTTTTTGTTGCTGGATGGTTGAGGTGGCCCGTGTTGAGTCAAATTCCGCCGTAGGCTCCACTCCTGGTGGTGCCCTTCTGGACATTCCTTTAAGGTTCAGCTTTGCAACCATACTGCCCACGTAAAACAAACACTTTGCCTTCATGAACGCTGTTTGGAGGGTCGTGACTCGTGGGAATAACGCCGCCCAATCAGTTAACCTGCTAGAGAGATCCTTCGTTGCTCCCAAGCATGACATCACACTCCCTAGGAGGAAGGTAATGCCACTGTGGAGACCGTACTCCTGGGGGCGACACAAGTGCACTGATGCCCAGCCACTGCTCGATGAATCTGCTGGTACATTGACCCAGACCACTACATTCCCCTCGCACGCTACACGGCCTGAATCTCACCCTGATGAAACTCAGGTTACCCTTCCCATATACAGTTCCATCTTACACGGTGACAAAGAGGAAGCTGCAGATGAAAGTGCAGGTTTGGCCCACCCGCCGTCAGACACACCACCGTACTATCAGAGGCCCTGTGCCAGTGCCGTCGCCAACGAGTGGGCCCCCCCTGCTTGCTCAGGATCACAGCACTTGCAAGGTTGAAATACTGTGCAGTGAGATGGAAGATGGGGACGACGAGGAGTCCAGACTAGTACAGGGATTCCCTAGCGAGGAGACTTATTTCATTGTTTTCAATGTTGGGACAGCAATTTTTGGGGAGCACTATACTCTGGAGAATGATAGATGGGGCCCACCATACACTGGAACATTCCAAAGGTGGACATCAGACACTGGAGCAGCATTTACAGGGCCCATTATACACTAGAGCATTAGAAATGGGGCCCATTATGTTTGGAGCATTATTTGGGCCCATAAGACAGTGGAGCTTCATCCATGGGGACCAACATATACTGTAGCATTATGTGGAGCTCATCATATACTGTTTCAAACATTATATGGGACCAATGATTCTGTATGGAGAAATAGATGGGCCTCGTCATGAGATGTAAAAAGTGAAGTATTTTTCATTGTACTATACCGCTATTTCTCTGCCGTATCGGAGCATCATGAGTTGTGGTATGTGTTAAAGGGGCGCTCTTTCGCCCAGGGCACATGAAAACCTGGAGCCAGCCCTACCCCCCCCCACACAACTTTAGCCAAATAACCCCCATTTTTCAGTGCGTAACTAGTATTATGAAGTAAATTAAGGTTGACAAGCTTAAGTAAGAAGAATTGATGCTTTTGGCATTCAAATGGGCACTGTAGGTGTGTTTCCTGTCCTCCTCTCACTGCCGACTTTAATTCCCCATTGACTTACATTGGGTTTCGTGTTTCGGTCAGACCCCCGACTTTTCCCTATAGTCGGCCGATTTTGCTCGACCCGACTTTTGGAAAAGTCGGGTTTCATGAAACGAAACTCGACCCTAAAAAAGCAAAAGTTGCTCAACTCTACCGAATGGCATAACTCGAAACTGCAATATGCCGAACGGGGTGACAAATGCCGACTTGGGAATAGCGTCAGGACTAAGGGGAATCTGCCAGTAGCCTTGGCATAGATCGATGGTGGTCAAATACTTTGCCCCCGCCAGCCGGTCTAACAACTCATCCACACGCGGCATGGGGTATGCATCCGTCACTGTTTTCTCATTGAGCCTACGATAGTCTACACAAAACCGTGTAGTCCCATCCTTCTTGGGCACTAACACTACGGGGGATGCCCAGGGACTATCTGACTCTTCAATGACCCCTAAACTCACATCTCTTGTATCTCTTGTCGCATCCCCTCTCGTACAGACTCAGGGACGCGGAAGGGGTTTTGTCGCAGGGGGGTCTGATCCTGAGTCTCAACCTTATGTTGTGCCAGGCGAGTGTACCCTGGTCTCCCCGAAAACATCCTCTGTCGCTGCCTCAACAACTCCTCCGCCTGCTGTCGTCTTCACCCAAATGTACCTGGTCCCATGTTTTAGACTGAGTCCTTTCCCCTAAGACATCCGGCAAGGGAAGTCCGGCTAAATCCTCTGCTTCAGGTGCACAGATGGCCACTACCTCTTCAGGGCGCTCCAAGTAGGGCTTCAGCATATTCACGTGGAACATGCGGATAACCCTGGGGTCGTCACAATCGGCGACATTATAGGTTGTGTCGGCTATTTTCCCCACTACCTGGTAGGGCCCCTGCCATGCAGTTTGAAACTTATTCTGCTTAGTGGGCTCTAACACCAGGACCTTCTGTCCTATTTCCAAAGTGCGCTCTCTGGCCCTCCGATCGTACCATATGCGCTGGTGCCGCTGGGTCGCCTGCATTTTCTCACGTACAGCCTCAGTCAGCTCCTGTAGGCGGTCCCGGAATTCCAGCACATAGGGTACAATAGGTACAATAGGTACCCCTTCTATGAGGCCCTCCCCTTCCCAGTGTTCCAGCACTAAGTCTAGGGGTCCCCTTACCCGTCTCCCGTATACCAGCTCGAACGGGGAGAACCCCGTGGATTCTTGGGGCACCTCCCGATAGGCAAACAGGAGGTGTGGCAAGAATTTCTCCCAGTCCCTGCAGGTCCTGGTAAAAGTCCCAGTGAGCTGTTTTAATGTCCCGTTAAGGCGTTCACACAACCCATTGGTTTGCGGGTGTTACGGGGTGCTTCTAATGGACTTTACGCCGCACAGCTTCCACAGTTGGTTGGTCACCTCTGCTGTAAACTGGGTACCCTGGTCCGAGATAATCTCCCGGGGAAATCCAACCCATGAGAACACCTGGAGCAGGGCGGCCGCCACCGTCTCTGCCAGTATGTTAGGTAACGCAACCGCCTCTGGATACCATGTGGCATAATCTACCACTGTTAATACATACTTTTTCCCTGACGGACTGGGTTTGTCTAATGGCCCTATCAGATCGACCGCTACTTGGCTAAATGGTTCCTCCACAATGGGGAGGGGGCGTAATTTGGCCTTGCATCGATCCCCCCCCTTGCCAATGCGCTGGCAACTGTAACAGGTCTGGCAGTACTGACGAACATCATAGGTTACCCCCGGCCAAAAGAAGTTTTGTGTCAGACGATGTCTGGTGCGACTGACGCCGAAGTGCCCGGCTAAGGGTATGTCATGTGAGATTCGCAGTAGCTCCTGCCTATACTTCTTGGGAACTACCAGCTGTCATTTTATAGTGAGGCTCGTCCCAGTGTGGTGCTGCTCTGTGATCCGGTAGAGGAGTCCCTGCCTCCATACAAACTGTTCCCCTTCCAGTACTCCTCTCCCCTCCTGTGCCTTCCCACGATATCCCTCTAATGAAGGATCCTCAAGTAATTCCCTCTTAAATTCATCTGGGGTGGCCCAAGAAATGTGTCTGGCTATGGGATTACGTGTAGGGCTGGGATGTCTTACCTGTGCCTCCTCTTAGTGTGATTCTGCCTCCGCAGCTCGAGCTTGTCTCCGGGTGGTCACAGGATAGGTCTCAGCCAGAGGGGCCACTGAGAATGCAGACAACATGGGCCCCAAGTCATTTCCCAGCAAGACGTCTGCAGGCAAATCCTCCATCAAGCTGACCTCAACAAGGCCATCCCCGACTCCCCAGTTCAGGTGAATCCTGGCAGTGGGCAGTCTATGTATGGCTCCCCCTGCTACACGGACTGCCACTGTCCGGTCCGTCTTCTCTTGGTCCCGCATGAGATGAGGCTTCACAAGGGTCAAAGTTGCTCCGGAATCTCTTAGTCCCTGCATACGTTTCCCATTAACCCACACGACCTGTCGATGCTGTTGTCGATTATCTGCCCGGACTGCCTGCACGGGGTCTACTTCATGCAGCACTTCCTCCATCTCTTCCACCCCTTGGTTAGTCGTAGCCCCCAATGCCGGGTCAGCTTCGCCTTGGTAGCAGTGTACAGCAGCCCGGCTGAAGGTAGCTGTTCCCGCTTTTGGCCACTGGGTATGCTGAGTCCGGTTGGGACATTGTCTTTGCAGGTGGCCCAGCTGATGGCAGGTGTGGCATCGAGCCCCAGGGGAACTGTGGTAGGCCGGGATTCTATCTGTTCCCCCTACAATCTTCGGTGGTTTGGGGCCCTCCAGGTCCATGGGCGGGCCCCTAGTGACCATCTTTGATCCGGACAACTGCGGCCTCCTGACATCATGATGTTCATCGGCCAGACGAGCGGCTTCCTGAAGAGTCGTTGGCCACCTGTCCCGAAGCCATTCCTTTGTCTCGGGGGTTAGTCCATTAAAGAATCGTTCTAACAAGAAGAGCTGGAGGACGTCCTCCTTAGTGGTTGCTTGGCTCCCTTGTACCCACTGTAGCAGTGACCGCCATAATTTACAGGCCCATTTAGCGTGGGTATCGGTTAAGCGTTTTATAAGTCCGCAGAACTTTTGGCGGTATGCCTCTGGTGTCAGCGCATACCGGGCCAAGATCACTTCTTTGATCCGCTCATAGTCCATACAGTCCTCATCAGGTACCGTGCGATAGGTGTCCGCTGCCTGGCCTGTCAGCTTGCTGGCCAGAATCTGAACCCGTTCCTCCGGCTTCACTTGATGAAGGGCACACTGCCGTTCAAAGTCCTGCAGAAAGCCATCAATGTCTTCCTCTGCCTCCCCCAACTGTCAGAAGGCATTATACTGGATCTTTTTGTTGCTTACTGTTGAAGGTACCTGGTCGAAGGCCAGAGCTCCCCCTGCTCGCTGACTCTCCTCTCTCCACTCTGCCATCTCCATCTTGGCCAGCTCCACTTTGGTCCGCTCTGCCATCTCCATCTTCGCTAGCTCTATCCTGGTCCGCTCGGCCATCTTTTCCTCCAGATCAGTACGCACATCAGCCATCACCTCTCGTACGATCTCTACCGCAGGGTTTGAGCCATAGAACGCCAGTCTGTTCTTTACCTCCCTCTGGAATTCGGTCTCCTCCACATTCACATTGGGGGGCGCTGCACTGTCGTGTTCCATGATGGCTGCTATCAAATCCGCTTTTGTTTTGTTACTGGCGATCAACCCTCGGGCTTCCACCAGATCTTTTAATGTAGTCCGGTAGTTGTTTTCCACTCATTCCTTTCCTCCTGTAGAAGGGGTATCATATCCCACTGCTGCTACCAGTGTAACAGGGTCTACCAAGCTGGGGTAACTCTTTCAGTACCACCCCGTGTTTTTGGAGGTCTGCTCTGCACTGGCTGGAGTCTGAATGAATGACGCTGGCTGGAATTCCTTGATTACATGGGCACATATAAAAGATCACTGTTTCTCCATGTATTTCCAGTCTGACAACACTTTACTCACAAGACACAGAATATATCACACAGAAACAGAGGACCAGCCAATAGAAAAGCGGAAGGCCAGTCATACATTACAAAAGCCACAGGTGGCCGGAGCCTGCCGATGTTTACTGTGGGAATTACAAAGGTGGGGGGAGGGCGGACAAAAGGAGAATATCGTGTCCCCTCGGCCCAGGGGCGCAGCCTGTGAACTGATGCATTAGGGACATGAATCTCACATGGAACCTATTATACATACATATAACTGCACAACATATTCTGGGTGCTGAGTGGTTCTGTAACACGTAACAGCGGGCATATTTGATGGAGTCTGTTTCGGCAATGTAAGTGTTACGTCCGTCTGCGAGTCTGGGCTGCAGAAAGACAGCACCCCGACTAGCACCGACACCCTTTACCCCTATACAGGGATCTGGATTTACTGCAGAGCCCAGGAAGCGCTGTCTGAACAGGAGCAGAGTGCCAGAGCAGAACGGTCGCAATAGAAAAGCAATGAAGGAGTCAAAAATGAAGTCGGAAACCAGGCGAGCAGTGGAGATACAGAAACGGCAGGCAGAGGCAGAGTCGAGAGTCCAGGCAGAGGTCACAAACCGGGAGGGTAGCGGAGGTACAAAATCGTCAGGCAGTAGAGGGGGTCAGGAATCCAGGCCAAGGTCAGCGTCAGTTATCGGGAGAAATGCAAGGTAGTACAAAAACGGCAGGCAATAGAGTAGTCAGAAATTCAGGCTGGGGTCAGAGTTAACAATAGGCAATCACAAAGTAACACGTAGTGGAACCAAGAATATATCCGGCGGCTTGCAAGACCAGTCCCAAAGTATTTGAGGCATCAGTTCCTCCCTCACAGGCTCCCGGACTGCTGATGTCATCAGAACCGCCCCCAGGACCAGACCCGATGATGATGCACAAACCCCTTCATGACAGACAGCGGAGCGGAGTCTGCGTCCACTAGACGCCTGCGCAGGAACCCTTTCACTGTTGCTGCCATCCCTCGGGCACGAACCACGGCGCCTCCCAATGGCCGAGGTGGGAACAGCAGGCCCTGAGCTCGACGGTGATGTGTCAGTCCGGCGCCTCCTGGTGGTCGAGGCCCGGACCGCAGCCCCGGAGCCCACGGGCAGCGTGACCGTCTGTCGCCTCCTCGTGGCTGAGGGCGGAACAGCAGGCCCCGCATCTGATGGCGACGTGACAGTACCCCCCTCTCCAAGAGGGGCCTCCGGACCCTCAAAACCCGGTTTATCAGGATGAAGGAGATGAAATTTCCTAATTAATGCCTTGGCATGGACATTCCTTACCGGAACCCAGGATCTCTCCTCCAGGCCATAGCCCCTCCAGTGTACCAGATACTGTAGTGAGCCCCTCACAAGGCGGGAGTCAAGGATACCCTGGACTTCATATTCCAAGGTACCCCCGACCGAAACAGGAGGAGGAGGGGACTGGACAGGGTGAACTGGTGAGCGATACAGTTTGAGAAGGGATTTGTGGAACACGTTAGGCAATTTAAATGACTGCGGAAGTTTCAAACGGAAAGCTACCGGGTTAACCACTTCTATGATCTCATATGGGCCGATAAATCTGGGACCCAGTTTGGCAGATGGTACTTTAAGTTTGATGTTTTTAGTGGAAAGCCAAACCTTGTACCCAACACCCAAGTGTGGCCCCTTGGATCGTCGTTTGTTTGCAGCTGAAGCCTGTCTAACCTGAGCGCCTTTCAAATTCGCATTTACTTCAGACCATATTGTTTTCAAGCGATGTATGTTTTTCTCCACTCCAGGGAGCTCCGACATCCTAGTCGAGAATGACCCAAAGCGTGGGTGCAATCCAAGGTTACAAAAAAAAGGGGTAGTTTTAATGGAGTCCTGGTAGCGATTATTTAAGGCAAACTCAGACAATGGCAGATGTTCCACCCAGTCGGACTGGTGTCCTGACACGTAACAACGGAGGTATTGCTCCAGGGCTTGATTAGTACGTTCAGTTTGCCCATTGGTTTCGGGGTGGTAGGCCGAGGAGAAGGACAACTCAACACCGATGCGTTTACAGAACGCCCTCCAGAATTTCGAGATGAACTGGGTACCCCTGTCAGACACAATATTAGACGGAACACCATGAAGACGTATAATGTGCACAAGGAACAATTTGCTCAAGGTTTCAGAGTTAGGTAACCCAGACAGGGGAATAAAATGGCACTGTTTGCTAAACCTGTCTACCACCACCCAGATACATGTTTTCCCATCTGAGGGCGGCAGGTCTGTAATGAAGTCCATGGAGATGTGGGTCCATGGACTCTCAGGGGTGGGCAAGGACTGAAGCCAGCCAGCAGGGCGATTATGGGGGGATTTGGCGCGGGCACAAACTTCGCATGCTGAAACATAGTTCTTACAGTCCTTGACCACCATCGGCCACAAAAAGTTCCTAGTCACCAACCTGGTGGTATTATTGAGCCCAGGATGGCCTGCCAGAACGGAGTCATGTGACTCCTTAAGAACCTGAAGGCGAAAGGTATTTGGAACGAACAATTTTTTTGGGGGTGTAGTGTCCGGAGCTCGTTCTGGAGACCTACGGATCTCCTCCAGAAGGTCTAAGGAAACTGCCGACACGACGATCCCATTGGCTAATATCGGAACAGGTTCACAGTCTTCGGTTTGTGTGGGGCAAAAGCTGCGAGAGAGGGCATCGGCCCTCACATTTTTCGTACCAGGGCGAAAGGTGATTAGAAAATCAAACCTTGAAAATAACAAGGCCCACCTGGCCTGCCTGGAATTCAGTCTTTTAGCTGACTCCAGGTAGGTCAGGTTTTTGTGGTCAGTAATGACGGTGACCATGTGTTTGGCGCCTTTGAGAAAGTGACGCCATTCCTCGAAGGCCCATTTTATTGCTAGTAATTCCCGATTACCAATATCATAGTTCTTCTCTGTGGCAGAGAACTTTCGGGAGAAAAAGGCACATGGGCGCAGCTGAGTGAGGGCTGCAGTGCCTTGCGACAGCACTGCTCCCACTCCGACTTCAGAGGCATCCACCTCCACAATAAATGGGCGGTCTAAGTCAGGTTGTACTAAAACTGGGTTGGCCACAAAGCACTCCTTTAACGTAGAAAATGCTTGAATTGCCTCAGGATTCCAGTTGGCCACGTCCGCCCCTTTCCGGGTTAGATCCGTGAGTGGCTTGGCGATCTCTGAGAAACCCCTAATAAACTTACGGTAGTAATTGGCAAATCCCAAAAATCGCTGCAGTGCTTTCAGTGATTTGGGTTGCACCCAAGCCTTAAGAGGTTGGATCTTGGCAGGATCCATGCGGAAGCCTCTGCCTGAAACCATGTACCCCAAAAATTGTACCTCCTCAGCAAAAAAGACACATTTCTCCAATTTAGCAAACAAGGAGTTCTCTCGCAGTCTTTGCAGTACCGAACGGACGTGTTGAGCATGTGTCACAGGGTCAGTAGAGTAAATTAAAATGTCATCCAAGTATACAACGACATACACACCACAGATGTCCCTGAAAATATCGTTGACAAAGTGCTGAAACACTGCAGGAGCATTACTAAGTCCGAACGGCATTACCAGGTACTCAAAGTGACCAAGAGGTGTATTAAACGCTGTCTTCCACTCATCACCGTCTCTTATGCGGATTAGATTGTATGCCCCCCGGAGGTCAAGTTTAGTAAACCAACGGGCTCCCATTAGTTGATTAAAAAGAACCGGGATGAGTGGGAGCGGGTACTGGTTTTTTATAGTGATTGCGTTCAATTCTCGGTAGTCAATGCAGGGTCTGAGACCACCATCTTTCTTCTCTACAAAGAAGAACCCAGCTCCAACTGGTGAATTAGATGGTCTAATGAACCCCTTTTTTAAGCTATCCGCTATGTACTCATTCATGGCCTGACGCTCTGGACCAGAGAGATTAAATATTCTCCCTTTAGGAAGACGGGCATCTGGAATTAGGTCTATAGGACAATCATACTCTCTGTGGGGTGGTAGTTTTTCAGATTCTATAACGGAAAAGACATCTTCATAATCCCTGAGAGCAAATGGTATGAAGGGGTTTTTTTTAGCTTGACCTGATTTACTGCTACAGATAAGCAATTATCCTGGCATTGTGAACTCCAGTGCACCACATCACCCATGTGCCAGTCAATGACAGGGTTGTGTTGACGTAGTCACGGCATCCCCAAAATGACTGCAGAAGATAGAATGTCCAACACAAAAAAGGAAATAAGCTCAGTATGTAGTGCTCCTACTGACATAGCAATCTTAGCAGTAACAAATTTAACCCCCTCCTGAATAATGGACGTGCCGTTAATAGCCGTGGTTTTAATTGGAATGCTAAGTTTCAGTAGTGGGACACCAAGTTTTTTAGCAGCAAAAGAGTCAATAAAATTCCCTTCAGACCCGCTATCGACATAGGCTTTTAAGCACAGAGAATCCTGACCAAAATACAAAGAAATAGGTAATAAAACTTTGGCCGCGTCTGCGGGCGGTACCTGAGCCTCTGCGCAACCATAGCCAGGGCTGCTCAGAGGCTGATGTTCCCGGGGTACGGATCTCTGGCATTCAGCTTTGTCCCTGGAGTCTCCTAACTGCAGCATGCTCGAGCAGGAAGGTGAAACTGATCCTCCAGGCTGAATACTGGGGCTTAGTAACAGGTGTTTTAGGCCAATAATCAGCTCAGGCAAGAGAGGAAGGGAAAAAAAAATGCAGAGAAACTGTCTTTATATATGTGTGATATATATATATATATATATATATATATACACACAAGAGACAGTTTTATTTTTTGGGCCGGATATAATGTTACGTCCGTCTGTGAGTCTGGGCTGCAGAAAGACAGCGCCCCGAGTAGCACCGACACCCTTTACCCCTATACAGGGATCTGGATTTACTGCAGAGCCCAGGAAGCGCTGTCTGAACAGGAGCAGAGTGCCAGAGCAGAACGGTCGCAATAGAAAAGCAATGAAGGAGCCAAAAATGAAGTCGGAAACCAGGTGAGCAGTGGAGGTACAGAAACGGCAGGCAGAGGCAGAGTCGAGAGTCCAGGCAGAGGTCACAAACCGGCAGGGTAGCGGAGGTACAAAATCGTCAGGCAGTAGAGGGGGTCAGGAATCCAGGCCAAAGTCAGCGTCAGTAATCGGGAGAAATGCAAGGTACAAAAACGGCAGGCAATAGAGTAGTCAGAAATTCAGGCTGGGGTCAGAGTTAACAATAGGCAATCACAAAGTAACACGTAGGGGAACCAAGAATATATCCGGCGGCTTGCAAGACCAGTCCCAAAGTATTTGAGGCATCAGTTCCTCCCTCACAGGCTCCCGGACTGCTGATGTCATCAGAACCGCCCCCAGGACCAGACCCGATGATGATGCACAAACCCCTTCATGACAGACGGCGGAGCGGAGTCTGCGTCCACTAGACGCCTGCGCAGGAACCCTTTCACTGTTGCTGCCATCCCTCGGGCACGAACCACGGTGCCTCCCAATGGCCGAGGTGGGAACTGCAGGCCCTGAGCTCGACGGTGATGTGTCAGTCCGGCGCCTCCTGGTGGTCGAGGCCCGGACCGCAGCCCCCGAGCCCACGGGCAGCGTGACCGTCTGTCGCCTCCTCGTGGCTGAGGGCGGAACAGCAGGCCCTGCGTCTGATGGCGACGTGACAGTAAGCCAAAAGCAGTTCCTCATGCGCCGCCTTTAAAAGCGGTTAACCTACTCCCAGAAAAGGTATCATTCCAGGCGTTCCGGAGCCAGACCATGACGCAGGCTCAACACCTCCTGCCTTAGCTGCTATTGTGCTTTTGCCACTACCAGCAGATGCACCACCACAATCATCACCAGCTGGCCCCCCCCGCGCCCACGTCCGTGGCCTCTTCCACCAAACTTCAAAATTTTGCACAAAATAACATCAGATATATGTCACTGTATCAGAAATGTACAGCTCTATTCAGTCAAAGGATAATTGTCAATCTCTATATATATTCCATCAGTCACACAGAGACGCTCACAGGCTCAGTATGGATTAGACAAGAATATAAAAAGTAGACAAAGTGTACAGTATCATCAGATAGCAGGTATATATAGCATAGTTTAAACATTAACAATGTACGTCTATATATTCTTCTGACAGGTATGTTCATCCACCCAGCTCTCCTACTCTCCTGCTGTCTATGAAGGGCACATAGTGCATCACCCAGCTTTGCACATAGACTTGCCTCTGCACCTAGCATTCACGTGGTATGTTCATCCACCCAGCTCTCCTACTCTCCTGCTGTCTATGAAGGGCACACAGTGCATCACCCAGCTTTGCACATAGACTTGCCTCTGCACCTAGCATTCACATGGTTTGCCTTTCAGCTACCCCAGCTTACCTCAGTGGTATTTATGACCTTGTTTACTCTGGCTTGAATGTATGCATCTGGTCCACCCTTACTTCTCTGACCAAAATGAGCAGAGACCACTACTCTCTGCTTCACACCTGACTGCACTTAGTTGTACATATATTGCAGAGCACAAGTCTGCATAAAGACTTCAGTCTGCAGTGTGATTCCTATAAGTGTGTTCTAGAAGTGTGAAGATTAATTTAAGAATTAAAATCAGAATTGAACCAGAAGGGAACTGAAGGTAACTGTACAGCCACTGTAAACAATGTTTCTGTTTGTTTTCACTTTCACCCCTATAATCCTTCACTTTCTGCTAATTCCCCTAATCCCTACTCCTAGTAAGGAACTGTTCATCTCTTCTTCAATCCTCCCCATCCACCTCACCTCTGCCTCAAAACTGTTCCTTACCATACAATCCTCTGTCTACAAACACAGACAGCCCCCTCATTCCCTCTCCTGCTCTCACCTGCTAACACTTTCTCTGCTCCTTCTCACTGCTGGTGATATCTCTCCAAATCCTGGTCCTCCTCACCACATTCCCACAGTCATTTCTACCTCCCATCCACGCTCTATCACAACCTTCCGTAACCTCTCCAACCTTATACCCATTCACCCAGCCCCCGCTTCCCCAGTCCCACTAACAGGAGCTCTGTGGAACGCTCGCTCTGTCTGCAACAAGCTTTCCTACATCCATGATCTTTGTGTTACTACCAAACTTTCCTTCCTCGCCATCACCGAAACCTGGCTCACCCCTTCTGACACAGCCTCTCCTGCTGCACTTTCGTTTGGCGGCTTCCACCTTTCTCACACCCCCCGCCCCAGCAGCAAACATGGCGGAGGAGTTGGTTTTCTCCTGTCAGATACCTGCTCCTTCACCCCAATCCCACTGCCACCCTCTGTTACCCTCCCTTCCTTTGAGGTGCACTCTGTGCGCATCTACTCCCCCTCCAACCTCCAACTGGCTGTCATCTACCGCCCCCAGGGCCAGCCACCACCTTCTTTGACCACTTCACCACCTGGTTACTTCATTTCCTTTCTGCAGACATCCCCACTATTATCATGGGCGACTTCAACATCCCCATTGACACTTCCCTCTCAGCTGCCACTAAACTCCTATCTCTCACTTCCTCCTTTGGCCTCACTCAATGGTCTTCTACAGCCACCCACAAAGATGGCCACACACTGGACCTCATCTTCACCCGCCTCTGCTCCCTATCTAACCTCTCTAACTCACCTCTTCCTCTCTCTAACCACAACCTTCTCACATTCTCTTCCCTCTTCACTCCTTGTCTACAATCCCCACCCCACAAACTTTCACACCCTCGCAGGAATCTTAAACACCTTGACCTACACTCATTCTCTGAATCCCTCCTCCCTCTTACAGATATAAGTTCCTTACACAATGCGGATGACGCTGCCGCTCTATATAACACCACAATAGCTGTAGCTTTGGAATCCGCTGCCCCACTTACACATACCAAAACTTGCAAAATCAACAGACAGCCCTGGCACACTAGCCTGACCAAAAAGCTGAGGCGAGCTTCCAGGGCTGCTGAGCGCAGATGGAAAAGATCCCACTCCAACGAGCACTTCATCGCATTCAAACAGTCCCTCACTACTTTCAAGACCACACTCGCCACAGCTAAACAAACCTACTTCTCATCTCTCATATCCTCCCTGTCTCACAACCCTAAACAGCTATTCAACACCTTCAATTCTCTCCTCCGCCCCCCAGCACCTCCTCCCTCCCCACTCATCTCAGCTGAAGACTTTGCCTCATTTTTCAAGCAGAAGATTGATAACATCAGAGACAGTTTTGGTCAACAACCCCCAGAGCCCTTCCTCCCGACTTTCCAGCAATCCACCTTCAAAACCAACTTCTCCATCATTACAGAAGATTGACTCTCCACTCTACTCTCAAGATCACATCTCACCACCTGTGCACTTGACCCAATCCCATCCCACTTCATACCAAACCTCACCACAGTCTTCATCCCAACCCTAACCCATCTCTTCAACCTATCACTAACAACTGGTGCTTTCCCCTCAAGCTTTAAACATGCCTCCATCACACCTATCCTCAAAAAGCCCTCTCTTGACCCATCCTCTGTATCTAGCTATCGCTGTTATGATGAGTCACCGCAGGAGGAAAAAACAAAATACCAGCTAAGTCCAGAAAAACCAGAGAGGTTGGCAGCTATCGGATTGCAGACCCCTGAATCTATCCACAACAACTAACAGTAGCCGTGGGGGGTTCCTACGGTGCCCTAGACCCCTCGATCACAGCCGAAGAACTATATAGCCTAAAGACAGAAAGGGGAAAAACTAAACTGCCCCAGAGCAGACCCAAAAGCAATAGGCAGCCCCCAACATATAATGACGGTGAATGTTATGAATGAGTCACCGTAGGAGGCAGACACAAAAATAGAAGCTACGTCCAGAAAACCGGAGAAGTTGGCAACTATCAGATTGCAGACCCCTGAACCTATCAACACAACTAGCAGTAGCCGTGGGGGGTTCCTACGGTGCCCTAGACCCCTCGATCACAGCCGGAGAACTAAATAGCCTAAAGACAGAAAATGAAATCTAAACTGCCCCAGAGCAGACCCCAAAGTAAAAGGCAGCCCCCAACATATAATGACAGTGAAGCAAGATGAAAAAACACTCACACAGATAGAAAGATAGGCTGAGCAAACAATGGGGCCCAAACTAACTAAACAGGACAGGAAAGGATGGTTGCTGTCTGCAATCTGCAAAAACCCTAAGAAAAACATAAGCCAACAGGCTGATATGGAAAAAGGCCCTGAAGCAGCTAGGCTTCAAAAACTAAATCAGCACTCAGGTATTTTCTGAAGACAGAGCTAAAGGAATTCAGCTCACCCCAGCAGGGAATGACAGAAATCCAGCAAAACCAGGTAAAAGTGCAAATGCAAAAGGCAGAGCAGAAAACTTAGCTTTAGGAGAGCAGGAATTCAGACTGGTATCCAAGGATCCCACAGAGAAATCACCCGCAGGGCAGAAGGGCGTGGACAGCCTTATATCCAGTCAGAAACTCCACTCAGCCAATCATCATCATTAGGCCCAGATGGTTGATAATCAGGCTCACTACCTTTCTTTAACAGAAGAGGGAGTTCATCGGGCCTCAGTGGTAAAGGGGAAAATGAACTCACAACAGTACCTCCCCCTTGAGGAGGGGTCACCGAACCCTCAACCATGCCACCAGGGCGATCAGGGTGAGCCCGATGAAAGGCACGCACCAATCTTTTGGCATGAATATCAGAGGCAGAGACCCAGGAATTATCCTCCTGACCATAACCCTTCCACTTAACCAAATACTGGAGTCTCCGTCTAGCCAGACGGGAATCCAGTACTTTCTCTACCTCATATTCCATGTTACCTTCCACCAATACAGGGTCTTAACACATTATGGATTTTAAATGTGACAGGAAGAGCCAAACGAAAAGAGACCGGATTAATAATCTCCAAAATCTTGTAAGGTCCAATAAATCTAGGCTTAAACTTAGGAGAAGCCACCTTCATAGCAATATTTTTTGACGATAACCACACCATATCACCCACCTTAAACTGGGGACCAATGGTCCTATGTCGGTTGGAAAACCGCTGGGCCTTTTCCTGGGAGAGAGATAACTTATCCACCACTTGGTCCCAGATCTGGTGCATTCTCTCCACCACAGTGTCAACACCTGGGCAGGCAGAGGGCTCCACCTGCCCTGAAGAAAATCGAGGATGAAACCCAAAGTTAAAAAAAAAAAGGTGACATCAAAGTGGCAGAACTAGCTCTATTATTTAAAGCAAATTCGGCCAAGGGCAAAAATGAAACCCAATCATCCTGATCAGTGGAAATAAAACATCTCAAATATGACTCCAAGGTCTGGTTTGTTCTCTCTGTCTGCCCATTGGTCTGAGGGTGAAAAGCAGAGGAGAAAGACAACTGAATACCCAGCTTGGAACAGAAAGTTCTCCAAAATCTAGACATAAACTGAACTCCTCTGTCAGATACAATGTTCTCAGGAATCCTGTGCAAGCGAACCACCTGTTGCAAAAACAGGGGTACCAACTCAGAGGAAGACGGCAACTTAGGGAGTGGTACAAGATGAACCATATTAGAGAGCCTATCACAAATTACCCAAATAACAGTCATCCTTTGAGAGACAGGCATATCAGAGATGAAATCCATTGAAATATGGGTCCATGGCCTCTTGGGGACAGGCAAAGGCATCAACAACCCACTAGAGCGAGAACCCGATTTAGACCGGGAGCAAGTCCCACAGGACTGCACAAAATTCCTGACATCGCGAGACAAGGAGGGCCACCAAAAAGACCCACTCACCAAATCTCTGGTACCAAAAATACCTGGATGACCAGCCAAAGCAGAGCAATGAACTTCAGACATCACTCTCCTCTTCCACTGGTCAGGAACGTACAACTTTCCACTGGGACAACGCTCAGGTTTGTCCTCCTGGAACTCTTCCAGAGCACGTCTCAAATCGGGCGAGATGGCAGAAAGAACTACCCCTTCGCCTAAGATGGTAGCAGGTTTGGTCACCACTGGAGAATCAGCAAAGAAGCTTCTAGAGAGGGCGTCTGCCTTGACATTCTTAGTTCCAGGAAAAAAAGAAACCACAAAATCAAAACATGTAAAAAACAAGGCCCACCTAGCCTGTCTAGGGTTCAAGCGCTTAGCCGACTCTAGGTAAATCAAATTCTTGTGGTCAGTGAGGACCACGACTTGATGCTTAGCTCCCTCCAACCAATGTCTCCACTCCTCAAATGCCCATTTCATGGCCAACAGTTCCCGATTCCCCACATCATAGTTACGTTCAGATGGAGAGAACTTTTGGGAAAAGAAAGCACAGGGATTCATTTTAGATGTTACAGGATCCTTTTGGGACAAAACAGCTCCTGCACCAATCTCAGAAGCATCCACCTCTACCTGGAACGGAAGTGAGACATCAGGTTGCCGCAAAACCGGGGCGGAGGTGAATCTTCGCTTCAGCTCCTGAAAGGAAGAAACAGCCTCTGGAAACCAATTTAACACATCAGCACCCTTCTTAGTCAAATCAGTCAATGGCTTGGCAATACTAGAAAATTTTGCTATAAATTTCCGATAAAAATTAGCAAAACCCAAAAACTTCTGAAGGGCCTTCAAAGAAGTGGGCTGAACCCAATCGTAAATGGCCTGTACCTTGGCTGGGTCCATTTCAATAGTTGACGGAGACAAAATAAATCCCTAAAAAGAAATCCTCTGTACTCCAAAAAGGCATTTACATCCTTTGACATACAGGGAATTCTCCCTCAAGATCCGGAACACAGTCCGAACATGTTCCACATGAGAATCCCAATCCTTGGAGAAGATCAAAATATCATCCAGATAGATAATCAAAAATTTATCGACAAAATCTCGGAAAATATCGTTCATGAAGCACTGGAAGACAGAAGGGGCATTAGTGAGCCCAAAAGGCATCACCAGGTACTCAAAATGTCCCTCTGGAGTATTAAACGCCGTCATCCATTCATCCCCATGCTTAATGCGAATAAGATTATATGCCCCCCTGAGGTCAAGCTTGGGAAACCAGCAAGCACCTTTAACTCTAGAGAATAGATCCAAAATCAGAGGTAACGGATACTGATATTTAACAGTAATTTTGTTGAGGGCACTATAATCAATACAAGGTCTTAATGATCCTTCCTTTTTGGCTACAAAAAAAAAAACGGCACCCAAGGGTGACGAGGATGGTCTAATATGACCCTTCTCCAATGCCTCCTTAATATAGGATCGCATAGCCTCGTGCTCGAGTACAGACAAATTGAAGAGCCGACCCTTGGGGAATTTACACCCCGGGCTCAGTTCAATTGCACAGTCATAACTCCTATGAGGAGGCAGAGACGCAGACTCATTCTCACTAAATACATCATAAAAGTCCGCCAAATAATCAGGAACATCATGCGACTGAGGAGAGATGGAAAACACCGGAGCCTCACTAAAGGCACACCGACAATCCCAACTCACCACAGACACAGATTTCCAATCCAAAACTGGATTATGAATTTGCAACCAGGGAAACCCCAGAACAATGGTATCATGCAGATTATGCAACACCAAAAATCTGCAATTTTCTTGATGGTCTGGGGCGACCTGCATTACCACCTGGGTCCAAAACTGAGGTTTATTTTTTGCCAAAGGAGTAGCATCAATCCCCCTCAAAGGGATAGGCGTCTGCAGAGGTGTCATCGGAAATCCACAACATTTAGCAAAATCCAAGTCCATTAGGTTTAGAGCTGCTCCCGAATCCACAAAAGCCTTGGCGGAAAATGTGGACAGGGAGCAGATCAGAGTAATAGCCAGAAGAAACTTAGGTTGAACACCACCAACAGAAAACGTGTGTGCAAAGCGTTTCTCTCATTTAGGACAGACAGAAATAATATGCGAGGCATCTCCACAGAAAAAACACAACTTATTACGCCTTCTGAACTCCTGACGCTGCTCTCTGGACAAAACTCTATCACATTGCATAGGTTCAGACATTTGTTCAACAAGTGGCAACACTTCTCGTGCAGTTTTGCGTTCGCGCAAACACCGATCAATCTGAATGGCTAATGACATAGAATCGTGAAGACCAGAGGGAACAGGAAATCCCACCATAGTATCTTTTACGGCTTCTGACAAACCCTTCCGAAAGAGAGCAGCCAGGGCATTATCATTCCAGGTAGTGAGTACCGCCCAGTTTTGGAATTTTTGACAGTACGATTCTGCAGAATCTCGACCCTGGTTCAATGCCAGCAGGGTCTTTTCAGCCTGATCAATGGCATTAGGTTCATCATACAACAACCCCAAGGCTTGAAAAAATGCGTTCACATTAGTCAGAATAGGATAATCAGGTTTCAAAGAAAACGCCCAATCCTGGGGATCGCCACGCAGCAAAGAGATGACAATTTTAACCTGCTGCGCAGAGCTCCCTGACGAGTTAGACTTCAAGGCAAAAAATAATTTACAATTATTTTTGAAATTCAAAAATTTAGACCGATCCCCAAAAAATACATCAGGTGTGGGAATCTTTGGTTCAGCAGCATGTGAATGAGCAAGGTAGGTGGAAATTCCCCGCACTTCCGCAGCGAGCTGCTCCACACGATCAGACAATTGCTTTATCTCCATTGAGAGAAAAAAAAATTCCCCCTACGGCCTCAGAGATATAGAGGAAAAAATATACACACTTTTTTTTTTTTTTTTTTACAATTCTTTCCTGCTATTGAGTACCCTAGGATCTGCAGTATGGCGGGTGATTCTGTTATGAATGAGTCACCGTAGGAGGCAGACACAAAAATAGAAGCTACGTCCAGAAAACCGGAGAAGTTGGCAACTATCAGATTGCAGACCCCTGAATGTTGTGAGTTCATTTTCCCCTTTACCACTGAGGCCCGATGAACTCCCTCTTCTGGTAAAGAAAGGTAGTGAGCCTGATTATCAACCATCTGGGCCTAATGATGATGATTGGCTGAGTGGAGTTTCTGACTGGATATAAGGCTGTCCACGCCCTTCTGCCCTGCGGGTGATTTCTCTGTGGGATCCTTGGATACCAGTCTGAATTCCTGCTCTCCTAAAGCTAAGTTTTCTGCTCTGCCTTTTGCATTTGTACTTTTACCTGGTTTTGCTGGATTTCTGTCATTCCCTGCTGGGGTGAGCTGAATTCCTTTAGCTCTGTCTTCAGAAAATACCTGAGTGCTGATATAGTTTTTGAAGCCTAGCTGCTTCAGGGCCTTTTTTCATATCAGCCTGTTGGCTTATGTTTTTCATAGGGTTTTGGCAGATTGCAGACAGCAACCATCCTATCCTGTCCTATTATAGTTAGTTTGGGCCCCATTGTTTGCTCAGCCTATCTTTCTATCTGTGTGAGTGTTTTTTCATCTTGCCTCACCGTCATTATATGTTGGGGGCTGCCTTTTACTTTGGGGTCTGCTCTGGGGCAGTTTAAATTTCCTTTTCTGTCTTTAGGCTATTTAGTTTCTCCGGCTGTGATCGAGGGGTCTAGGGCACCGTAGGAACCCCCCACGGCTGCTGCTAGTTGTGTTGATAGGTTCAGGGGTCTGCAATCTGATAGTTGCCAACTTCTCTGGTTTTCTGGACGTAGCTTCTATTTTTGTGTCTGCCTCCTACGGTGACTCGTTCATAACAGAATCACCCGCCATACAAAAGATCCTAGGGTACTCAATAGCAGGAAAGAATTGTAAAAAAAAAGTGTGTATATTTTTTCCTTTATATCTCTGAGGCCATAGGGGGATTTTTTTTTCTCTCAATGGAGATAAAGCAATTGTTTGATCGTGTGGAGCAGCTCGCTGCGGAAGTGCGGGGAATTTCCGCCTATCTTGCTCATTCACATGCTGCTGAACCAAAGATTCCCACACCTGATGTATTTTTTGGGGATCGGTCTAAATTTTTGAATTTCAAAAATAATTGTAAATTATTTTTTGCTTTGAAGCCTAACTCGTCAGGGAGCTCCGCGCAGCAGGTTAAAATTGTCATCTCTTTGCTGCGTGGCGATCCCCAGGATTGGGCGTTTTCTTTGAAACCTGATGATCCTATTCTGACTAATGTGAACGCATTTTTTCAAGCCTTGGGGTTGTTGTATGATGAACCTAATGCCATTGATCAGGCTGAAAAGACCCTGCTGGCATTGAACCAGGGTCAAGATTCTGCAGAATCGTACTGTCAAAAATTCCGAAAGTGGGCGGTACTTACTACCTGGAATGATAATGCCTGGCTGCTCTCTTTCGGAAGGGTTTGTCAGAAGCCGTAAAAGATATTATGGTGGGATTTCCTGTTCCCTCTGGTCTTCACGATTCTATGTCATTAGCCATTCAGATTGATCGGCGTTTGCGCGAACGCAAAACTGCACGAGAAGTGTTGCCACTTGTTGAACAAATGTCTGAACCTATGCAATGTGATAGAGTTTTGTCCAGAGAGCAGCGTCAGGAGTTCAGAAGGCGTAATAAGTTGTGTTTTTTCTGTGGAGATGCCTCGCATATTATTTCTGTCTGTCCTAAATGAGAGAAACGCTTTGCACACACGTTTTCTGCTGGTGGTGTTCAACCTAAGTTTCTTCTGGCTATTACTCTGATCTGCTCCCTGTCCACATTTTCCGCCAAGGCTTTTGTGGATTTGGGAGCAGCTCTAAACCTAATGGACTTGGATTTTGCTAAACGTTGTGGATTTCCATTGACACCTCTGCAGACGCCTATCCCTTTGAGGGGGATTGATGCTACTCCTTTGGCAAAAAATAAACCTCAGTTTTGGACCCAGGTGGTAATGCGGGTCGCCCCAGACCATCAAGAAAATTGCAGATTTTTGGTGTTGCATAATCTGCATGATACCATTGTTCTGGGGTTTCCCTGGTTGCAAATTCATAATCCAGTTTTGGATTGGAAATCTGTGTCTGTGGTGAGTTGGAGTTGTCGGTGTGCCTTTAGTGAGGCTCTGGTGTTTTCCACCTCCCCTCAGTCGCATGATGTTCCTGATTATTTGGCGGACTTTTATGATGTATTTAGTGAGAATGAGTCTGCGTCTCTGCCTCCTCATAGGAGTTATGACTGTGCAATTGAACTGAGCCCGGGGTGTAAATTCCCCAAGGGTCGGCTCTTCAATTTATCTGTACCCGAGCACGAGGCTATGCGATCCTATATTAAGGAGGCGTTGGAGAAGGGTCATATTAGACCATCCTCGTCACCCTTAGGTGCCGGTTTTTTTTTTGTAGCCAAAAAAGATGGATCATTAAGACCTTGTATTGATTATCGTGCCCTCAACAAAATTACTGTTAAATATCAGTATCCGTTACCCCTGATTTCGGATCTATTCTCTAGAGTTAAAGGTGCTTGCTGGTTTACCAAGCTTGACCTCAGGGGGCATATAATCTTATTCGCATTAAGCATGGGGATGAATGGAAGACAGCATTTAATACTCCGGAGGGACATTTTGAGTACCTGGTGATGCCTTTTGGGCTCACTAATGCCCCTTCTGTCTTCCAGTGCTTCATGAACGATATTTTCCGAGATTTTGTCGATAAATTTTTGATTATCTATCTGGATGATATTTTGATCTTCTCCAAGGATTGGGATTCTCATGTGGAACATATTCGGACTGTGTTCCGGATCTTGAGGGAGAATTCCCTGTATGTCAAAGGATCTAAATGCCTTTTTGGAGTACAGAGGATTTCTTTTTTGCGATTTATTTTGTCACCGGCAACTATTGAAATGGACCCGGCCAAGGTACAGCCCATTCACGATTGGGTTCAGCCCACTTCTTTGAAGGCCCTTCAGAAGTTTTTGGGTTTTGCTAACTTTAATCGGAAATTTATAGCAAAATATTCTAGTATTGCCAAGCCATTGACTGATTTGACTAAGAAGGTTGCTGATGTGTTAAATTGGTCTCCAGAGGCTGTTTCTTCCTTTCAGGAGCTGAAGCGAAGATTCACCTCCGCCCCGGTTTTGCGGCAACCTGATGTCTCACTTCCGTTCCAGGTAGAGGTGGATGCTTCTGAGATTGGTGCAGGAGCTGTTTTGTCCCAAAAGGATCCTGTAACATCTAAAATGAATCCCTGTGCTTTCTTTTCCCGAAAGTTCTCTCCATCTGAACGTAACTATGATGTGGGGAATCGGGAACTGTTGGCCATGAAATGGGCATTTGAGGAGTGGAGACATTGGTTGGAGGGAGCTAAGCATCAAGTCGTGGTCATCACTGACCACAAGAATTTGATTTACCTAGAGTCGGCTAAGCGCTTGAACCCTAGACAGGCTAGGTGGGCCTTGTTTTTTACACGTTTTGATTTTGTGGTTTCTTTTTTTCCTGGAACTAAGAATGTCAAGGCAGACGCCCTCTCTAGGAGCTTCTTTGCTGATTCTCCTGTGGTGACCAAACCTGCTACCATCTTAGGCGAAGGGGTAGTTCTTTCTGCCATCTCGCCCGATTTGAGACGTGCTCTGGAAGAGTTCCAGGAGGACAAACCTGAGCGTTGTCCCAGTGGAAAGTTGTACGTTCCTGACTAGTGGAAGAGGAGAGTGATGTCTGAAGTTCATTGCTCTGCTTTGGCTGGTCATCCAGGTATTTTTGGTACCAGAGATTTGGTGAGTGGGTCTTTTTGGTGGCCCTCCTTGTCTCGTGATGTCAGGAATTTTGTGCAGTCCTGTGGGACTTGCTCCCGGTCTAAATCGGGTTCTCGCTCTAGTGGATTGTTGATGCCTTTGCCTGTCCCCAAGAGGCCATGGACCCATATTTCAATGGATTTCATCTCTGATATGCCTGTCTCTCAAAGGATGACTGTTATTTGGGTAATTTGTGATAGGTTCTTTAATATGGTTCATCTTGTACCACTCCCTAAGTTGCCGTCTTCCTCTGAGTTGGTACCCCTGTTTTTGCAACAGGTGGTTCGCTTGCACAGGATTCCTGAGAAGATTGTATCTGACAGAGGAGTTCAGTTTATGTCTAGATTTTGGAGAACGTTCTGTTCCAAGCTGGGTATTCAGTTGTCCTTCTCCTCTGCTTTTCACCCTCAGACCAATGGGCAGACAGAGAGAACAAACCAGACCTTGGAGTCATATTTGAGATGTTTTATTTCCGCTGATCAGGATGATTGGGTTTCATTTTTGCCCTTGGCCGAATTTGCTTTAAATAATAGAGCTAGTTCTGCCACTTTGATGTCACCTTTTTTTTGTAACTTTGGGTTTCATCCTCGATTTTCTTCAGGGCAGGTGGAGCCCTCTGCCTGCCCAGGTGTTGACACTGTGGTGGAGAGAATGCACCAGATCTGGGACCAAGTGGTGGATAAGTTATCTCTCTCCCAGGAAAAGGCCCAGCGGTTTTCCAACCGACATAGGACTATTGGTCCCCAGTTTAAGGTGGGTGATATGGTGTGGTTATCGTCAAAAAATATTGCTATGAAGGTGGCTTCTCCTAAGTTTAAGCCTAGATTTATTGGACCTTACAAGATTTTGGAGATTATTAATCCGGTCTCTTTTCGTTTGGCTCTTCCTGTCACATTTAAAATCCATAATGTGTTCCATAAGTCTTTGTTGAAGAGGTTTGTTGAACCTGTTGTTCCTGGGGTGGCACCTCCAGACCCTGTATTGGTTGAAGGTAACATGGAATATGAGGTAGAGAAAGTACTGGATTCCAGTCTGGCTAGATGGAGACTCCAGTATTTGGTTAAGTGGAAGGGTTATGGTCAGGAGGATAATTCCTGGGTCTCTGCCTCTGATATTCATGCCAAAAGATTGGTGCGTGCCTTTCATCGGGCTCACCCTGATCGCCCTGGTGGCATGGTTGAGGGTTCGGTGACCCCTCCTCAAGGGGGAGGTACTGTTGTGAGTTCATTTTCCCCTTTACCACTGAGGCCCGATGAACTCCCTCTTCTGTTAAAGAAAGGTAGTGAGCCTGATTATCAACCATCTGGGCCTAATGATGATGATTGGCTGAGTGGAGTTTCTGACTGGATATAAGGCTGTCCACGCCCTTCTGCCCTGCGGGTGATTTCTCTGTGGGATCCTTGGATACCAGTCTGAATTCCTGCTCTCCTAAAGCTAAGTTTTCTGCTCTGCCTTTTGCATTTGCACTTTTACCTGGTTTTGCTGGATTTCTGTCATTCCCTGCTGGGGTGAGCTGAATTCCTTTAGCTCTGTCTTCAGAAAATACCTGAGTGCTGATATAGTTTTTGAAGCCTAGCTGCTTCAGGGCCTTTTTTCATATCAGCCTGTTAGCTTATGTTTTTCATAGGGTTTTGGCAGATTGCAGACAGCAACCATCCTTTCCTGTCCTATTTTAGTTAGTTTGGGCCCCATTGTTTGCTCAGCCTATCTTTCTATCTGTGTGAGTGTTTTTTCATCTTGCCTCACCGTCATTATATGTTGGGGGCTGCCTTTTACTTTGAGGTCTGCTCTGGGGCAGTTTAGATTTCCTTTTCTGTCTTTAGGCTATTTAATTTCTCCGGCTGTGATCGAGGGGTTTAGGGCACCGTAGGAACCCCCCACGGCTGCTGTTAGTTGTGTTGATAGGTTCAGGGGTCTGCAATCTGATAATTGCCAACTTCTCTGGTTTTCTGGACGTAGCTTCTATTTTTGTGTCTGCCTCCTATGGTGACTCGTTCATAACACCTGAACCCATCAACACAACTAGCAGTAGCCGTGGGGGGTTCCAACGGTGCCCTAGACCCCTCGATCACAGCCGGAGAACTAAATAGCCTAAAGACAGAAAAGGAAATCTAAACTGCCCCAGAGCAGACCCCAAAGTAAAAGGCAGCCCCCAACATATAATGACGGTTAAGCAAGATGAAAAAACACTCACACAGATAGAAAGATAGGCTGAGCAAACAATGGGGCCCAAACTAACTAAACAGAACAGGAAATCTGCAAAAACCCTAAGAAAAACATAAGCCAACAGGCTGATATGGAAAAAGGCCCTGAAGCAGCTAGGCTTCAAAAACTAAATCAGCACTCAGGTATTTTCTGAAGACAGAGCTAAAGGAATTCAGCTCACCCCAGCAAGGACTGGCAGAAATCCAGCAAAACAAAGTCAAAGCACAAATGCAAAAGGCATAGCAGAAAACTTAGCTTTAGAAGAGCAGGAATTCAGACTGGACTCCAAGGATCCCACAGAGAAATCACCCGCAGGGCAGAAGGGCGTCGGCGGCCTTATATCCAGTCAGTAACTCCACTCAGCCAGTCACCATCATTAGTCTCAGATGTTTGATAATCAGGCTCACTACCTTTCTTAACCAGCAGAGGGAGTTCATCGGGCCTGAGTGGTGAAGGGGAAAATGAACTCACAACAGGTGAAGCAAGGTGAAAACACTAACACAGATAGAAAGATAGGTTGAGCAAATGATGGGGCCCAAGCTAACTACATAGGACAGGATAGGAAAGCTGCTGTCTGCCATCCGCAAAAACCCTATCAAAATGAGCCAACCGACTGATAGGAAAAACAGGCCCTGAAGTCGCTAGGCTTCAAAAAGACTATATCAGCACTCAGGTATATTCTGAAGACAGAGCAAAATATCAACAGATCAGAGACAAAAATGGAATTCAGCTCACCCCCAGCCGGGGATGGCAGAACTCCCAAAAAACAAGGCAAAACAAGAACAAAACTGAAGAGTACAAAGTAGAGCAGAAAAACTTAGCTTTGAGATGCAGGAATCAGACTGGTCTCCAAGAATCCAGCAGGAAAATCACCAGCCAGGAAGACGGGCGTCGGCAGCCTTATATCCAGTCCTCAATTCCAGCCACCCAGTCATCATCTAGCTGCCCAGGTGTTTGGTAATCAGTCTCACTACCTTCCTTCACTAGAGGAGGGAGTTCATCAGACCTCAATGGTGAAGGGAAAAATGAACTCTCAACAGTACCTCCCCCTTGAGGAGGGGTCACCGAACCCTCATCCATGCCACCAGGGCGATCCGGGTGAGCCCGATGAAAGGCACGCACCAATCTTTCGGCATGAATATCAGAGGCAGAGACCCAGGAATTATCCTCCTGACCATAACCCTTCCACTTAACCAAATACTGGAGTCTTCGTCTAGCTAGACGGGAATCCAGTATCTTCTCTACCTCATATTCCATGTTACCTTCAACCAATATAGGGTCAGGAGTAGAGTTGAGCGAAACGGGTCGAAAAAATTCAAAAGTCGCCGACTTTTGGCAAAGTCGGGTTTCATGAAACGAAACCCGACCCTAGGATGAGGTCGGCCACGAGGTCGGCGACTTACGCGCCAAAGTCGCGTTTCAAAAGTTTGTTTTGCGCTCTTTTTCAGCCAATCAGGATCCACGGACACTGTGGGCAACGTGATGACCTAGGCACGGGTCACCACCATCTTTCAGAAGGGCATGCAAGTGATTGGCTTGCTTTGGTGGGCGTCACAGGGGGTATAATAGGGCGTGCACGCCGACCGCCATCTTACTTCTGCCGATCTTAGTATAGGGAGAGGTTGCTGCTGATTCTGTAGGGAGAGCGTTAGGCAGGGAAGAAGACAAAAAAACTGCTTCTGCTGCTAGCGATTTGGCCTGCACAACACACAAGTCACTGTGTGTGCAGTGCAAGGGGAGGCTATATTGTGGTGTATCAGTGGTGTTGGTTGTTGGGCTGCCTTTTAAGGCTTCCTGACACACTGGCATTGCTGTTTACCCACTGCTCCACAAACTGCTTTTTTAAAAGCAATCCAATCTCCCTTATCCTCTAGTCACTTTTGTCACAGCTGTGCCATCGAGCGTGTCACATAGCGCTCAGATATCAGTGGGCCTCACACAATCCACAAGTGTCCAGTGTCCAAAAGTGTACGCAGAGATTCAAAATCTCCATTATCCTCTCGTCACTTTGGTCACAGGCAGCTGTGCCATCGAGCGTGTCACATAGCGCTCAGATATCAGTGGGCCTCACACAATCCACAAGTGTCCAGTGTCCAAAAGTGTACGCAGAGATTCAAAATCTCCATTATCCTCTCGTCACTTTGGTCACAGGCAGCTGTGCCATCGAGCGTGTCACATAGCGCTCAGATATCAGTGGGCCTCACACAATCCACAAGTGTCCAGTGTCCAAAAGTGTACGCAGAGATTCAAAATCTCCATTATCCTCTCGTCACTTTGGTCACAGGCAGCTGTGCCATCGAGCGTGTCACATAGCGCTCAGATATCAGTGGGCCTCACACAATCCACAAGTGTCCAGTGTCCAAAAGTGTACGCAGAGATTCAAATTCTCCATTATCCTCTCGTCACTTTGGTCACAGGCAGCTGTGCCATCGAGCGTGTCACATAGCGCTCAGATATCAGTGGGCCTCACACAATCCACAAGTGTCCAGTGTCCAAAAGTGTACGCAGAGATTCAAAATCTCCATTATCCTCTCGTCACTTTGGTCACAGGCAGCTGTGCCATCGAGCGTGTCACATAGCGCTCAGATATCAATGGGCCTCACACAATCTACAAGTGTCCAGTGTCCAAAAGTGTACGCAGAGATTCAAAATCTCCATTATCCTCTCGTCACTTTGGTCACAGGCAGCTGTGCCATCGAGCGTGTCACATAGCGCTCAGATATCAGTGGGCCTCACACAATCCACAAGTGTCCAGTGTCCAAAAGTGTACGCAGAGATTCAAAATCTCCATTATCCTCTCGTCACTTTGGTCACAGGCAGCTGTGCCATTTAGCGTGTCACATAGCGCTCAGATATCAGTGGGCCTCACACAATCTACAAGTGTCCAGTGTCCAAAAGTGTACGCAGAGATTCAAAATCTCCATTATCCTCTCGTCACTTTGGTCACAGGCAGCTGTGCCATCGAGCGTGTCACATAGCGCTCAGATATCAGTGGGCCTCACACAATCTACAAGTGTCCAGTGTCCAAAAGTGTACGCAGAGATTCAAAATCTCCATTATCCTCTCGTCACTTTGGTCACAGGCAGCTGTGCCATCGAGCGTGTCACATAGCGCTCAGATATCAGTGGGCCTCACACAATCCAAAAGTGTCCACTGTCCACAAGTGTGTGCAGAAATTCTAAATCTCCCCTGTCCTATAGACACCTTGTACCTTGTTTTACATTACTATATAGTTTGTTGGATTTTGTCTACATTTCTACAAAAAATGAGGAAGGCTGGTGGAAGAGGCCGTGGAATTGGGCGGGGGTTGGCAGCTGGTAATGATGGTGTTGGTGGTGGATCTGATGGTAGTGGCAAGAGCAAAATAGGACCGAATGCAGGAGGTGCTGACCCTGCGTCATCGTCTGGCTACATAAGGCCTCGAACGCTTAGTTTTCTAGGAGTTGGCAAACCGCTTTTAAAGGCAGAGCATCAGGAAAAAGTTTTGTCTTACATTGCTGACTCAGCCTCCAGCTCTATCGCCTCCTCTTCTTCAGTTGTAAAAAGTAAAAGCACCGAGTCGTCATTGGAGGCTCATGTTCATGAACCACACCTTTCCTTGTGTCCTTCACCCCAACCAAGATTGAAGGATGACGCAGGCCATACTACTGATTACTCCATGGAGCTGTTTTCACATACCATGCCTGGATTATCAAGTCAAATGGTGAATTACCCAGGCCAAGATGAATCTGACATGGAGTGCACTGATGCACAGACGCTGATGGATGATTCTGCTGGTACATTCACTCAGAGCACTACATTGTCCTCGCAGTGTACAGAGCCAGATTTTGACCCTGATGAGACTCAGGTGCCCCTTCCCGCACACTATACCACCATACACGGTGACACAGAGAAAGGTGCACATGACATAGAAGAGGAGGTGATGGATGACCCAGTTGTTGACCCAGATTGGCATCCATTGGGGGAAGAGGGTGCTGCTTCCAATAGCTCAGATGAGGAGCATCCACAGCAGACATCGACATCGCAACAGTTGTTATCTGGCAGGCCCGGAGCACTCCAAAGACAGGTTCCAAACATCAAAAGAGTTGCTGGACAGCTTGTCCAGAGGGTCAAAAGATCACAGCGTGCTAGGCTGCAAAATGTCTGCCAAAGTAGGAAGAGTGCAGTGTGGCACTTTTTTGAACAAAATCCTCATGATCAGGCCAAGGTTATCTGTAAGAAGTGCGCAAAGACCTTTAGCCGAGGGAAAAATCTGAAAAATTTGAATACCAGTTGCATGCTTAGACATTTAACCAGCATGCACTTGCAAGCGTGGACACAACACCAAACCTCAAGTGCCACATGTGCAACTGATCACAACGAAGGTAGTCAGCAACGCTACATTGTTTCCCCCACTGTAAGCCCACCGGTTAGCACAGCAGCAAATGTTGAGGTGTCGTTGCAAGGCCACAGCAGTGAGGGAATCCCACTGTTATATCAACGAAAGACTGATTCTAGGCCATCAGAAAGAACACCAACTCCATCACCATCATCAACCCTCTCTCAGTCCGCCCTGTCCACCGCTACTTCCACCATATGCAGCTCTCAAGTCCAGCTCACCCTCCCAGACACTATGAGTAGGTCAAGAAAGTACTCAGTCTCTCATCCGCGTACACTGGGTTTGAACGCCCACATTGCCAAACTAATCTCGTTTGAGATGATGCCCTTTCGGTTGGTGGAAAGCACAGCTTTCCGCGAACTCATGGCCTATGCAGTACCACGCTATGACCTACCCAGTCGCCACTTCTTCTCTCGCAAAGCCATCCCAGCCCTCCACCATCATGTGAAAGACCGCATTGTCCATGCACTCAAGCAGTCAGTGAGCGGAAAGGTGCACCTCACAACTGATGCATGGTCCAGTCGGCATGGCCAGGGCCGTTACGTGTCCATCACTGCGCACTGGGTTAATGTGGTGGATGCAGAGTCCACAGGGGACAGCGGTGGTGGGACAGTGCTGCCTAGCCCACGGTATAGGAAACAGTTGGCTGTAGGCGTTCAACCCTCCTCCTCCTCCTCCTCCTCCAGAAGCGAAAGCTCGTCCACAGAGCGCAGTCGTACGAGCACTCCATCTGCAGCTGCCACTGTTGCACACGATGTGTCCCCCTATCGAGCAGCTAGTGGAAAGCGTCAGCAGGCTGTGTTGCAGATGATGTGTTTGGGCGACAGACACACCGCCGAGGTGCTGGCCGAGTACTTGAAGCGACAAACTGAGTCATGGCTGGGCAGTGTACATCTTGAGGCAGGCAAGGTAGTTAGTGATAACGGCCGTAATTTTGTGGCAGCCATAGCCCTTTCAAAACTCAGCCACATACCTTGCTTGGCTCACACCTTGAACCTGGTGGTGCAGTGCTTCCTCAAAAATTATCCGGAGTTAGCAGCCCTGCTCCAGAAGGTGCGAAGACTGTGCGCGCACATCCGCCGGTCGCCTGTACACTCCGTTCGTATGCAGAAGCCGCAGCGATTGCTCCACCTTCCCAACCACCGCCTCATTATCGACATTGCAACAAGGTGGAACTCCACCCTGCACATGGTGGAGCGGCTGTGCGAGCAGAGGCAGGCCATAATGCATTTGTGGGAGGATACACGGCCAGGCACTTTGAGAGCAGACATGGAGTTGACAGGCGTGCAGTGGTCGAAGCTGAAAGACCTTTGTAAAGTCCTTCAGTGTTTTGAGGAATGCACACGGCTGGTAAGCGCAGACGACGCCATCCTAAGCATGAGCATCCCACTTATGCGTCTGCTCATGCAAACTTTGACGCACCTTAAGGAGCAGGCGTCTGCAGCCAATGTTGATGAGGAGGAAGAGGAGGAGGGAATCCTTGATGACATTCAGCCATTGTCTGCTCAGGGACCTCTCCTGGACGAGGTGGAGGAAGAAGAGGAGGAGGAGGAGGAGGATGATGGGGATGATTACTTAGGGGAGGAGTATGCATCTCGTGGGGCAAGTGAAAATGTTGGCGTGGCAAGGTCTGGTACAGGGTTTGTGCGTGACTGGAGGGATGTGGATTTACCAGAAAGTGCTCCTCCACCCAGCACTCGCAGTGCATCATTGACACCGGGAACATTGGCCCACATGTCAGATTATGCCTTGCGGATCCTAAAAAGGGACCCCCGCATTGCCAAAATGATGAACGATGACGACTACTGGTTGGCCAGCATCCTGGATCCACGCTATAAAGGCAAATTACAAAACATCATGCCACAGGAGAACCTTGACCTAATATTGGCTAATAAACAAGCAACTCTGGTAAATCGGTTGCTTGAGGCATTCCCAGCACACAGCAGCGGTGATGGTTCTCACACGAGCCGTACGGGCCGGGGGCAGCTTGGCAGAGGTGTTCGTGGTGCACACAGCAGAAGTGGCGTTGGAGACAGGGGTTTCATGACAATGTTGTGGACTGATTTTTCAAATACCGCTCACACAACTGGTAATACTGCATCGATGGAAAGTGACAGGAGACAGTAGTTGTCAACTATGGTTACAAACTACTTTTCCTCCCATATCGATGTTCTCCCACATAGGTCATTCCCCTTTGACTATTGGGCCGCTAAACTGGACACCTGGCCTGAATTGGCCCAATATGCCTTACAGGAGCTCGCTTGCCCAGCTGCAAGTGTGCTATCGGAAAGAGTCTTCAGTGCAGCTGGATCAATCCTGACAGAAAAAAGGACCCGTCTGTCAACCCAAAATGTGGATGATCTAACCTTCATTAAAATGAACCACGCATGGGTTTCCAAGGATTTTGTCCCACCTTCCCCTGATGACACATAGGGTGACAGAAAAATGGCTTGCTTTGGTCCACCTCTTCCTGGTACTTCACCTATTTCGCCTTTTGCATCAGCTGAATGTCCAACATCAACATATGCCACTTTCTAAAACTCCCTAACTGTGCTGCCTCCCCCCCCATTGCCGGGGTAACCACCTAGCACACGACACCATGTGAGTGCCGTTGCCCTGGACAGGTGGGTAGGCCGACTCTTGGGCGCGGGCACTGGCACAGGGTCCCTCATAGTGCAATCAAGTGTCTCTGACGGTGGTGGTGCACACCCGCCGTCAAACACACCGCTGTACTATGAGGGGCCCAATGCCAGTACCGACGCCCAAGAGTGGGCCCCCCTTGCTTGGGCAGGGCCCCAGCATTTGCAATCTTTACCTCTCCCTGCTCCTCCGCTGTGTAATCTGGGCCGTCAAATCCATACTGTGCCTGACACCGTCTGAGCCTGCCTCCTGAGACATATATTTTGAATGTGTACGCTATCCATACATGTTATCCAGGGATACGGTACCCTTTCTAACCTTTGTGCAATGACGTGCAATCCATACTCGGCCTAACACCGTCTGAGCCTGCCTCATGCTGTATAGACATATATTTTGAATGTGTACGCTATCCATACATGTTATCCGGGGATACGGTACCCTTTCTAACCTTTGTACAATGACGTGCAATCCATACTGGGCCTAACACCGTCTGAGCCTGCCTCATGCTGTATAGACATATATTTTGAATGTGTACGCTATCCATACATGTTATCCGGGGATACGGTACCCTTTCTAACCTTTGTGCAATGACGTGCAATCCATACTGGGCCTAACACCGTCTGAGCCTGCCTCATGCTGTATTGCTGTATAGACATATATTTTGAATGTGTACGCTATCCATACATGTTATCCAGGGATACGGTACCCTTTCTAACCTTTGTGCAATGACGTGCAATCCATACTGGGCCTAACACCGTCTGAGCCTGCCTCATGCTGTATAGACATATATTTTGAATGTGTACGCCATCCATACATGTTATCCGGGGATACGGTACCCTTTCTAACCTTTGTGCAATGACGTGCAATCCATACTGGGCCTAACACCGTCTGAGCCTGCCTCATGCTGTATAGACATATATTTTGAATGTGTACGCTATCCATACATGTTATCCAGGGATACGGTACCCTTTCTAACCTTTGTGCAATCACGTGCAATCCATACTGGGCGTGAGAACGGCTGGCGAGCTGTTAAGCAAGCTACAGCACCTGTCCAGACAAGTACAGGGATTCCTTAGCGAGGAGACTTATTTGATTGTTTTCATTGTTGGGACAGCAATTTTTGGGGAGCACTATACTCTGGAGAATGATAGATGGGGCCCATCATACACTGGAACATTCCAAAGGTGGACATCAGACACTGGAGCAGCATTTACAGGGCCCATTATACACTAGAGCATTAGAAATGGGGCCCATTATGTTTGGAGCATTATTTGGGCCCATCATCATATACTGTTTCAAACATTATATGGGACCAATGATTCTGTATGGAGAAATAGATGGGCCTCGTCATGAGATGTAAAAAGTGAGGTATTTTTCATTGTACTATACCGCTATTTATCTGCCGTATCGGAGCATGATGAGTTGTGGTATGTGTTAAAGGGGCGCTCTTTCGCCCAGGGCACATGAAAACCTGCAGCCAGCCCTCCCCCCCACAACTTTAGCCAAATAACACCCATTTTTCAGTGCGTAACTTATATTATGAAGTTAATTAAGGTTGACAAGCTTAAGTAAGAAGAATTGATGCTTTTGGCATTCAAATGGGCACTGTTGGTGTGTTTCCTGTCCTCCTCTCACTGCCGACTTTTATTCCCCATTGACTTACATTGGGTTTCGTGTTTCGGGACGACCCCGACTTTTCCCTATAATCGGACGATCTTGCTCGACCCGACTTTTGGAAAAGTCGGGTTTCACGAAACGAAACGCGACCCTAAAAAACCAAAAGTCGCTCAACTCTAGTCAGGAGGTGCCACCACAGGAACTACTGGTTCAACAAACCTCTTCAACAAGGACTTATGAAACACATTATGAATTTTAAATGTGACAGGAAGAGCCAACTGAAAAGAGACCAGATTAATAATCTCCAAAATCTTGTAAGGTCCAATAAATCTAGGCTTAAACTTAGGAGAAGCCACCTTCATAGCGATATTTTTTGATGACAACCAAACCATATCACCCACCTTAAACTGGGGACAAACGGTCCTACGCCGGTTGGAAAACCGCTGGGCCTTTTCCTGGGAGAGAGACAACTTATCCACTACTTGGTCCCAGATCTGTTGCATTCTCTCCACCACAGTGTCAACTCCTGGGCAGGCAGAAGGCTCTACCTGCCCTGAAGAAAATCGAGGGTGAAAACCAAAGTTACAAAAAAAAGGTGACATCAAAGTGGCAGAACTAGCTCTATTATTTAAAGCAAATTCGGCCAAGGGCAAAAATGAAACCCAATCATCCTGATCGGCAGAAATAAAACATCTCAAATATGACTCCAAAGTCTGGTTTGTTCTCTCCGTCTGCCCATTGGTCTGAGGGTGAAACGCAGAGGAGAAGGACAACTGAATTCCCAGCTTGGAACAGAAAGTCCTCCAAAATCTAGACACAAACTGAACTCTGTCAGATACAATGTTCTCAGGAATCCCGTGCAAGCGAACCACCTGTTGCAAAAACAAGGGCACCAACTCAGAGTAAGATGGCAACTTAGGAAGTGGTACAAGATGGACCATCTTAGAGAATCTATCACAAATCACCCAAATAACAGTCATTCTCTGAGAGACAGGCATATCAGAGATAAAATCCATTGAAATATGGGTCCATGGCCTCCTGGGCACCGGCAAAGGCATCAACAAGCCACTAGAGCGAGAACAAGGTTTAGACCGGGAGCAAGTCCCACAGGACTACACAAAATTCCTGACATCACGAGACAAGGCGGGCCACCAAAAAGATCTACTCACCAGATCTCTAGTACCAAAAATACCTGGATGACCAGCCAATGCAGAGCAATGAACTTCAGACATCACTCTCTTCCTCCACTGGTCAGGAACATACAACTTTCCACTGGGACAACGCTCAGGTTTGTCCTCCTGAAACTCTTCCAGAGCACGTCTCAAATCGGGCGAGATGGCAGAAAGAACTACCCCCTCGCCTAAGATGGTAGCAGACTTAATCACAACAGGAGAATCAGCAAGGAAACTCCTAGAGAGGGCGTCTGCCTTGACATTCTTAGTGCCCGGAAGAAAAGAGACCACAAAATCAAAACGTGTGAAAAACAAGGCCCACCTAGCCTGTCTAGGATTCAAGCACTTGGCCGACTCCAGGTAAATCAAATTCTTGTGGTCAGTAAGGACCACGACTTGGTGTTTGGCTCCCTCCAACCAATGTCTCCACTCCTCAAATGCCCATTTCATGGCCAACAGTTCCCGATTCCCCACATCATAGTTACGTTCGGATGGGGAGAACTTTCGTGAAAAGAAAGCACAAGGATTCATTTTAGATGTCACAGGATCTTTTTGGGACAACACCGCTCCTGCACCAATCTCAGAAGCGTCCACCTCCACCAGAAACGGGAGTGAGACATCAGGTTGCCGCAAAACCGGAGCAGAAGTGAATCTTTGCTTCAGCTCCTGAAAGGAAGAAACAGCCTCCGGGGACCAATTCAGCACATCAGCACCCTTCCTAGTCAAATCCGTCAATGGCTTGGCAATACCAGAAAAATTAGCTATAAATTTCCGATAAAAATTAGCAAAACCCAAAAACTTCTGGAGGGCCTTCAAAGAAGTGGGCTGAACCCAATCATAAATGGCCTGTACCTTGGCCGGGTCCATTTCCATAGTTGACGGAGACAAAATAAATCCCAAAAATGAAATCCTCTTTCGATCCCTTGACATACAGGGAATTCTCCCTCAAAATCCGGAACACAGTCCGAACATGTTCCACATGAGAGTCCCAATTCTTGGAGAAGATCAAAATATCATCCAGATAGATAATCAAAAATTTATCCACAAAGTCTCGGAAAATATCGTTCATGAAGCACTGGAAGACAGAAGGGGCATTAGTGAGCCCAAAAGGCATCACCAGGTACTCAAAATGTCCCTCCGGAGTATTAAACGCCGTCTTCCATTCATCCCCATGCTTAATGCGAATAAGATTATATGCTCCCCTGAGGTCAAGCTTGGTAAACCAGCAAGCACCTTTAACTCTGGAGAATAGATCAGAAATCAGGGGTAACGGATACTGATATTTAACAGTAATTTTGTTGAGGGCACGATAGTCAATACAAGGCCTTAGTGAACCATCCTTTTTAGCCACGAAAAAAAAACCAGCACCCAAGGGTGAAGAGGATGGTCTAATATGACCCTTCTCCAATGCCTCCTTAATATAGGATCGTATAGCCTCGTGCTCGGGTACAGATAAATTGAAAAGCCGACCCTTGGGGAATTTACACCCCGGGTTCAGCTCAATAGCACAGTCATAACTCCTATGAGGAGGCAAAGACGCAGACTCATTCTCACTAAATACATCATAAAAGTCAGCCAAATAGTCAGGAACATCATGTGACTGGAGAGAGGTGGAGAAAACAGGAGCATCACTAAGGGCACACCGACAACTCCAACTCACCACAGACAAAGATTTCCAATCCAGAACTGGATTATGGATTTGCAACCAGGGAAACCCCAGAACAATGGTATCATGCAAATTATGCAACACCAAAAATCTGCAATTTTCTTGATGGTCTGGGGCGACCCGCATTACCACCTGGGTCCAAAACTGAGGTTTATTCTTCGCCAAAGGAGTAGCATCAATACCCCTCAAAGGGATAGGCGTCCGCAGAGGTGTCATAGGAAATCCATAACGTTTAGCAAAATCCAAGTCCATCAGGTTCAGAGCTGCTCCTGAATCCACTAAAGCCTTGGCGGAAAATTTGGACAGGGAGCAGATCAGAGTAATTGCCAGAAGAAACTTAGGTTGAACACCACCCACAGAAAATGTGTGTACACAACGTTTCTCTCGTTTAGGGCAGACAGAAATAATATGCGAGGCATCTCCACAAAAAAAACACAGCTTATTACGCCTTCTGAACTCCTGACGTTGCTCCCTAGACAAAACTCACATTGCATAGGTTCAGACATTTGTTCAACAGGTGGTAACATCTCTCGTGTAGTTTTGCGTTCACGTAAACGCCGATCCACCTGAATGGCTAAAGACATAGAATCGTCAAGACCAGAGGGAACAGGAAATCCCACCATAGTATCTTTTACAGTTTCTGACAAACCCTTCCGAAAGAGGGCTGCCAAGGCACCATCATTCCAGGTAGTAAGGACCGCCCACTTTTGGAATTTTTGACAGTACACCTCTGCAGAATCCCGACCCTGGCTTAATGCCAACAGGGTCTTTTCAGCCTGATCAATAGCATTAGGTTTATCATACAACATCCCCAAGGCTTGAAAAAATGTGTTCACATTATTCAGAATAGGATCATCAGGTTTCAAAGAAAACGCCCAATCCTGGGGATCGCCGCGCAGCAAAAGATGACAATTTTAACCTGCTGCGCGGAGTTCCCCGACGAGTTAGGCTTCAAGGCAAAAAATAATTTACAATTATTCTTGAAATTCAAGAATTTAGACCGATCCCCCAAAAATACATCAGGAGAAGGAATCTTTGGTTCAGCAACATGTGAATGAGCAAGATAGGTGGAAATTCCCCGCACTTCAGCAGCGAGCTGCTCCACACGATCAGACAATTGCTTCATCTCCATTGAGAGAAAAATTCCCCCTACGGCCTCAGAGATATACAGGAAAAAATATGCACACAAAAAAAAAATTCTGACACTTTTCTGTTTTTTTTGTTTTTTTTCTACAATTCTCTCCTGCTATTGAGTACCCTAGGATCTGCGGTATGGCTGGTGATTCTGTTATGATGAGTCACCGCAGGAGATAAAAACAAAATACCAGCTAAGTCCAGAAAAACCAGAGAGGTTGGCAGCTATCGGATTGCAGACCCCTGAACCTATCCACAACAACTAACAGTAGCCGTGGGGGGTTCCTACGGTGCCCTAGACCCCTCGATCACAGCCGGAGAACTATATAGCCTAAAGACAGAAAGGGGAAAAACTAAACTGCCCCAGAGCAGACCCCAAAGCAATAGGCAGCCCCCAACATATAATGACGGTGAAGCAAGATGAAAACACTAACACAGATAGAAAGATAGGTTGAGCAAATGATGGGGCCCAAGCTAACTACATAGGACAGGATAGGAAAGCTGCTGTCTGCCATCCACAAGAACCCTATCAAAATGAGCCAACCGACTGATAGGAAAAACAGGCCCTGAAGTCACTAGGCTTCAAAAAGACTATATCAGCACTCAGGTATATTCTGAAGACAGAGCAAAATATCAACAGATCAGAGACAAAAATGGAATTCAGCTCACCCCCAGCCGGGGATGGCAGAACTCCCAAAAAACAAGGCAAAACAAGAACAAAACTGAAGAGTACAAAGTAGAGCAGAAAAACTTAGCTTTGAGATGCAGGAATCAGACTGGTCTCCAAGAATCCAGCAGGAAAATCACCAGCCAGGAAGACGGGCGTCGGCAGCCTTATATCCAGTCCTCAATTCCAGCCACCCAGTCATCATCTAGCTGCCCAGGTGTTTGGTAATCAGTCTCACTACCTTCCTTCACTAGAGGAGGGAGTTCATCAGACCTCAATGGTGAAGGGAAAAATGAACTCACAACATATCGCCCTATATCACTTCTCCCCTACGCCTCCAAGCTCCTGGAACAACACGTCTACCTTGAACTGTCCTCCCATCTCTCTTCTTGCTCCCTCTTCGACCGCTTACAATCTGGCTTCCGGTCACACCACTCCACTGAAACTGCCCTTACTAAGGTCAACAATGACCTCTTAACCGCCAAGAGCAAGCGACACTACTCTGTCCTCCTCCTCCTGGACCTGTCGGCTGCCTTTGACACAGTGGACCATTCCCTATTGTTACAGACTCTCTCATCCCTCGGCATCACAGACTTGGCACTATCCTGGATCTCATCATACCTCACAGACCGGACCTTCAGCGTCTCCCACTCACACACCACCTCCTCACCTCTCCCCCTATCTGTCGGAGTCCCACAAGGTTCAGTCCTTGGGCCCCTGCTGTTCTCTATTTACACCTTTGGCCTGGGACAGCTCATAGAATCTCATGGCTTTCAGTATCATCTCTACGCTGATGACACACAGATCTACATCTCTGGACCAGATATCACCTCCCTACTAACCAGAATCCCTCAATGTCTGTCCACTATTTCATTCTTCTTCTCCGCTAGATTTCTGAAACTCAACATGGACAAAACAGAATTCATCATCTTTCCCCCATCTCACGTGACCCCCCTACGAACCTATCAATTACAGTAAATGACTGCCCACTCTCCCCAGTCCCACAAGCTCGCTGCCTCGGAGTATTCCTTGACGCTGATCTCTCCTTCAAACCACATATCCAAGCCCTTTCCACTTCCTGCCGACTTCAACTCAAAAATATTTCACGAATCCGTTCATTCCTCACCCAAGAATCTGCAAAAACCCTAGTCCATGCCCTCATAATCTCTCGCCTTGACTACTGCAACCTCCTGCTCTGTGACCTCCCCTCAAACACTCTCGCACACCTCGAATCTATTCTAAACTCTGCTGCCCGACTAATCCACCTGTCCCCCCCCGCTATTCCCCAGCTTCTCCCCTCTGTCAATCCCTTCACTGGCTCCCCATTGCCCAGAGACTCCATTACAAAACCCTAACCATAACATACAAAGCAATCCACAACCTGTCTCCTCCATACATCCAATGGCGGATCTTAATAGGGGCGGATGGGCCGGTCGCCCCGGGCCCAAGGTTTTTAGGGGGCCCAGGGCAGGGGCCAATCCGGTCGGTCGGCATCGCATATGATCTGTCACTGTGTGAGCCGCCCTCCGCCGCCCAGTGGTGTAGGAACTTGGAAGAGGGGCGGGCAGTCCCAGGCGGCACGTGTGTGGGGGCGGCGCAGCACGGCAGGAGCAGAAGTTCCTCCTCTCTCTGTGTGCTGTGGGCGGCCGGGACTGAGAAGCGTGGAGGCGGCGGCCAGCCGACTGGCAGTGCACAGTGAGGACTCGGAGAGAAGAGAAGAGACTAGAGAGTAGAGACATCAGGCTCAGCCCAGGAGATTTTGGCAGCGGCTAGCGCAGGGCAGGTGGGTTACTGACAGTCTGACACTCACCGTCGGCGTCACCATTTGGGAGGAGGATGCTCTGCCTCTCCCCAGCCTCCCTGGCTGCTCCCTCCAATGCATTATTTATGCCGCATAATGCATTGGAGGGAGCAGCCAGGGAGGCTGGGGAGAGGCAGAGCATGGAGGCAGCCGCATAATGCATTGGAGGGAGCAGCCAGGGAGGCTGGGGAGAGAGGCAGAGCATGGAGGCAGCCGCATAATGCATTGGAGGGAGCAGCCAGGGAGTCTGGGGAGAGAGGCAGAGCATGGAGGCAGCCGCATAATGCATTGGAGGGAGCAGCCAGGGAGGCTGGGGAGAGAGGCAGAGCATGGAGGCAGCCGCATAATGCATTGGAGGGAGCAGCCAGGGAGGCTGGGGAGAGAGGCAGAGCATGGAGGCAGCCGCATAATGCATTGGAGGGAGCAGCCAGGGAGGCTGGGGAGAGGCAGAGCATGGAGGCAGCCGCATAATGCATTGGAGCCGGGAGCAGCCAGGGAGGCTGGGGAGAGGCAGACCTGGCAGAGCATGGAGGCAGCTGCATAATTTATGCGGCTGCCTCCATGCTCTGCCTCTCCCCAGCCTCCCTGGCTGCTCCCGGCTCCAATGCATTATGCGGCTGCCTCCATGCTCTGCCTCTCCCCAGCCTCCCTGGCTGCTCCCTCCAATGCATTATGCGGCTGCCTCCATGCTCAGTCAGCTGCTGAGCTCTCCCTGCGGGCAGCTTCCTTCCTCTCAGTGTCACTCACAACTGAAGTCACACTCACACACACAGCAGCCAGGCAGCCGCAGGCAGGCACCCTGTGTAAGGCTGTGTGCACACACTGCGGATTTTGCTGCGGTTCCGCAGTGGTTTTTGACATCCGCAGGTAAAACCGCAGGTATTTTGACCTGCGGTTTCACCTGCGGATTTTACAAAATCCGCACCTAATCCGTAGCGTGTGCACACAGCCTAAGTGTAACTTATATGTTAACACAAAAAAATGGAGTGAAAGTCCAAAATATTTTAGAAACGTAAGAAATTTATTTGAGGAACAACCCCGTTATCCCATGCTAAAGTGCTTACCCATCATGTGCTCCAGGACAAGTGCAGCGCCGCCACCAGCGCAAGGGGGGTACAGGGGCCCAGGTTTTATGAACAGCCCCGGGCCCATAGTCCACTTAATCCGCCACTGCATACATCTGTGACCTCGTCTCCCGGTACTTTCCCGCACGCAACCTCCGATCCTCACAAGATCTCCTTCTCTACTCCCCTCTTATCTCCTCTTCCCACAATCGCATACAAGATTTCTCTCGCGCATCACCCCTACTCTGGAACTCTCTACCACAACATATCAGACTCTCACCTACCATCGAAACCTTCAAAAAGAGCCTGAAGACCCACCTCTTCCGACAAGCCTATAACCTGCAGTAACCACCGATCGACCAAACCGCTGCACGACCAGCTCTACCCTCGCCTACTGTATTATCACCCATCCCTTGTAGATTGTGAGCCCTCGCGGGGAGGGTCCTCTCTCCTCCTGTACCAGTTATGACTTGTATTGTTTAAGATTATTGTACTTGTTTTTATTATGCATACCCCTCCTTACATGTAAAGCGCCATGGAATAAATGGCGCTATAACAATAAATAATAATAATATATCAGGAGTAGTGTTGAGCCAGCACGCTAGTGTTTTGGTTCGTCACACAGGAGGTAAGTTCGTCGAATGTTCGTCGAACCCCATTGAAAACAATGGCAGGCAAACACAAACACATACAAACACATAGAAAACAATTACAAAACACCTTAAAAGGTGTCCCAAAGCAGAGAAAATGCTCAGAAGACAAACATTACATATGGAAAAGGGCAACTACATTTAGAAAAGAGGTGGAGGAGTAAAAGGAGGAGGTGGAGGATACAGCTATAGGCTTGTCATTCCCTTATGAAGTCAAGAAAGGCTGGAATAAAAATGTAAAATACCAAACAAAAAAAAAAATTCTGAAATCGAACACGATCATATACCGTCGGACTTCCCACCAATAAATTATGCCAACTGGCGATCGGGCGGCGTTATTCCCACGAACCTCCAAACAGCGTCCATGAAGGCAAAGTGTTTGTTTTCCGGGGGAAGTATGATTGCAAAGCAGAACCTTAAAGGAATGTCCAAAAGGGCACCACCAGGAGTGGAGCCTGCGGCTTAATTGGACTCCACCCGGGAAACCACAACCATGCCACCTCAAGAAAAGATGCACATATTGAAAGCTTTGTCGATTGTGTGTGTGGTGTGTCCGTTTGTAGTTGTGCTAGCAACTTGTCAGCTTTATTCCGTTAACGAACGAGACTCCGGCATGCCCCCGCGGTACATGTCAAGCTTACTAGAGGGATACGCGAGGCTCTGGCACTATCATGGTCTATCATGGCATTACATGTCCGGGGCTGCATGCGCGCTACACAGAAAGGACCAGCTTTTGTCGCTTACAGGTGCAGATAACCAGCAGAACACCGTTATTGATGGGGATCTGTGATTCCAAATATTCCCCGCGAGCGATGATTTCCCAGTAAGTGCAGGTCAACCGCAATTCCTGAATTAGGCCTAACCGGCATTCCTGAAAAAATGCAAAAAATTACGTGTCCAAACCACAGTTGCTGTAGCTTGCTTAACAGCTCGGCAGCCGTTCTCAGGCCCAATATGGATTCGACAAGATTCTAGAAAGTTGATAAAGGGTACAGTTTCAACGGATAACACGTATATATATAGCATAGTTTACACATTAAAAACCTATGTCTATATATCAGGAGGCAGGCTCAGACGGTCTCATACCCAGTATGGATTAGACGTGATTGGACAAAGGTGAGAAAGGGTACCGTATCACTGGATAACAGGTATGTATAGCATAGTTTACATATTAAAAACGTAGGTCTATATAACAGGAGGCAGGCTCAGATGGTCTCAGGCCCAATATGGATTAGACGTGATTGGACAAAGGTGAGAAAGGGTACCGTATCACTGAATAACAGGTATGTATAGCATAGTTTACACATTAAAAACCTATGTCTATATAACAGGAGGCAGGCTCAGACGGTATCAGGCCCAGTATGGATTAGACGTGATTGGACAAAGGTGAGAAAGGGTAATGTATCACCGGATTACAGGTATGTATAGCATAGTTTACACATTAAAAACCTATGTCTAAAGATCAGGAGGCAGGCTCAGACAGTCTCAGGCCCAGTATGGATTTGACCAGCTTGTACAAAGTTGAGAAAGGGTACATTATCACTGGATAGCAGGTATATATAGCATAGTTTAAATATTTAAAATCTCCATGTTCTCAGTATGGATTAGACAACAATCTAAAAAGTAGAAAAAAGTAAATGTATTTGAAGCGTACACCAGTATACACTTTTGGTATTTTTAAATCTTCATATATATTTCTGTCTCAGTAAGACAGTCCAGACTCTCCGCAATAGGAAATGAGATGCATACAATTACTGACATAAATTCTAGTGATTGCAGAAATCTAGGAATTCCTATTCACGGGATAAACTTCCGTCACAATTCTCAGAGGCGATGCAGACCCTCAAATAATTAGTGTGTGGAGACAGCGAAAACCTTTCTTTGTGAAGAAATTGTTGCTGTATCGCAGTACCGTTGATCCCATCGCCATTACTCATATCCATATAATTTTGATCACAGGAAGAGATGTAAACTTGGTGCTCACTGCCTATCATGCTCTGTCACCTAACTTTGGAGTGCAAAAGACAGGAGCCACAGGCCGTAGGCGATTCATTTGGATTGGCATGAGAGGGCACATTTAAAAATGTGCGCTGGAATGTCACACGTCTGTGGGTAGGAAAACTGTGAAAGCTGATGAGAAACCACCACTGCATCTCATTGTGAGTCGACGTCCATAAGAAATGGAAGCCATTGATCATCTGAAGCTAGATCCCGGCCAGCGGGACAGGGCATAGATACGTCTTAACCATCATCTTCTATCAGTTCACCAAATTTGTAATGGCAGTCCCAGTAAAGGATTTGACAGCCCAGACTACACAGCAGAGGAGCAGGGAGAGGTAAACATTGCAAATGCTTGGGCCCTGCCCAAGCAAGGGGGGCCCACCTGTGGGTGTCGGTACTGGCACTGGGCCCCTCAAAGTACGGCAGTGTGTCTGATGGCGGGTGTGCACCCCCACCGTCAGAGACACTTGACTGCACTATGAGGGACCCTGTGCCAGTGCCCGCGCCCAAGAGTTGGCCCACCCACCTGTCCAGGGCAACAGCACTCGCACGGTTGCGTGCGCTAGGTGGTGACCCCAACCATGGGGGGAGGAGGCAGCCCAGTTAGGGAGGTTTACAAAATGGAATGTGTTGATGTGGGACATTCACCTGCTGCTAAAGGTGAAATTGGTCAAGTCCCAGGATGAGGCGGACCAAAGAAAGCCATTTTTCTGTCAACCTATGTGTCATTAGGGTAAGCTGTGACAAAATCCTTGGAAACCCATGCATGGTTCATTTTAATGAAGGTTAGATCATCCACATTTTGGGTCAACAGACGAGTCCTTTTTTCTGTCAGGATTGATCCAGCAGCACTGAAGACTCTTTTCAATAGCACCCTTGCAGCTGGGCAAGCGAGCTCCTGTAAGGCATATTGTGCTAATTCAGGCCAGGTGTCCAGTTTAGCTGCCCAAGAGTCAAATAGGAATGACCTTTGAGGGAGGACATCGATATGGGAGGAAAAGTAGTTTGTAACCATAGTTGACAAGTGCTGTCTCCTGTCACTTTCAATTGATGCAGTATTACCAGTTGTGTGAGCGGTACTTGAAAAATCAGTCCACAACATGGTCATGAAACCCCTGTCTCCAACGCCACTTCTGATGTGTGCACCACCAACACCTCTTCCAAGTTGCCCCCGGGCCCTACGACTCTTATGACAACCATCACCGCTGCTGTGTGCTGGGAATGCCTCAACCAACCAGTTTACCAGAGTTGCTTGTTTGTTAGCCAATATTAGGTCAAGGTTCTCCTGTGGCATGATGTTTTGGAATTTGCCTTTATAGTGTGGATCCAGGATGCTGGCCAGCAAGTAGTCATCATCGTTCATCATTTTGGCAATGCGGAGGTCCCTTTTTAGGATCTGCAAGGCATAATCTGACATGTGGGCCAATGTTCCCGGTGTCAATGATGCACTGCGAGTGCTGGGTGGAGGAGCAGTTTCAGGCAAATCCACATCCCTCCAGTCATGCACAAACCCTGTACCAGACCTTGCCATGCCAACATTTTCTCTTCCCCCACGAGAAGCATGCTCCTCCCCTAAATAATCATCCCCATCATCATCCTCCTCCTCCTCTTCTTCCTCCACCTCGTCCACAACAGTTCCCTGAACAGACAATGGCTGACTGTCATCAAGGCTTCCCTCCTCCTCCTCCTCATCATCCTCGGCTGCAGACGCCTGCTCCTTGATGTGCGTCAAAGTTTGCATGAGCAGACGCATAAGTGGGATGCTCATGCTTATGATGGCGTCGTCTGCGCTTACCAGCCGTGTGCATTCCTCAAAACATTGAAGGACTTTACAGAGGTCTTTCAGCTTCGACCACTGCACACTTGTCAACTCCATGTCTGCCCTCAAAGTGCCTGCCCGTGTATCCTCCCACAAATGCATTACATCCTGCCTCTTTTCGCACAGCCGCTCAACCATGTGCAGAGTGGAGTTCCACCTTGTTGCAACTTCGCTAATTAGGCGGTGCTTGGGAAAGTGGAGCAATCGCTGCAGCTTCTGCATACGACTGGAGTGTACCGGCGACCGGCGGATGTGCGAGCACAGTCTTCGAACCTTACGGAGCAGGCCTGTTAACTCCGGATAATTAGTGAGGAAGCACTGCACCACCAGGTTCAAGGTGTGAGCCAAGCAAGGTATGTGGCTGAGTTTTGAAAGGGCTATGGCTGCCACAAAATTCCGGCCGTTATCACTAACTACCTTGCCTGCCTCAAGATGTAGACTGCCCAGCCATGACTCAGTTTGTCGCTGAAAGTAGTCGGCTAGTACCTCCGCCGAGTGTCTGTCGCCCAAACACATCATCTGCAACGCAGCCTGCTGATGCTTTCCACTAGCTGATCAATAGTGGGACACATCATGTGCACCACTGTCAGCTGCGGATGCAGTGCACGTGCGACTGCACTCTGTGGACGAGCATTCACTTCTGGAGGAGGAGGAGGAGGGTCGACCGCCTACAGCCAACTGTTTCCTATACCGTGGGCTAGGCAGCACTGTGCCATCACAGCTGTCCCCTGTGGACCCTGTATCCACCACATTAACCCAGTGCGCAGTGATGGACACGTAACAACCCTGGCCATGCCTACTGGACCATGCATTAGTTGTGAGGTGCACCTTTCCACTCACTGATTGCTTGAGTGTATGGACAATGCAGTCTTTCACATGAAGGTGGAGGGCTGGGATGGCTTTGCGAGAAAAGAAGTGGCGACTGGGTAGGTCATAGCGTGGTACTGCGCAGGCCATGAGTTCGCGGAAATCTGCGCTTTCAACCAACCGATAGGGCATCATCTCTAACAATATTAGTTTGGCAATGTGGGCGTTCAAACCCAGTGTACGCGGATGAGAGGATGAGTACTTTCTTGTCCTACTCAAAGTCTCTGGTAGGGTGAGCTGGACTTGAGAGCTGCATATGGTGGAACTAGAGGTGGACATGGCGGACTGAGAGAGGGTTAATGATGGTGATGGAGTTGGTGTTCTTTCTGATGGCCTAGATTCAGTCTTTTTTGCAATAACAGTGTGATTCCCTGACTGATTTGCCCTTGCGACGACAACTCAACATTTGCTGCTGGTGGTGTGCTAACCGGTGGACTTACAGTGGGGGAAGCAATGTAGCGTTGCTGACTACCTTCTTTGGAAGCAGTAGCACATGTGGTATGTGAATTTTGGTAGTTCGTCCACGCTTGCAAGTGCATGGTGGTTAAATGTCTTAGAATGCAACTGGTATTCAAATTTCTCAGATTTTTCCCTCGGATAAAGGTCTTTGCGCACTTCTTACAGATAACCTTTGCCTGATCATTAGGATTTTGTTCAAAAAAGTGCCACACTGCACTCTTCCTACTATGGAAGACATTTTGAGGCCTTGCTCGCTGTGCTATTTTGACCGTCTGGCAAAGGTGTCCTGCAACGCTTTTGGTTTTTGTAACCCGTTTTTGGACTGCTCCGGGCCTGCCAGATAACAGCTGTTGCGATGTTGATACCCGCTGCGGATGCTCCTCCTCCTCTTCTGAGCTATTGGCAGCAGCACCCTCTACCCCCAATGGATGCCAATCTGGGTCAACAACTGGGTCATCCATTACCTCCTCTTCAATATAATGTGCACCTTCCTCTGTGTCACCATGTATGGTGGTATAGTATGCGGGAAGGGGCACCTGAGTTTTATCTGGGTCAGATTCTGGCTCAGTACACTGCGAGGACAATGCAGTGCTCTGAGTGAATGTACCAGCAGAATCATCTATCAGTGGCTGTGCGTCAGTACACTCCATGTCAGATTCATCTTTTCCCTGGGTAATTCACGATTTGACTTGATAACCCAGGCATGGTATGTGAAAACAGCTCCATGGAGTAATCTGTAGTGTGGCCTGCCGCATCCTTCAATTTTGGTTGGAGTGAAGGACACAAGGAATGGTGTGGTTCATGAACATGAGCCTCCAATGATGACTCAGTGCTTTTATTTTTTAAAACTTCAGAAGAGGAGGCGATAGAGCTGGAGGCTGAGTCAGCAATATAAGCCAAAACTTGTTCTTGAAGCTCCGGCTTTAAAAGCGGTTTACCTACTCCCAGAAAAGGGAGCCTTCGAGGCCTTGTGGAGCCAGACGATGATGCAGGCTCAACACCTCCTGCATTAGGTGCTATTTTGCTTTTGTCGCTACCAGCAGATCCACCACCAACACCAACACCATCATTACCAGCTGCCAACCCCCGCCCACTTCCACGGACTCTTCCACCACACTTCCTCTTTTTTGGGGAAAATGTACCCAAAAAACCACCAACTATATGGTACTGTAAAACAAGGTACAAGGTGTATATAGTAGTGGGGGGAATTGGAATCTCTGTAGACTTCAGGACACAGTTGGATTCTGTCAGGCCCTGTTTATTTTACACCACAATGTGACAGGCAGATTCTGGATGGTGTAATAAAGGTGGATAGAGGACTGTGGAGAATTGGAATCTCTGTAGACTTCAGGACACAGTTGGATTCTGTCAGGCCCTGTTTATTTTACACTGCAATGTGACAGGCAGATTCTGGATGTTGATAGAAAGAAAGATAGAGGACTGTGGAGATTTGGAATCTCTCCACACTTCAGGACATAGTTGGATTCTGTCAGGCCCTGTGTCTATAACACCGCAATGTGACCGGTAGAAATTGCCTAGTGTATGACAAACTACAAGGTGTATATAGAATTGGGCAGAATTGGAATCTCCCTAGAGGTTAGGTCTGTAAGAATGGACAAACTCCTCGACTTTTCCTTACATAGTCACACACGTAAATAGCTTCAATTTGGCCATGATAACAGCCGTTACATGGTACTGAGAGAGGAGCGTGCACGTACACCGCTGTACGGTAGTGTAATGACAAAAAAAAATTTTTTATGAAACCATGTGCAATGGAGGAACTTTTATGGGTTATTTAAGAATAAGTATTGCTTTTTTTTGTTTTTTAAAAAAAGCTCCCCCTTTCATTTAAATGAAATAAGGCAAAAATGGTATTTTTCCGCCAAAAAAGGACATGCAATTTTGCATTATTATCTTTTATGTTGACAATAGGAGGGCAGATTCCTCGTCCAGATAGACCTGTTTGCTTTTACACTGTTGCTGGAATTTCTAGAAGACATTTTCTGAATGCACTTCTTGATCATAAAACTTGAAGCTTTGCACTGAAAATGAAAAGATAATGCTAAGTTCCAAAATATTTTAAAATATTCCAGAATGTTCTAGATGTGAATAAAATACCACTTTTTGTTACAACTTAGAAAGATATTTTCTTTAAAGATTAAAATTAAAAGACGAAAAATCTTTTGAAAAAGAGGGGGAACTTTTTTGAATATTTTACAAATTTGATGATACTAATGTCATTTGAATGCAATTGTTCCTCCAATGTAAGTGGTTTCATTTTCATTTTGCAAAATTTTTAAAATTGTCATCACCCTACTGTACGGTGTATGTAAAATTGTCAAGCTCCGTGTTTCTGTATACGGACTGACACACGCTGTCTCTCTCTAGTTTTGAATGTAATCAAACAGCAAATATACTAAACTGTTTGAAAACGGACAAAACTATAAGGTGTAGGTCTGTAAGAACGGACAAACTCCTCGGCTTTTCCTTACAGAGTCACACACTTAGCTTCAATTTGGCCGTGATAACAGCCGTTACACGGTACTGTGTGAGGAGCGTACACCGCTGTATGGTGTGTGAAAAAATGAACGCTCACTACCTCACCAGGACAAAACAATACAATTTGGATTGCTTTTAAAAATACAGTTTGAACACCAGTGTGCACACAGCAATGCAGCTAGCCTTAAAAGGCAGGCTAATCACCACCAGCGCTGCTGCACAAAAGCGAAAATCTTCACCTTTCACTGCACAGTAACTACAGTGAAAAGCGCTAGCAGTAGAAGCCGTTTTTTTTTCTTTTTGCCTTCCTAACGCTCTCTCTACAGAATCAGCAGCTGCAGCAGCTCTCCCTATTCTGAGATCAGCATGAGTAATATGGCGGTCGGCATCCCTGCCCTTTTATACCCCCTGTGATGCCACACAAAGCAAGCCAATCACTTGCATACCCTTCTCCAAGATGGTGGTGACCACTGCCTATGTCATCACGTTGCCCACAGTGTCCGTTCTTCCTGATTGGCTGAAAAAGGGCGCTTAAGCATCTTTTGAAATGCGACTTTGGCGCTAAAGTCGCCGACCTCGTGGCCGACCTCACGCTAAGGTCGGGTTTCGTTTCATGAAACCCGACTTTGGCGAAAGTCGGCGACTTTTGAATTTTTTCGACCCATTTCGCTCAACTCTACTCAGGACAAATTGCAAAATAACTTTTGGGGTCCTGTTACCCTTGGGAAAATAAAAATTTGAGGGTGAAAAGATCATTTTTGTGGAAAAAATATGATTTTTAAATTGAATGGCTGTACGTTATAAACTTCTGTGAAGCACTTGGGGATTCAAAGTGCTCAACGCACATCTAGATAAGTTCCTTGGGAGATCTAGTTTCCAAAATTGGGTCACTAGCGGGGGGTTTCAACAGTTTAGGCACATCAGGGGCTTTCCAAACTCGACATGGCATCCGATCTCAATTCCAGCCAAAAAAGTCAAATGGTGCTGCTTCCCTTCTGAGCTCTGCCATGCGCCCAAATAGTTGATTACCCCCACATATGGGATATCAGTGTACTCAGGACAAATTGCACAATAACTTTTCGGGTCCTGTTACCCTTTGGAAAGTAAAAATTGGGGGTGAAAAGATCATTTTTGTGGAAAAAAATATGATTTTTTTAATTGTACGGCTGTACGTTATAAACTTCTGTAAATCCCTTGGGGTTTCAAAGTTCTCATCACATATCTAGATAAGTTCCTTGTGGGGTCTAGTTTCCAAAATGGGGTCATTTGTGGGGGGTTTCCTCTGTTTAGGCACTTCAGGGGCTCTCCAAACGTGACATGGCGTCCGATCTGAACTCCAGCTAATTTTGCGTTGAAAAAGTCAAACGGCGCTCCTTCCCTTCTGAGCTCTGCCATGCGCCGAAACAGTGGTCCCCCCCCACATATCAGGTGTCAGCGTACTCAGGGCAAATTGCGCAATAACTTTTGCAGTCCAATTTCTCCTGTTTTGGGTATTTTCTATCGTATAGACCCCTCAAATTGACTTCAAATGTAATGTGGTCCCAAAAAAAAAAAAGTTGTTAAAAAAAAATTGGGAAATCGCTGGGCAACTTTTAACCCTTATAACTTCCTAACAAAAAAAAAAATTTTGGTTCCCCAATTGTGCTGATGTAAAGTAAACATGTTGGAAATGTTATTTATTTAGTTTTTTGTGTGCCATATCTCTATGATTTAAGGGCGTAAAAATTCAAAGTTGGAAAATTGCAAAATTTTCAAAATTTTCACCAAATTTCCATTTTTTTCACAAATAAGTGCAAGTTATATCAGTGAAATTTTACCACTAACACGAAGTACAATGAGAAAACAATGTCAGAATCATCGTGATCCATGGAAGCGTTCCAGAGTTATTACCTCATAAAGGGACAGTGGTCAGAATTGTAAAAAGTGGCCTGGTCATTAACGTGCAAACCACCCTTGGGGTTAAGGGGTTAACCAAGCTGGACTTTTGTTTTGTTTTCCATCTGATGTAAAACCTTGTTATTTTCTGCTGCCAGTATGAATGAAACACTGAGCTTGGATTTAAAACGTGTGTTGTGCCTCTTTACTGCATTCCTGTGCTTGCATACCAAAGCGAATGTCCACACTCCCTGTAAAGCAGCAACAAAAATCCAAGGGAAAAACAAGACTGGTGCTGTCAGGATTCACAAGCAACAAAGGCGCCCTAATGCCCAGTGGCCAAAGCAGAAACAGAGGAGGCACGAATTGGCACAGATTTTACAGTTTGGCCAACGCTCGGGTGGAGGTGTGGAGAAGCTCAAAAATTAACCCGTTAACTTGGAAGAGAACACTGTCGAATTAAAGATATGTCCTGTATTTGTGCACATTATAGTGATACATTATACCTAACATTATACCGGGTGAGTCATAAAGGACGGATGTATTTGAAGTGGCTATAACTCACCACCAGGTGGAGGTAGAGATGTGCGGGAGGCGGGGTTATGTTTGTGAGGTGAAAGCATTGTTTTTATTTTAGTTTCAGTTTAAGCTATGGTGCCGTGGACGATAGAACATCGCGTTTTTGCGTACGACAGTTTTGTCAAGAATAATGAGTGTATCACAGCCGTTCAGCGTGAGTTTCGGCGTCATTTCAATATTCACAGAAATCAAGCTGTTCCCGCTCGTAACACTATCCTACGTTGGGTTGAAGCACTCCGTACACGAGGTACACTAATGAACAAACGACCACCGGGGGCTCCACGAACGGCACGTACCCCTGAAAATGTGGAACGCGTCAGGCAAGCCATGCTGCGTAGTCCGAGTCGATCTGCTCGGAAACATTCTTTAGAACTTGCCCTCAGTAATCGTACAGTAAGGCGTATTTTGCATTTAGACCTGCATTTCCACCCCTATAAATTGGCCATTGTGCAACAGTTGGAGCGCGGGGATTACGCAGCGCGACTGAAGTTCGCACATGAGATGGAAGCAATTATTGAGCAAAACGACAACCTTATTTTATTCATGAGTGATGAAGCTCATTTCCATGTCAATGGCATGGTTAATCAGCAGAACGGCCGTTATTGGGCCTATGAAAATCCGAAAGAATTACATGAACGACCGCTGCACAGCCCTAAGGTAACGGTGTGGTGCGCTATGGGCAAATATGGCGTGATCGGTCCGTACTTTTTCGAAGGCGATAATGGCAATACTGTTACCGTGAACTCACAACGTTATATCGCCATGATAAATAACTTCTTTGTTCCTGAGTTACGACGGCAACATATCCCCATCTCTAGTGTGTGGTTTCAACAAGATGGGGCAACGGCCCACACAGCCGGAGCAACAATGAACGTTCTTCGCCCTCTCTCTTCGCCCTCTCTTCCCTGGTCGCATCATTTCCAGGTTTGGTCCCCAGACCTGTCCATGTGCGATTATTACTTATGGGGTCACCTCAAATCACGTGTATACAAGCTTAAGCCTCGATCATTACAAGAACTGAAGGAAGCTATTCGAGTGGAAGTTGCCCAAATTGACAGAGTTGTGTTGGAACGTGTTGATGCCAACTTCCAAGAACGCCTTTGGAAATGCATCACTGATAATGGCCACCACATGGCAGATGTTGTTTTCCACACTTGAATTTGTCAAATATTTGTCAGTATACGTAACCAAATCTGTGAATACATTTATATTTAATAAATATTTAACGATTTTATGATTAGTTTAAAAACGTCCGTCCTTTATGACTCACCCGGTACTTTCCAAATCTCATAACACAAAATAGTCCAAGACTTTAAATACGAGTACAGTCACGTTTCCGTAAACTAGGTATTAAAAAATTTCTTTTTTGCTCCGTAAAAAGAAATAAAACCCAAATGTTGGTATAAAAAAATTATATCTTTTATTAGATGTATTTAAAAAATATATATTATATAAATATAAATATAAATATATATAAATATATATATTAAAATCAGAAAGGTGCTTACACAAGAGGGACATGAACGCTATTATTCAAATAAATGCCTTGCACATTAAAGAATTATCATAGCAAGTTAAATAAATATCCAATTTACAGAATGTGAAAACTAAAAGTGACGTGCACCATGAATATATCATATTAAATTCAGCTGTTTTAGACCATAATGGAGTGCATAGATAATGTGATGAACTACTGACAGAGGGGCTGGATATATTGTTTGGCGCAAGCACGTATCATATAGAATATTGTGGAGCTACACAAATCTAGAATCACTCCAGTGAGCGTTCACGTGAATGGGATTTACTGCAATCACAATCAGTGGGTATACAGTGAATACCGTGGCTTGGTGCTTCAGCCTACAAAATAACATTGTATGTATCACATGAAAAGCAATGTACTATTCCTTACAAAGAATTTATTCTGTGAATGACATGTGCGACGCCTGCTAGGGCCGTGAGGTACTTGGTCTGGGCCCGTCAGTTCTTCAGGGGAAGCCACGGCATCAGTGACCCGGTCCGTGACCCTGGGCGTGCAGTAAAAATGCTGAGGGGAATAAAGATGGGAAAGTTTATAGGGGATTAAGTCGTGACATCACCCATGGTGTTCGACAATGATAATATGGCCGACGCTGCAGTTCAGATCCACTAGGGCAGTTGGTGACGCAGCAGAGTTGGTATAGCTCGCCATGGGTAGAGCTAGGCCCCAGAGCAGTCATAGGGTTAAAGGTGATGGAAATAGTTGTAGTGCAGGGCAGATGATGCAGTAAATAAATCTGAGGACACAACGGGGTGCAGTCTTCACACTTTTATTCACAGTCTTTCAAGTTATAATCCCCAGCCGGAGTGCTGTGTCCTCCGGGTCGGTGGTCCAGCCAGCTCTTGGGTAATTTGGGGTACACTTTACCAGAACCCCCTTCTTATGTTCCTTCTCTGGTCATCTCACTGCACTGGCTCCTGCCTCTCCTGCCCTGCGCCTCACACACAGTGTCCCGAGTCAGCAGCCTCGGATCCTGTCAGGCGATGTTCTCCTGGTCCCCTTGACCCTATGTGTCTGCCTTTTCAGCGAATGTGTGTGGATTTGGCTGTCGCACGTACTCCAGCCTCCGGTTTGCTAGCTGAATTTTCCAGTCTCTCCACTAGTCTGGGGCCGGTCATCATCTGCGACCTGGTCGCTCCACCCGACTACGATCGGCATAGATTCGGGCTCCACGGGTGGATTCTTCACTTCCCTGGCCTCTAGGACCCTTTCTTCACTCCACCCTACCCTCCAGTTCTGGGACGAGCTCTTCACTCCATCAGTCCCCTCCACAAACTGTCTTCTTTTCTTGACTCCTCCTCCAACTGACTCCTGTTACCATGACAACTCTCCACTACCAACTGTCAGCTTTCTCTCCAGCTGTCCTACCCTTACCTACTTCCTCTATCCACACCCTATACCTAGTTCCTCCCTGACCTAAAGAAGTCTAGTGTTGGGTGCTAGTGTGCGGGTCCTAGGTAGTGCCCCCCTGCTTACACAAGAGTGTGGTACCACACCTCTGGTTGAGGTGCAGTACCTCTGTGGCGACTGGACCCTCAGGGGCACCACATACACCCCCGTTAAACACAACACGTCCGTGGGCTGGAACAAAGTAAAACAGATGTTAAAACATTAAAACAACCATATCCTGACTGGATATCAAGAATGTATGACAAATAATCATATCATTAAAAATCAATTTATCAGCAAAAATTAAAACAATGCATATTATAAGTGCTCACAGATCAACCAGAAGCAGTTAAGAACCAGCACAATCATCCAGAAAAAATGCTTATATGTGCATAAAGCACTAGGTGATTCACAAATAAATGCTACATCATTATCCTTTGCTCAATATTGCACAAATATACGAGATCAATTTAAAGCAGCAAAAAGACTCATGACCACTGCTAATGACTCAAGAGTAGAGTTGAGCGAAACGGGTCGAAAAATTTCAAAAGTCGCCGACTTTTGGCAAAGTCGGGTTTCATGAAACGAAACCCGACCCTAGGATGAGGTCGGCCACGAGGTCGGCGACTTACGCGCCAAAGTCGCGTTTCGAAAGTTTGTTTTGCGCTCTTTTTCAGCCAATCAGGATCCACGGACACTGTGGGCAACGTGATGACATAGGCACGGGTCACCACCATCTTTCAGAAGGGCATGCAAGTGATTGGCTTGCTTTGGTGGGTGTCACAGGGGGTATAAAAGGGCGTGCACGCCGACTGCCATCTTACTTCTGCCGATCTTAGCATAGGGAGAGGTTGCTGCTGATTCTGTAGGGAGAGCGTTAGGGAGGGAAGAAGAAAAAAAAACTGCTTCTGCTGCTAGCGATTTTGCCTGTACAACACACCAGTCACTGTGTGTGCAGTGCAAGGGTAGGCTATATTGTGGTGTATCAGTGGTGTTGGTTGTTAGGCTGCCTTCTAAGGCTTCCTGACAGCTGCATTGCTGTTTACCCACTGCTCTGCAAACTGCTTTTTTAAAAGCAATCCCAATTTTTTTTTGTCCTGCTGAGGTACTGAGCGTGCATTTTTTCACACCATACAGCGGTGTACGCTCCTCACACAGTACCGTGTAATGGCTGTTATCACAGCCACAGTGAAGCTATCTGTGTGTCACTCTGTGAGAATAAGTCGAGGACATGTTCCGTTCTTACAGACCTGCACCTACTAGTTTTGTCTAGCTTTCAAACAGTTAAATATATTTGCTGTTTGATCGCATTCAAAACTATAGAGAGACAGCGTGTGTCAGTCCGTATACTTAAAAAACACGGAGCTTGACAATTTAACGTACACCGGACAGCCGTGTATGTGCACGCTCCTCTCAGTACCGTGTAACGGCTGTTATCACAGCCACAGTGAAGCTATCTGTGTGTGACTCTGTGAGAATAAGTCGAGGACATGTTCCGTTCTTACAGACCTGCACCTACTAGTTTTGTCTAGCTTTCAAACAGTTAAATATATTTGCTGTTTGATCGCATTCAAAACTATAGAGAGACAGCGTGTGTCAGTCCGTATACTTAAAAAACACGGTGCTTGACAATTTAACGTACACCGGACAGCAGTGTACGTGAACGCTCCTCTCAGTACCGTGTAACGGCTGTTATCACGGCCACAGTGAAGCTATCTGTGTGTCACTGTGGAAGGATAAGTGGAGGACTTGTTCCGTTCTTACAGACCTACACTCTAGGGAGATTCCTATTCTGCCCAATTCTACATACACCTTGTAGTTTGTGATACACTAGCCAATTTCTGCCTGTGACATAGCGCTGTTATAATCAGTGGGCCTCACACAATCCACAAGTGTCCAGTGTCCACAAGTGTGTGCAGAAATTCAAAATCTCCCTTATCCTCTAGTCACTTTTTTCACACCTGTGCCATCGAGCCTGTGACAGAGCGCTCAGATATTCAGTGGGCCTCACACAATCCAAAAGTGTCCAGTGTCCACAAGTGTGTGCAGAAATTCAAAATCTCCCTTATCCTCTAGTCACTTTTTTCACACCTGTGCCATCGAGCCTGTGACAGAGCGCTCAGATATTCAGTGGGCCTCACACAATCCAAAAGTGTCCAGTGTCCACAAGTGTGTGCAGAAAATCAAAATCTCCCTTATCCTCTAGTCACTTTTTTCACACCTGTGCCATCGAGCCTGTGACAGAGCGCTCAGATATTCAGTGGGCCTCACACAATCCAAAAGTGTCCAGTGTCCAAAAGTGTATGCAGAGATTCAAAATCTCACTTATCCTCTAGTCACTTAGGTCACAGCTGTGCCATCGAGCCTGTGACAGAGCGCTCAGATATTCAGTGGGCCTCACACAATCCAAAAGTGTCCAGTGTCCACAAGTGTGTGCAGAAAATCATAATCTCCCCTGTCCTATAGACACCTTGTACCTTGTTTTACATTACTATATAGTTTGTTGGATTTTGTCTACATTTCTACAAAAAATGAGGAAGGCTGGTGGAAGAGGCCGTGGAATTGGGCGGGGGTTGGCAGCTGGTAATGATGGTGTTGGTGGTGGATCTGATGGTAGTGGCAAAAGCAAAATAGGACCGAATGCAGGAGGTGTTGAGCCTGCGTCATAGTCTGGCTCCACAAGGCCTCGAAGGCTTACTTTTCTAGGAGTTGGCAAACCGCTTTTAAAGCCAGAGCATCAGTAAAAAGTTTTGTCTTACATTGCTGACTCAGCCTCCAGCTCTATCGCCTCCTCTTCTGAAGTTGTAAAAAGTAAAAGCACTGAGTCGTCATTGGAGGCTCATGTTCATGAACCACACCTTTCCTTGTGTCCTTCACCCCAACCAAGATTGAAGGATGAAGCAGGCCATACTACTGATTACTCCATGGAGCTGTTTTCACATACCATGGCAGGATTATCAAGTGAAATGGTGAATTACCCAGGCCAAGATGAATCTGACATGGAGTGCACTGATGCACAGCCGCTGATAGATGATTCTGCTGGTACATTCACTCAGAGCACTACATTGTCCTCGCAGTGTACAGAGCCAGATTCTGACCCTGATGAGACTCAGGTGCCCCTTCCCGCATACTATACCACCATACACGGTGACACAGAGGAAGGTGCACATGACATTGAAGAGGAGGTGATGGATGACCCAGTTGTTGACCCAGATTGGCATCCATTGGGGGAAGAGGGTGCTGCTTCCAATAGCTCAGATGAGGAGCATCCACAGCAGACATCGACATCGCAACAGCTGTTATCTGGCAGGCCCGGAGCACTCCAAAGACAGGTTCCAAAAATCAAAAGAGTTGCTGGACAGCTTGTCCAGAGGGTCAAAACATGACAGCGTGCTAGGCCGCAAAATGTCTGCCAAAGTAGGAAGAGTGCAGTGTGGCACTTTTTTGAACAAAATCCTCATGATCAGGCCAAGGTTATCTGTAAGAAGTGCACAAAGACCTTTAGCCGAGGGAAAAATCTGAAAAATTTGAATACCAGTTGCATGCTTAGACATTTAACCACCATGCACTTGCAAGCGTGGACACAACACCAAACCTCAAGTGCCACATGTGCAACTGATCACAACGAAGGTAGTCAGCAACGCTACATTGTTTCCCCCACTGTAAGCCCACCGGTTAGCACAGCAGCAAATGTTGAGGTGTCATTGCAAGGCCACAGCAGTCAGGGAATCCCACTGTTATATCAACGAAAGACTGATTCTAGGCCATCAGAAAGAACAACAACTCCATCACCATCATCAACCCTCTCTCAGTCCGCCCTGTCCACCGCTACTTCCACCATATGCAGCTCTCAAGTCCAGCTCACCCTCCCAGACACTATGAGTAGGTCAAGAAAGTACTCAGTCTCTCATCCGCGTACACTGGGTTTGAACGCCCACATTGCCAAACTAATCTCGTTTGAGATGATGCCCTTTCGGTTGGTGGAAAGCGCAGCTTTCCGCGAACTCATGGCCTATGCAGTACCACGCTATGACCTACCCAGTCGCCACTTCTTCTCTCGCAAAGCCATCCCAGCCCTCCACCATCATGTGAAAGACCGCATTGTCCATGCACTCAAGCAGTCAGTGAGCGGAAAGGTGCACCTCACAGCTGATGAATGGTCCAGTCGGCATGGCCAGGGCCGTTACGTGTCCATCACTGCGCACTGGGTTAATGTGGTGGATGCAGGGTCCACAGGGGACAGCGGTGGTGGGACAGTGCTGCCTAGCCCACGGTATAGGAAACAGTTGGCTGTAGGCGTTCGACCCTCCTCCTCCTCCTCCAGAAGCGAAAGCTCGTCCACAGAGCGCAGTCGTACGAGCACTCCATCTGCAGCTGCCACTGTTGCACACGAGGTGTCCCCCTATCGAGCAGCTAGTGGAAAGCGTCAGCAGGCTGTGTTGCAGATGATGTGTTTGGGCGACAGACACACCGCCGAGGTGCTGGCCGAGTACTTGAAGCGACAAACTGAGTCATGGCTGGGCAGTGTACATCTTGAGGCAGGCAAGGTAGTTAGTGATAATGGCCGTAATTTTGTGGTAGCCATAGCCCTTTCAAAACTCAGCCACATACCATGCTTGGCTCACACCTTGAACCTGGTGGTGCAGTGCTTCCTCAATAGTTATCCGGAGTTAACAGCCCTGCTCCAGAAGGTGCGAAGACTGTGCGCGCACATCCGCCGGTCACCTGTACACTCCATTCGTATGCAGAAGCTGCAGCGATTGCTCCACCTTCCCAACCACCGCCTCATTATCAACATTGCAGCAAGGTGGAACTCCACCCTGCACATGGTTGAGCGGCTGTGCGAGCAGAGGCAGGCCATAATGCATTTGTGGGAGGATACACGGCCAGGCACTTTGAGAGCAGACATGGAGTTGACAGGTGTGCAGTGGTCGAAGCTGAAAGACCTCTGTAAAGTCCTTCAGTGTTTTGAGGAATGCACACGGCTGGTAAGCGCAGACGACGCCATCCTAAGCATGAGCATCCCACTTATGCGTCTGCTCATGCAAACTTTGACGCACCTTAAGGAGCAGGTGTCTGCAGCCAATGTTGATGAGGAGGAAGAGGAGGAGGGAATCCTTGATGACATTCAGCCATTGTCTGCTCAGGGACCTCTCCTGGACGAGGTGGAGGAAGAAGAGGAGGAGGAGGAGGAGGATGATAGGGATGATTACTTAGGGGAGGAGGATGCATCTCGTGGGGCAAGTGAAAATGTTGGCGTGGCAAGGTCTGGTACAGGGTTTGTGCGTGACTGGAGGGATGTGGATTTTCCAGAAAGTGCTCCTCCAACCAGCACTCGCAGTGCATCATTGACACCGGGAACATTGGCCCACATGTCAGATTATGCCTTGCAGATCCTAAAAAGGGACCCACGCATTGCCAAAATGATGAACGATGATGAACGATTACTGGTTGGCCAGCATCCTGGATCCACGCTATAAAGGCAAATTACAAAACATCATGCCACAGGAGAACCTTGACCTAATATTGGCTAATAAACAAGCAACTCTGGTAAATCGGTTGCTTGAGGCATTCCCAGCACACAGCAGCGGTGATGGTTCTCACATGAGCCGTACGGGCCAGGGGCAGCTTGGCAGAGGTGTTCGTGGTGCACACAGCAGAAGTGGCATTGGAGACAGGGGTTTCATGACAATGTTGTGGACTGATTTTTCAAGTACCGCTCACACAACTGGTAATACTGCATCGATGGAAAGTGACAGGAGACAGCAGTTGTCAACTATGGTTACAAACTACTTTTCCTCCCATATCGATGTTCTCCCACACAGGTCATTCCCCTTTGACTATTGGGCCGCTAAACTGGACACCTGGCCTGAATTGGCACAATATGCCTTACAGGAGCTCGCTTGCCCAGCTGCAAGTGTGCTATCGGAAAGAGTCTTCAGTGCAGCTGGATCAATCCTGACAGAAAAAAGGACCCGTCTGTCAACCCAAAATGTGGATGATCTAACCTTCATTAAAATGAACCATGCATGGGTTTCGAAGGAATTTGTCCCACCTTCCCCTGATGACACATAGGGTGACAGAAAAATGGCTTGCTTTGGTCCACCTCTTCCTGGGACTTGACCTATTTCGCCTTTTGCATCAGCTGAATGTCCAACATCAACATATACCACTTTCAAAAACTCCCTAACTGTGCTGCCTCCCCCCCCATGGCCGTGGTCACCACCTAGCGCACGACACCGTGTGAGTGCCGTTGCCCTGGACTGGTGGGTAGGCCGACTCTTGGGAGCGGGCACTGGCACAGGGTCCCTCATAGTGCAATCAAGTGTCTCTGACGGTGGTGGTGCACACCCGCCGTTAGACACACCGCCGTACTATGAGGGGCCCAGTGCCAGTACTGACGCCCACGAGTGGGCCCCCCTTGCTTGGGCAGGGCCCCATCATTTGCAATCTTTACCTCTCCCTGCTCCTCCGCTGTGTAGTCTGGGCCGTCAAATCCATACTGTGCCTGACACCGTCTGAGCCTGCCTCCTGATGTATAGAAATATATTTTGAATGTGTACGCTATCCATACATGTTATCCGGGGATACGGTACCCTTTCTAACCTTTGTGCAATCACGTGCAAGCCATACTGGGCCTAACACCGTCTGAGCCAGCCTCCTGATGTATAGACATATAATTTGAATGTGTACGCTATCCATACATGTAATCCGGGGATACGGTACCTTTCTCACCTTTGTGCAATCACGTGCAAGCCATACTGGGCCTAACACCGTCTGAGCCTGCCTCCTGATGTATAGACATATATTTTGAATGTGTACGCTATCCATACATGTTATCCGGGGATACGGTACCCTTTCTTACCTTTGTGCAATCACGTGCAAGCCATACTGGGTCTAACACCGTCTGAGCCTGCCTCCTGATGTATAGACATATATTTTGAATGTGTACGCTATCCATACATGTTATCCGGGGATACGGTACCCTTTCTCACCTTTGTGCAATCACGTGCAAGCCATACTGGGCCTAACACCATCTGAGCCTGCCTCCTGATGTATAGACATATATTTTGAATGTGTACGCTATCCATACATGTTATCTGGGGATACGGTACCCTTTCTCACCTTTGTGCAATCACGTGCAAGCCATACTGGGCCTAACACCGTCTGAGCCTGCCTCCTGATGTATAGACATATATTTTGAATGCGTACGCTATCCATACATGTTATCTGGGGATACGGTACCCTTTCTCACCTTTGTGCAATCACGTGCAAGCCATACTGGGCCTAACACCGTCTGAGCCTGCCTCCTGATGTATAGACATATATTTTGAAAGTGTACGCTATCCATACATGTTATCTGGGGATACGGTACCCTTTCTCACCTTTGTGCAATCACGTGTAATCCATACTGGGCCTGAGAACGGCTGGCGAGCTGTTAAGCAAGCTACAGCACCTGTGGTTTGCACACGTAAGTTTTTCCTTTTTTCAGGAATGACGGTTAGGCCTAATTCCGGAACTGCGGTTGACCTGCACTTACTGGGAAATCATCGTTCGCGGGTAATAATTGTAATCACAGATCCCCATCACTAACGTTGTTCAGCGGGTTATCTTCACCTGTAAGCGACAAACGCTGGCCTTTTCAGTGTAGCGCACATGCAGCCACGGACATGTAAGGGCATGACACACCAGTTATTGGCCAATCTCATGTGCCAGAGCCTCACGTGTCCCTCTAGTAAGCCGGACTCGGACCGCGGGGCATGACGAAGTCTCGTTCGTTAACGGAATTAAGCTTGCAATCTGTGCATCTTTTCTGTAGCTTGCATGGTTGAGGTTTCCCAGGTGGAGTCGAATTAAACCGTAGGCTCCACTCGTGGTGGTGCCCTTCTGGACATTCCTTTAAGGTTCAGCTTTGCAACCATACTGCCCACGTAAAACAAACACTTTGCCTTCATGAACGCTGTTTGGATGGTCATGACTCGTGGGAATAACGCCGCCCAATCAGTTAACCTGCTAGAGAGATCCTTCGTTGCTCGCAAGCATGACATCACACTCCCTAGGAGGAAGGTAATGCCACTGTGGCGACCGTACTCCTGGGGGCGACACAAGTGCACTGATGCCCAGCCACTGCTCGATGAATCTGCTGGTACATTGACCCAGACCACTACATTCCCCTCGCACGCTACACGGCCTGAATCTGACCCTGATGAAACTCAGGTTACCCTTCACATATACAGTTCTATCTTACACGGTGACAAAGAGGAAGCTGCAGATGAAAGTGCAGGTTCGGCCCACCCGCCATCAGACACACCACCATACTATCAGGGGCCCTGTGCCAGTGCCGTCGCCAACGAGTGGGCCCCCCCTGCTTGCTCAGGATCACAGCACTTGCAAGGTTGAAATACTGTGCAGTGAGATGGAAGATGGGGACGACGAGGAGTCCACTAGTACAGGGATTCCCTAGTGAGGAGACTTATTTCATTGTTTTCAATGTTGGGACAGCAATTTTTGGGGAGCACTTTACTCTGGAGAATGATAGATGGGGCCCACCATACACTGGAACATTCCAAAGGTGGACATCAGACACTGGAGCAGCATTTACAGGGCCCATTATACACTAGAGCATTAGATATGGGGCCCATTATGTTTGGAGCATTATTTGGGCCCATAAGACAGTGGAGCTTCATCCATGGGGACCAACATATACTGTAGCATTATGTGGAGCTCATCATATACTGTTTCAAACATTATATGGGACCAATGATTCTGTATGGAGAAATAGATGGGCCTTGTCATGAGATGTAAAAAGTGAAGTATTTTTCATTGTACTATACCGCTATTTCTCTGCCGTATCGGAGCATGATGAGTTGTGGTATGTGTTAAAGGGGCGCTCTTTCGCCCAGGGCACATGAAAACCTGGAGCCAGCGCTCCCCCCCACAACTTTAGCCAAATAACCCCCATTTTTCAGTGCGGAACTTGTATTATGAAGTTAATTAAGGTTGACAAGCTTAAGTAAGAAGAATTGATGCTTTTGGCATTCAAATGGGCACTGTAGGTGTGTTTCCTGTCCTCCTCTCACTGTCGACTTTTATTCCCCATTGACTTACATTGGGTTTCGTGTTTCGGGACGACCCCGACTTTTCCCTATAATCGGCCGATCTTGCTCGACCCGACTTTTGGAAAAGTCGGGTTTCACGAAACGAAACTCGACCTTAAAAAACCAAAAGTCGCTCAACTCTACTCAAGAGTCTAAATGCAGCCAACATTGCATCATGGCGCCTGACCGCTACTAATGAAAAAGTATCTTATGTGCAAACCAAAAGTAACAGATGTTACTGCAAGGACCTAAGTAAATGTTGTGAAAAGAGATAATCTCCCACCATAAATATGCTACATGTACTAAACTTGTGGCATTACCTGAGATGCTGTGTCCAGTCCCACACCGCATCCCCTGACGCGCATTTCGGCGTTCCTTTTTCAAAAGGGGAGTATTTTCAAGCTGGGGGATTCACCTATTTGTAGATACCCTCCATCCAATCAGTTTCTATTACTAAATCACGTAGTATCATTGCTATGTGAACGCTATGTTAGTGAAACCAGGATATAACGGCGCATGCGGCTATGTCGTCAGCTCCTGTAAAGGACCACCCACCTCCGGCTGACAGAGCGCTCAGCGTTCCACCATGGAATAACCGGGTGGAAGACAGGCACTCACGTCATCATGCCAGACGTGGGAGGCCCAGAGAGTCTCCAAGGGCGCATGCGCACATCCCGGATATATAAAGTGCAGTGCCATGATATGTAAAAATTAATAGATCTGCCGCGATACATCTAAAGATCATAAAAGATGAATGAAAATGATTGCCATAATACTAATAATAAAGTGCCATGTGCAAAACAATTTTGTATGCATTTTTTACTCTTAATATAATCCTAAATATATACTAGGCTGAAAATCCGCCGCAGCAAATATCACATTAATAATAAGAGAATATAAGTGAATCAGTTACAACATATAATACTTATATAACAATGATACTAATGTAAAAACATATTATATACAACCTCATATTATTAATCACATAGGGCAATAAAAGTCCGACTAATATAAGCAACAAAAAATAATTTTTGAAAAAATTCCTTTAGGCTACTTTCACACATCAGGTTTTCGGCGTCAGGCGCGATCCGGCGTCGTGCCGGAATGCCAGATCCGGCAAATGTTTTGTAAAACCTGATGTGCCGGATACGGTTTTCTGCCGGATCCGTCTTGTTCTTGACAGACAAAACCGGATCCGTCTCATCCGGTTCATCCATTTTTCTATCAGTTTTTCGACGGATTACGCCGGATCCGGTTTTTAAAATTGACCCTTGTGGCCTTCCGAACGGGATTGGCTACTGGAAAACTATATATAGCATGTTCCTACAGCCCTTCTTTGACAGGTTGTAGAGAAGAAAGTGCAGGTTGGAGAGAAGAGCAAGTTACTGGCGAAGATGGATGTTGTCATTGGAAATATTACCACTAGAAGTTCTGTGACGGTTTCAGTAATGAGGGACAATTTTGCACTATACTTTATGTCACCTCAAGGCAGAGTACACTGGCAGGATGACAGAGTGTGAAAGATTTGTGCCCTAACCAAACTTGTGTACCTTCTGGACCAACAGTATATACCTTTGCCAACCAAAGTTGGCTATCTTGTCATGGTCTTACTATTTTTAGCTTTAGGCCACAGGTGTGTACCTGGTTGTGTTTTATGCAAAGTATTTCACCTTTTAACAAAAGTTGTGTACATTGTTAGGAAATCACCAACAATAAACACAACTTTTCAGGTGAAATACTTTGCTTCAAACACAACCAGGAACACAACTGTGGCAAAAAGCTAAAATTTACCCACAGTTATATACCTGGTTTTGAATACCTTTTTACCTTTTAAATACCCTGTATTTAACCTTTTTTTTAAACATATTTCGCCGCAGAAAGAAATGACAGACAACCAGTGTAAACAATAATTTAACTTTTATTTAAAATATTTTTTTTTGTGTAAACTGTTTTTAAAGTTAAAAAAACTTTTTTAATAAAGGTTTGAAACCAACCAAATGGGCATTTTTATTACAAAAAAAACATTATAACTCGGTGTAGTGTGGGGTGGAAATACTGCTGGAGGGGCTGCGGGACACTTCGACAATGGGAGTGTGGAGAGAGGACTGGGATCGTGGTGGGGAAGGAACAGTTAGAGGTGATGGTGTGGAAAAAGCTACAGAATGGGTGGACATGTGGGAGGCAGAAGAGGTGGTGGGCGGTGGAGTGGAGGGTTGGGCAGGGACTGTAGGAGCAGATGATGTTGATGGAAAGTTGTATGGGGAAGGAGTTTGGTACGGGGAAGGAGTTTGGTACGGGGAAGGAGTTTGGTACGGGGCAGGTTGCTGGAAGTGGGGAGATGTCTGGTACTGGGGAGGTTGCTGGTACTGGTGAGGTTGCTGGTATGTAATAGGAGGGGGAGGATGGAAAGTGGCTGGAGGGGGTGCAGATGTAATAGGAGGGGGAGGATGGAAAGTGGCTGGAGGGGGTGCAGATGTAATAGGAGGGGGAGGATGGAAAGTGGCTGGAGGGGGTGCAGGTGGAGGAACTACAGTGGTGGGAGGTGGAGGTTGGGAGGTAACCTGCTGTAGAGCACCGTGGCACGAATGCATTACATGGATCTGCTGGGTAGGAGATAGTGTTGCCATGCGCTCCACAACAGACCTGAAAAAGGTGTGGTTTGGCGAAGATCTTGCTTCTGAATGCATGGTTTGCAGAAGTGTCTTCACCTCCGGAATGCTGGAGTTGATCTGCTGAAAGCCTGCGGAGATTTGCTCTGACAAGACTTTTAGACAGTTCTGGAAAGATGCATTCAGATGCAAGAACTCTGGCGCATAACTCTTTTCCTGACCCCTCTGCTGCTGTCGCCCAGTACCCGCAGGTGTACTAGAGGTGGCAGGGGCAGAAGGGTGGGGTAAAGGGAAAGCGATCTCCTCACCAGCAGCTTCATGTAATGTAGGCGGCCACGATGCTCCTGTGCTGGTGGATGGGACAGATGGGTCGAATGTGTGGGAAGGCTGGGAAGGTGCAGATGTACCGGGGCGGTCGAAGTGTCCCTCGGTGCCGGTCTCCTCAGGGATCGCCTCAGAAGGGTCCAATCGTGCAGGCTCCCGAGTGCTGCTCACCGTGCTGTGGAATAAAGAGAAAAAAAAACAATTAAAATACTGACATGGTATGGCCCTGGCTGTAAAAAAAAAGTTACATCTAACATTTTTTTTCACATGTGGTGTGTAATATTTACCTTCTAGTGACCATTGTTTCCCGGAGGAACGACAGGGCTTCTGCGTACTTGTACTTGCTCCTGCGTCCTCCAGATCCACTCGGGGCCCGCATCTCTTTATTGAACTCCTTCTTGAAACGATCCCTCACAGACCGCCACCGATTCACAATTCTGTTCCCTGAAACGAGAAAGGAGTGGTTAGTATACAACATCAGTGTTTCACAAACTCCAGTCCTCATGGTCCCCAGGGGTCATGTTTTCAGGATTTCCATAGTAAATAGAAATCCTGAACACATGATCCGTGGGGACCACGAGGACTGGAGTTCGGGAAACACTGGTTTACATCAAGCAACCGGTACTGTATATACTTACGCTCTTTAATCTGGGCCCGAACATCGAGGTCCTCCCAGCGGCCCACAAGGAGCGAACAGATTTCCTCCCAGAGTCGTCGGGTAACGATAAGGTCAGCGTGGCGGCGGTCAGCCATATTCCAGAGCGGCTCCCTTTCTCTGACGAGATCGATGAGGTGGTCCACATCGAGTCCTCCATCCTCACCGTCAGAGTCGGGAGCACGCTGTGAAGGCTGTTAAAGAAAAAGACAAAAATAACATAATTAGCCTCCACAAAAGAAATGAAATAAAAAGTGCAAAAAAACAAAGCAAAAATATTTATACTTACACGCTGGTGACCGCCGTGTTGCTGTCGCCGACGACCCTGGGAGGAACTGCGAGGACCTCTTGGCCGAGCACCAGATTGGGAAGACTAGCGAAGAAAACAAAAAATGTTATGTCTTTGGATGTAGGCATTTGTTTGCTGTGTGTGGTCTGCAGAACATTGTTTTCTATGTGTTGTGTGTAGTGTGATGTTGTGTTTCTGCGTTTGATGCAAAAAACTTACCAATTGTGAGCCCACTCCAAGTGTCTGTCCACCCCTTCCTTCTTCTTCTGGGAGCTCCTCTTCATCTTGTGAATCCTGTTTTGAAATAAAAGGCAATGAATAGACATATATTACAGAGATGATGGATTTTGGAAATAAAAACTTACCGTCAAACGCTGACGATGCCAGGGAGGGCTCCCAGAAGATGATGTGCTGTCTTCCTGGTGGCCACACTCCATGCCTGTGGGTGGTGTTCCAGCTGCTGCCATTGCTGCTGCTGCTGCTGCTGCTGCATCTATTGGGCGGCTGTTGAATAAAGAGAAACAAAGGGCCAATGAATATCTTGATATTCAATAGCCCTAGTTTGGAGGAATGGGGGATTTGATAATTACCGTCTCTCATCTGCTGCTGGCCTCCCCTCCTCAGCATTTTCCATTTGCTGCTCCATTTGGGGTGGTGGTGGTGCTGATGGTGCTGCAGTGGTCTCCTGCCTTCTCCTGCTGCGCTTGGTTGCTTTCTTGGGTGGCATGTTGGGTGTGGCTGTGGGTCCCACTGTCTTGCTTTTATATATGTCTTGTGGGCAGAGCTACTGAGCATGCTCAGACCAAAAAAACCGGATCCGGCCACCGGATCCGGCTTTCGCCGGATCAGGCGCATTGCGGCGCTCATAGGCTTTCATTGTGTGAAAAAGCCGGACGCGCCGGATTCGGCGTGTCCGGCTTTTTCGCCGGAGACAAAAAACGTTACAGTAGCCGTTTTTTCCAGACGCCGGATCGCGACACATTGCCGGATCCGGCGAAAACCGGATGAAACGCATGGCCATCCGGCGCGATCCGGCGCAAATGCAAGTCAATGGGGGGGAAACCGGATCCGGCATTGCATTTCACCGGATCCGGTTTCTGTCAAAAGCGCCGGATCGCGCCTGACGGCGAAAACCTGATGTGTGAAAGAGGCCAAAAAAAATATCTTTTTCTTCAGGAAAAATCTTCAAAAGCTTGATATTTCTTCACCTTGGATGTAGACAGAAAGTATCAACATCGATATAATATGTAAGATGCACATCTTGTTTGAAGAGTCAGAACATGGAAACCAATATGACATGAAGGCAGGAATCTACAAAAAATGCACCATAATTAGACACATAAACTAAAAACATATTAAAACCAATCCCCCCCACAGTAATACAAACTTCCTCTATATTGATTGCATCTTTAGAAATCACAGAAACGCCCCAAAACCAAAAGACTCATTTAGACCCTGCGGTGCCAACGAGATTCTATTTGTGCCAACACCCTACCAATGTTACCACCTCGCACCCCCAGTGATACCGAATCAATACCTTTGATCATAAGGCCCTTGGAACTACAAGAATGATATTTCCGAAAATGCCTTGGGAGGGTTTTTAACGTGGACACATCTTCAATTTTTCGGGAATTTTCAATGTCTCTACAGTGCTCCCGCATCCGTATTTTTAACTCTCTAGTCGTCATACCGATATAGATTTTGTTGCACGGACACGTGGCATGATAAATTACACCATGGGATGCACATGTAATATGTCTTCTGATGGTATACACTTTACTGTTGTCAAAGTTACCAAAATTTTTGATTTAATCAAATTCAGGCATGCCTTGCATAGGCCGCATGGATAAAAACCGGAGTTATCCAAGTTATCCATGTGATTGTTGGATTTGAATGGACTGTATAGACTAGGCACCAAGAGGTCACGCAGGTTTTTTGATCTCCTTGCCACCAGAAGTGGTTTTTCAGGTAGAATCTTTCTAAGAACTGAATTAGTTTGTAAAACACTCGAATGTTTTTCAAAAATATTTCTAAATTTAAACCACTTGTTATGGTAAGTAGTAATCATCCGCACATTATCTTGTTTAGTTGTTCCATCAACCTTATTTTTTGTATACAAGTCATTTCTAGGAGTGTTTAGGGCTCGCCTATAACCTTTTTTGATGTTTCTCTCACTGTATCCTCTCTCCCGAAATCTAGTGGCAAGGTCCATAGATTGTATTTGAAAGTCACTGATGTTAGTACATAATCTTCTCGCCCTCAAAAATTGTCTAACTGGAATTCCTCTGATGGTGGCAAGCGGATGTGAAGATTTAGCATGAAGAACCGAATTAGTGGCTGTCAGTTTTCTGTAAAGATTGGTAGACAAAAAGCCATTATCATCCACACTAAGCAGATCTAAAAATTCAACCGTTCTACCTGTTTTGAAAGTAAGTTTTATATTCAAATCATTCTTATTGAGAGTCTCCATGAACACCGCCAAATCACCATCAGACCCCTCCCAGATGAACCAAATGTCATCAATATACCTCATCCAGCCTGTGACCAGGCTGGAATGAGGTATAGGATCACAAACAAAAATGTCACGTTCCCATAATCCCAAAAAAAGGTTGGCATACGAGGGGGCACAGCAAGCCCCCATTGCTGTGCCCTGGCGCTGTAAATATACCTTATTTTTGAAAATAAAATTATTATGTGTGAGGGCATATTTCAAAAGTTGCAATAACAATGCCACCATATCCTTATCCAAATTACTTGCATGCCAATAGCACGAGGCCGCCTTCAAACCAACTTCATGACGTATATAACGCCTCAACGTCAGCCGTCACCACTATTGCATTATTTAACAGTTGTACATTGTTCAATCTATGCAATGCCGAATTAGTATCTTTAATGTAAGACAGCAAATCACTAACTAAAGGTTTTAAATAGTGATCTATAATGGTGGTAAAAATCTCACATAGACCTCCATTACCAGATATTATTGGTCTTCCTGGTAGGTCTAACACATTTTTGTGAATTTTTGGAATCAGGTATAGTGTGGGCAAACGTGGTTGCATCTCTTTAATAATAACCACCAATTTTTTCAGGATGATCCCTTTGACAAATGCCACATCTAAAATTTTGACCAACTCATCATGAAAATCTTGTAACAGATTGGAAAATAGCTTTTGATAGTTGTCTTGCCTGGTTTCCCCCTTTATCTGCAGTCTTGAAAACAACATCAGTCAGACCCCGTAGGCTCACTATTGCCTCTCTCTCATCCTTTCTGTAATTGGTAAAACCAAAACCGTCCCTACTCAATTGCTCAATATCATTGGTTACCAACTTTGTGAATACCTCAACGGCCGGCCAGATATTTAATGCAGTAAATTTTTTGGATTCATTAATAAGAGAAAGGGGGAAAACCTGGCTCACCGAAGTAGGATTGCTTTCCTCAGCCAAAGCTTCAAGACTTTCCAGTGCCTCCTTTTAAAGGGCAGAGGTCAAAGGATCTTCCATGTCACATTTATGATGTAATTTCTGTAAAATTATTTTCCTAAAGAAAAGATGCACATCCTTGATAACTATGAAAGGATCTAAATATTGAGAAGGAGAGAAAGTTAGACCTTTTTCAAGGACCGAAAGCTGTACCTCAGTTAATTCATGATTAGATAAATTAATTACCTTTGGTTGTTCAGATTTCCCCTTGTTAGTACATTTAGTGAAAATATCCGCCTGCCTTTTATTTCCAACATATCTCATTCTCTGTTGAGCCAAATGATTTCCTTCATGCTCATTTTTAGATGTATTGCTATCAGATATTGATGATACAGAGCTGAATAATGAATCCCTTGGACGTACATCATTTGAGTTCTTCTTTTTGAACTGCCACCTGAAGATTTTTTTCTCTTCATAATCAGTAACATGTCTTTGATATTTTTTAACTTTTTTCTCACATATTTCTTTCTCCCATTTTTCCATATCAACATTCAAATCCTTGGACCATGATTCTAAGGTCTCTTTGTTAATATCTTTCTTCATGGTTTGTTCCAATTTCTCCAGGTCATTTTTGGCCGCAAATAAGGACTGAGTGTTGCTGTCAATAATGATCTTCAGAAACTCAATTGAACATAAGGTGGCAGTATTCATCCATCTTTGGATAAGTGTTTCATCACCAAGCTCAAAGGTCGGAAAAATTTGTACACGTAAACCTCTTGGCACAATCTGATGGCTAACGTAATTTTCCAATTACGTTTTTGTCCACCAGATCCTAGTCTTTTTAAACATGGCATTTCTGTATTGTTTGAATAGTTCTTTGTCGGAAGTAGAAACAATACTGGTAGACCCCGGAGCTCCTATGTTGAACATACGGGAAGCCTTTTGCCACCAGGCAGATTCTCTGGCTTTATTATCCATTATAGAAAAGCGGACTCTCTGTTTGAAAACAGAATACAAATATTTAAACATAATAGTCCTTGACCTCATTGAAGGGTCACATCCCACATGAACATCAAAACAACCATATCCTGACCGGATATCAAGAATGTTTGACAAATAATCATATCAATAAAAATCAATTTATTAGCAAAAAATAAAACAATGCATATTAGGAGTGCTCACAGATCAACCAGAAGTGGTTAAGAACCAGCACAATCATCCAGAAAAAATGCTTATATGTGTATAAAGCACTAGGTGATTCACAAATAAATGCTACATCATTATTCTTTGCTCAATATTGCACAAATATACAAGATCAATTTAAAGCAGCAAAAAGACTCATGACCGCTGCTAATGACTTAAGAGTAGTGTTGAGCATTCCGATACTGCAAATATCAGGTATCAGCCGATATTCGCTGTATCGGAATTCTGATACCGAGTACCGATATTTTTTCAATATCGGATACCGGAATCGGAAGTCCCCATAATGCAATGAGCCACTGTTGTGGCTGTGATTGGCTGCTGAAATGATGTCATCATGATGCACGGTCTATGCGCATCATGATGCGCGGTTTGTGCCGATTGCGGGGGGTCTGTGCCGGCTGCCAGTGGTCTGTACGGGCCTGTCGGGGGTCTGTACAGGCCTGTCGGGGGCCTGTGCCGGCTGCCAGTGGTCTGTACGGGCCTCTCGGGGGCCTGTGCCGGCTGCCGGTGGTCTGTACGGGCCTCTCGGGGGTCTGTACAGGCCTCTCGGGGGCCTATGACGGCTGTCGGTGGTCTGTACGGTCCTCTCGGGGGCCTGTACAGGCCTGTCGGGGGCCTGTGCCGGCTGCCGGTGGTCTGTACGGGCCTCTCGGGGGCCTGTGCCGGCTGTCGGTGGTCTGTGCCAGCTGCCGGGGGCCTGTGCCGGCTGCCGGTGGTCTGTACGGGCCTCTCGGGGGCCTGTGCCGGCTGTCAGTGGTCTGTACGGGCCTCTCGGGGGCCTGTGCTGGCTGTCGGTGGTCTGTGCCGGCTGCCGGTGGTCTGTACGGGCCTCTCGGGGGCCTGTGCCAGCTGTCGGTGGTCTGTGCCGGCCTGCCGGGGGTCTTGTGTGTGTGTGCAGGCATCACCTGATGGGACTACAAGTCCCATCAGGCGATGCCTGCCACAATGACAGTGATTGACACATTAGCCAATGATGGGACAGTAGTAGTCCTATCATCCGGCAAATGTGCTGAATGTAAAAAAAAAAAACATACTACATACATGCTACATATATACTACATTCATACAGCATACATACATACTACATACATGCTACATATATACTACATTCATACAACATACATACATACTACATACTACATAGCCCTGAGAGGCCCGTACAGACCACCGGCAGCCGGCACAGGCCCCCGACACTTGGCACAGATCCGCCCGCACACACAGACACGCACACTGTCCACCCACGCACCGCCCACACTCTTCCCCCCTCCCAAACAGGATGTACAAGGCAAGAAAGGGTTTTTTTTAATTCCGATATTTCTGTCCCATTGACTTGAATGGGACTTCCGGTATCGGAGTCGGCGATACCCGATACTTTTTGTGTATCGGGCCGATCCAATCCAATCCGATATTTCTGAATATCAGATGGTATCACTCAACACTACTCAAGAGTCTAAATGCAGCCAACATTGCATCATGGTGCCTGACCGTTACTAATGAAAAAGTGTCTTATGTGCAAACCGAAGGTAACAGATGTTACTGCAAGGACCTAAGTAAATGATGTGAGAAGAGATAGTCTCCCACCTGTAGCGTTCCACCATGTGAGTGGACGGGGATTACCCACTTTGCAGGTCTTGGAGGAAAACACTGGCACATTCAGAGTTAAAACGATTCCTTTTGATTTATTTGCTCCATAAACCTCACAGTAACAAAACACGGATTCCAGCCTTCACAGCAGTCAAAAGCAACATAAACAGTATATACTACACAGCTGGGCTGTGTTCCCTCAGGCCCTGTTCACACACAGGCCAGGGCAATGGGCAATGTCCATAGCAGAGCTCTATAATAATAATAATAATCTTTATTTTTATATAGGGCTAACATATTCCGCAGCACTTTACACACATTTTCATCACTGTCCCCGATGGGGACTTTGGAGTGTGGGAGGAAACCAGAGTACCCAGAGGAAACCCACGCAAACACGGGGAAAACAAACTCCTTGCAGATGTTGTCCTTGGTGGGATGCGAACCCAGGACCCCAGCGCTGCAAGGCTGCAGCGCTAACCACTGAGCCACCGTGCTGCCCTATCTGCAACCAGACACAGTGCTATGCTATGCTGAAATTCCATTCCTATTAATCAGTATTTGCCAATCTACTTTTTGTCTCTTATTAGATTGGCCTCTCTTTTGCTCTGTCTCAGAATATTTCAGAGTGCTGATATAGGTTTAGAAGTCTAGTGACTTCAGGGTTAATTTTGCTATCAGAAGTGTTGCACAATATTTTTGTAGGTTGTTTTTGGCAGATTGCAGACAGTGTCTTTCCTTTTCTGTCCTTTTTAGTTAGCCGGGCCCCATCGTTTGCTCAGTCTATTTTCCTGCCTTTGTTTGTATTTTCATCTTGTTTCACCATCAATACATGTGAGGGGCTGTCTTTCTTTTGGGGTCTGCTCTGGGGCAGTTAGTTTTCCTCTTTTCCTGCTTTAGGCTTATGTAGTTCTCCGGTTGTGACGAGGCATCTTAGACCAACCTAGGAACGCTCCACGACTGCTGCTAGTTGTGCAGTTAAGATCAGGGATCTGCAATCTGCATAGTTACCAACTTCTCTGGTTTTCTGAGACTTAGGCTGGTTTCACATTTGCGTTTTTTAGCGCTGGAAAAAAACGCTAACCTGCGCATGCGTTTTTTCCCCTATATTTAACATGGGTGCGCATACCTGCGCGCTGCCATGCGCATGTATGCGATTTTCATGCGCTGCGTTTTTTTGGGGTATGCGTTGGTATTTTCCAGACGCAGCATGTTGCATTTTTTGGCCCTGCAAAAAAGCGCATGCGCACATATGCGCACGTTTTGCGCTAAAAATGGCCATTATAGCCTATGGGTGCGCATATGTGCGCATTGGCATGCTTATGTATGCATTTTTTTGCACAAGCGTTTTTTTTTTTAACCATGGAATTTAGGGGTTTGGGTTAGAGTTAGGGTTAGTTAAAGGGGTTTAGGGTTAGGGTTAGGGTCAGGGTCAGGGTTAGGGTTGGGGTTAGGGTCAGGGTTAGGGTTAAGTATGGTTTGGTTAAGGGTTAGGGTCAGGGTTAGGGTTAGGGTTAGGGTCAGGGTTAGGGTTAAGTATGGTTTGGTTAAGGGTTAGGGTCAGGGTTAGGGTTAGGGTTAGGGTCAGGGTTATGGTTAAGTATGGTTTGGTTAAGGGTTAGGGTCAGGGTTAGGGTCAGGGTTAGGGTCAGGGTTAGGGTTAGGGTTAGGGTTAGTTAGGGTTAGGGTTAGTTAGGGTTAGGGTTAGGGTCAGGGTTAGGGTTAGGGTTAGTTAGGGTTAGGGTTAGGGTCAGGGTTAGGGTTAGGGTTAGGGTTAGGGTTAGTTAGGGTTAGGGTTAGGGTTAGGGTCAGGGTTAGGGTTAGGGTTAGTTAGGGTTTAGGGTTTGGGTTAGGGTTAAGTATGGTTTGGTTAAGGGTTAGGGTCAGGGTTAGGGTTAGGGTTAGTTAGGGTTAGGGTTAGGGTTAGGGTTAGGGTCAGGGTCAGGGTTAGGGTTAGTAAATTCTTGGTTTGGGTTAGTGTGAGGGGCCATCTAATGTTGGAAAAAAACGCAAACGCGGTAAAAACGCACTAAAAACGCTTACAAATGCATAAAAACGCTGCGTTTTTTTCATGCATGCTCATAAAAATGCTTGAAAAAAACGCAGCAGTTGTATGCTTTTGTATGCGTTTTTTTAATGCGTTTTTTTGCGGGAAAAACGCGCTGCAAAAAAAAGCAAGTGTGAAACTAGCCTTAGCTTGTTGTCTTGTTTTTCCTCCTCGGTTTCCCATTCATAACAGAATCACCAGCCATACCGCAGATTCTAGGGTACTCAAAAGCAGGAAAGAATTGTTAGAGAGAAAAAAAAAAAAAGGAAAAAAAGTGTCAGAATTTTTTTTTTTTTAATGTATTTTTTCCTCTTTTTTTCTGGGGCCGTAGGAGGATTTTTTTTTCCTAATGGAGATTAAGCATCTGTCTGATCGTGTGGAGCAGCTTGCTGCTGAAGTACAGGGAATTTCCACCTACCTTATTCAGTCACATGCTGCTGAACCCAAGATTCCTACTCCTGATGTGTTTTCTGGGGATCGGTCTAAATTTCAGAATTTTAAGAATAATTGTAAATTATTTCTTGCTTTGAAGCCTAACTCATCGGGGAGCTCTGCGCAGCACGTTAAAATTGTCATCTCCTTGCTGCGTGGCAATCCTCAAGATTGGGCTTTTTCTCTGACACCAGAAAATCCTATTCTGACTAATGTGGATGCATTTTTTCAGGCCTTGGGGTTGTTGTATGATGAACCTAATGCCGTTGATCAAGCTGAAAGAACCCTGTTGGCATTAAACCAGGGTCAGGATCCTGCAGAGTTGTACTGTCAAAAATTCCAAAAGTGGGCGGTCCTTACTACATGGAATGATAGTGCATTGGCAGCTCTCTTTCGGAAAGGTTTGTCAGAGACCGTAAAAGATGTTATGGTGGGATTTCCTGTTCCCTCTGGTCTCTATGGCTCTATGTCATTAGCCATTCAAGTTGATCGGCGTTTATGTGAACGTAAAACTACACGGGAGGCACTGCCACCTTTTGAACAAATGTCTGAACCTATGCAATGTGACGGTGTTTTGTCTAGGGCGCAACGTCGGGAGTTTAGAAGGCGCAATAAGATGTTTTTTCTGTGGAGACACCACTCATACTATTTCTGTCTGCCCTAAACGAGAGAAACGTTTTGCACACACATTTGCTGTGGGCAGTATACAACCTAAGTTCCTTTTGGCAATTACTCTGATCTGCTCCTTGTCCACATTTTCCACTAAGGCTTTTGTGGATTCAGGAGCAGCTCTGAATCTGATGGATTTGGACTTTGCTAAACATTGTTGTCTGTCCATGACGCCTCTGCAGATGCCCATTCCTTAGAGGGGTATTGATGCTACCCCTTTGGCGGAGAATAAACCTCAGTTTTGGACCCAGGTGATAATGCGAGTTGCCCCAGACCACCAAGAAAATTGTAAATTTTTGGTGCTGCATAATTTGCATGATACCATTGTTCTGGGGTTCCCCTGGTTGCAGACTCATAACCCAGTTTTGGATTGGAAATCTGTGTATGTGGTGAGTTGGGGTTGTCAGTGTGTTCTTAGGGATGCTCCTGTTTTCTCCACCTCTCCCCAGTCTCATGATATTCCTGATTATCTGGCTGATTTCTCTGATGTTTTTAGTGAGAGTAAGTCTGCATCTTTGCCTCCTCATAGGAGTTATGACTGTGCAATTGAGTTGATGCCTGGGTGTAAATTTCCCAAGGGTCGGCTTTTCAACTTATCTGTACCCGAACATGATGCTATGCGATCCTATATTAAGGAGTCGTTGGAGAAGGGTCATATTAGACCATCCTCGTCACCATTAGGTGCTGGGTTTTTTTTTTGTGGCCAAGAAAGATGGTTCATTAAGACCGTGTATTGAATATTGTTCCCTTAACAAGATGACGGTTAAATATCAGTACCCGTTACCTCTGATGTCTGATTTATTCTCCAGAGTTAAGAGTGCCTGCTGGTTTACTAAGCTTGACCTCAGGGAGTGTATAATCTTATTCGCATCAAGCATGGGGATGAATGGAAGACGGCGTTTAATTCTCCGGAGGGACATTTTAAGTACCTGGTGATGCCTTTTGGGCTCACTAGTGCCCCTTCTGTCTTTCAGTCCTTTATGAATGATATTTTCCGTGACTTTGTGGATGTTATTGATCATCTATCTGGATAATATTTTGATCTTTTCTAGTGATTGGGATTCCCATGTGGAACATATCCGGACTGTGTTCCGGATTTTGAGGGAGAATTCCCTGTTTGTTAAGGGATCGAAGTGCCTCTTTGGTGTACAGAGGATTTCATTTTTGGGATTTATCTTGTCTCCATCGACTATTGAAATGGACCCGGCCAAGGTACAGGCCATTTATGATTGGGTTCAGCCTACTTCTTTGAAGGCTCTCCAGAAGTTTTTGGGTTTTTCTAATTTCTATCGTAAATTTATAGGTAATTTTTCCAGTATTGTCAAACCACTGACTGATCTGACCAAGAAGGGAGCTGATGTGCTGAATTGGTCTCCTGAGGCTGTCTCAGTATTTCAGGAGCTTAAGCGGAGATTTACTTCAGCTCCAGTTTTACGGAAGCCTGATATCTCACTTCCATTTCAAGTGGAGGTGGACGCTTCTGAGATTGGTGCAGGAGCTGTGTTGTCCCAAAAAGACCCTGTGACTTCTAAAATGAATCCCTGTGCCTTCTTTTCTCGAAAGTTTTCCCCATCTGAACGCAACTATGATGTGGGGAATCGGGAATTGTTGGCCATGAAATGGGTATTTGAGGAGTGGAGACATTGGTTGGAGGGAGCTAGACATCAATTTGTGGTCCTCACCGATCACAAGAATCTGATTTATCTGGAGTCGGCCAAACGCTTGAATCCTAGACAGGCTAGATGGGCCTTGTTTTTCACGCATTTTAATTTTGTTGTCTATTTTCTTTCGGGCACTAAGAATGTTAAGGCAGACGCCCTTTCTAGGAGTTTCTTTGCTGATTCTCTTAATGTGACCGAGCCTACTACTATCCTAGGTGAGTGGGTAGTTCTTTCTGCCATTTCGCCCGATTTGAGACGCGCCCTGGAGGAATTTCAGGAGGATAAACCTGAGCGTTGCCCTATGGGAAGATTGTATGTTACTGACCACTGGAGAAAGAGAGTGATGTCTGAAGTCCTTTTCTCCGCATTGGCTGCTCATCCGGGTATTTTTGGTACCAGAGATTTGGTGAGTCGGTCGTTTTGGTGGCCTGCCTTATCTCGTAATGTCAGGAATTTTGTACAGTCCTGTGGGACTTGTTCTCGGTCTAAACCCTGTTCTCGTTCTAGTGGGTGGCTGATGCCCCTGCCGGTGCCCAAGAGGCCATGGACCCATATCTCAATGGATTTTATTTCTGATCTTCCTGTCTTTTCAGAGAATGACTGTTATCTGGGTGACTTGTGATTTTCGAAGATGGTCCATCTGGTACCACTCCCAAAGTTGCCATCTTCTGCTGAGTTGGTGCCCTTGTTTTTACAACAGGTGGTACGGTTACACGGGATTCCTGAGAACATTGTGTCCGATAGAGGGGTTCAGTTTGTTTCCAGATTCTGGAAAGCCTTTTGTTCCAATCTGGGAATTCAGTTATCTGTTATGAATGGGTCACCGAGGAGAAAAAAAGCAACACACGCTAAGTCTCAGAAAACCAGAGAGGTTGGTAACTATGCAGATTGCAGATCCCTTATCTTAACACACAACTAGCAGCAGTCGTGGAGCGTGCCTACGATGGTCCTGGATGCCTCGTCACAACCAGAGAGCTAAATAAGCCTAAAGTAAGAAAAGAGGAAAACTAACTCCCCCAGAGCAGACCCCAAAGGAAAGACAGCCCCCCACATGTATTGACGGTGAAGCAAGATGAAAACACAAACACAGGCAGAAAAATAGGCTGAGCAAACGATGGGGCCAAACTAACTTAAAAGGACAGGAAAGGAAAGATACTGTCTGCAATCTGCCAAAAAACCCTACCCAAAATAATGTCCAACACTTCTGATAACAAAATTAACCGTGAAGTCACTAGACTTCTCCCATTATATCAGCACTCTGAAATATTCTGAGACAGAGCAAAAAAGAGGCCAATCTAATAAAGGACAAAAAGGCAAATTGGCAAATACAGATAAATAAGAGTGGAAATTCAGCACAGCCCAGCCAGGCTGGCTGACCACACAAAAACTGAGTTGACCAACAAGAGCAAGTGTGAACATTATTAAAAACAAACTTAACTTGAGAAGACTGGAGCAGAGCTGAAGTCCAAGACCTGAGAAGCAGACTGAATCACCAGCACCAGGATAGGGCATCGGCTGTCTTATATCCAGTCTGATACTCCAGAGATCCAATCATTATCCTCCTCATCAGGTGGCAGACTATTACCAATTAAACCAACCTCACTACCTCTTGTCACCACCTGAAGGAGAACGGAAGGAGAACTCCCACCTGGTGGAGCAGAAAATGAGCTCATAACAGTTATCCTTCTCCTCCGCGTTTCATCCATAGACCAATGGGCAGACTGAGAGAACAAACCAGACCCTGGAGTCTTATTTAAGATGTTTTATATCTGCTGATCAAGATGATTGGGTCTCATTTTTGCCCTTGGCCGAATTTGCGCTGAACAATAGAGCTAGTTCTGCCACTCTGATGTCACCCTTTTTCTGTAATTTTGGGTTTCATCCTCAATTCTCTTCAGGGCAAGTGGAATCTTCGTCCTGCCCAAGTGTGGACACTGTGGTTGTGAGAATGCAGCAGATATGGGACCAAGTGGGGGATAAGTTGTCACTCTCTCAGGAAAAGGCCCAGCGTTTTTCCAACCGGCATAGGACCATTGGTCCCCGGTTTAAAGTGGGTGATATGGTTTGGCTGTCGTCTAAGAATATTCCTATGAAGGTTGCATCTCCAAAATTTAAGCCAAGATTTATTGGACCTTATAAGATTTTGGAGATTCTTAATCCTGTGTCTTTTCGATTGGCTCTTCCAGTTATGTTCAAAATCCATAACGTATTTCACAAGTCTGTTATGAACGAGTCACCGTAGGAGGCAGACAAAAAAATAGAAGCTACGTCCAGAAAACCGGAGAAGTTGGCAACTATCAGATTGCAGACCCCTGAACCTATCAACACAACTAGCAGCAGCCGTGGGGGGTTCCTACGGTGCCCTAGACCCCTCGATCACAGCCGGAGGACTACATAACCTAAAGACAGAAGAGGAAATCTAAACTGCCCCAGAGCAGACCCCAAAGTAAAAGGCAGCCCCCAACATATAATGACGGTGAAGCAAGATGAAAAAACACTCACACAGATAGAAAGATAGGCTGCGCAAACAATGGGGCCCAAACTAACTAAAATAGGACAGGATAGGATGGTTGCTGTCTGCAATCTGCCAAAACCCTATGAAAAACATAAGCCAACAGGCTGATATGGAAAAAGGCCCTGAAGCAGCTAGGCTTCAAAAACTATATCAGCACTCAGGTATTTTCTGAAGACAGAGCTAAAGGAATTCAGCTCACCCCAGCAGGGAATGACAGAAACCCAGCAAAAACAAAGACAAAGTACAAATGCAAAAGGCAGAGCAGAAAACTTAGCTTTAGGAGAGCAGGAATTCAGACTGGTATCCAAGGATCCCACAGAGAAATCACCCGCAGGGCAGAAGGGCGTGGACAGCCTTATATCCAGTCAGAAACTCCACTCAGCCAATCATCATCATTAGGCCCAGATGCTTGATAATCAGGCTCACTACCTTCCTTTACCAGAAGAGGGAGTTCACCGGGCCTCAGTGGTAAAGGGGAAAAGGAGCTCACAACACAAGTCACTGTTGAAGAGGTTTGTTGAGCCAGTAGTTCCTGTGGTGGCACCTCCTGATCCTGTATTGGTTAAAGGCAATGTGGAATATGAGGTAGAGAAAATATTGGATTCTCGTTTGGTTAGACGGAGACTCCAGTATTTGGTCAAATGGAAGGATTATGGCCAGGAGGATAATTCTTGGGTCTCTGCCTCTGATATTCATGACAATAAATTGGTTCGTGCTTTTCACCAGGCACATCCTGATCAGCCTGGTGGCATGGATGAGGGTTTGGTGACCCCTCCTCAAGGGGGGTACTGTCATGAACTCATTTTCTGCTCCACCAGTTGAAAGTTCCCCTTCCGTTCTCCCTCTGGTGGTGACAGGAGGTAGTGCTGTTGGTTTAAGTGGTAGTGATATGCCACCTGATGAGGAAGATAACGATTGGATCTCTGGAATATCAGTCTGGATATAAGACAGCCGACGCCCTATTCGGGTGCTGGTGATTCAGTCTGCTTCTCAGGTCCTGGACCTCAGCTCTCTTCCAGTCCTCTCAAGTTAAGTTTGTTTTTTGCTCATGTTCACACTTGCGCTTGTTGGCCAATTCAGTTTTTTGTGTAATCAGCCTGCCCCTGCTGGGGCTATGCTGAAATTCCACTCCTATTAATCAGTATTTGCCAATCTGCTTTTTGTCCCTTATTAGATTGGCCTCTTTTTTGCTCTGTCTCAGAATATTTCAGAGTGCTGATATAGGTTTAGAAGTCTAGTGACTTCAGGGTTAATTTTGCTATCAGAAGTGCTGGACAATATTTTTGTAGGTTGTTTTTGGCAGATTGCAGACAGTGTCTTTCCTTTTCTGTCCTTTTTAGTTAGCCGGGCCCCATCGTTTGCTCAGCCTATTTTAATATCAGGGTTCTGCAATCTGCATAGTTACCAACTTCTCTGGTTTTCTGAGACTTAGCTTGTTGTCTTGTTTTTCCTCCTCGGTTTCCCATTCATAACAGTGGAGCTAGTTCTGCATGACAATTCTCAAAAATATTTGACATGAAGGAGAAAAAATGATCTTTCATCTCCGGTTTCGTTTGCAGATTATGTTTGAGTGGGGAGAAATGTTTCAATGCCTGATCTCTTTTGTTTGGTAGATGTGGTCTGTGGATTCTGAAGGGAAGAGGTGCGACCCAGCTGTTGGTCTCATCTTTTACAAGTCCCTTGTCCACACCCTCTAAGTACAACTTGTCCTCTACCGACATTGCCACTTGGTTGTCCTGCTTAGTTCTCTGGAAGACTGTGCACCCTAACTGATCTTCATAGCTTCCTGACACTATACTGCTGTCATGAGTAAAGTCTATTAAATGATTGGGCAGTTGGATGCTGTGTGGTAGTTTTCTGACATGGAACTTGTTGTTACAAGGTTGAAACAGAGATGGGCGTCCTTTCTCCAATGTATTTGTGAGCATGCTTGTCACAGAAGATGGGTTGTGCATGCGTCCCAAGCATACGTTTCCTATTATGACCAATCCTAGGTCTAGCCTTTGGGCATAGGGAGCATTGTGGAGTCCATTGATATGACTTCACACTTTATGAACCTGTAGGATATCTCTCCCGAACAGCAGTATTATCTGGGCTTGATGGTCGAATTGCAGTATAAGGTGTGCTATGCGTTTCAAGTGAGCGTGATGGATTGCCACATCTGGCGTAGGTATTTCAGATCTGTTGTCTGGGATCTGATTACACTCAATGATTGTAGGTAGTGGTAGGCAGAATTGTCCACCTAAGGACTCAAATTTGTAGTCAGTAGCTTTCCTGCCTGCTTTTGTCACAGTACCTGCACACATCTTTAATGAGTAGGGGGTTCTTAGCTCTTTGATGTTGAATAGATCAAAGAATGTTTATCTAGCCAAGGATCGATTACTTTGATCATCCAAGAGAGCATACAGTCTTACAGCTTTGTCTCTATAGCCCTTTGGGTACACTCTGAGGAGGCATATTTTTTGAACAGGACCTACTGTCTATTGTCCCTTTACAGACTTCAGTACATTGTGAAGTAATCTCTGGCATAGCTGCATCAGTGTCCCTTTTCTCTCCGCCGTGCCTACTTTCAGCTGGCGTGTTTTGTGTACTCCATTGAGCTGGGCCAGGATGTAGAGCAGTGTTATGATCTGTGGTATCGCACTCTGTGCATTTTACACTGACCTTAAAATCTTTGGCGAGATGAGTTGTGGATGAGCAGCACTTGTAGCAGATACCGTTCTCTTTCAGGAAGCTTCTGCAATCTGGCATAGATTTTTCCATGAAAGCTCTGCATTTCAGTAGAGGATGAGTCTTCTGATGGAGCACTGCTTGTCAGGTTCTTGCACCTTTGTCTCTGATTGGGAGCAGCCAGCAGACCTGTAATTGGAACCTGGAGTATAAACATAAGTCTTCTGCACTGCCACAGACATTCTGCGTGGATTTACAGCTGGTGACGGTGTGACAAATGACATTGCAAAGTCAAAGCTGAAATCATTTCTAATTATCGCTTGTTGATGTATAAAGTCTACAAAAACGGAGAAGGGAGGGAACAGGACACTGTGTTTGTATTTGTACATGGAACCATGTGTGAGCCACCTCTCCTGTAGATTGTAGGGCAACTTTTGGACTATAGGATTAACACATTTGGCTGTGTCAAGGAATGCAAGTCCTTGTATGTCATCTTCACATTTGGCAACTAGGACTTCCTTTAACAGGTCACTTAGTTCTCTAAGTTTCTGGAGACCTTTGTTAGATATTTTAGGAAAGTCATCGATTCTTTTGAACAAGGCTCTCTATATTACCTCTGCTGAGCCGTAACACTCATCCAGCCTCTTCCAGATCTCTTTGAGGCCAATCTCAGGGCGGTTTATATTAATGTCTCTGATCCTTACTGCGTGTTTGACTGACACTTCTCACAGGTATTTGACTAAGAGGTCTATCTCTTCCCTGTGTTGTAGCCCCAAGTCTCTAGTGACATTTTGGAAGGAAGCTTCCAAGCTCTGTAACCTTCAGCTTGGTCAGTGAATTTCATGAGTCCTTTGGCAACCAGTTCACGTCGTGTGAAGAACTTAGCAAATTCTGTTGTGAACCGGTTGTCAGCAGAGTATACTGGTGATGGGCCACCCTGATAGTGATGTGAGGTGTGTTCATACCTGTTAGTATCCTCAGGGTGGCTCCAGTCGGTGTCATATTGCTTCGGTCTGACGTGCGGTGCGTCAACAAGGTGATTCACGTTGGTTACCTGGTGAGGGGCAAGGTAGTCATTAGCAGAGTTGTTTTGTTCCACATTTTCCTGGGGCTGAGACTCATGATGACTCTCACTTCACTGGAGATGTCGTGTTATTTGTTATAGTTTGGATCAGGAAGCTCATTAACATACTGAGATGTGTGTTGTGGCAAGTCTTGCAGTGGAACTCCAGACTTGACATACTGCTTCGGCTATGCAGCTCAGGGTTTTGCACGGCTTCTAGTGATTCTGCTCCAGCTAGGGCTGCGGCAGCTTCACTTTTTGCTGCTAGGCTCTCTAAGGCGGCATCCACGGGTACCTTCTCTAACTGCATCTTTTTTTCTTGCTCATCTTTCTAAGCATAATCTTCTCTCTTGCTCATCTCTTTCTAAGCGTGACTTCTCTCTCTCTATGCATGACTTTCTCTCATGATCTTCTCTTTCTCTGCGTGACCTTCTCTCTTGATCTTATAGGCATGCTTTCTCTAATTTAAGTTCCATCTCTTCCACAACAAAGCTTGCTCATATTTTGGCGGCTTCAGCATTTGCGTGAGCAATGGCGACAGCGCTGCTGAGGGATGCAGTCTTTGAGAAGAAGGAAGTAACAGATTTTGTCCTGTGTGATTTGTGGGACATGGTGTCTTTGGGGAATGCTTGGCTGTGCAGAGATTGCTGTAGCTGTATTAAGTCTCTGTGTAGCCGGTGACTTGAATCTCACTAGGTGGATGGCTGCAGTTTCACGTTCCTGCAGGATGGAAGGCTGTCATTCCCTGAATTCCCACTAGCTGGATGGCCGCTGTTTCACCTTTCTGTCCTCACTGAATAAGGCAGACTTTGCAGCTAAACAGTCAGCTAAACTGCTATACCGGGGTCCAATAAGGAGACTGTAGGTTGAGTCTGTACTTTTATTGAACTTGACATATTGATGCGGTGAAACTATAATATAAATATAAAATACATATGTAAGAGGGTGCCAGGACTTAGGTCTGGCTAATGTGCTGTCATGATTTGCCTGGTTATAATGGACATGTTTGAGTGTATAATGTGTGACTTGTACATATGTGTTCACAGCTATAGGATATTATAGAGACATTAGGTAGTGTAGTATTAGAAAAGGGACAGTAGATGGGGGCACTGAGCATAACCAGATGGGAGCCTTTAGAAGGGTTAACTAGATGGACATGAGAGGAGTAGCTAGCCGGGAGCAAAAGGGAGAGAGATTTCCTGCTTAGTTGAGTTGAGCCGGGGGTAGCCATCCTGAAGAGAAGTGTGAAGAGAGTGCCTATAACAGCAGCCAGTGAGTAGTGTCACTGGAGGCCCTTTACCTAGAGACTGGGAGATAAGGGGCTAGCGAGGCTAACAGGAAAGCCTCTGGAGTCAAGTCAGCCTGAGTCGAGGAGCTGAAGTGACAGTGAAGCCAGCCTGTGGAAACCAGCCCATGTCAGGAATTAGTCAAGCCAGGGACGTCAGTGAGTGAGTCCCTGTGGAAGTGACAGCTAGAGTGTGGGAGCTGTTTCAAGAGTGAAGTGAGCTGCAAGCCTAGTACACGTACAGGAGCAACAGTGCCGTAAAGGGGTAAACTATAATTGAGCAGACAGGTATCTTCGTGGGCTGAAGTCGGTCGCAGGAAGAGGGGTCGAAGTGCCATGTTCACCGTGTTCCATGTGGCGTGCTCGGATGCTTGTGTGGTCCACTCGTCTGTAACAGAAGAAGTAGTGTGCTGCTGTCGAAGACCATGTACTGTTGGTATCGTGTAAAGAGTCCTGATGGCGTTTAAGATGTGCTGTGCCCTGAAGAGAATAAAGTTGAACTGTTTAAGTTGTTTCCAGCCTCTGTGTGTAGTCATTTGAACCTCAAAGGTGAGCAGCGTACCAGGGATGGAACAGCCTCCAGCACAGTGAGTACTGGAGTGGCTGATGAGCCTACCCCCTCGGCGGCCGTGGTATTACACATATACAATCAGTACAGGGTAGCAAAGATACATTTATAGATAGCATGCATTATGAATTAACATTTATACTAATAGCTGACCAGGGGCAGGACTAATTAACACCAGGCTAAATAAGATAGAAATTAGCTGCAGAAAGCATGAGTACATACTCGCGATGCGATCACAAGGGGAGAAGAGATATGAGATGCTTCCTGAATGCAGGCTGAAGGAAAATGGAGAAACTGGAGGGAAACTACCATAATCCATTGCAAAAGCTACCAGAATGCACAGCAAAACTACCAGGATGTACTGCAAAACTACTATAAAGCATTGTGAAAGGAGGGAAAGATTCAGGCATCAAAGTGAAAGTAAAACAACACAATAAGACTGCGGTTATGACTCTGGTCACTAGAGGGAGCCAAAAACACTGAAAACAAAACAGTCTATGTAAATTACAGCAAATATAACATACAATTAATCAGAGATTATAAATTGAATGTCGGAGACAGAACAAAGTTAGTTAATTATTCACATTAATATTTTTTTTTCTTTTTTCACTTTTACTTCCTCCTACAAGGTCTGCAACCTCATGTTCGGGAAAGTTCCTGTTCCAGTGTCACACCGGATAACACAAATTTATCGTATCCTACCACCGGGGTCTGGGATGCTGGTCGCGAGGCCACCCACCGCCCGAACACTTTCTCCAGAAGGGCCTCTTTCCAAATCGACACTGCGGTGATCGGCTACCTTAGGAGCTGGCAGCTCAGCTCCTCCACTTCGGCTCCAAGAAACTCTGGGTCCACTGCAGGCAGCTCGTCCAGTTGTTCAACCCATTGGCTGGGGAGACCATGATCTGGATCTTTCCAGCCACCACTTGCCATGATGCGTTCCGGGTTCCTTGTCGCCCACTCCTTCACACGCTGCTTCCGCTCACTCCGTGGGTGGTTCCTTTTCCTTTTTCTTTTCCCACCTTCCCAGGCTAAGAGGTGGATCCCCCTGGCTGATGGACATGTTTTAACTGCATAGAAGTATTCACAATGGGCGAGCATGTTTTTCATGCCTTTTAGTAACCCAGCCCGCAATGGGAAGCTACACCACTCCCTTTTGCATTGTCTCTGGGCGCACAAGACCTGGTATAATGGGTCGGTACATCCTGTACGTGATGTCAAGTTGCGACGTCCGCTAAGGCTGTGGGGTACTTGGTCAGGGCCGGTCAGTTCTTCAGGGGATATCATGGCAGCAGTGACGCGGTCCGTGGCCCTGGGCGTGCAATAAAAATGCTGAGGGGAATAAAGATGGGAAAATTTATAGGGGATTAAGTCGTGATGCCACCCGTGGTGTTCGGCAATGATAATATGGCTGATGCTGCAGTTGAGATCCACTGGGGCAGTTGGTGACACAGCAGAGTTGGTAGAGCTCTCCACGGATAAAGCTAGGCCCTAGGGCAGTCATAGGGTTAAAGGTGATGGAAATGGTTGTAGTGCAGGGCAGATGATGCAGTAAATAAATCTGAGGACACAACGGGGTGCAGTCTTCACACTTTTATTCACAGTCTTTCAAGTTACAATCCCCAGCCAGAGTGCTGTGTCCTCCGGGTCGGTGATCCAGCCAGCTCTTGGGTAATTTGCAGTACACTTTACCAGAACCCCCTTCTTTTGTTCCTTCCCTGGTCATCTCACTGCACTGGCTCCTGCCTCTCCTGCCCTGCGTCTCACACACAGTTTTCCGAGTCAGCAGCCTAGGATCCTGTCGGGCGATGTTCTCCTGGTCCCCTTGACCCTATGTGGCTGCCTTTTCAGCGAATGTGTGTGGATTTGGCTGTCGCACGTACTCCAGCCTCCGGTTTGCTAGCTGAGTTTTACAGTCTCTCCACTAGTCTGGGGCCGGTCCCCAACTGCGACCTGGTCCCTCCAATCGACTACTATCGGCTTGGATTCGGGCTCCACAGGTGGATTCTTCACTTCCCTGGCCCCAAGGATCCCTTCTTCTCTCCTTCAGTCCCTTTCACAACTGTTTTCTCTTCCTGATTCCTCCTCCAACTGACTCCTGTTACCATGACAACTCTCCACTACCAACTGTCAGCTTTCTCTCCAGCTGTCCTACCCTTATCTAGTTCCTCCACCCACACCCTCTACCTCATTCCTCCCTGGCCTAAAGAGGTCTAGTGTTGGGTGCTAGTGTGTGGGTCCTGGGTATTGCCCCCCTCCTTACCCGAGAGTGGGGTACCACACCTCTGGCTGAGGTGCAGTACCTCTGTGGCGACTGGACCCTCAGGGGCACCACATACCCCCCCGTTAAACACAACACATCCGTGGGCTGGGACAAAGTAAAACAGACGTTAAAACATTAAAACAACCATATCCTGACTGGATATCAAGATTGTATGACAAATAATCATATCATTAAAAATGTGGCTACAGGACCCTCAGGGGTGCCACACATGCACCACAAATATGTCACAATAACTATCAACTTTTTTGGCAACAAAAAATAGAATAGAAATTGTAGCATTGGCATCCCTGTATTCTCCTCTCTTCCCTGGCAGGGACACCAACTCATTCACCACCTCAGACCTCGCCATTCGCTTCCTCTTCATGCTTCTGTCTCCTTGGGTCTGCGCATGCCAGCAGATCCCCAAGCACGGGGACGACAGTGTGCACAATGCTAAAGCATCCCCAGCCAATGGCTGGCTGACACTGATTATTTAAGGCACCTCCGCCTGTTGGGAGGTGCCCGAGAAACGTGTTCACTTTGCATGTTTGCATGCTTGCTAGCTCTCAGGTCCAATATTCAAGTATATCTTACAGTATCTGCTTGTATATCTGCTGTGCCTGCCCGTATACTAACCATACCTGCTTACAACTGCCATGTCTGACTGAATACCAGCCATACCTGCCTGCACCTGCTGTGCCTGCATGTATACCAGTTGTACCTGTGTGCACTGCTGTGCCTGCCAGCGTACCAGCCATACTGCCTGCACCTACCATGTCTGTCTGAATACCAGCCACTCCTGCCAGCACCTACCATTCCCGTGTTCCTGCCATGTCTACCCTTACCAGCTGATCCTTCCAATTACAGCTTCCTGCCCCATAGGGGGTCAGCTACTATGTGTCCGAGATACGTCCTGGAGTAGCACCTGGCATCCATCTGGAGCTAAGTATAAACCCACCATAAAGGGCTATTTGGGTCAATAAACATGCACTAGTAGGATAGGAACCAACATTTGTGTCAGGAGTGGCAGGAGTTACCTGATAAACACCCTACTAGCACAGGATAGGCCAGGGAAGCTAGACTCTGTACGACACAGTAGGGTTAAATATCTGCAGAGATTGGTAATGCGCCCCTGAGGCTTGGTGAAAGCCTTATGCAGCAGTGCTGCAAGAAACAGACTCAGCGGGATGACATGCCGTGGGGAGAAACTGCACAGTGTGTACAGGGGCACTGAGGAGGAATGTGAGTTACCGCCATGACAGTCGGAAGGAGGTCGAACTTAGTAATAATTTCTTCACAGGCAATATTAATTGTAATTTTATTTTTAATAAATACAGCAATACAGCATAAATACAGCATACTCAGTTACTTGTTTGAAAAACAGGTGTCCAGTTCACACATCGGCAGTATCAACATCATTCATCTTCTGTAAATCATCCTCTTCCTCCCAAGTAGGCAGCTTCCTCCTTTAGGAGCTCCTTTTACTCATCAGGCTTCTGTAGCTACCTCTTTACCATTGACCTTTCTTTGCAAACTATATCATCAACACAAGGATATAAAGCTGTTACTGCAACCTTCTATCTGTAGATGAACTTGTACTTATCCAGTATTATTTCCGAGGTATTTTTGTTGTTATGATTGCACATATGACAACATCAGTAAGGTCTGAAAGGTATTTCTTAACCATCCGGTGAAGGTCATAGTTGTAAAGACTTAGGGGGCAATCTAATAAAAGGGTTATCCCATGAACAAAGTCAATTTTGATAATTATGATCTTGGAATAAAAAGAAGCTATATAGAAATATTGTGACTTATACTGCGACCAATCGAGACATAGCATGGGCAGGACAGGAAGTGGTTACGTTCACTCGTTAAATGTATTAAAAGTTATGCCACTAAAGTGGCGCAATGTACTCCAGAAATGTATGACAGCCCCCGGATTGGCATGCTGCATATCAGATGCACCTAATTCATTAAGAGGCCAACATCTTGTAATGAATCAGCTTACTTTACTCCAGTGTCCTCTTTTCACACCAGTCTTAATGAATCGCCCCCCCTAGGCTCTGACACAGTATTTGGAGCCTAAAATAACAGGGACCAAAAAATTTAGTTTAAAAGAAAAAAGAATTGGAGCTTGTGGACAAGTCTGATCTTGGATTAAAGAAAAATATTTGAGAAAAAAGTGGGTGACACAGTGGCTCAGTGGTTAGCAAAATTACGGTACCTTGCAGTATTGAAATCCTGAGAGCAAATCCAACTATGGGCAACAATGCCAATGTTTGCAAAAGTTTCCTCCTACATACCATACCAATAGATTACCTTGCTTGCTAGGAAATACACCTTAGTGTATCTGAATGAAGAAATCAGATTTTGAGCCCCGCTTAGGTCAGGGACTAATGACAGTGAGGTCACTTACCGTATAGTGTTGCAGAATATGTTGGCGCTGTTTAAGCAACTGAAATAAAGTAAACTTTCATTTTGAAATCATGTGATTATACGATTATGCAACAGCTCAAAGTTGATCCACTGTGTTTTTCTTTTATTTTCCTATTTGATATTTCTCTCAAAACATTACGCAGCCAAAGGTCCTGAAATATATATAGTTTGTGACTACACTTCCATGTGCACAGTACGGTCTATAAAATGATCGTCCTGTGCATTGTTCTTGGCAGAATATATTCACAGGATAATGTGTTGCCAAGAAAGATGATATTTAAAGGGCACTGAAATGCCTATTAAACTGCATAAACATTTATTTAGTTCAAATAAAAATCATACAAAACATATACAGTTTAGCTTAATAATGAAAAATCTTTTATTTTTTTATGCAAATGAGGACATATCAGTTCTCCTTTGACCTGGCCTATACCTTTGTGTGTAAGGGGTTAGAAGAAGATATCATGTCAAGATGAAGTTTAACTGTATAGTAATATTTTTTTGCAATAGATGTTTTATTGAAACACAGAAAAACACAGTAGAACATCTGCTGTAAAAAAGTAAAAGTAAACAGCAAGTGCTAGTAAAAAGATGATAACAAAACAGGGTATTTTGGCCATGCACACAAAAGCAGTCTTCCATAGCGTGTCCACATCGGTCATTACCTGCCTGAATCCTGCTCATATAGGTACTATAGACATGATCAGGCTTTTAAATACATCGGTTAGGGACTGCTCTGATATGAGTATACCTTGACGTTTGGTAGAGCGATGTAGTATACATTTTTTACAAAAAACGTATCAACCAAATACCCTGTATTGTTATCATCTTTATGCTAGCACTTGCTGTTTACTGTTACTTCTTTATAATAGAGTATTTTTATACGTTTGTTCTACTGTGTTTTTCTGTGTTTCAGTCTTTTGGTGGTGTGAACACTGTCATACAGACTTGTTCGCTGTGTGCATGGCCCATATGTTTGTGTCTAATAGATGTTTTATATAAAACTACATTTTTTCCTTAAGCCACGCTTACACGTTCAGTATTTTACATCAGTATTTGTAAGGCAAAACCAGGAACGGGTGAAAAGGACAGAAGTGGTGATGTGTTTCTATTATACTTTTCCTCTGATTGTTCCACTTCTGGTTTTGGATACAAATACTGATGTAAAATACTGACCAATACTGACAGTGTGAACGTGGCCTTAAGGTTGTTTTCTGTCTCGGATTTCCTGGAGGTCTTACCTCAAGGCTGTCCCCTGGGATTGGGGAGGGCTGTCCACAGGGAAACTATTACAAGGCACAGGAATACAGTTTAGCAGCAGTCAGGGTAAGATTTATATTTCCACAATTTGGGCCTGAAGAAAATGGCACTTCCCAACAAATATATGTACCAAACAGTTCAAGGAAGCATATAGCCATAAAATACACATTGCTTTATTGAAATACGTACAAAAGACACAGACAATTGTAAAAAGAGATGGATATCCAAATAGATATCACAGGTACATATGCCTTCACAAAGTATTAAAAATACACCAAGGGGTACAGATCATGTATCAAAATATCATAGTATAGTACACCTAGTATAGGACATAGGGGGCACAAACAACATATAGCCTATGCAAGATGTACACTGCAACAAATATCACCAACATGTGTGTCACCAGCATGGAGATATATAAGTAACTGAATCATAGGCAGAGAGGATATAATGCACTGCATTGGCAATGATGCTAGGCCAAAATGCTCTAATAGCATCAAAAATATAAAACAGTGTGTTTTAAGAGTTAAATTTGGCCAGAGCAATAAACATTGAAATAAAGATAGAAAGACTCTCTGCAATGTACATAAGCATGTCAATAAATTCAGTCTGTATACCTAAATAGATTATGAGCAGAGAGCATATAGTACAATACACTAGCAATTAATGCTAAGCCATAATGATCTAATGACACAGAAAGTGTCTAACAGTGCGTGCTCAGAGTTAAATGCTGCCAGAACAATACACATAGAGATCAACATTGGTGCTCACATGGCATCAGTTCCCCTGTCCCAAATGTGTTGCAGCAATCCCTAAGAAATAAGAAACGAGCATATGACCTGTGATACCGCAGTCCCCGACGCGCGTTTCGCCTTAGCTTCGTCCTGGGAGGTAAGTGAATGAGGGTACAAGGTACATATGGACATATATAATGGCATAATTACAGAAAATCTCTTACATGTGTAAGATCGCGCAGCGCCCGTCGTGTGACGTCATCATGGAGCGCGCCTCCTGGCCATTCAGCCGCTCCCTCATCAGACACGTCATGATGTGGAGGCGGCAGAGTCAGGCCAGGGAGGACGCGTTACCAAGACGACGCACCATGCTGCGGGATGACGTCGTGGACAGGCAAGCCACTCCTTCGCCCGGCATGTCAGGGCAGAGAGGCGGTCTTAGCCCATCCAGCGAACGTGTCCACGCAGAGTGTGCACAGTACGCTGAGTGCTATAAGGGAGGGACAGTGTGCAAGGGGCTCAGTGTCACTATATAATTATACCAACAGACGGGGAATTCTCATATACGGATACATGGCGTACACATACGTATAAGGTACATAAATCACCTTGCCATGGTATATAAGAGATCCATACAGTCAGTGATCCACCAATTATCAGTATATTGAAAAATCTTATCGTATAATAGGATAAATTCAATGTTATTATTTCATTTATGCCACTAATTAGAAATCTCTCCTACATGGGAAATTAATCACATAAACAAGATATAGGAAAAATCATTACAGCCTAAGGTATCCCCCGATCCTCAATATATTGCAGACTTCTCAGCACATAATATAACAAAATGTAGGGACCAATCCCTCCAAAAGATGTACAGTATACATATTGAAGACCCAAAGAAGCAAACATGCAGATACAGTGGGGCAAAAAAGTATTTAGTCAGTCAGCAATAGTGCAAGTTCCACCACTTAAAAAGATGAGAGGCGTCTGTAATTTACATCATAGGTAGACCTCAACTATGGGAGACAAACTGAGAAAAAAAAATCCAGAAAATCACATTGTCTGTTTTTTTTTCATTTTATTTGCATATTATGGTGGAAAATAAGTATTTGGTCAGAAACAAGCAATCAAGATTTCTGGCTCTCACAGACCTGTAACTTCTTCTTTAAGAGTCTCCTCTTTCCTCCACTCATTACCTGTAGTAATGGCACCTGTTTAAACTTGTTATCAGTATAAAAAGACACCTGTGCACACCCTCAATCAGTCTGACTCCAAACTCCACTATGGTGAAGACCAAAGAGCTGTCAAAGGACACCAGAAACAAAATTGTAGCCCTGCACCAGGCTGGGAAGACTGAATCTGCAATAGCCAACCAGCTTGGAGTGAAGAAATCAACTGTGGGAGCAATAATTAGAAAATGGAAGACATACAAGACCACTGATAATCTCCCTCGATCTGGTGCTCCACGCAAAATCCCACCCAGTGGGGTCAGAATGATCACAAGAACGGTGAGCAAAAATCCCAGAACCACGCGGGGGGACCTAGTGAATGAACTGCAGAGAGCTGGGACCAATGTAACAAGGCCTACCATAAGTAACACAATACGTCACCATGGACTCAGATCCTGCAGTGCCAGACGTGTCCCACTGCTTAAGCCTGTACATGTCCGGGCCCGTCTAGAGAGCATTTGGATGATCCAGAGGAGTTTTGGGAGAATGTCCTATGGTCTGATGAAACCAAACTGGAACTGTTTGGTAGAAACACAACTTGTCGTGTTTGGAGGAAAAAGAATACTGAGTTGCATCCATCAAACACCATACCTACTGTAAAGCATGGTGGTGGAAACATCATGCTTTGGGGCTGTTTCTCTGCAAAGGGGCCAGGACGACTGATCCGGGTACATGAAAGAATGAATGGGGCCATGTATCGTGAGATTTTGAGTGCAAACCTCCTTCCATCAGCAAGGGCATTGAATATGAAACGTGGCTGGGTCTTTCAACATGACAATGATCCAAAGCACACCGCCAGGGCAACGAAGGAGTGGCTTCGTAAGAAGCATTTCAAGGTCCTGGAGTGGCCTAGCCAGTCTCCAGATCTCAACCCTATAGAAAACCTTTGGAGGGAGTTGAAAGTCCGTGTTGCCAAGCGAAAAGCCAAAAACATCACTGCTCTAGAGGAGATCTGCATGGAGGAATGGGCCAACATACCAACAACAGTGTGTGGCAACCTTGTGAAGACTTAAAGAAAACGTTTGACCTCTGTCATTGCCAACAAAGGATATATCACAAAGTATTGAGATGAAATTTTGTTTCTGACCAAATACTTATTTTCCACCATAATATGCAAATAAAATGAAAAAAAAACAGACAATGTGATTTTCTGGATTTTTTTTTCTCAGTTTGTCTCCCATAGTTGAGGTCTACCTATGATGTAAATTACAGATGCCTCTCATCTTTTTAAGTGGTGGAACTTGCACTATTGCTGACTGACTAAATACTTTTTTGCCCCACTGTATATGGAGGTTTCCCATTGAAGATCTCTTGTATTTATACATATAGGGATCCAAAGAAAAAGGCCGTGGATCAATCAGGTTTTCTCTCGATTCCTCATGGATATAGATCAATTCCTTTCGGATATTGTCCAATGTGTAATGACACATAGTGATTTTTCCATCGACATGCTTCAGTCACTGGCATCCCAACCCGTTGTCCATGCATACCATGTAATGATAACGGAGTGATAAAAACCGATACACTAAAAAGAAACTACAAACAAAAAAATTAAAAACATGTAGACCAAAAACATACACTTACAGACATCTTACTTATGGGCACACGGCATAGTACACTGCACCGATAGAGTTGCAAGTAATGTGCTGCGTGATGTTGTATGTTTTGGTTAGACACTTTCTGTACATTGCAGAGAGTCTTTCTATCTTTATTTCAATGTTTATTGCTCTGGCCAAATTTAACTCTTAAAACACACTGTTTTATATTTTTGATGCTATTAGAGCATTTTGGCCTAGCATCATTGCCATTGCAGTGCATTATATCCTCTCTGCCTATGATTCAGTTACTTATATATCTCCATGCTGGTGACACACATGTTGGTGATATTTGTTGCATTGTACATCTTGCATAGGCTATATGTTGTTTGTGCCCCCCATGTCCTATACTAGGTGTACTATACTATGATTTTTTGATACATGATCTGTACCCCTTAGTGTATTTTTAATACTTTATGAAGACATATGTACCTGTGATATCTATTTGGATATCCATCTCTTTTTACAATTGTCTGTGTCTTTTGTACGTATTTCAATAAAGCAATGTGTATTTTATGGCTATATGCTTCCTTGATCTGTTTGGTACAGGGTAAGATTTAGTTTACAGATTGGGAACAGCCATATACTGGGAGGGGTTAAATCAGATAAAAAGGGAAAGGATTTCTGAGATGAGAGTTCTGTGAATAAGTGTCAGGCTATGTGCCCACGGTGCGTGTTAAAACGCACACCAAAAACCGGACTCCTTCCCAGAAATCGCGCGTTTTTTTCCGCGTGATTTCACTGCGATTATGATCGCGATTTTGCCGCGATTTTCATGTGCGATATTCAAGCACTTTCCAAGCGATTTGAAGCATCGCTTGGAAAGTGATTGACAGGTTGGTCATACTCGTCAAACATAGTGTTTGACAAGTGTGACCAGGTTTTTACTATTGAGGCTGCCTATGCGGCCTCAATAGTAAAAGATAGAATGTTAAAATGCTAAAAAAAAATAAAAAAAATCGGGGTATATTTACCTTCCGGCGTCCCGCGCTGCCATCCCGGGCCACAGCGTTCCCAGTAATGCCTTGCGAGACCTGTGATGACGTAGTCTCGCGTTGCTATAGTGATCTCACGAGACCGCTAGAGTCACGCGAGACTACGTCATCACTGGACCGTGCCGCAAGGCATTACTGGGAACGCTTAGGCCGGGAATGCAGCGCGGGACGCCGGAAGGTAAATATACCCCGATTTTTTATTTTTTATACTTTTTTTTACAGGGGTATGGTACCCAGGGCCTGGAGGACAGTCTCCTCTCCTCCACACCGTGGGTACCAACCGCACATGAGACGCTTAACTTCACGCATGGTTGGCATAGCCACATGCGGGAAGTAAGCGATTCTCATGCATTCCTATGGGTGCCGAATCGCGGCAATTCTTTGCGATTCCGCACAAAAGAATGAGCATGCTGCGATTTTTTCCGCGATGCGATTCCACCGCGGAAAAAAGCGCAGCATTAGCACAGCATGTGCGTAATGCCATAGGAATGCATGGGGGGCGTTCTGTACACGATTTTTAAACATTTTCACTGCGTTTTCGCTCCAAAAATCGCGGCAAAAACGCTTAAAAATCGCTACGTGGGCACACAACCTCAGTCAGCAACAGTTTCATGTTCAGTGGATGCTTAAGCAGCAAAGGGTCCTATCAGCTCCAAGTCTCCCAAACAGCATGAGGAGAAATCCGTTGTCTTGCACAGATCCCAGGGCAATCTAGGGCTTAAGAGTAGAGTTGAGCGATACCGTCCGATACTTCAAAGTATCGGATCGGAATGGATCGGCCGATCTTAAAAAAAAGTATCGGTATCGCCGATTCCGATACCGGAAGTCCCATTCAAGTCTATGGGACTTCCGGTATCGGAATAAGAAAAACCCTGTTTTTGCCTTGTACAGCCTCTCTGGGGTCTGTACGGGCCTTTCGGGGGGCTGTTCCGGCCTGCCAGGGGGTCTGTGCAGGCTCCGGTGGTCTGTGCCGGCCTGCCGGGGGGCTGTGCAGGCTTCGGGGGTCTGTGCAGGCATCGTCCGATGGGACTACAAGTCCCATCGGGCGATGCCTGCTACCATGACAGTGATTGACACATTAGCCAATGATGGGACAGTAGTAGTCCCATCATCCGGCTAATGTGTTGAATGTAAAAAAAAAAAAAAAAAAATTACATGCTACATACATGCTACATACTACATACATGCTACATTCATACTACATATATACTACATGCAACATACATACTACATATATACTACATGCATGCAACATGCATACTACATATATACTACATGCTACATACATACTACATATATACTACATACATACTACATACAATACATTCATACAATACATACATAGACATACAGTACATATAACATAGAGTAACATACTTACCAATACTTGTCACATTGTTCCCCGAAGCCATTGTCTTTTACGGAATAAATATTAACATAACAAACCACAAAAATACTCACCCACGATCCGAAGCAGTCCACGAGTGTGTCCCACGACGATCTTGGTTAGAGAACTGCAGCATCAGCTGATGCTGCCGTTCTCTACGGGCTGCAGTAACCCAATGACGGAAGGTAGGTATCCTTCCGCACTGTATTCCTCCGCCACTTAAAAAAAAAAAAAGTCCCTAGTCTCACTTTATGCCATTGCTGTGTGGGCGCCAGTTCTGCATCGGCCTGATGTCAATAAGCCTTTCATTTTGGAGGTGGATGCCTCTTCCGTTGGTGTTGGGCAGTCCTGTATCAAAAGGATGCTCAAGGTCGGAAACATCTGTGTTTCTTTTTCTCTAAGACCTTTTCACCAGCAGAGAGGAATTATTGCATTGGGGACAGGGAACTGCTCGCCATGAAATTGGCTTTTTCGGAGTGGAGACATCTCCTGGAGGGAGCTCGTCATCCCTTTAAGGTTTTTTTTTATGGACCATAAGAATTTCTTATACCTTCAGACTGCCCAATGGCTGAATTCTTGCCAGGGCAGGTGGTCCTTATTCTTCTCCCGGTTCAATTTTACCATCCATTTTTTTGTCTGGGGAGAGGAATTTACGTGCCGATGCCCTGTCTTGTTTAGTAGTCTCATCTGAGAATGGGGACGAGCCATGTCTAATAGTCCCTTCGGAGAGCCTTTGATCGGTGGCACCAGTTTCTCTAGAGCAGGTACCTCCGGGCAAATCTTTTGTACCACCTAATCTGCAGTCGGATGTTCTCTCGTGGGCACACACCTCTAAATTGGGTGGTCATTTTGTCATCAAAAGGACCACTGAACTTCTAAAGAGGTCTTATTAGTGGCCTAGGATGATGCGAGATGTGAACGATTAGGTGCAAGCCTGTGTCTCGTGTGTCAGGAATTGGCCTTCCAGGCAGAGACCCGCAGGCTTCCTCTATCCCTTGCCTGTGGCAAATAGGCCCTTGGAGATGGTTGGGATGGACTTTATAGTAGATCTGCCAAAGTCTCATAATAATAAGGTCATTTGGGTCATCACCAATCATTTTTCCAAAATGGTACACCTGGTTCCTCTTCCTCGTATACCAACTGCACGGGCTCTGGCGTTATTGTTTATTAAGCATGTATTCCGTCTTCATGTGATCCCTGACAAGCTTGTCAGTGACCAGGGTCCTAAGTTCGCATTTCGTTTCTGGAGGAAGCTTTGTCGCCTGCTCAGTATAGAGCTCAATTTGTCTTCCGCATATCATCTTGAGACGAATGGGCTGGTGGAGAGGATCAATCAGACTCTGGTCATTTATCTAAGGCATTTTGTGTTCGCCAGGCATGACAACTGGTCATCCCTGCTGCAATGGGTAGAATTTGCTTTAAACAATGCCATCTCAGATTCCACGGAGCAGACTCCATTTCTCCGGAACTACGGTCAGCATCCGCGTGTCCTTGTGCCCATGCCCGTGTCGTCATCCGACCTGAGGGTGGTGGACTGGGCAGTAGAGGCTCGTGACATCTGGGACCGCACGCAGGATGCAATTAGAGTGTCAAAGGAGAGAATGAGGGCTTCCACCGACGTGAATCGGCGACCTTCTCCAGCCTTCACCCCGGGGGATTTAGTGTGGCTGTCAGCTCATAACATCAAGCTTTGTGTAAAGTCCACTAAATTTGCTTAGGTCCTTTCATGGTTCTTGAGCATGTGAATCCTTTAGTTTATCGCCTCAGTCTTCCACTGCACTTGAATATCACCGACACTTTTCATGTGTCTCTTTTAAAACCCGTGTATATGGCCCTGCTTTCTGGGACTCCTGCTGGGGTTTCGAATACGTCCGTGATGATTTTGAGGTCAATGCTATTATCGGGTCCAAGGTGGTGCGTGGTAAAAAAAATTTGGGGGGTTGACTGGAAGGGTCATGGACTTGGGAACCTATTGAGCACATTCGTGCCTCTCAGCTTATTGCGGCCTTTGAGCGTGGTGAACGTCACCGGGGTGATGCTATCAGGGGGGTAATGTTAGGTGTTGGGATTCTACCACTACGCGGGATAGATTCCAAGCATTATCTAGTACTGTGGTCTCTCATTCAGGTACGGCTGCTGCGGTTGCTGCATAGCACAGACGTCAGTCCCAGCATCTTGCTCAGTCTCGTGGTATATATTTAGTTACTGCTGGCTCTCTAGCCAAGTCTATGGTAAATAGTGATATACAGGTGCATCCTTGTGTAGGGGAGGTGGACTGACGTACGGACCTGTCTGCAGCAGGAAGGGTTACTGTACAATAAGCTGGACATGGACTGCTGTATAGGAAGGTGGGAGACAGCTAGTTAGAGGGGAAGGATGTTGTAGTACAGGGTTTTTGCCACTAGGGGGAGACCAAGGACAGCAGAAATGAAGGAAGGTGTAGTACTGCAGTTTGGCCACAAGATGGGAGTAGAGAGCTGTGAGAAAAGGACTTAAGATCAGCTTATGGCTACGAAAACGCACAGTCATGGGGGGCGGGGTTACAGGAACTCTAGAGGGGAATTCCAAGAGAGAGAGAGGATATACATAGAAGGCAGATAGTTCTAGAAGGGTCAGTCCAGAGAGGGGAGCTCAGAAGAGGAGACTAAAAGAAGAGACAGGAGAGGCTCCAGGAAGGACTGCTGAGGAAGACGGTCAGGGGGGTGACTCTGACAAGAGAAGCCGCAGACAGAGAAAGAGCCTGGGGGGTACCACAAGACGGAGGGACTCAGGCAGGCGAAGCGCTGTGGTGGTAGGCCTAGGGCAGCCACAGTGAAAAAGCCACGAGGGACATCATAGAGGAGAGGAGGCAAGTGAAGGTACCCGGGCCTGTGTGCGGAGATGAGCAGCTGCTGTGTGGGGCTGCGAGTTTGTCATGCAGCTGCTGTGTGGTGCTGCGGGTCGTGAGAGTACAACCAATAAAGAGAACCTGTTGGACGCACCTTGGACTCTGTCTCAAGTCTGTTCGCTGCGATGAAAGGGGTCACCCCCCAGTTGGCTCACCTACCTACATTTGGCGTAGTCGGCAGGATCATTGCCGCAAATACATCATCTTCTGCGGTAAGCCTGCACCGAAGTACCAAAGGACCCCAAGCTGTACGGGTTGAAGATTTGTCCCTGTGGATTACAAACCTGGGCTGTGTTCTGGATTGCTGGTTTCCGTCAGGGGGATTCGGAGCAGAAAACGGCCTTAGCAAAATGGCTGTGGCATTTCAGCACCAAAAAGAAGCACAGGAGTTTGCAGCTACATTGGACAATCTGGGACTATGTCGCACCTGCCCCTGGGGGGAGCGGTGTACAGCTGGAGATAACTGTCGTTTCATGCTGAACCCTGGGAGATGGGTGGAGAGGCCAACTAACGCCCCACCCAAGAGCGGGAGTGGCCCAAGTGAAGAGGCTGGGTGCGGCTGCTTGGTGCCATTGAGCTTCTGGAACTCGGACGAGATGCAATGCTGCAGCTGCCATGGCCTCGGACGCCTGGAATGGAAGTGGCATCAGGAGATCGAGTCCCGTCGGGAGACCTGCCCCTGGGAGCCACTCTCAGTACCCCGGACCCTGCTTGAACAGCCACTGGAGGAATCTTCACGGGTTCTCCCTGCGGAACCATCGGGCCTGGAGGCTGGCCCTGCTGGACAGCAGGGTGAAGATCAATGGCTGCTGAAGGAGCTGCGGGACAGCCTGCCGGGAGCCGCGGCACCGGGGAAGGTGAGCGTTCCCAGCCGGCGGCACCGCAGGCAGATCCCGCCCCCACACCCTATGCACAAGACAGGCCCCAGGGCCCTGACACCAGCCCTCGGCCTCCCCGCTCGACCTCCCACCCGACCTCCCGCCCGACCTCCCGCTCTCCAGCGACCCCGGCCCCAGATGACTTCGTGGCTCCTGTCAATGATCCTGAGCCGTCCCGCCCGGTGGCACCTCGTCCCATGTCGCTGGCACGGAACGACCTGCGGCCGCCCTTGCCACGCTCCATCTTCCGGCAGTGGCCTATCCACCGGGGCCTGCTGCCACTTCAGCCCCGCCCCAAATCGCCGCAGCCTACTCACCGGCATCCGGGGCCACTGCTGCTCCATCCGCGGCCTTGGCTGCGGCCTACTTGTTGGTGCCCGCGACCACCTTGGTCCCGGCTGCGGCCTACCCGCCAACGCCTGTGGAGGCCTCTGCCCCGTCCGTGACTCCGGTTGCAGCCTGCTCCCCGGTGCCTGCGGCCGCCTCTGCCCCGCTCTCGACTCCGATCGCGGCCCACCCGCTGGACTCTGTGGCCTACACCGGACCCTCCGCTTGGGTTGCAGAGGTCATTGAGCAGAAGAAGGCCAAAGAGCGGGAGATCTGGGCGCTGCTCCACGAAAAAGATGAAGGACTCCTGGGTCTCGGACATCAGGGACACTCGGGGCCCAGAGACACTTCAAGCATCCCGGAGGCTCCACGGCTGTGGAGTTCCTTGCTTCCGGCAGAACATCAGCCATCAGGAGGTGGCCCGGAGTATCCTTAAAAAAATGGACTACTGGGACTGCTGTGCAATGTTGCGCAGCATGGGGACTGTTCCGCGTCCCCTCAGGGTGAAATACCCTACTCTTGATGCAGCGGGGATGTATGGGAGTGCTCTCCTTAAAGGAAGGGGGCGCACCGTTGTTTATACAAAGAAAAAAGTGTTTTAGACAATGTTTGCAATGTTGCATAATGGTGCTGATAGATAGAGATATAGATATAATGAGAAAGAAAGAGTGAATAGTTTTATACCCAGAGTAGTTCTTTAGTAACTAGGTAATGGAACTGATGAATTGTTTAAGTGTAGGATGATAATTAATGTAGAATGTTGCAAGGAATTGGGTAAATGTTGTACCCATCCAAAGTAGTGTAAGTTGACACTGTGTACTGTATAATATGTATAATTGTTTTTGAAATGTTATTTGCATCAAAAAATAGTGATATACAGGTGCAGCCTTGTGTAGGGGAGGTGGACTGACGTACGGACCTGTCTGCAGCAGGAAGGGTTACTGTACAATATGCTGGACATGGACTGCTGTATAGGAAGGTGGGAGACAGCTAGTTAGAGGGGAAGGATGTTGTAGTACAGGGTTTTTGCCACTAGGGGGAGACCAAGGACAGCAGAAATGAAGGAAGGTGTAGTACTGCAGTTTGGCCACAAGATGGGAGTAGAGAGCTGTGAGAAAAGGACTTAAGATCAGCTTATGGCTATGAAAACGCACAGTCATGGGGGGCGAGGTTACAGGAACTCTAGAAGGGAATTCCCAGAGAGAGGGGATATATATAGAAGGCAGAGAGTTCTAGAAGGGTCAGTCCAGTTAGGGGAGCTCAGAAGAGGAGACTAAAGGAAGAGACAGGAAAAGCTCCAGGAAGGACTGCTGAGGAAGACGGTCAGGGGGGTGACTGACAGGAGAAGCCGCAGACAGAGAGAGAGCCTGGGGGGGTACCACAAGACGGACGGACTCAGGCAGGCGAAGCACTGTGGTGGTAGGCCTTGGGCAGCCACAGTGAAAGAGCCACGAGGGACATCATAGCGGAGAGGAGGCAAGTGAAGGTACCCGGGCCTGTGTGCAGGGATGAGCAGCTGCTGTCTGGGGCTGCGAGTTTGTCATGCAGCTGCTGTGTGGTGCTGTGGGTCGTAAGAGTACGACCAATAAAGAAGAACTGTTGGACGCACCTTGGACTCTGTCTCAAGTCTGTTAGCGACGAAGAAAGGGGTCACCCCCCAGTTGGCTCACATACCTACATTTGCGCTCTTGAGTCTAAAGATCCAACATCATATTACTACGCATGTCCGTGATGTGGCATCTTCTTATTGGTGGTCAGACATTAGCTGCTGTGGTGATGTGGCAGCCCTGGATTGGCCCGCGAGTGACTCCTCAACCGACTGAGCATGAGTGTTTTGGGTCGCATATAAAAGGCTTTCGGCAGCAAACGCGGGCGTACCAGTGTCATTTATGTTTGGTGTGTGTTTTGGGGGTTAATCTACCACTACACGTTTGGGTGTGTCGCTTTATGAGTGTACACGTTGGTAGGCAGGTTCCACACTTAAGCGGCTTCGTACCCATGGCTTAACTCCCGAGTCTTTAGTCTGCTACATGCTTAGGGTACCGGTCAGGCATAGGTTCAGTAGTATCAGGACTGGGGTAACTTGCCGCTTGGCTTAGCATCTGTTTTGCTCGTCTGTGCGGTTAGCACAGTTCAGTTACAGAGCAAGCTCAACCCTTATGCTATACTTCTCTATAAAGGCAACAGGGTATTGTACCTAGCATCATAAGAGTTCTTTCTATCGGCTCAGCATCTGCTTCACTCGTGTGTGTGGTTGGCACAGTTTAGTTGCAGATCTAGCTCAATTTACGTGCTAACTTCCCTGTGACGTTAACAATGTATAGTACTTAGTATACTTTGAGCAGTACCTCTCTGTGAAGTAACAGAGCTTAGATTTTATTTAGTGCAATCCGCCAACCCTAACACGATCAGAAATCTTGGACGGTGATTTCACTTTACAGGACGTTTTAAATATTGTTTCTAAAAAGTATTTTTTTAATAGATAGAACATTTTTCATCCATAAAAATTAATTTACTTAAATAAAAATATTTATATGTTTACGAAATTGGAAATTCCTTAATGAACTCCCTGTAAATGAAGGTTGCATGTCTTTATTACTAATTGAAACATTATATGTATAAAGACTCCTACATACGACATTCTCTTAGGGTTAATCAGTTCATATCTGGGTCCATTTTGTGTTTTATTAATGAGAAATATGTTCAAAAGCCTTTATCTGACAAGTCAGTGCTTAACAAATATTTGATATGCAAAGTTCCTGTGCAATGTCCATGGTGTGCATACAACTACAAGTTTATCCAGGGGTGTAAATATTGCTTAACATGCTGAAGTCACTGTCCTGTTCTGTAAAGATTATATCTCACTCACAGAAGTCACTGCCATGTTCACTTGCAGAATGGGCCAAGGGATTTTCTGTGTGTGGTTGGTTGTATTACAAACCTTGGCAACACTAGAAGCAAAACTGTAAGTATAGAATAAATATTTTACCTTATATTTAAAAAGCGTTATATATTTATATATTGTACTATACTGTAGTGTGGATAAGACACCTCTTGCACCTTTTTGCAGTAAATTTTAAAAAGCAAAAAGGTTATACTGAATACATGCCCTGTTCTGCACTGGCTATCCAGGGGATCGCCTGACAATTTTATGTCAAGCAATCTCTGTGGCCAAACAGCACTGGCTTTACTTTCCCCTGATTCACAAATCCAGACATCTGGAGGAAGTGAAAGATGCGGCGGCTCTCTGACATCCCTCTGATCTTTGATTTGTCCAAAGGAGGGGAGAGTGAAACTAGTTCTGATTGGCTGCAGAGATTGTCTAATATAATGTCACGCATTTCACGAGAAAGCTTGTACTGACACCACTGGAATGGCGGCGCCACCGGAAGTGAGTGTAGATGTTATTATTTTACTGGGGGGAAACATAGGGATTGAATAGGGGTTGTCTGAGTAGTGGACACCTCCTATAAGTTCCTGTCCCTGTCCTGTGTCCTTTCTCATAACAATTTTTTATAAGTCCTTGTCTTGTGTCCTCTCTTCCCACAATTCATAACAAGTTCCTGTCCTGTGTTTTGTTCCTCCCACCCACCATTTAATCACAAATTGAAAGTTCCTTTTGTGCTTTGGGGTCTGGAGAAACCCTAGATCATAATAAGTGTGAGATGTAGAAAAAAAACAACTAATACCTCACTGCTTACTTCCACTGCTCACTTTTCCCCATACGGTTCTCAGCGTCGCTCGCTGTAAAACTCGAGAATCTTCACGCCAGGCTGGGACTTCCAACTGCACTTAGGTAGGGATGTCTCAGGCCTCGTCAGGGCCAGAAATCCCAGTCCAGAGAATGCTTCTAAGGTTGTGGCACACTTCTAGCCATGATTAGGCCCAGGATGTCCCTGTGCATGCTTTGTCACAACTTGAAGTCCCAGACTAGCATGCATGAAAAGGTCGAGATTTCAGCACGCAGCGGCGAGAATCGTATGGGCAGAGGAGTCGTCCTGAAAGATGTGCTATGAGTTAGTAGTTTTTTTTTGCTTTTTTTAACCTTTTTCAGGTCCTCTACAGCTCAGTACAATGGAATGCAATTCCACTTAAATAAATTCATTCATCCAACCCTAGTCATAAATGTCTTAAGTAAGGCAAACTCATTTATAATATGCATTGGTCTTCTTTTATTAGAATGGAAAATGTACACAATTAATTGAATAAAAAAAGTTTCAATTTGTTGGGAAAACAAATTCATTAGCTTGCAACATTTGATAAATTGATTACAATATGCTAAAAAAGAGAGTGGAAAGCACCTCCAAAAATCATACATTGATCTAACGCCGCTAAGCAAAATTATATATAAATGAACATGAGTTTCTTAGTTTAATATTCTGATCAGACGGTATGAAGCCCATCGCCACGTCACAGCGAACCTCTCAGTGGGTCGTAACTTCTATTGCCTTAAAGGAGCATCATCATTTGCTAACCCCTGCCTCAGTGACAATAAACCAGCAGAGCGTATGACCTTGTGCCTCATAGCGCCCATGCTGCAAGACTGAGTCCTCATGACTCCGGACCACACTGCCGAACCAGCACAAAACCACAGTAACAAAGGCCGACACACAGCACCCACTCCAAATGAAAGGAGCATTGAAACTCACTTTCCTCAAGTTCTCAAATGAAAGCAAAAATATCTCAGAGTGGCCGGTTACCGATGTAAGATGCTCGCTCACACCGATAGCAGCCTCTATACTATACAACCTGTTTGCAGCTTTGAGAAGTTGACCAGATTGCTGGATCTGACCAGCCTCATTGCCAATACACTTCTCACATGCTACAGATGTAGAGCTGTCTGTGCTAGCAGCCAGCGACAGTGCATAGTTTGGAGTAATGGTGTGACTATGCTGGGGGTCAAAACTGTCACTTTTCAGGAGCGCACTGCCACTTGCAAAGCAGGAAGTCTTGGGTCGGGAGCGATGCGCACCTGAAGAACCCCTTTAACTTCTTGCAATACTGATACTTTATGGTCGTATTGCATACCTGCTGAAAACAGGTGGATGAGATGCAATGAGAGAGCGGTATAAAAAAGGCCAAGGAAAAGTGGAATAATTGACCAATAAAATTTTCCTATACAATTTTCAAATGCTATTTATTAAAGTAAAAGAACGGTCAGCAGTTTTTATTGTTTTATTTGCAAGTTTTATACATCCCCCTAATGTTTCAGCTTCTCTGATGTATCCTATCAGCCATGACAGATGATACAGTCATTACCATGTGTCCTGTAGTAAAACTCTAACTTTGTCGCTGTTTCTTACTTACTCGTACTCTTTATAATGATATCCCATCTTCCTTGCCAGACACTATGCCGTCATCTTCCCATCAGAGTTACGTAGTCGGCAATCAGAAACCATCTGTCTACAAGTTGAGAATGCAAAAGGAGAGAGTAATGTGAAAATATCTCTGAACCTGGATAACAAGGACACCACGCTGGTAGAAAAGAAATTCCAACAAGACATCAAATTCTCCTGCCTCAGCTTCCAGGTAAAAAATAAAAAATAGTCCCTGGAGGCACACCTCAATGACTGAAAGCTGGCGGCTACAGGGAGGAAAAAAGTTAATTTTCCTCCCAGCAGCCAGACTTTCAGTAAGGCAGACAAAAAGCACTGCAACGCTATTAACCTACAGATTGACCCTTTATCTGCAGATTAATAGCATATGAGACATGGCAGGTTCCCATTAATCAACTTTTAATATTCAAAGAACAAAATCCCTCAAAGCTTTATTTCATAAGCATCTTGTGTGCCACAAACTAAACCATAGCTGGCATGGATTGTTGTTGTAACTTGCACAAGTTTCTGGCATAAATCCTTTGAGCAGTGGCAGTTAACCCACTTATAGGAGAGTGGAAAAGGGCAAAAAGTTGCAAAAGTTTGCTACTTTTTAATGTTACATTTGTGGGCATCATTCTTCATAAATTTTTCCTCATGTGTCCCCATAGTGTCATTGAAATTGAAGCATCGTCTTTAGATACATATTCAACACACTTCTGTTAATGTCTTTAGGTTCCCCCTTCTGAAGAAGATGCATCGGTCGGCACATTAACTCTCTCCATTCACAGCTCAGGGGAATTACAAACCAAAACCAGTAAGGTTCTGGTAAAGAAGCTGCACTCCAAAACTCTAGTCCAGACAGATAAAGCTGTGTATAAACCAGGACAAACCGGTAAGAAAAATTAAAGGGGTTCTCCACCATGTGTTAGGTTCATAGATTCTTTAGCTAATAGGAAAAGAACTGTTCGAGGGTGTAAAATTGGATATTTAACCAGTCCTTGGTATTAGGATATATTGCTTTTGTCAGTTATCAGTTGATGTCCAAGAGGTTTTATTTAGAATATGAATGTAAATTTGTAATTACAAAAACATCAGGCATAGAAACATCTATTTATATAATTGCCTTGTAATGTTTTAATTTCCTGTTCTGTCCAGATGTCACTGTATCCCAGAATTCCAAGCAGAGGAAGTTTACCGACCGCCATATTGGGACACCCAATTGAACTAGTAGAACATAGAGTCCTTGACAACTTTATAACCAATAGATTATTTTAATACCATTTGGGGGTCCCTGGGACTTTTACTGGGCTCAGAAATACTCATATGATTTCCTCTTCATACCCCCCTATACCACTCCTCTCCTTCCTTTTCTTTTGTGTCCACATTGCAGTTGTGTTGTACAGTTTTTTTTTTTTTGTTGATTATCATCTCCTCAGTTATTATAAAGTTTTGAAAACTATATTGGATTTGAAGGGCTAATATGAGTATATTTGACTAAATGAACCGTACTACTACAGCTATTATTGTTATCTTGCTTGGCAATGTGACTCACTTTTCCATTGTTTCTTGTACGTTTTTCAATTTTTTTTATTTAAAAACTCACTTACAATTTAGGTAATTAAAAAAAGTTTCTCTAGTAACTGTTTGTTTTTGTTTTTTTGCTTGTCTTTTTTAACTCAGTAAAATTTAGAATTCTGTCCCTTAATGAAGATTTCAAACCAGAAAACATTGTGGTAAGTCCAAATAAAAGTACGGTAAGTCATTTGCCTAATGTTGTACTTATAATTGCCCATACTGTTCCTCTATAAATCTACAATATTACATAGAATTTGCCAGAAAAAAATCTTGCCATCATTCCATTGTATATCATACAGAAGAACAATTAGCAGCAGTTTGTATTTAATACCTTCACTTTTAGAACTTGAGAACATTTTAAAAAAGGTTTTTTTTATTTATTTTTTTACTTTAGATTCCTGTGGTTGAAGTACAGGTAAGAAAATATCTGAACAAATAGTATTATTATAATTATTATATTTTAACTTATTATTATTATTTAAAATATAATAATAATAGTAATAGAAAATATAAGAATAGTTTTAAACATTAATTTATAAATAATAATCATAATAATAATAAAACTTCATATTGGATAAATAGTTGATATGGCTAAAAGCAGAAACATCTATCATTGCTTTCAAATTTGCTATTTTTTGTTGTTGTTGACTTTATAAAAAAAACAGTATAAGAAAGTTTAATCAATTGGTAATATGATATCCAGTCTGATCTTGTTCTCTTTAGGACCCAAAGAAAAACAGGATTAGTCAATGGTTAAATGTGACAATCAGTCAGGGGATTGCCGAGCTCTCCCTAGCTCTTTCTTCTGAGCCCATCCTGGGGGAATATTCCATCAGGATAAAAGACACATCTCATACCTTCACTGTAGAGGAATATGGTGAGAAAACCTTTTTTTTATTTCTAATATCTAAAATATGTTTTCTTATTCATTTTTAATTTACACCTATGATTTTTTTCAGTACTTCCAAGATTCGAGGTCAGCGTCGAGTTTCCCAAGGATGTTCTGTTTTCTAGTGATCAGTTTCAGGTTAAAATTTGTGGCAAGTGAGTTAAAAAAAATGTTTCCTCTATTTAAGTCAAGAACTCCAATTCTGTTAGACCTATTGCTCATACTTTTATAATTGACCGGTTAGTGACAACCACAGTTTCCAAAAGAAAGTATACCTTATACACATTTTTTTTACTTGTTTTTTCCTAAAGTGGCATTTTGATGTTTCTATATCAATTAACCTTTTTTTTGTCTTTACCGTGTGAATTATTTTTTGTCTATCATTAAATTGTATCTAATTTTCTCTTAGATACACATATGGGAAGCCAGTCCATGGGGATTTTACAGCTTCTGTTTGTTGTAAACATACTTCCTTCCATTGGTGGAGTGCCCCCGCTGAATGTGTTGATTTTACTGGAAAGGTGAGATCCCGTTGTCCAAACGTTACGATTGTGAAAAAGTATCAGATAACTGAAGAATTTCTATCTAAATCTGGTGTTAAATAATCTTCAATCGAGCTAGTTGATTGTCCTCGGTCTGTATACTCTATGAGGCCATAGGAATAGTCTAGTTTGCCCTCTGTAAGACTCGGTGCTACCATGTATCATATGGCTGCAGATTTCGATTGCGAGTATAATACCACTTTCTTTTACGCATTGGTTAGAATTAATTTCCATGTATCTGCAGAGTAATGTTTTTGTACATCATGATGCTGTCATCAAATATCTGTTCGGTTTAAAATATTTTCACAGATGAAACATCATATTAAATGGCATTTTAACAAATGTAATGGAAGAAAATATATAGGAATATTACTGAAAAGAACATTGAATAAAAATGCAAAACTATTTTGTGCAGATTTCATGGTGCATTGAGCCAAAGGATAGAGAAAACAGATTCCTCACATGGACATGTCCACATTACACCTACTGGAGCTTTCATGACCTCCTATTCTAAATCTATAAGCATTAATACAAAGTTGGTGTCCCCTCTCCCTCTGCCTTATGGAGCTATAAAAACTTTCTCTCTTTTGTGATGTCTTTGGGAATTTTTGCCAATTCGTCCAGGAGACCATTTGCAATTTGTGAGGCAAGACATTGATGTTGGTCGAGAGTGCCTGGTTTGAAATATCTATTCTAGTTCATCTCTAAGGTGTACGGTAAGGTTGAGGTCAGTAATATAACATGAGCTAGACAAGTTCTTTCACCAAAACATGATGGTACGGGCCTAGCTTTGTGCACTTGGGCACATTAATGTTAGAAAGGAAACTGATCCCACGATGTTGGAAACTGCTATTGTCAAAAATGCCTTTGTATGCTGATGCATTAACATTTCCCTTCTCTGCGAATTCCACAGCATAACCCCTCCTCCACCAAACTTTACAGCTGGGACTACGCAGTCAGAAATAAAATATCCTCCTGTTATTTGCCAAACCTAGACTCACCCATCAGATGTCAGATTTAAAAAAATGTGATATTTCCCTCCCCAGAACAGTTTTCCAATGCTCTAGCCGTGGAGGCTTTACAACACTCCATCCAACACTTGGCATTTTGTTTGGTGATGCAAGGCTTTCATTAAATTATTCTGCCATGAATCATGCTATGAAGCATCCAGAGCACGGTGTTTTTGCTGATGGTAATACCGGAGTAGGTTTGAATTTACAACTATGAAGTCAGCAGAGCACTCGATGACCCCGCTCTGTAATTTTACAATGTCTCTACTTTGAGGCTGTTTTGCTGCGTTAGCTTCAACTTCTCAATAATATCACTCAAAGATGATGGGGAAGATTTAGAACGGAAGAAATGTCAGGAACTGACTTGTTATGCAGGTGGCTCCTATTACAGGACATCACTCGTATCAGTGAACAATTCTTGTATAAATGTTACTCCTCACCAAATATTCAGTTCAATACAACTAGTCATAGGCCCAATAGAAGCCCATTAAGCCCCCATGCATCGCTGATGACACGGCAGCTGTCTGGACTTTACTTAATTTTATCATTTGTTATAGCTACAGTAAATGAATAGTTTTTTGAATCTGAGTTGTTTCTTTCACACAGTTGGACATATCGGGTTGCCATACCATTGAGGTCAAGTCTTCGCTCATTAAGCTGAATGAAAGTCTCATTGGAAGTGAGCTGAAAGGTACTGCTTCTGTTACAGAGGAAGGAACTGGTAAGTCTGACTTATCTTAGACTGTAAAGTCTGTCTACACATAAGATGGCTGTCAGCCAAACAATGGTTTGAGTGATTGTTCGTCCGGCAGCCATCTTGACCAGCCCTTCCATATGTAGAAGTGCCTGTTCGGCCCAGAGTTCCTTTATTTTCTGCCAGCCACTGCCAGGCATGCTTGGCTGCAGGTTATCCCCAGGAAAATGAAAAATTTGGAAGTCCAATGACATGTTTGCTGGATTCTTGGTTCTCCTAACTTACATTTGTCCAAGTTCCTCATACACTTATAGACTATTAGCCAAACTTGTTGAAATGTACTGGTTCAGACAACATTAGATTACTGTGCAGTCATGAGCGAACGTGCTCGGATAACATACTATCCGAGCATGCTCGCGTGTTATCTGAGTATCTTCGGTGTGCTTAGATAATATCTTCACGTTCCTGCGGCTTCATATCCTGTTAGACAGCCTCAACACATGCCTGTTTGTTAGGCAATCCCCGCATGTGTTGTAAAACAAGCAGCCGCAGAGACTCAAACATAATATTAAAGGGCGCCCAAGATACTCTGATAATACCCGAGCATGCTAGGATAACATCTTATCCGAGCACGTTCGCTCATCACTACAACTGTGCATTTAGGCCTTCAACTACAGTATGTTATTACACTGCATGGAGGTCAAACTGCAATTTGATTTTATGCACTTAATAACTTTGTGTAGCTGCACAGTAGCTTGAGAAAAGCTATATGGGTGTGCATCACTTTGTAGTTGCACCTGGGCCCCGGTGTTTTTGGGATCCCCTCTTCTGCATAAAAAAGACACTTGAAATATAAATGTCACATGGTAGATGTCGATTAGTGATGAGCAAGTATACTCGTTGCTCGGGTTTTCCTGTTCATGCTCGGGTGTCCTCCAAGTATTTTGGCGTGCGCAAAGATTTTCTTTGTGTTGACGCAGCTGCATGATTTATGGCTGCTAGACAGCCTGAATACATGTGGGGATTCCCTAACAAACAGGCAATCCTCACATGTATTCAGCATGTCCAGCAGCCGCAAATCATGCAGCTACGTCGAAACAAACTAAATCTCCGCGCCACCCAAAATACTTGGAGGACACCCGAGCATGCTCGGGAAAACCTGAGCAACGAGTATATTCGCTCATCACTAATGTCGAGATGTTTTCCACTGGGGCCAAGAGCCTCCCATTTTTGTTTCTGACTATAGATTGGGCTTTAAAGCCTCCAACTAAACTTAGGAAAAAGAAACTCTGTTCTAAGTATGAACAACTTTGGAGAAAAAGCAAGAGGCAACAGAAAGTGGCAGGATGGTGGCCAGAGGTAGGGTTCTGGTGAGAAGATGTCCAGTTTATGTGGGATGGCTCTTTGAGGAAGTCCAATCTATCTGGTTTTGAGCTCGAATGAAATACAGTAGAAGGGGACCTCAGTTGTGTAGGGTCAAAGGGACATGACTGGTTCCCCATCACCATTATGCAGTGATAGTGGGTATGCCACAATTTTAAATGGGTGGTGCCAGATAGGATTAGGAGAACTAGAAACATTTCTTGTAGTTCTATTGGTTCTGTCTATAATAATGTTCAAAATAAATGTGACAACACAAATTGCTTTCTTATAAAACACTATAAGATGTTTTTCCAAATGTTCCCTCTTTATGTAGGAGTGGAGCTATCATCAACCGGTCAAATCAGCATAAGCAATGTCATCAAAAAAGTGTCTTTTATTAAAGCTCACAACAACTACAAGCGTGGAATACCATATAGAGGTTTGGTGAGTGATTTTGTCCTCATGTTCTAGGTTTCTAAAGTCAAACTCAGTTTTTACATATTATAATATCTTATTCCAGATTAGAGTGGAAGATAATGGAGGTGTTCCTCAACCAAATATTAAAGTTTCTCTGAGTCACAGACATGATTCGGCAGGCCAGACCTTAGTGACCAATGAGAATGGTGAAGCTTTGTTTATTTTGGACACAGCCAACTGGGAATACACCATAGACCTGACGGTATGAGTATTCATGTTCATGAGCTGTAGGTGTGATTGGTGAAACGTCTTCATAGATAACGTCTGTTGATGGCTAACATACTAAATATTGAAAACAGAAATGAGATTATACATTCTTCTTGTAAAAGACCATGAAATGCTTTTTTTTCCTTAAGGCTCAAATAGACGCAAAGAAGGAACTAAAGAGTTTTGATAGATATCAAACTAAGTTTCATGAAGCTTCACTACGTGTCATTCCCTTCTACTCTCGGAGCAAGAGCTACTTGAAACTCAGTTCACTGGATCATGTTCTCCCATGTGAGGGCCATCAAGATGTCCTTGTGGAATACATCATTAGCCGATCAGAACTGAATGAGGTCAAAAAGTTATCCCTGCATTACCTGGTGAGACATGTGGACTGTATGGTTCTAATAAAAAATATTTATAGGGGAATTAATGTGACTTTTCCAGTGCCCACTGTCATCAATTGACCATCTGAAACAAAAGATGCTGAGCAAAGTCCAAGGTTTACATATGAAGCTGCACAAAAACCTGTGCATAAATCCCCTATTAACAGGTTACTGTATATTATTTTAGAAACCAAGGATATCAACAGAGTATGCCTTAAATGTATAGTAGACGCAATAGGATCCAAATCTATTTCACGCACAATCAGGGAAAAGTGGTCATAATTACAATTCTTTTATTTGTAGATTCCAACCACCCCCAAATCCACTTCCACCACATCTCCAACTTATCCCATCCACCTCGCCACCACCACTTCCATCCACCTCTTCCACATCTAGCTGAAGATGCAAAATTGAAATAAGTAAACTTAATATTTGGTGCAAATTATGGTTTATCATATTGATAAATATGAGCAACATTTTTTTATCTTTATTCTTTCATAGGCCCTTTCATAATTTCAATTTATCTATTTGATAAATTAATCTTAAAAGTTGTGCTTAGTTATTTGTCCTAATAGAATTTGGTCTGATTAGTAAGTTTCTGTAAAAGCTTTTCAGTAGCTACTTCAAGTGACCACGCAATACTACTATACAGAGCTCATGTAATGTCTCACATGAATTATTTGTTCTCAAATAATGTTACTATACAGTAATATATAGTAGCATCAGTGAAAAATTTCATCATGGGCCCCCACCTCCATATTGGTCTGATGTATAGACCTTTCTGTAGCGTTTTAGATCTCATAAAGACACATACCATGTAATAATGCTGGCAACTCCCCGTAATAATGTCCCCCGTCCTGATTCAATTTCTGTTATAATGTCCCCCATCCTAGGCACCTTCCTTGTATAATGTAGTCCTTCCTGGTATAATGTCCCTCATCCTGGGCCCCTTCTTGATGTAATGTCCCGTGTCCTGAGCTCCTTACTGTAATATTGTTCCCTATTTTGATCCCTTCCTGTATTCATGGAACCAGTCTTGGTCCTATCCTATAACAATGTCTCCCAACCTGGGTCCCTTCCTGGTATAATGTCCGTCATTATATAATGATGTTCTCCATCCTGGTATAATGTCTCCCATCCTGTTCCCCTTCATGATATAATGACCCCCATGCTAGCACCCATCCAGGGCTACTTCCTGGTGTAATGTACTCCATCATGGGCCTTTCTTGGTATAATGCCCCCCAACCTGATATATTGTTCTCCACTGTAGGCCTCTTCCTTTTATAATGTAGCCAATCCTGGGCCCCTTCCTGGTATAGTGTACATTCTGCAGTTGTTTGCCAACACATGAAAAAAAGAAGAGATTATTCTTACCATCCTCTCCCATGATGTGCGCATCCTTTTTTATTGCCTGCAGCTGGCTTTGGTGTGCCAGCCATGGGCTGTGCATGGCAATGTCACTGCCATGAGCCCTGCTTGTGACAGGCACACTGACGTCAGCTGCCAGCCTCTGTGCCACAATCCACTCCAGCTAAATGTACAGTACGTCCTCGGATGCACATCCAACTGAAATATGCACTGGCGTCAGCGGGCCTCCCTCACACATGTTACGCCTTTGGTGTTAAGTAATTCTTAATGGTTTTAGGTTACTTCAAGGATTTCCTTATAAAGTAGGAACTTGAGCAATTGCGCATTTAGCTAACCATGGCAACCAAAATCCCAAAAGATTGGGAAAAATACAGGGGAAAAAGTAACACAATTAGCAAATTGGTGGTAGAGTTGTGCAAGGTAGTCAAATGACTAAGTGAATTTAGACATTAATTTGTTATTTCCCGCTTTGAAATAACCATGTTCTTTATTTTACTTATCATTATCATAATCCAATAAGTATTATTATATTTTTTTACAGTTGGTTTCCGAAGTTTCTATTAAAGATTCCGGGACTATGGAAATTCTAACTGAAGATAGTGATAAAAGTAAGACAAGCACCTAAAAGCACGTTTGTTGCTTTTTAGGGTTCACTCACACTGCCGTATAACACGGCCAAATGCTGATTTTATGTATTTTATTGTATAGCACTCCGTTCAGTGTTATATTATGGGGCTTTGCATACATGCAAAGAATCGGCAAGAGAAAACAATAGCAGCAAGTTGCGAATGCATCCAATAATTGGATTATATGCACCCATACAAGTCTATATCTCGAATGTAATCTTAGTGCAGTCCGACATTTGTGGAATGAGACAATGGAGAAGATGGAGAAATTAAGTTATCCATCTTCTCTGCAGTTGTGCTCAGATTTTCTCATAGGAGAGAATCAGATCACATTCAGATGACACTCGGATCAAAGCATAATCGGCAGTGTGAGTGTAACCGTAAAAGAAAGTCTGCAGCTTTTTTTTTATATATGCATTTTAGCATATTTTTTATGGCAAAAACAAAATCTAGAAATACAACTAATTTAGATCCATAAGTCATAGTATACTGAGATAATCACTAGATGTCACATATGTGCGTAACCTCCCATTTTCACATCACTTAAAAAGGATCTGTCACCAGATTTCTCAATGCAAACCGTGTGCACTATTACATAGTGAGGCTGAAGAAACGGCTTAGAAATTCCATTTCAGATCGGATCGGAAATCCTGATATTTAAGGGACTGAAACAGCAACAAAACATATTTACTAAACCCTGTTTATGGGGAAACCTTTTTTAAAAAACATTTTAGTTGATGTTTAATTTTAATCTGTGTCACTATCTAAACGCAAAATTGTGAAATATTGTAATTTTCACATTGGCGCGTACAGCATTCTAAATAAACTTTTTTTTTTTAGATTATACATCTAATATACAAAATTGATTTTCAAAATTGGTATACCAGTTTCACCAGGTCCACAAATAGATCCTGTTTAAGGACATGCCTCATTCAAGCCTTAAACCATTTTTTTCCCCGCTTACACATCACAGCTTTCCAAAAATGTTCTATTTTTCCTTCAAAGTAACCATTTTACATGTTACACTTTTTGTGGGATAAGTTGTCATTTTTACTTCCACTATTTAGGGGGCAAATTTAACTAATTTTGCAATTCTGCAGTGTTCACTGTGCAAAAATAAACATGCTGATCAGTAGCACAGCTTATAATAAACTAAACTCCGCAATGAGCAATAAGTAGGATGACTTTTTTATTCAGATAAAAGTAATAACAATTGTTTGTAATTTTTTTTTTTTTTTTTTACAGATATCCAAGGAAAAGTCACCTTGAACCTCCCTATAGGTGCAGGCAATTCTAAGATTGTCTATGTACTCATTTACATTTTGCTGCCTAATGGAGAAATGTTGGCCGATGCTGCAAAATTTGACGTACTTCAATGTTTCAAGAATAAAGTAAGGTGTTTTTTTTTTCATTTCTTCACATACACAACATCTGATGAATACCTGATGAGTCAATGACTATTCAACATATTTATTAATGATGAAATAAAAGATTGGATTAATAGTGTTGCTTCTAATTTTGCAGACGTCATTTACTAGATAGAATAGTGCAGTCTATGAAAGATGTATACAAGTGACATGTTGATTTTGACAAACAGAGTGTTTGGGCATCCAAGTGGCAGATGACGTGGAGAAGTGTAAAGCTATGCATTTGAGCACTAATAACACGAAGACACCATTTGTTATAGGACTCATACTCACTTGCGAGAGACTTGATTCTGGTGCGAGTCTCATGAAAAACTGGCACTGCCGCCGGCACTGGGACCGGAGCGTGCTGCGGCATAGAAATGCATGTAGCCGCACACTCCAGTCCGAGTGCCGGCGGCAATGCCAGGTTTTCATGCGAGAGACTCGCACCAGAATCGTGCGAGTCTCTCACAAGTGAGTATGAGCCCTTAGGAGGAGTAAAACTAGGTGAGTCACTTGTAGAGAAGGATCTGGGTGCACTTGTAGATCATAGACTAAATAACAGCATGCAATGTCAATCCAGGGGCAGACATACTATTGTTGCAACCTGTTCTAATTGCACAAGGTCACAAGAGGTAAGGGGGAACATTGTCGCTTCCAAAATAAAGCGATTTGCCCTCTGATGACTGATGGATAATTAGACTGCAAGAGGCCAATATATTGTTCTTGCACAGAAGCTATGGGTTGCAGGATATTATCATGAATCAAAATCTGCATTTGAATTACAATTACCCATTTTTTCTTAATTCATAATACACTAGAGAGCAGCAGCAAGCCAGAACCATATTTTTTATTGAAAATAAAATCTTAAAGTATAAATGCATGGGACAGTGATATAAAACAACTATACAAAATATTACTGCAGCCTAATTTGGAATATGCAGTTCAGTCTGGTAATCAGTTCATAGAAAGGATGCCCTAGAGTTAGAAATGGTACATTGAAGCGCCATTGAACTGATAAGGAGCATGGTGTATCCATTATGAGGAAGGATTAAAAGAAATTAAAATGTTATCAAAAATGCTAATTAGGCTGCTCAGTGCACCCTTAGTGCAGCCAAAAAGCATAGCTCACCTTTCCGCCCTTTGATTTTCTAAGTTCCCGCCTCCCTCAATGGTGATTGACAGCCCCTACTGGCCAAGAGTGAGAACTGTCTGCGGAGAGTGCTCAGTCAAGCAAGTGCTGTTAGTCACCAGTGAGAGAGGCAGGGATATGCAAATTATGTGGTGCACTGAGACATGTGGTCACAGAAAAAGGTGATAGATCAAACACCATACGCCACAGTAGAGGTGAAAAAGATAGAGCGCCAGGATATGAACGCCAAGTAACATCTATAGATTGAGGTTCAGTCAGGTAACTGGACTGTCACTGGTCACTTTATGTTATTATCAATTTTCTTATTTAGTTGATACTTTTTTCCAGGTGTCAACCGAGTTTTCCCCAGGTAAAGTTCTTCCAGGATCAGATGTGTCTCTCCAGGTCCAGGCTGCTCCTGGATCCCTCTGTGGTCTGAGGGTGGTGGATAAGAGTGTAGTACTGATGAGACCAGAGAAAGAGCTGACTGCTAAGAAAGTGAGTGATCACATAATTTTGAGGACAGCAAGTGTGTGTACCAAACCTTTATGGTATTAGAAGCAAGGGAAGAAGGTGGTACACCTCACAAACATGATAGATTCATAGCTATGAACCAGCTATATTTCTGTATTGCTCCTATTAGCCAACTGTCATAATATTTTTAGGTACGTTTTCCCCTTTTGCAATGTTTTTGATGAAGTTGGAAACATCCATTAAGCTTCCTCAAAACTGTATTGATTAGGACATACATGGTATCTGAAAAATTCTATCTAACAAAGCAGTACAAAGTGGAACACGGTCAGAGATTAAATCTAAAAATACTAGTAAACAAAAATGGATATATGTTAGCGGCGCTAGTATAAATGGGCTGACTCCGCTGCAAGTACCACAAGACCTCTACCACAATGGAGTAAACAATAATAAATAGATCAAACAGGAGAGTACTCACGCTAAAGGATCAGACACCATAAAACATTACTGATCAATTGTGTACATAATAAATACCTGCAATATTTCTGGTAAACTCATGTGAATCTGGGTAGAATGGGGTAAATGTCTTCAAACACAATAGATGCGCTAGAAAGGTAAAAACAGCGGTTTTGAGGGCTAGGTAAATATCGTTTTAGTAATAGTTTCTGTATAGATTTTGTACTCATAAAATAGTAATAAAATAGTGAACCTTAATATGATTAAAGGAATATGATGTCAATGGAGGCATTAAGCATAGTACCTTATAGGTTTATGCAACTATATAAAAATGATAAAAGGTAATAAAAACAACTAGTAAACTAGAGTCTGCAGTCAAAAAAGAACATAGGCTATTAGTAGCAGTACTATAAAGGTGCCAGGTGCACGGTGAAAAATATATATTATAGCTAACCCATGCATGTGCTGGGGGTGCTCAGAGTCTCAAAAAGGGGCGACAGACGCCAGGTACCTGTGCACCTGTCAGTAGTTAGTAGACACCGGCAAATCCAATTGTAAGTTGTAAGTGCCGCGTTGAACGCTGTTATGAGCTCATTTTCTGCTCTACCAGTTGAGAGTTCTCCTTCCATTCTCCCTCTGGTGGTGACAGGAGGTAGTGAGGTTGGTTTAATTGGTAGTGATCTGCCACCTGGTGAGGAGGATAACGATTGGATCTCTGGAGTATCAGACTGGATATAAGACAGCTGACGCCCTATCCTGGTGCTGGTGATTCAGTCTGCTTCTCAGGTCTGTTCCAGTCTTCTCAAGTTAAGTTTGTTTTTGCTAATGTTCACACTTGCTCCTGTTGGTCAATTCAGTTTTTTGTGTGGTCAGCCAGCCCGGCTGGGCTGTGCTGAATTTCCACTCTTATTTATCTGTATTTGCTGTATTTGTATTTGCCAATTTGCTTGGGGCAGTTAGTTTTCCTCTTTTCCTGCTTTAGGCTTATTTAGCTCTCCGGTTGTGATGAGGCGTCTAGGACCAACGTAGGAACGCTCCACGACTGCTGCTAGTTGCGTGGTTAGAATCAGGGATCTGCAGTCTGCATAGTTACCAACCTCTCTGTTTTTCTGAGACTTAGCTTGTGTTATTTTTTTTTTCCTCGGCGACTCATTCATAACAGAATCACCAGCCATACCGCAGATTCTAGGGTACTCAAAAGCAGGAAAAAATTGTTTTAAAAAGGAAAAAAAAAAGAGAAAAGAGTGTCGGAATTTTTTTTTTTCCTCTTTTTCTCTGGGGCCGTAGGATTTTTTTTTTTTTTTCCTAAAGGAGATTAAGCAATTGTCTGATCGTGTGGAGCAACTTGCTGCAGAAGTACAGGGAATTTCCACCTACCTCATTCAGTCACGTGCTGCTGAGCCCAAGATTCCTACTCCTGATGTGTTTTCTGGGGATCGGTCTAAATTTCTGAATTTTAAGAATAATTGTAAATTATTTCTTGCCTTGAAGCCTAACTCATCGGGGAGCTCTGTGCAGCAGGTTAAAATTGTCATCTCCTTGCTGCGCGGCGATTCCCAGTATTGGGCGTTTTCTCTGACACCTGAAAATCCTATTCTGACTAATGTGGATGCATTTTTTCAGGCCTTGGGGTTGTTGTATGATGAACCTAATGCCGTTGATCAAGCTGAGAGAACCCTGTTGGCATTAAACAAGGGTCAGGATCCTGCAGAGTTATACTATCAAAAATTCTGAAAGTGGGCGGTCCTTACTACATGGAATGATAGTGCATTGGCAGCCCTCTTTCGGAAAGGTTTATCAGAGACTGTAAAGGATGTTATGGTGGGATTTCCTGTTCCCTCTGGTCTGGATGGCTCTATGTCATTAGCCATTCAAGTTGATCGGCGTTTACGTGAACGTAAAACTACATGGGTGGCGCTGCCACCTTTTGAACATATGTCAGAATTTATGCAATGTGATGGGGTTTTGTCTAGGGCGCAACGTCAGGAGTTTAGAAGGCGCAATAAGCTGTGTTTTTTCTGTGGAGACGCCTCTCATACTATTTCTGTCTGCCCTAAATGAGAGAAACGTTTTGCGCACACATTTGCTGTGGGCAGTGTACAACCTAAGTTCCTTTTGGCAATTACTCTGATCTGCTCCTTGTCCACGCTTTCCACTAAGGCTTTTGTGGATTCAGGAGCAGCTCTGAATCTGATGGATTTGGACTTTGCTAAACGTTGTGGTTTGTCCATGACACCTCTGCAGACGCCTATTCCTTTGAGGGGTATTGATGCGACTCCTTTGGTGGAGAATAAACCTCAGTTTTGGACACAGGTGATAATGCGAGTTGCCCCAGACCACCAAGAAAATTGTAAATTTTTAGTGCTGCATAATTTGCATGATACTATTGTTCTGGGTTTCCCCTGGTTGAAAACTCATAACCCAGATTTGGATTGGAGATCTGTGTCTGTGGTGAGTTGGGGTTGTCAGTGTGTTCTTAGGGACGCTCCTGTGTTCTCCACCTCTCCTCAGTCTCATGATATTACTGATTATCTGGCTGATTTCTCTGATGTATTTAGTGAGAGTAAGTCTGCATCTTTGCCTCCTCATAGGAGTTATGACTGTGCAATTGAGTTGATGCCTGGGTGTAAATTTCCCAAGGGTCGGCTTTTCAATTTATCTGTACCCGAACATGATGCTATGCGATCCTATATTAAGGAGTCGTTGGATAAGGGTCATAATAGACCATCCTCGTCACCTTTAGGCGCTGGTTTTTTTTTGTGGCCAAGAAAGATGGTTCATTAAGACCATGTATTGATTATCATTCCCTTAACAAGATGACGGTTAAATATCAGTACCCGTTACCTCTGATGTCTGATTTATTCTCCAGAGTTAAGAGTGCCTACTGGTTTACTAAGCTTGACCTCAGGGGGGCGTATTATCTTATTCTCATCAAGCACGGGGATGAATGGAAGACGGCGTTTAATACTCCGGAGGGACATTTTGAGTACCTGGTGATGCCTTTTGGACTCTCTAATGCCCGTCCTGTCTTCCAGTCCTTTATGAATGATATTTTCCGAGACTTTGTGGATAAGTTTTTGATCATCTATCTGGATGATATTTTGATCTTTTCTAGTGATTGGGATTCCCATGTGGAACATGTCCGAACTGTGTTCCGGATTTTGAGGGAGAATTTCCTGTTTGTTAAGGGATCGAAATGTCTCTTTGGTGTACAGAGGATTTCATTTTTGGGATTTATCTTATCTCCATCGACTATTGAAATGGACCCGGCCAAGGTACAGGCCATTTATGATTGGGTTCAGCCTACTTCTTTGAAAGCTCTTCAGAAGTTTTTTCTAATTTCTATCGTAAATTTATAGGTAATTTTTCTAGTATTGTCAAACCACTGACTGATCTGACCAAGAAGGGAGCTGATGTGCTGAATTGGTCTCCTGAAGCTGTCTCAGCATTTCAGGAGCTTAAGCGGAGATTTACTTCAGCTCCAGTTTAACGGCAACCTGATGTCTCACTTCCATTTCAAGTGGAGGTAGACGCTTCTGAGATTGGTGCAGGAGCTGTTTTGTCGCAAAAAGATCCTGTGACTTTTAAGATGAATCCCTGTGCCTTCTTTTCTCGAAAGTTCTCCCCATCTGAATGCAACTATGACGTGCGGAATCGGCAATTGTTGGCCATGAAATGGGCTTTTGAGGAGTGGAGACATTGGTTGGAGGGAGCTAAAGATCAATTTGTGGTCCTCACCGATCACAAGAATCTGACTTATCTGGAGTCGGCCAAACGCTTGAATCCTAGACAGGCTAGATGGGCCTTGTTTTTCACACGTTTTAATTTTGTGGTCTCTTTTCTTCCGGGCACTAAGAATGTTAAGGCAGACGCCCATTCTAGGAGTTTCTTTGCTGATTCTCTTAATGTGACCGAGCCTACTACTATCCTAGGTGAGGGGGTAGTTCTTTCTGCCATTTCGCCCGATTTGAGACGCGCCCTGGAGGAATTTCAGGAGGATAAACCTGAGCGTTGCCCTATGGGAAGATTGTATGTTCCTGACCAGTGGAGAAAGAGAGTGATGTCTGAAGTCCATTGCTCCGCATTGGCTGGTCATCCAGGTATTTTTGGTACCAGAGATTTGATGAGTCGGTCGTTTTAGTGGCCTGCCTTATCTCGTGATGTCAGGAATTTTGTACAATCCTGTGGGACTTGTTCTCGGTCTAAACCCTGTTCTCGTTCTAGTGGGTTGCTGATGCCCCTGCCGGTGCCCAAGAGGCCATGGACCCATATCTCAATGGATTTTATTTCTGATCTTCCTGTCTCTCAGAGAATGACTTATCTGGGTAATTTGTGATAGATTTTCGAAGATGGTCCATCTTGTACCACTCCCAAAGTTGCCATCTTCCACTGAGTTGGTACCCTTGTTTTTACAACAGGTGGTTCGGTTACACGGGATTCCTGAGAACATTGAGTCCGATAAAGGGGTCCAGTCTGTTTCCAGATTTTGGAAAGCCTTTTGTTCCAATCAGGGAATTCAGTTATCCTTCTCCTCCGCGTTTCATCCCCAGACCAATGGGCAGACTGAGAGAACAAACCAGACCCTGGAGTCTTATTTAAGATGTTTTATATCTGCTGATCAAGATGATTGGGTCTCATTTTTGCCCTTGGCCGAATTTGCGCTGAACAATAGAGCTAGCTCTGCCACTTTGATGTCACCCTTTTTCTGTAATTTTGGGTTTCATCCTCGATTCTCTTCAGGGCAAGTGGAATCTTCGTCCTGCCCAGGTATGGACACTGTGGTTGTGAGAATGCAGCAGATATGGGACCAAGTAGTGGATAAATTGTCACTCTCAGGAAAAAGCCCAGCGTTTTTCCAACCGGCATAGGACCATTGGTCCCCAGTTTAAAGTGCGTGATATGGTTTGGTTGTCATCTAAGAATATTCCTATGAAGGTTGCATCTCCAAAATTTAAGCCAAGATTTATTGGACCTTTTAAGATTTTGGAGATTCTTAATACTGTTTCTTTTCGATTGGCTTTTCCAGTTACGTTCAAAATCCATAACGTATTTCACAAATCACTGTTGAAGAGGTTTGTTGAGCCAGTAGTTCCTGTGGCGGCACCTCCTGACCCTGTATTGGTTAAAGGCAATGTGGAATATGAGGTAGAGAAAATATTGGATTCTCGTTTGGTTAGACGGAGACTCCAGTATTTGGTCAAAAGGAAGGGTTATGGCCAGAAGGATAATTCTTGGGTCTCTGCCTCTGATATTCATGCCAATTAATTGGTTCGTGCTTTTCACCGGGCCCATCCTGATCGGCCTGATGGCATGGATGAGGATTCGGTGACCCCTCCTCAAGGGGGGGTACTGTTATGAGCTCATTTTCTGGTCCACCAGTTGAGATTTTTCCTTCCGTTCTCCCTCTGGTGGTGACAAGAGGTAGTGAGGTTGGTTTAATTGGTAGTGATCTGCCTCCTGGTGAGGAGGATAACGATTGGATCTCTGGAGTATCTGACTGGATATAAGACAGCCGACACCCTATCCTTGTGCTGGTGATTAAGTCTGCTTCTCAGGTCTTGGACTCAGCTCTCTTCCAGTCTTCTCAAGTTAAGATTGTTTTTGCTAATGCTCACGCTTGCTCTTGTTGGTCAATTCAGTTTTTTGTGTGGTCAGCCAGCCCGGCTGGGCTGGGCTGAATTTCCACTCTTATTTATCTGTATTTGCCAATTTGCTTTATTTTTGTCCCTTATTAGATTGGCCTCTTTTTGCTCTGTCTCAGAATATTTCAGAGTGCTGATATAGTGGGAGAAATCTAGTGACTTCAGGGTTAATTTTGCTATCAGACGTGTTGGACATTATTTTTGGTAGGGTTTTTGGCAGATTGTAGACAGTGTCTTTCCTTTCCTGTCCTTTCTAGTTAGTTTGGCCCCATCGTTTGCTCAGCCTATTTTCCTGCCTTTGTATGTGTTTTCATCTTGTTTCACCGTCAATACATGTGGGGGCTGTCTTTCCTTTGGGGTCTGCTCTGGGGCAGTTAGCTTTCCTCTTTTCCTGCTTTAGGCTTATTTAGCTCTCCGGTTGTGACGAGGCATCTAGGACCAACGTAGGAATGCTCCACGACTGCTGCTAGTTGCGTGGCTAGAATCAGGGATCTGCAGTCTGCATAGTTACCAACCTCTCTGGTTTTCTGAGACTTAGCTTGTGTTGTTCTTTTTTTCCTCGGCGACCCATTCATAACAGAACGCGATGTGAACACGTTCAACGCGGCACACCGCGCTCCAGCTAAGCACACCCAGGGAGCTTGTCACCGGCCAGGACAACGCTCCAGGATTTGCCGCCACCTTGGAAGGTTTTTTCCAGCCGAACCACAAGTTAAGTACAATTGGATTTGCCACTTACAACTTACAATTGGATTACTCACTACTGACAGGAGCGCAGGTACCTGGCGTCTGTCGCCCCTTTTAGAGACTCTGAGCACCCCCAGCACATGCATGGGTTAGCTATACTATATATTTTTCACCGCGCAACCTCTAAAAACCCCCTCATTGGTGGTTACACCCTGGCACCTTTATAGTACTGCTACTAATAGCCTATGTCCTTTTTTTACTCTACTTTTGCTAGTTACTTTTATTACCTTTTAACATTTTTATATAGTTGCATAAACCTATAAGGTACTATGCTTAATGCCTCCATTGACATCATATTCCTTTGCTCATATTAAGGTTCACTATTTTATTATTATTTTATGAGTACAAAATCTATACAGAAATTATTACTAAAACGATATTTTCCTAGCTTTCAAAACCGCTGTTTTTACCTTTCTAGCGCATCTATTGTGTTTGAAGACATTTACCCCATTCTACCCAGATTCACATGAGTTTACCAAAAATATTGCAGGTATTTATTATGTACACAATTGATCAGTAATGTTTTATGGTGTCTGATCCTTTAGCGCGAGTACTCTCCTGTTTGATTTAAAAATACTAGTACATACTAATTAATATATGAGATATCACACCATCAGTCCCTCAGCAAATCACCACCAAAAGAAGGTCCAGTATTGGAAAGACATATAATAATATGATATACTATATGTAACGCATCCCTGCATGGACCCTCTGCCTCCTCCGGCAGGGACTTTGACATGTTCACCAACATGGCCATTCGGTGGCATCTCCCTGTACTGCTGTGGTACCCTGCCTCCAGGACCTGCACATGGCGTGCAGGTATCCCAACAGTGCACCTAGTGAGCTTGGGCACTCATGCTTCTGTGGCACCCCTGAGGGTTCTGTCGCCACAGAGGTACTGCATCTACTCCTGAGGTGTGGCACCCCACCATCCAGGTAAGGTGGAGACACCTGACCACACTCCAACACCTGCATCCCTCACAACATAGTAGTGTAGCAAAGCACCCTTTGGTGGCTCCCTGCTTGGAACACGAAGCGTGCCGGGAGGCGGGTGGAGTTTAGTTTGCACCAAAAGAGCGGGAAGAGTTTACGATTGAGTGAGTCAGTCAGACAGATGGAGTCTGTGAGAGAAGATCCCCTGAGTGGGATGGATGAAGGAAGTACTGCAGCCGATCTCAGTGACCTGGGTCCGCTGGCACAGGAAAGGAACATTGATAGAAAGCCTGACTCTCCATAAGAAGGAAAGGATTAGTACGGAATGTGAGGAGAGGAAGAGAACTAAGGATTAGGGTTAGAGGAGAACCCTTCCCAAGTTCTAAGCGCAAGGCCGGGGTCCAGTCCCCGAGGTTGTATGGATACTAATGGTCCTGCAGCAGACACCGGAGGAATAGAAGTTGGCACCATTTTATTCCCACACAAGACTTGGGGGCACAACAGCAACGTGAGCCGGGACTAGGTAGTAAGGAGTCCCCAAAGCAGGCTACAGCGTACAAGTAGAGTTCATAGGAACATTTGACAGGAGGAACTCCAGTGTAACTCAGTACTGTGAGTACTTCACTAAAGGCGTAGTAAGGGAGACGTTCAGAAAAGGCACATGTTGGCGGAGTGTTGGAAAGGAGTACTTCATCTTGCCTGGAAGTTGGCTGAGCTCCTGACCCAGAGGACACAGCATGGATGCGGGCTCTTGTGCCACAACAGACTGTGAGTAAAGCTTTGGAACTACATGCCCTGGTGTCCTCCACTTATTCCTGCGTCAACCAGCTCAACACTGCTACATCCCCTTGCGCCTGACACTACACCATCTATGAGTCACTTCACCTACTCTGCCCTGGGACTACAGCCCTGCCTGTGGAGGGCTATAACATCATTGCTGCATTACACCATCTGTCCCAGAGGATGTCTGCAGCGTCGGCTTAACATCTTTGCCGAACACCACAGGTGGCGTCACGAATCACTCAAACTTTATTTCATCACTCAATCCTCTTTTACATGGGTGCCCAGGGCCACGGACCGGGTCACCGCTGCTGTGACATTCCCCTCTGAAGGACCGGCCCGGTACCGAGTACCCCACAGCCCTGGGAGGGCGACCCACTTCCTGCTTGTTAAAGGGTCAGTGCGCACACTCTGGATTAGCCCCTAGCCAATACCTGGGAGGTACCTAGTACCTAAGTCATCATCCCCTGTAAGGAGGTGCCTGAACAACACCTTCTTTAGTGTTTAGCTTGATTTTGTTCCCGCTAGTTTGTTGTGAGGTCTCTGAACCTATTCCTAAACCTGCGCTAGTCTGAACCTAAACCTATCCTGAACCTGTCCTAGTCCGAGCCTGAATCTATTGCTTAATCTGTTTTGCCTGAACCTAATCCTGAATTCTGAATCCACTTAGTCTTGACCTGGACCTGAATATTGTCTTGAACCCTGAACTGCCTTATCTTATCCTAAACACTGTATCGTCCTGGATGAACCTGGACCTAATGCTGAACTCGACTTGTCTAAATCAGAACTTAAAGGGGTTGTCCACTACTAGGACAACCACTTCTTAATCAAAATGTTTGGCCCACATAAAATAATAAAGCATATACTCCCCTCCTGTGCCACGCCATTCCCGTTTTGTCGGTGGTCACTCTCCCTGGGGCTCTTGTGCGGTGTTGTGACAGATGACACCAGCGCCCAAATAGAGTTGGCATTATTGTCTCAGCCTTCAGACAAATCGAACATGAAGAGGATATACAGGATGCAGCTGATCTCAGAATTCCTCTTCATGTTCAATTTGTCTGAAGAGAGGGTCAATGACACTGGCGCAGATTGGGCACAGGCATCACAAATCACAACACAGCACGAGAGCCCCTGGGGACAGCAACTGCCGACATGGGGGGTGAGTATAAGCCCCGGGAACAGAGCCTGCACGGGGGTGAGTATAAGCTTTATTATTTTTGGGGGACCAAGCAAGAGGTATGAGAAGAAGTTGACCAAGTAGTGGACAACTTCTGTAGTCCTGAGTTCGTCCCGTCTGAGCATCAGTTCTGTCCAAGCCCAATCCTGTTCCATCTGAACAGGTTCCAACATCCAGGATACCTATAATTCAGAATCCTGTCCTGCCAGTGACTCCGAGAACCAGTGTTCCTCTTTTCTAGTGTAGGAGCGGGAGCAGAGAGGGACCGCAAAGCGGTACCGCGGAGCAAGGGACGAGAGCAGGCAGACAGAGAAGACACAAGGATGCACACAGCAGGGAAAGGAAACCACAGACAAGGTCAGGTACAGGATCTAGGATACAAGAATGAGTATGAAGCCCTCAGGAAGTCTAGAAACAAGACACTCAAAGCACAGAGACAGGTCTGGGTATGCAGCACCCATAGAATGCAGAAACAGGACAGGACCTGGCACCTCAGTAGCAAACCACTGACTGAGGAAAATAGTTGTTCAGGCAGCCTTCAATGGGTGAAGCTCCCTTAAGTACCTAAGGCCTCTTGGCAATTGGCTGGGGACACACTGACTCAATAAGAACCAGGGAGTGCCGGTGCCACTCCCCTGTGCACACAGCCAGGAAATATGTAGAGAGCAGGCAAAAGACAAGAGGTACACAGCATGGAGCCGACAGAAGACAGAACTCACAGCATGGCCCGGAGTAGTGAGTAAGTTGGTGTGTAAGGCAGGTGGGGGATGGGAGGCCATGCAGTGATGCCGGCAGGGTTGTTACACAGTGTTATTGTATAATTTTGGCTTAAAGCTTTCCTGTTCTTTCAAGTTACTTTTCAGAATAATGTATTTCTGGCTATTGAATGTATTGTATCCTGCATTTACCATCAGTTTTCCTCATCTGTAGACTCCGTCTCTAATTTTCAGTTGTCTATGAGCTAGTGGTCAGAGGTTAGCTGCTATGATTTCTCCAGTACACGGCACACAGAGACATTAATAATTCCTATTCTCTTGTATCTCTGTAGCACATGTTCAGAACCAATAGTTGCATGGAGGACATTACACAGCAGTACTGAGCAGTGTAGCTGAAAATCAAGCACTGGGGTAAAATAAATCCTTTCTAAAAAGCAAAGATAGGAACTGTGTTTGTTTCCCTGCCTTTGTTTTAGGGTATGCTCACACTATTCTCATACAGGACAGAGGGGAGATTAGGAGGCATTTACATGACATTGGACTTCAAACCAGTCTGGCTACTGGTGATCCATTGACTCCACACCACCACCCTTAAAGACTATCATGGTGCAGAGCAAGACTATCATGGTGAATAGAAAGACGGCACTAGATGTCTATCCTCTTCAGCAGTTGATTACGCTTTTGTCCCGGACACAACTATAGCCAGAGATAGTTCTTTCTGAAGACCACAAAGGCACCATGAAGAGGCCTTCAGAAAGGAACTTCACTCCGGTCCTACCCTCAGTATTATAGTAACTGGTGACATAATGCACAGTAGCCGTAGACCCCTCTAATCTTCATTGTAGGTATTCTATCACTTTGATTTGGTCATTACAATAATTTGATCGTAGAACAAGTCATACATCCATTTCTCCAAAGTATTCCAGGAGCCGTTTTTCTACACTACAAGAAATGGCAATACAAGAAGACAAGTAGACACGTGGTTGTGCACTAGGATTCTATTCAAGATGTTGTTTATGTCCAAACTACTAACATTTTCTTTACATTTTTTAAAAGGTTTTTGACCTCTTCGCCTCCATTCATCCTGGAGGGTATGACTATCGTATCCAGGAACATGAATCTGGATGTGAATATGGAATACTTATTGACTCACCTCCCTTCTTTTCTGAAGACATCAGTAGCCAGGAAAATAGTGGCAGTGTGGATGTATACAGTGTATTTAAGGTAAAACATTATACGAGGAAAGCTACATTTCATAAAAGTGTCTTTCTTTATACATATCTAAAAGCACAGTGAAAGGACCAAAAAGAATTATGGAGTCAAAAGAAAACCTTGCCCCTAAAATAGTGCATGCCATAGTTATACTGTCCACAACTCTCTAATAGACAACACATATTTTACAGATCTAAAGCAGGAAAGTGTTGTAGTTATGCAGGGCCGGCCCGAGAGATTACGGCGCCCTAGGTGAAACTATTTTGTTGCGCCCCTACTATTCTTGGCAGTAGATGAAAACTTGGGATATAAATTTAGGAGCAAAATAAACCACAACAACAATGATTAATTAACTCTCTCCTAACTCTTTAATCTTCTGAGAAGTTGTATAGGACAAATATATACAAAGTAATCAATAACACAAAACAAAAACGAACATAGGTAATTAAAATGTTTGTTTCCTTGCATTTTTTTTTTGAAAAGGATGACACTAAGTCACCGAGATTAATTTGTTTAGCAACTTCAGATTCTATCGAAATTGTTGCCAACCCAACCAATCTCTCTTGCGTCATATTTGCCCTTAAATATGTTTTAATTAGCTTTAGTTTTGAGAAGCTTCTCTCTCCTGAGGCCACGGACACAGGCAGAGTCAAAAGAATTCTTAGAGCCACCACCAGGTTGGGGACACTTTCTTTCAAGTCAGATTTAAGCAAAAGTTCAAGAACGTCTTTTGGTGATGAATCTTCTGGAACACGTCTTGACATTGCCTGCAGTTCACCACAGCTCTATGGCATTGATGTCTTTTACTTCGTTGGGATGTAATAAAAGAGACTACACATTATCAGGTGCAAAACAAACCCATTTACTCAACATAAAAGTAATCTGAAGCAAGAAAGAGAATATGCATTAGAGAACAATGTGCATGAGAAGCATACTTTCATTTGTAAGAAAATCTGCCTTATTTATATGAAATATATCCACAAACCTTCCTCTATCCATTCATAAAACAAGCTAAAGAAACAATAGTAATGACTAAAAACATTAAATACCAACCTTATAAAGTGTGATGTGTTCGGGACCAATGAGCCTGAGAAGCCAGCACACAGCTATATCTTCCTTCCTGAAGCTCTGCTCTGCAGACCAACTGTGGTATCAGGTTTCACACAGCAGCTAGAGCCAGGAGACTATCTAGAGGGAGGGGGTTTCCTGAAAATCTGGTGAGAAGGGAGAAATGAAAGTAGAAGAGCTGCGCCTGTCAGATCCATTGTTCCTGACGGAGGGTTAAGTATACGTATTTTTTTCTCTCGGGCGCCCCCTTAGTGTAGTGTGTGCTAAGTGTGCATTTTTGGTTGTTTGCTTTGCTTTGCCAACATTTGAAAACTTAGGAGCAAAATAAACGTGCGGGATCAAACACCTGTCAGCAGGCGATGCAAACGACTCACGTCCGTAGTTTGGCGCCTCCTTTCTGTGCGTAAATTGAAGCTCAACGGTTTTTCTTTTAAATTTATGGTAAAAAAAAATTTATGTACACTTTTCTTTCCATCCCTAAAACTTTTTGCCTTTTGAAAAGATTTTTTACAATTTTTTTTATTTTTTCTCTGGCGCCCCCTTTGGGTCAGCGCCCTAGGCGGCCGCCTAGTTCGCCTATACGTTCGGGCCGGCCCTGTAGTTGTGATTGCAGACTATTGAAAGATCACTTCAATTTTCAAGCGAAAAATAATTGCAAGCACTGTTATAGGTGAAAGAAACTATATTCCAAAAAAAAAAAACCCCAAGCTCAAGTGTACAAAGTGAGCCAATGCTTTTAAGAAATGAGAGCTCAATATTGGTCCTCAATCCTCATGAATATGACAGACAAGCTGTACAGAGTCTCACTGAGTCACTCCATCTGCTGCAATATGGTGCATTCATACAACTTGATAATTAAGGTCAATCTTCCAAGAATAAGTACTCATTATGGGAAATAATTTTATAATACTACATGTGATATAGTATGCCTCTGTGTCAGTGCTTGCTCTTCCTATCTCTACTTCTGTCGCCAGGTGGCACTACGACCTTGTTACGGGTGATGCAAGGAGATTATTCTAGTTTTGTGTATTCTGGTGCTATTCTTTCTGTATTTACTTATGGTACTTATTTTATATGTTTATTATGCTTTGCTTATATAGCGCTATCATATTTCATAATCATCGCTGTCTCCATTGGGACTCATAATCTAGATTCACTATCAGTATGTCTTTGGAATGTGGAAGGAAACCGGAGAACCTGGAGGAAACCCACGCAAACACGGGGAGAACATACACACTCCTAGCAGATGTTGTCCTTGGTGGTATTTGAACCCAGGACCCCAGCGCTGCAAAGCTGTAGTGCTAACCATTGAGACACCATACTGGGAGATCATGAGTTAACTTATTAGTGTTTGCTTCCTCCTGAGTGGCCTGGATTGGTCTGCAAGCTATTTAAGCTCCTGAAATCCTGCTTTCCACTGCCAGTTTTAATTTGACTTGCTGCAAAAAAAACTTCTCTGTGTCCTGCTTTGTCTCCCTGTAGAAATTCCTGCTTTTGACAGCGGCTTGTTTTTGACTACTCTTTTGCCTTGTGATTTTGTCCCTTTACTGACCTCCTGGTTCTGACCTGGCTCCCAGACAATAATTCTTCCCAACTGGCACCACAGAATGGCAGCTAACTTCATAGCTCCAACCTGGGGGTCTCTGTTAAGTCCAGATCCCCATAAAGGGGTTAAAGGGTAATGACCAGGTATCTGGAAAATAGAGTAGCTAATGCCAAGCCTACTTGTAGTCGTCCTTTTTAGTGCTTTCAAATGACCACAAACAGTGCTCCTATTACAGCCTCAAGCCCGCATATTTCCCTGAACATGATGGCTGATTTTATCAGCTATCATGTGCCTTTAACAGGAGCGACTATTGACATTTGGCTCAAACTCTATCAGTGTTTGTTCCGAGTGTCCCCTTAGTGTGACTGTATCACAGGTGCAGAGATGACGGAGAACTTAATTTCTCCATCTTCTCCATTGTCTCAGTGTTCGCAGTACTCTGACTGCGCTCTGATGACATTCCAGTGCAGTCCAATGTTTCACACTCACCCATAGACTTGTATGGGTGCGCATTGTCCGATTATTGGATGCTGCAATTGGATCACCCCCAGGGCAAGTGGGGTTCTTACTCGGCACCGGGCCGATCTCTTAAAGGGGATGTGTCATGGTGGCAGTGACCCGGTCCATGGCCCTGGGTGTCCATGTAAAATAGGTGGAATAAAGTTTATGTGTAGATAAGTTTGTAACGCCACCTGTGGTATCTGGCCAGAAGGGGACCAGCGCTGCAGTGCAGATCCTCTGGGACAGATGGTGGGATGCAGCAGAGATGTAATAGCTCTCCACAGGCAGAGCTGTAGTCCCAAGGCTGTGGTAGTAGGTGTTGAGGTAGATGGTGTAGTGTTTAGGCACAGAGATGTAGCAGTGCTGAGTAGGTGACGCAGGAAGAAGGCAGAGACACAGCTGAATGCAGTTCCAAAGTTTACTCATGTTTCTGGCATAGACAGGTGCCCGCTTCAGTGCCGTGTCCTCCGGGTGAGGGGCTCAGCCAACTCCCAGGTAGCTGGAGTACACCCTTCCAGCACTCCCTTCCGTGTGCCCTTTCTGAACGTCTCCTTACTAGTGCTAATCTGAAGTACTTGCAGTTATGAATTACACTTAAGTTCCTCTTTCTTGCTGTTACTTAGAACTCCACCAGCATGACAGACAGTTGTAGCCTACTTCAGGGACTCCTTACAATCATGTCTCGGCTCACACACATTACTGCTGTGTTGTCGAATCTTAGGTGGGAATAAAGTGGTCACAACTTCTATTCCTCCAGTTTCTGCTGTAGAGCCATTAGCATTCACACAGCCTCGGATACCGGCGCCCGGCCTTTGGTGCATAAACTTAGGGAAGGGATCTGCTCTAGCCTAGTCCCCAGCTCTCTCCTCCTCATGTCCCATCCTTTTCTATCTTTCTTCTGAAGAACTGATCTTTCTCTTCCTTTCCTTACCAGCAGCTCCAGCTCACAGGAGGCTGCTGCAAATACGTCTTCTCACTCCATCCCTCTCTGGGGATCTGCTGCTCTAACTTCCTGTCAGCTTTCTCCTCTTTAGTGCCAGCTAAGCTCCACCCACCTCCCAGCACCCTTCATGAACCAAGCAGGTGCCATAGAGGGTTCTCTGCTGTTCTAAGGTTTCCGTGCTGGGTGCAGGTGCTGGAGTCTGGTCAGGTGTCCCCATCTTAACTGGGCAGTGGGATACTATACCTCAGGAGGTGGTGCAGTACCTCTGTGGTGACTGAACCCTCAGGGGTGCCACACAATTGTTTTCTCCTGCCGAATCAGCATGAAAAAAAAATTGCAGCTCTGCACTGCCCCATAGTATATTATTATTATTTTATATAGCACCATTGATTCCTTGGTGCTGTACAAGAGAAGGGGTTACATACAAAGTACAGATATCACTTACAGTAAACAAACAATCACAGACTGATATATAGGGGAGAGAGGACTCTGCCCTTTCAGGCTTACATTCTACAGGATGGTGGGGAAGGAGACAGTAGGTTGGGGGGTTGCAGCAGCTCCAGTGATGGTGAGACTGAAGCTCCAGTAGTGGTGAGGAGGCAGCGGGGTCATTGCAGGCTGTAAGCTTTCCTGAAGAGATGGGTTTTCAGGTTCTGTCTGAATGATCCGATTGTGGTTGATAGTCGGACGTGTTGGGGCAAAGAATTCCAGAGGATGGGGGCTATTTGGGAGAAGTCTTGGAGGCGTTTGGGTGAGGAGCAAATAAGTGTGGAGGAGAGAAGGATGTCTTGAGAGGATTGGAGATTACGTGAGGGAAGATATCGGGAGATATATGGTGGAGACAGGTTATAGATGACCTTGTAGGTCAGTATTAGTAATTTGAATTGGATATGCTGAGGGAATGGGAGCCAGTGAAGAGATTTGCAGAGGGGAGAAGTGGAGGAGTAGCAAGGAGAGAGATGAATTAGTCGGGCGGCAGAGTTAAGGATGGACTGGAGAGGTGCGAGGGTGTTAGCAGGGAGGCCACAGAAAAAGATGTTGCTATAGTCGAGGCGGGAGATGATGAGGGCATGTACAAGCATTTTAGTAGAATGAGGGTTGAGGAAGGGACGGATTCTGGAAATATTTTTGAGCTGGAGGCGACAGGAGGTGGAGAGAGCTTGGATGTGTGGTTTGAAGGACAGGGCAGAGTTAAGGGTTACTCCGAGGCAGCAGACCTCTGCTATGGAAGAAAGCGTGATGTTGTCAATTGTTATAGATAGGTTGGATAAGGAAGATCTGTGAGATGGGGGAAACATGATCACTTCAGATTTGTCCACATTGAGTTTGAGGAAGCGAGAGAAGAAGGAGGATATGGCTGATAGACACTCTGGGATTCTGGACAGCAGAGAGGTGACGTCTGGGCCAGAGAGGTAGATCTGAGTATCATCGACATACAGGAGGTACTGGAATCCATGGGACTTTATGAGTTGCCCCAGGCCAAGTGTATAGATTGAGAAGAGTAGGGGTCCTAGAACAGAGCCTTGGGGGACTCCAACAGAGACAGGGTGGTATATAACATAGGTCTCTGCTATCAGATAAAACATCAGACAGCACTCAGCTATGTTATATGCTAGTGTGAGTGAGACCTTATAATAATCATAATTTTAATTAAATACATTTCATAGCAGATTCTGCTTAAAAACAGCAGCAAGAATCAGCCAGTATCCTTGCAGTTGGCATCTTATCTCTGTAGGAGACAGAGCATCCTACCTTATCCAGAGCTTCTCCTATATCTAACACTGGAGGTTGTAATGTGATTGAACTGTGCCGCTTTTCCTACTGGAATCTAATAGATGAAGCAGAACACACTGTCTCATATGTGTAGCTCATAGCAGGAACCATGTTACTATTTAGAAGCAGAATCTTCTATATACTGTATGCATTTAGAAAACCTACCATTGTGCATGCTCCTTCACTATAATCCTTTCTTAAAGCACCACTCCAGCATTTTTTTTATCTCAGCGCTGGAGTGGTGCTACTAGTCTAGGTTCCCTGCCCCTAGTTTTACACTTACCAGCCTCTGTCTTCAACTGCTCTTGTCCCGATCTGCCATCTTGTGTGCAAATTTCTGACTGATGGGAAGGAAGTCAGCGGGGATGGTCACAAGCTCTCAATGCAAGTCTATGAGAGCCTCGTTTCAGCATTGTTCCGTCTCTCATAGACTTACATTGAGTTGTGACTTGTGGATTGCCCAACAAACTCTGGAGTGATCTGACAGGTCACAAACTGAGGGAGACACTCAGGAGCAGCGCTGATAAAAGATGAAGATGGTGGTTGGGGAGAATGAGTAAGAACAGGGAACTTAGATTAGTTGCATGACTCCAGCTCTGTAATAATAAAAAAAATATGCTGAAGTGGAGCTTTAATACAATTTTGAGTGCACTTTGAATGACTTTTAAAGGGGTATTCCCATCAACAAGATCCTATCCCAATATGTAGTACATATAATAATAATATCAGCAAATACCTCCAATTAGGAATGTAGTATAGTTTTTCTGATTTGCTGTCTCTTTCCTTCTGTGCAGGCATTGCAGGACCTTAGGAATCCATGGTTACGACCACTAGCAACTAGCTACCTGTCAGTTCATCACCATGGATACCTAAGGTCCTGCAATGCCCTGCACATGAGGAAAGAGACATAGTGAATCAGAAGAACTATACTACATTTGAAATTGGAGGAATTTGCTAACATTATTATTATCATTACACCTACTACTTATTGGGATAGGATCTTGGAGATTGGAATACTCCTATAAGTATTAAAATAAATTTGCATCCAAAGAGTAACTACATTGCTTAAAAAACATTTTCACATTTTTGATGAATTCACATTAATTTGGATTTCCTCATAGGCTCTAAGCTTAAAAATAGTTACAAGTGCAGATATTAGGAAGTCTCCACAATGTGATGAAGAACATTCATATATCATGAGGACAATGGTAGATTTAGAAGGTAAGTTCACTATAGTTATGATTTTCTGAGCAAAACCTTTATAATGAAATTAAAGAAGAAATGGAGGCTATATGTTTGTTCTTACTATTATTATACAGTAATACATTTTATTGATTATTCTAAAATATAAATTAACCTTTTAACCAGTTTCAAGATTTCTCTTTGCTGTCAATGAATGGAAGCATTCTTCTTTATTATAGATGTTGACATCCTGATAACCAGGGGTAAGTTCAGGATTGAAATGTAGGAGGAACAAAGAGGTAGAAAAATATTGATGTACAACGTGTTACATCAAGTTAGTTGTATTTGTCTACACTCTTCACCACTCCATTAAAGAGAACCTGACTGGCCCCCATAGCAACCAGATCACCACTATTTGTATAATTCTGTAAAAATTCCATCCCTAGATATTAGGAGATTGTCGTGTTTTGAGGTGGTGGTAGAATGTGGTACGTGACCCGTGGACCAAGGCAAGAAAGATTCTCCGCTCACTCGGAATTGTTCGTAGCGGAAACATTTTATTATTCGTGAAGGCAAACATAAACAAGGTTGCTTTGCCAAACAGCCGTAAAGGCGCGGGAGCGCCACGTGAAGCCAAGACAGCACACCCTCTAAGAAGTCTTTCCTTCTTGAGACATAATATTCCTTTGCTCACAACAACCAAACAACTTAGTGATAAAGAGACCCTGGCGCCGTCGAAACGTCTAACTTTGTCACACATTTTCACAGCAGCCTTGTTTATGCTTGCCTTCACGGATAATAAAAATGTTTCAACACTGAACAATTCAAAGTGTGGAGTGAATCTTTCCTGCCTAAGGCTGGTTTCACATTAGTGCTTTTTAAGCGCACGCACGGCCGGGGGTAGCTCCGCCCCCGAGCCGGCTCTCTGTCCGGCGTGCCCGCCCCTTGCTTGTAGCGCCGCCTCCTAGCGCACAGCGGCGCCTGCGAACGGCGCACCCTATCTTTAGCATAGGGTGCGCAGATCGTGCGCAGGCCGTGCGCTAGTTGCGCTTTGACCTGCGCTGCGCACTTTTGACGGTGCGCCGTGCGCGCCAAAATCAAACTTTTCGGAAAAAAAGCAAAAATTGGAGCAGCAATTTGTTTGCATTTTTCTGAAGTCGTAGTTTGGTAGCTAAAAGTAATTTCTTTCAGTACATGGTCTCCATGTAGGCCAAGCTTCATTCATGTGATTCCAGGAAGAATAACAGAGGGCGATTCCAACAGAAAATTCTGTAAAGATGCTGTACAAGTCATTGGTGCTTGTTAACTCATTAGTAATACTATACAAAGAATTGCTAAGACACGTCAGGAAAGATGACTTATCCTCTTTCAATCCGTTGACTCACAGGACATGTCTTCTTTGAATGAAGTTTTACTCTTTACCTTTCTTCTCCTTCTGGTCCAGACCACTATTATAACTTCTCCTGACCACTGAAGAGTTTTCTGCTAGAACATCCTTAATCCATTACTTCTGTAGACATCCACAGCCTTTATGGGAATACAAATAGATTCATACACCCAAATATATTCAGACCTCAGACCGAAAATTATTTCAGACGCAAGACCATACTCCTAAATACATTTTGACCCCATACTACACCTTAACTTAATTAAAGGGAATGTGTTAGCAGTTTTTTGCTACGTAAACTGACAAAAGCAAACTTTAGAGACAGAAACCCTAATTCCTGAACTATATCACATAGTGCAACAGTTATGATTCAATCACAGTTTTATCTGGTCTAAATTTAGCAGTGCTCGGAATGCTGAGCTGTGTGTTACCCCGCCCACAGCACTGATTGACAGCTTTCTGTGTTCACTGTATATTGGCGGAAACTTACTAATCAGTAGTGGGGGGGCATGGTTGGATCAGGAGGCATGCGCCTAGTACTCTAGAGATAATCTACAACTGATAAAACACAGAATTTATTAAAACAGCAAAACACCAGAGTAATAAGTGAAACATCCCTGCAATCAGATTTTACGCCCCTACATCATGGCGTGCTCAGATTACGTAACCAAAACTTGATGAGAGATTCCCTTTAAGACCACAGACTAAATCCCTAACTCAATTCTGACCCTAGATGACAGTGTAAATTAATGGAGATACCAGACCAGACACCTAAATCCATACTGTAGGGATTATTTCTTGACAATCTTATCCTCCTCGCTCCTGACTACTTTTCAACTCCAGATGTCCTGATGCTGAATATTTAGTACCTTATGGGTGAGCTGACACAGGAGTAAAGCTAAGGATTGAGTAATGTAGATATACAGTGGGGTCTGAATTAGGGCTACATTTTTTCATGTAGTTCAATATATAGCGATTAAACATACTGGCCATGTGGTCTACGGGGGCAACTGCCCCTATTGCCTTACACCCAAACTTTATCCCGGCTGAGAACCTATCTTTGTCTAGTTCTTCTCACATATGTGTAGTGTCTCTATAGATACCTGTCAATAGCCAGGGGTCTGTGAATACTGATCATTACTGCAATTATGGTCAAGCAGCATCTTTCCTGGTGGAAACTAAGAGAAGCCAATGGCGGAGAAAGTGGCATCTCCACTATGAGCAGTACAGGATGTGACGGGGTATACGACAGAGCAAGAAGGGACAACAGGCCGAGGGACGATCCAACGAGATTTATTAAGGCAGGGAGCATACAACATCAAATATCCTTAATGTTCTTGGAGTCCATGAGAAGTCCACACAATGGAAACAAATCCGGGCACCTCACGATAGTCCTTGTGCCAGATACGATAACAATAATCCTTGCAATAGTCCACAGGATTCCACACAATCCCACGGACGTCACAAGCTGGCCTCAACTCAGTTCGTGACTCCTTCCACATCCACACTCAAATCACAACGGATCTTAAAAGAAGAATGTATTGTCAGGGCTCCTGGGATCAGGAGACATGGTTAATTTACAGCAACTACAACCAGAGAAAAGTTAAATGACATATTATACAAAATACAGGACAGGGCAAAACTACAAATCATGACACAGGAACCAAGAAAAATAAATATTCAGCCTGATGTCCTAGAGCAATAATCCTTAATAAAATGACTCACCTACATCTGTTTCTATATATTGTTCTGTAGGATGTGGTGTGAAATGTTATTTTTAGCTATTTTTCATATGCTTTTTTATCCTTGTGTGTATGTTTTTCTAAGACTCTGATGAACTTGATAGTGCACATGATGGGGAAGATAACGTCATAAATTCACGAGAGCCAAAAGAAATTGAAAAATTACGAATATATTTCCCCGAAACCTGGATTTGGGAACTTGTGGCTACTGGGTAAGTTTTATAGTTTTATACTAAAGTCTTTATGAAAAACTACTTTTAATAATATATCAGGTATTGACAAGATAAGGAAACTGTTCTGTCTCCACATAAGGCAAATGGAGGTTTAGCTGAGTGATAAAGGGGCTGTGAGAATCCTTACCTCCGTTTCCTAGATGGGGAGCAGACAGGACCATTTGTATGCTCAATGTCCGTAGACTTGAATGCAGAACCACAGTCTTGGTAGAATTCAAATCTTGGTTAATTAGAACCTGAATAGAGCACAATACTTGTGGGTACAATACAGTAACTTTCTCTGAAGTCGCTGGCACAGGTTGCAGTTGTCTGCTGATGTTTGGTGGTGGTCAGAAATTGATGCCTTCATAAGACCAGTAAATGTGTGTCTTGTCTCACAGCATGAATAAAAGAAAATGGCTGCTGAGAGCAAGTGAACTGCAGTGAAGACACACCCATATGAATACTAAGGGTATGGGCACACGTTGCGGATTTGCCCCTGCGGTTCCGCTGCAGATCCACAAGTGATTTACAGTATAATGCTATTCTATGGGAAAAAAAAAAAAAAAGATGTGCACATGCACATGTTTTTTTCCGCAGCATGTCGGATTCCGCAGCGTTTTTACACCCATTCCATTATAGGAATCCGCAGGTGTAAAAACGCATGCCAAATCCGCTCTAAATCCGCAATAAATCCGCAGGAAATCCGCATAAAAAACGTGTGGATTTTGACCTGCGGATTCTGACAAAAAAAGCATATTCCGCGCAGAAAATTCTGCACACGAATCCACAATGTGTGCACATACCCTGAATTAGAAGTACAGATATAATGATGAACCAATATTGGCCAGCATATGGCGCATAGCAATATGTCTAACAATAGTAATACACCTAGTTTATCTGGATGTGACACAACCAATAAAAACCCCTTCTGCACCTTTACAGCCTTCATCTACTCATAATGCAGAACACTGACTCCTGGCAGTCGGACACCCACTGATCAGGATAATACACCAGTTATATGTCTTCTGAATTTCTGCAAGGAAACTTTTTTTAAACAATTCCTAAAATATTACTGCACAAATCTATTTATATTCTTGTTTTATCTAGAGATTCTGGCAGAACTGAAATCCACCATAAAGCTCCAGATACCATCACTGACTGGAAAGCAGGAGCCATTTGTATGGGACCCAGTGGATTTGGACTTTCTCCTTCATCATCCCTACGAGTCTTCCAACCATTCTTTGTGGATCTTACCCTCCCATACTCTGTTGTTCGAGGAGAGACCTTTACCCTGAAAGCTTTAGTCTTTAACTACCTGAAACAATGTATAAAGGTAATTAATGTGACGATGTATAAGGTATAACTTGTTCTCTTAAAAGTGGTTAATCATGTCAAAGACAGGTCTGGATATAGTGCCCAAAATATAGTGTCATACTTTAGAGAAAGAGTTAAAGAAATGATTCTGAGCATCCAACCGCCTTCTACTTCAGCTGCACAGAACAAAATCCCATTTGTTTTTCTGATTTTCACTAATCTCATTATAATTAATAGAGGATATTCGATTATTTGTGAGCTAAACGGCAATAGGTAAAAAAGGAATCTGTCAATGTTAGCTGGGCTGTGTTGTGGGAATGGAGAGCCTTGGGATTCCAAAAGTTTTTATCAACACCAATACGTTTCTGCATCAGACCTGCGCCTTTCTCAACATATAAAAAATAAATGTGTCACACTTGACTTTTATAGTTTGAGAAATGTGCCGGTCCCAAGGCACTTCATCCAGCCTCAGGGCAGCAGCTTTCCTCGCTTTTCTAGGAGTTATGCCTGCTACTTCAGGTGAGCACTACCATCACTTATATTTATCCTTTACCAGGCAGTATTGCCCTATTTTGTATCCACTTCCGTCCCTCTCCAAAGCTTCTCAACAAACTACAGTATAGGTGACAGATCTTGGTAGCTGCTGAACCTTATGGACATTTTTTATATACTCTGCTACCAAATTAGACCAGTTCTACCTTAATAAAAGCATTTCATTTTGTTTTGTCAGTGTCTGTTTTCTTCCTCAGGAGCCAATCAGAGCAAGGTTTAGATGCCTTTTTTGGAAGAAAATAACATAAATAATTATTTAAACGAGTGATGTTTTTTTCTGAAAGTTTGGTCCAGTTGATCCACTGGATTGTACGATTCGCTCTTTTTGCCACACTGGATCATGCATTATTTTTGTACATACTGCATATATCCCAGTCCTTTCATCATTTCTCATCCCTCGGCTGAACTTGATGGCCGTTTGTCTTTTTTCAACCATTTTAACTATGCAACTATGTTAGATTGATAATTGACGTACCAACTTAACCCCTTTCTGCAAATATATGCTGTATTCATGTCCTGTGAAAGTTCCTCACGTGTGGAGGGGGCTCAGGAGCAGAACTTTCTCTAGACATGGCAGATATCGGCTATATTAAATAGCCCGCACCTGTCTTCATAGCCATTCAAATGCAGTTGTAAATCTATGACATCTGCATTTAAATTAATCAAGTGACATTTCTCACACAAATCAGCTCCCATCGGCCCCCCCATGACACAATTGTGGGGGATTGATGGGTATCTATGACAGATGGAGGTCTGCTTATGGCCCCCATTGCTATCAACTCGGTCCAACTGGGAGGCTCAGCTATAGGTCGGGGTCACACTTGTGTATGGCATCCGATGCGAGAGTATCGGATTAAATATGCTAATGACTCGGCTCCTGCTCTGCTGCGAGCGGGAGCCGGGTGTCATGCGACTGTGCTTCGAGCCTCTCGCACAGAGAGGATCGGAGCACAGCGGAGTATTTTCTCCATCTCCTCCACTGCCGGGGTCAGCATGTATCGCACAGCACTCGGATGATATCCAAGTGACATGCGCTCTCTTGCTCGCACCCATATGCTTGTATGAATGCACGTGAGCCGAGACTCGGCCGTGTTTCAATGACAATCACAACATGCTGCGATTCCACTTGCACGTTGAAAACGGTTGAGAAAAAAAACGGTGATTGGAGCTGTCCCATAGATGAATACTGGTCCGAGGACTATGCAATGTTTTATCGCATAGCACTTATCTGTATTCATCGCTAGTGTGACCCCGGCCGTAGTCTAAGCTCCATAGGAGACCAAGATTTTCACTACATATACAATATAATATATAAATACTATAAAATATATGTAATATATAAATATTATATAATATGCCCGAAAACGACTGGAAGTTTGAATCCCCTAAGGAGACTAAAAAAAAGGTAAAAGGTAAAAAAAAGAAAAAAGTTTATAAAAATCTAAAAAAAAAACAAAATTAAAGTTCACATCAACCCCCTGAAAAATAAAGAAATTAAAAAAAAAATAAAAAAGTCATACAAATCTATTAATTAACCTGGTCGGTAAGCACTGTAAAAAGAAAAGAAAAACTAAGTGCCAGAATTGTGTTTTTTGGTCACCGTTCCTTCACCAAAAATTTAATAATAGGCAAAGCATCTTATTTAAACAAAAAAAAAAGTGGTACCCATAAAACCATAAAAATATCAGCTCACTATGTAAAAAGCCCTCAATCAGCTCCAGCAACAGAAAAAAATAAGTGTCTAGGAAAATGGCAGCAAAAAAAAAAATTGCAATATTCTGAATTTTTTTTCATCACTTAAATAGAAATATATAGATTCATATTTGGTGTCCCCATCATCAGACTGACCTGGTTCAATTATGTTTCCAAGTCATTTTTATCACGCAGTAAAAACAAACAAACACAAACCTCCTTAAAAATGGCAGATTTGCATTTTTTCTCCATTTCATCCTAATTGGATTTTTTTTCCATGTTTCAGTACATTATATGGTAAAATAAACGATGCCACTGAAAATTACAACTTGGGCCATAAAAAAAGCCCCTCATATGTCAATGCCAACAGAAAAATTAATACATTTTGAATCTTGAAAGAAGACAAAGAAAAAATGAAGAGGTATAAATGAAAAATCCCCTAGTCCTTAAAGGATTAACCTATCAAAAGATTATGGAGCCATCGTTAGACTGATGAGCCAAGGACATAATTCTCTCCCCTTACATGTAACATATTCCAGTCATTCCAATTGTTGTAAACCCAGGCCATGTAGCCAATAACAACTGCTATATTAATTGCAATTAACCATCCTTGAAAAGATGAAGACCCGCCAGTAATGTACCTGATTTTGGCAGGACCACTGGAGGCTCCTTTCCCGGGAGAACTCAACCCTACCTAAAAAAGACATCTATTAAAAGCAAATGACATCTAGATTTTACATGTGTAAAAAATTATAGATACATATTTAGCTAGGATTTATAGTATGTCATATTTTTACTGTTTTATCCCTTTATTTGTCAGGTGCGCATTACCCTGCAGACCACCGATGAGTTAGAAGAGACACATTGCGCTGACTGTGATTATAGCAGCTGTGTATGTGCGGATGAGAGCAAAACCTTCTCCTGGAACCTGAAAGCCTCCAAACTGGGTATGATGGGACCTCGCTGTCTTATGATTGCAGTGCAACTGTAGATCCCCACCTATCCCATGGCTACAACACCTGAGCCCTCACTCTTTTGATCTGAACTTATTGAACCACCCCAGCATTTTTTTTATTGCAGATCTGGAGTGGTGCTTCTAATCTAAGGTCCCTGACTCGAGTATTATACTTACCCGTCGCAGTCTTCACCTTCCATTGCCGTTGCTTCCATCGGTCACTTTTCAGCAGTTTGTGACCTGCCAGATCGCTCCAGAGGTCACTTTTCAATGTAAGTCTATGAGAACGCTTGTGACCGTTACCTCTGATTTCAGGGCAGATACAAGTAGTAGTCACAAGATGCCACCATGTGACCGAAGCGGCGCCTATAAAAGGTGAAGACGGTGGTGGAAAAGTTTAACACTTAAGGTCAGGGACCTCAGATTAGTAGCACCACTGGAAAAAAACACTGGAGTAGTGCTTTAAATTCCAATAAAGTTACTAGTGGCACTAGGCCAGTTGCACATGTCCAGGTTTAATCACCGAGGGTCTCTTGACTGAAACACAAAGGCTGTTGATTTAGGGTCAGGAAATGAGCCACTGAGTCTTACGTCTTACTTTAAAGAGGTTGTTTTAAAAGGCTGGCTTAGGATGATGGACTTCCACTTTCATGGTAAACAGACAAGGGCACAAGTATGCTGCTAAGCCAGCCAAAAAGTTGCCATGACTAAGAATCCAGCACATGTTGTGGTTCCAAACAGGCTATACGGCTTTTTTTGCACCAGGATTTTCTGTAAGAGTCCTGTTCCATGAACAAAAAGCCATATCTCATCTAAAAAACAGACCGAGGAGCACATACTTTATATTAAATATTTTTGTTTTAGCTTCAGTTATGTAAATTGCCTCCTCAGAGAGAGAGTCTTATAAGTATCCCAATGCTGAGTTGATGCTCTCCACAAGGAAAAATTTTAAACCTTAAAGCCCCAATCAGAGGCTTCTCCCCCAGCCAAACCAGTACTTCTGTTTTGCGCTGATGAGGGGCAAGCACCTTGAATCATGTAGCTGCACATTGAGCTTCTGGTTTGGCTTCTTATCTTAATCCTAAGACATGTTGCAAGGCTCTTCCAATTGGGGGTACTATAGTTCCTGTCCTCTTTCTCTCTGAAAAGTCAATTTGGATATTTAAATTCCAAGGGGAGCATTGGATGACCAATAAGTCTACCTATGTCAACATGGTGCTCTCCACAAGGAGAAACATTAATCCTTAGACCATCTTCATCTATAGCATATTCATTGTCTTTTTTTTTATTGATATAAAGCAGTTTTTTATGCTCATTATTTATCTTTTAAATGCATTTTCAGGAGAAGTAAATGTTTCTGTAAAAACAGAAGCCATAGACACTAAAGAATTTTGTGGAAATGAGATTCCTGTTGTGCCAAAGCAAGGCAGAACTGACACCATTGTGAAGACTGTGCTAGTACAGGTGAGGGTGCAACAATTTGCTTTCCACAAAGTGAGCTAGAAATTAATTCTACTCTTGTTGCCCTGAATCATTGTTAGTTTGTCCTTCAACTAACTTAAAGATTTTGTTCACAAAACTTTTGTTCATTAATTTAAATATTTTGTTCCCTAGATGTACAGAGGTACTTGAAATTTGTGAACACAAAACATTTTCATAACTCTGCGTACATTTAACCTGAAACTACATACAATTCCCATATGTCCTAAAAGTAGATTAAAGAAACTAAATCAAACAAATGGTTTAAAATAACAGACTTTGTAATTTTTTAAATGGAAAAAAAAAATTCAGTTTCACATATCTGTGAGTGGCAAAAGTATGTGAACCATAGCAGATAATGTGAAGGCGAAATTAGAGTGGTGTTTTTAATCAATGTGGTGACAATTAGGTGTGAGTGGGTGACAAGTTATATCTTAAGAGGACCTTTTACCAAATTTTTTATGTTGAGCTGGACATGGTATAACAATGGCTGAAAGGCAGAATAAAACATTTTTTTTATTTTGCCTCTCAATTTAGTTAAAGAGGTCGTCTGACCCCCAAATAATTTTTTTAAGCTAATCTGTGCTGTATTGTGATATACAACTCCCCTTTACATTTAGTTTGTTTTTTTTGCTTCTGCCTTTCGCTCCTCCTGAATTTCACTTTATTCCCTGCGCCCACTTTGTTTACCTACGGATCTACCCAACTTGACAGCTCTCTATGGTTTTTTATCTAATCTCACAGCCAGAGCTGGCACCGCCCAGCCCCAGTGTCCAGCCCCGCACTCTGCACACTCATTGACGACAGTAATCTGTCCCTACTGTGACCTCTGTCATCACTCCAGTATTGGAAATAAGAGCCTTACATTTGAGGAAAACAGCACAACCACTCCACTACACACCACATCCACAGAGGTGATAGAGCTTCACATATCCCCACATCACAGACTAGATGACATAGGTGCTTCCGGTGGTGTGCACACACAGGAAGCTGTGTAGTCTGAATTATCGGACTCTGAATTAGCCCTCACTGTGCGTTCCATGATACTCAGCGTGCGTTCCATGAACTCCTCCTTCTGTGTGAGTCACCAGTGAGGTGAAAGTTCTTTCTCGTGACTGATTATGAGTGGCCTCCTGTTTATTGCACCACTTTGATTTGATGTGTGTGATCAGGTAATTGGTAATATGGGCATTTCTCCTACGCCTCATTGGGGGACACAGAGACCATGGGTGTTATGCTGCTGGTCACTAGGAGGACACTAAGTAAACAAGAAAAAAAGATAGCTTCTCCCCTGCAGTACACACCCTCTCGCTGGCTGAGATTTCTCCAGTTCTTTGCTTAGTGTCTTAGGAGGCACTTGGGTCTGGTTTCAGACCCCACCGTTTTTATTTTATTTTTGAATTTTCTGTAAATTTTTATTTTTTAATTAACGGAGTGAAGGGGGCGACGGTTCCTTTCTACGGCCCGCTCTCCCCCAAACCAACAACAGGCAAGCATGTGGAGTAACCCTTCACGTACACTTTCCTGCGATGAATGGGGCTCATTCCTCTGACGATGGTTCCCATTATGGTCGAACAGATACGAGGGCAAGCGCAACAAGATAGCACAGGAGTGCATGGAGAAGGACCCGAACAGCATTTTTTTGGATGCCCTGAATCAGTCCCAGAGCTCTCCGTCCCCCTACCCAGAGGGAGGACCGATTGAGCATACCTCTTTAAGTTCTCCATCTTCCTACCCAGAGGGAGGACCGATCGAGCATCACCCCTTCAAGAACTCCTCCAGCTCTGCTACATCAGCCCAGGTGGATGAGAAGAATGGACTTGTGCACTGGAGTTGAGGTACCGGCTCGGCTCCTGCTTAGCGTCATCGGCGGTGCACCGGCGCCCCATCACGGCCCCCCTCGCGCTCAGCGCTTTCAGATGGCCCCAGAAATTTAGTCCCTGGCTTTTCCCGGCCTGCTAGACTGCAATTTCAATAGCACCGCCCATTAGCGCCGCCCCGCCCCACCCCCGGTGCCTACCGCGGGTAGGCCAAAAATTGAGCCCCCGGCTTTTACGGCCTACTAGGCCGCAATTTGAATAGCGCTGCCCGCGCTATTGTCGCCACCCCCCTCCTCTTGGCGCCTCTTTTTCCTAATGACACACACAATTTTAATCTCGGGGGCCATGTCTGCTACCATCTGTTGCAGTTAACCCTTTTAGGAGCAGCCGAATACCGGGTGACGCCACAGGGCCACCGGTTTCCTGCATCTGCCCTCAGATTAAAGCTTAACCCCTTCCCAGCACATTCTCTGCAGCTGCAGCCAGACTCTGCCGTTAACCCTTTCTGGAGCGCTATGCATCACTCGAAGGAGGCTAAACGGGCTGTTAAGAAATACACGGCGTTTTTAACCTTGTGTACCACTTGCAAGTCTGCCCTACCCAGTGCACAATCTAGTCCATTATGCACGGACCGTGCGGCCTGCGCCCAAACTGCGCCCCGACCTGCACTCCAACGCCCCTCGCAGCGCTGCTGATGGGCTTCCTGCGCCTGGTACCCCTGAGTGGGCTGTGCCCCTGTCACGGTCGATGGGAGTCTCTGACCCAGGCTATCCTCCCTATGGGAGGACTATTTAAGTCAGGAGCCATACTTGTCCAGGAGATGGTCAGGTCTCTGGAAAAGCAGACACATAGTGCGTCCCCTAGTCAAGTTCGCACCTCAGCATCAGCGACTCCTGTCTCTCGCTTGCCCTCTCCTGAGGTTCACAGTGAGCATGACTCTGAGTTTGTATCTGATGCGTCAGCCCCTCAGAATCCCCCAACTGATCAAGAGTCGCTTGATTCTCTTATAGAATTAGTCAACAGGATTCTGAAGTTGGATGAGGAAATTATTTCCGCTCCAACACTCCCTGTCTCATTTAAGGAACAAGCGTGTGCGCTGATTATTTACTAGCCATCCAGTAACATAGGAATCGGCCACATAAGTGGCTCACTGGGCTAAAGTATACTCTGGCTAAATACCCTTTTGATCCAGACTTAGTGAAGGATTGTGTCACGGGGGCTTAGTTCAACTAAGGCTGAAATACCCGGGGCCCCTGTGGTGTCCCTTTACTAGGGGAAATCCTGTCTGACCCTCAACCCAGGGTTTTTGCTGAAGGTGCAAATGCCTGAGCCTCCGACCTTTCCTTATCTCCTGCTCAGCCCTGCACTTAACCCTCCACCCTCCACCCAGTGAGAAGTCACCACCAAAGCTCCCACACAAATAATGACAGACAGGGAGAACTTAAACTGCACTGCGCCGCACACACACAGGAATAAACAGTAATGTGAACAGGGCACAACTAAACACAAATATGGGAAGGAGAAAGGACAACGACGGATCATACGACACCAGATATGAATCTCTCTCTCTTGAACACCTCCACTCCAGACCGGAACCACTTGGTATGAAACACAAGCTATAATCGGCGACGCCCATAGGCCAGCATGACTATTTAAAGACCGTGGGCGTGACTAACCATCCAACCTGGTCTCCAGCAGGATTAACCCCCGAGAGCCTGAAGATCAGGCCGGCGCCACTGAGGCTATAGTGGCTGGAGGTGGAACTACCTCTGCCTGCCGGATGCTGTGGTGTGAACAGCGTCCGACATGACAGTACCCCGTCTTCTACGAGGGACCCCAGGGCCCTCAAGACTCATAGGACCCGGCTTGTCCGGATGACGACGGTGAAAAGAACTGACCAGCCGATCCGCATGTATGTCTGAGGCTGGAACCCAAGACCTCTCCTCTGGACCATACCCCCGCCAGTGCACCAAATACTGAAGAGTACGGCGTACTACTCGAGAGTCCACTACCTTGGCGACCTCGAACTCTAACTCGCCATCCACCATGACTGGAGGTGGCATCGGCGTCGTGTCCACCAAGCCTACCACCTTTTTCAATAAAGCCCTGTGAAACACGTTGTGTATCTTGTACACCGCGGGAAGTTCCAACCGATAAGCTACTGGGTTAATGATGGCAGAAATCCTAAAAGGCCCAATAAACCTTGGACCCAGTTTTAAAGAAGGGATTTTGAGTTTTATGTTCTTCGTAGCTAACCACACCCATTCACCCACACACAGGCCCGGACCTGGCACGCGTCTACTGTCAGCCACCCGTTTGTACCTGGCACTCATGCTCAACAAACGCTGTTTCACCCGCCTCCAGACTGATGACAATTGGGCTCCTAGCTGATCCTCCTCCGGGACACCCCCGGAGTCACCCTGACGTAAGGTACAAAACTGAGGATGTTGACCGTACACACAAAAGAATGGAGACTCTCCTGATGACTCTTGGCGGTGATTATTTAATGCGAATTCGGCCAGAGGAAGGAAAGTAGACCACTCCTCCTGGTTGTCGGACACAAAGCATCGTAAATACTGTTCTAGATTTTGGTTCATGCGCTCAGTTTGTCCATTAGACTGTGGATGAAACGCCGATGAATGTGACAACTTGATCCCCAACCTTGAGCAAAAAGCTTTCCAAAACCTCGCCACAAATTGCGTACCCCTATCAGATACTATGTCAGACGGTACTCCGTGGAGTCTGACCACCTCCTTCACAAATACCTAAGCCAACGTCTTAGCATTGGGCAAAGAGGACAACGCCACAAAATGCGCCATCTTTGAAAAACGGTCAACCACCACCAGGATGACCGTGTTCCCTGCCGAGGCTGGCAAGTCAGTGATAAAATCCATGGAGATTTCTGTCCATGGCCTATTGGGTACCCCCAGAGGCTGTAGCGTGCCAGCAGGACGGGTTCGGGGTGACTTAGCCCTAGCGCACGTGATGCAAGCTGCCACGTACGAGACCACGTCCTGCCGGATTTTGGGCCACCAGAAACGACGCGATACCAGCTCTAAGGTGCCCTTCACCCCTGGGTGACCAGCCAGTACCGAATCGTGGTGTTCCTTCAACACCTTAGGCCGAAGATGCAGGGGTACAAATGATTTGTTGGCGGGAAGTCCTGGTGGTACCTCCTCTTGGGCCTCGGCAATCTCCGCCTCTACCTCAGTCGTGAGAGCCGAGACCACTACCCCTTTCTGGAGGATGGGTACCGGCTCTTCCCGAGGTTCTCCCCCCGGAAAACACCTAGACAAAGCATCCGCCTTGGTGTTTTTAGCCCCGGGACGGTACGTCACAAGAAAATTGAAACGAGTAAAAAACAATGCCCAGCGAGCCTGCCTAGGAGACAGACGCTTGGCCGATTCCAGGTAGAGCAGATTCTTATGGTCGGTGATAACTGTGACCTGGTGAGCCGCCCCCTCCAAGAAGTGTCGCCATTCCTCAAAAGCCAGTTTGATGGCCAACAACTCCCTGTTGCCAATATCATAATTCCGTTCGGCCGGCGACAACTTCTTGGAGAAGTAGGCGCATGGATGCATCTCGCTCAAGGACGAGCCTTGAGACAGTACTGCCCCCACTCCCACCTCCGACGCATCAACCTCTACCACAAAAGGTTTAGACACGTCTGGTTGCACCAGAATGGGGGCTGAAGCAAAACTATTCTTCAGACGCTCAAATGCACGTATAGCCACCTCAGGCCAGTTCGCCAGATCGGCACCCTTTTTTGTCATGTCCGTGAGCGGTTTGGCGACAGTCGAAAAGTGTTTTATAAATTTCCTATAATAATTCGCAAACCCAAGGAACCGCTGGAGTGCTTTCAGACTCTCCGGCCTCTCCCATTGCAACACCGCTTGCACCTTAGCGGTGTCCATTTTAAAACCAGCTGCGGACACAATATATCCCAAAAAGGGCAACTCCTGGACAAAAAATAAACATTTTTCCAGCTTAACATAGAGCTGGTTCTCCCGGAGCAACTGTAACACCTGCCTAACATGCTGCAAATGAGTGTCCCGATCGCTAGAATAAATGAGGATATCATCCAGGTATACAATCACAAATCTCCCCAGGACATGAGCGAAGACATCATTAATAAAATGTTGGAAAACGGCAGGCGCGGTGGTCAACCCAAACGGCATAACAAGACTCTCAAATTGACCCTCAGGAGTGTTAAACGCCGTCTTCCACTCATCCCCCTGATGGACCCTTATGAGGTTATACGCCCCCCTGAGGTCCAGCTTGGAAAACCATTTTGCCCCCGCTACCTGGTTGAACAAATCCGGGATCAACGGCATTGGGTAGGGATCACGGATAGTAATCTGGTTTAACTCTCGGAAATCCAGACACGGGCGTAACCCCCCATCTTTCTTCTTAATGAAGAAAAACCCCGCGGCTACAGGCGAGGACGAAGGCCGGATGTGACCTTTGCTCAGACTCTCCGCGATGTAGTCTTTCAGAGCTTGTCTCTCAGGACCAGAAATATTAAACATCCTGGCCTTAGGTAATTTGGCCCCGGGTTTTAACCTAATAGCACAGTCATAGGCTCTATGTGGAGGCAGTTCTGAGCAACCCTTCTCAGAGAAAACATCCGCGAAATCCTGCAAAGCCTCCGGCAGGCTGGGCGTCACGGCGGACACACATGTGGCCAAGCAATTGTCTTGGCAGAAACCACTCCATTGTACTATGTCCTGAGTTTTCCAATCAATTACCGGGTTGTGCCTGGACAGCCATGGAAAACCCAGGACCATTTGAGCTGGGAGATTACGGAGGACCCTACATGTAACCGACTCAGAATGTAGGACCCCAATGTGGAGTTTCACCTCTGCCACAAACTCAGTAATCTCCCCTTGAGGGAGGGGAACAGCATTAATGGTCACCACCTGTATGGGGTGAGGAAGTTTTTCAATCTTAAACCCGGCGGTGTGTGCAAACTCCTCATCTATGAGATTGGTGGCAGAACCGCTATCCACAAACACTGATATAGGTAGCTCTCTGCCGGCGACAATAACCTTGGCAGGGAGCATACATTGAGATACCATCATGGAGGATATGCATACGCTCAGTTGGGTCTCCTCCATACCCTCTGAGCTTAACAGTTTTCCGCCGGTGTGACCCTCTTAGGTAGTACCGGGCAAACGTTAACATAATGACCTCCTTTACCACAGTAGAAACATGCTCCGGACTTCCGGACTCCCGGAGCGCGAGGCTGAACCTGTGCCACGCCAGCAATCTGCATAGGTTCAGGGGACTCATCTACTTCAACCACACCTGCACCTCTGTTTTCCCCCAGAGGTAGCGTCTCCTGTGCCCCCTGACGAAAACGGCGATCAATACGTATCACCAAACTCATGGCAGACTCCAATGATGCCGGAGTCTCATACATCAGGAGGGCTTGTTTCACCCTCCCTGATACCCCATGAATAAACTGGCTCCGCAGTGCTGGGTCATTCCACTGTGTGTCTACAGCCCAGCGGCGAAATTCCGAACAATAGTCTTCTGCCAAGCGCTCCCCCTGGCGGAGGGCGCGGATTTTAGATTCCGCTAGAGCCAGTCGGTCAGGGTCATCGTAAATGAGCCCGAGGGCAGAAAAAACATTATCGACCGAATGAAATGTAGCAGAGTCAGGTGGTAAGGAAAATGCCCATGCTTGGGGGTCACCACTCAGTAATGACAACACCAGCCCTACTCGCTGGGCCTCATTACCTGAGGATATTGGCCGCATGCGGAAGTATAATTTGCAGGCCTCCCGAAATACGACAAATTTGCTGCGATCGCCTGAAAATCGCTCTGGCAGCGGAAACTTCGGCTCTGCACCGATACCTGCAGATGCCGTTTGCACCTTTGCTACTACCAGGCCCTGCTGCTGAACTGCCCCATTCAACTCGGAGACCTGTATGGACAGCGCCGCCAACTGGCGGGTTATGGAATCTAATGGATCCATGGACTCCTGAAAAAATGTGGGCCGATTATAATGTCACGGGGGCTTAGTTCAACTAAGGCTGAAATACCCGGGGCCCCTGTGGTGTCCCTTTACTAGGGGAAACCCTGTCTGACCCTCAACCCAGGGTTTTTGCTGAAGGTGCAAATGCCTGAGCCTCCGACCTTTCCTTATCTCCTGCTCAGCCCTGCACTTAACCCTCCACCCTCCACCCAGTGAGAAGTCACCACCAAAGCTCCCACACAAATAATGACAGACAGGGAGAACTTAAACTGCACTGCGCCGCACACACACAGGAATAAACAGTAATGTGAACAGGGCACAACTAAACACAAATATGGGAAGGAGAAAGGACAACGACGGATCATACGACACCAGATATGAATCTCTCTCTCTTGAACACCTCCACTCCAGACCGGAACCACTTGGTATGAAACACAAGCTATAATCGGCGACGCCCATAGGCCAGCATGACTATTTAAAGACCGTGGGCGTGACTAACCATCCAACCTGGTCTCCAGCAGGATTAACCCCCGAGAGCCTGAAGATCAGGCCGGCGCCACTGAGGCTATAGTGGCTGGAGGTGGAACTACCTCTGCCTGCCGGATGCTGTGGTGTGAACAGCGTCCGACATGACAGTACCCCGTCTTCTACGAGGGACCCCAGGGCCCTCAAGACTCATAGGACCCGGCTTGTCCGGATGACGACGGTGAAAAGAACTGACCAGCCGATCCGCATGTATGTCTGAGGCTGGAACCCAAGACCTCTCCTCTGGACCATACCCCCGCCAGTGCACCAAATACTGAAGAGTACGGCGTACTACTCGAGAGTCCACTACCTTGGCGACCTCGAACTCTAACTCGCCATCCACCATGACTGGAGGTGGCATCGGCGTCGTGTCCACCAAGCCTACCACCTTTTTCAATAAAGCCCAGTGAAACACGTTGTGTATCTTGTACACCGCGGGAAGTTCCAACCGATAAGCTACTGGGTTAATGATGGCAGAAATCCTAAAAGGCCCAATAAACCTTGGACCCAGATATGAATCTCTCTCTCTTGAACACTTCCACTCCAGACCGGAACCACTTGGTATGAAACACAAGCTATAATCGGCGACGCCCATAGGCCAGCATGACTATTTAAAGACCGTGGGCGTGACTAACCATCCAACCTGGTCTCCAGCAGGATTAACCCCCGAGAGCCTGAAGATCAGGCCGGCGCCACTGAGGCTATAGTGGCTGGAGGTGGAACTACCTCTGCCTGCCGGATGCTGTGGTGTGAACAGCGTCCGACATGACAGATTGATTACAGTCTATCTGTTTCGGAGGGTGCCTCAGTCAGAAACCCCTCCGGTCATCAAAATTGACTACCTGCCCGTTCAATATTTGGAAGCACCAGGAAGGGTTTTTTTTTCTCCATCCTTCGTGGCAGTTTAGGTCACTAAGGCAATGGCCGCTTGGGCAGAAGTCCTGATTATTTCATTCCAGGGCACCAATCTTCCTCTGGAGGCAACCACTGTCTCCAGCCAGATGATTCACGCAGCGCACTTTGTAGTAGATGCTTCTTTTGATACCGCCAATTGCGCGGCTCAATCTGCCGCTAATGCAATCTCCATTAGAAGAGCCCCAGGGCTAAGCGGCTAGTGGGCGCATGCCACATCGAAAAGATTGTTGACTTCTCCCCCCTTTTCTAACGGGTCGTCTTTTTGGAGAGAGACTAGACCAGCTCATTTCTGATTTTACCAGGGGGGAGAAAGTAAATTCCTTCCTCAGTAATAGGGCTGTTCGGCTGTTTCGCAACCAACAGCCGACATTTTCGATCTTCTCGCAACAATCCCGGTTGGTCCTCCTCTGCTTTCTCTTTCGGACCAGGTCGGTCCCCGCATGGAGACAGAGGCTCCCAGACCTCATACACACCTAACCGTTCTTGGAATCCCAGGCCTAGGGCTTCTGGATCTAGGGGAACCAGATCTCATAGATCTACCAAATGACGGCAATTGGGTCAGGAGGCTGGTGTTCTTCGGATACAATATAGAATTTCTCCTCGCCCTCCAACTCGGGGTTTTACTTTCCTTTTCCCCCAAGAGAAAGACAAGAGCCTTCCGTCGGGCTTTTCAGGCTCTGCTAAAGGACGGAGTCATCGTTCCGGTCCCCCTTGATGAAAGGTTTAGGAGTTTTTATTCAGAGCTTTTTTGTGGTTCCAAAAGAGGACGGGACGATGCGACCCATTCTGGATCTCAAATTGTTAGATCAGTTTGTCAAAGTACGGTGATTCCGAATGGAAACTCTGATCAGTTGTCGCTTCTATAGGAAAGGGGAGAGTTCCTAGCATCCATTGACATCGAGGACGCTTACCTTCACATTCTGATCTGCCCATCCCTTCAGGAGTTCCTGCGCTTTTCAACTCACGAGAAACACTTCCAGTTTGTGGCTTGTCCTTCGGACTCGCCACCACTGCCAGGGTCTTTACCAAGGTCATGGCGGCTGTTATGGCCATTCTTCACTCTCTGGGAGTGGTAGTGTTACCGTATATGGACGACCTGCTCATCAAGGGTCCGTCCCTTCCAGCCCGTGAGGAATCTGTGGATAACAGTAGATACACTTTCTCGCCTAGGGTGGAAGATAGACTGTGAAAAGTCTTTCCCAGGACCGGCTCATAGAATTGAGCGACTTTGGTCGGATCGGGTTTCATGAAACAAAATTTGTTTCAGATGAAACTGGTCCGACTAGGGCAAAAAAAGTCGGAGTTTCATCCGAAACCAGACCCCAATGCAAGTCAATGGGGAATAAAAGTCGGCATTGAGCGGATGACATTCACCACTCAATGCCGACTTTTATTCCCCATTGACTGGCATTGGGGTCGGGTTTCGGACGAAACTCCGACTTTTTTTGCCCTAGTCGGACCAGTTTCATCTGAAACAAATTTTGTTTCATGAAACCCGATCCGACCAAAGTCGCTCAACTCTATCGGCTCACACTTCCCGCGGGTTTACCACTCTCCCTCAGGAGAGACCAAGCCTTACAACAAGCAGCGTGGTCTCTTTTTTGACCAGTTTCTCCCTCCATTCGTTTCACCACGGGAGTTCTCGGAAGGATGGTGGCAGCAATGGAAGCAGTTCCATTTGCACAGTTCCACCTCCGTCCCTTACAACATGCGTTGCTGTTAGCTTCGAACGAGAACCCGTTCTCCCTGGATCGTCGGATTCCTCTGTCCCTGTGGGACAGGCAAGCCCTCAGGTGGTGGACACTGTGGTCCTTCCTGAATCAAGGGATGTCTTTACCCCCAGTAAGATGGTTGGTAGTAACCACCGACGCAAGTCTCCTCAGCTGGCGTGTGGTCTCTCATCGCCACATGGCACAGGGTCATTGGTCAACACAAGAGTCACGTCCCCCCATTAACATTTGGTTACACGAACAATCACATTAGCTCTACTGAGTTTCCACCTCACCCCATCAGGTCTCAATCCAACAACGCCACGGCTGTAGCATGTATCAACCGCCAGGGAGGAACCTGGGACAGGATGGCCATGCACGAAGTGAGTTACATCTTCCATGGGGCCGAGACCAACCATTCGCCCATCTCAGCAAGCCACATCCCAGGCTTGGAAAATTGGAAGGCAGATTTTCTCAGTCACCAAGGCATTGCCTCGGGGAAGTGATCTCTTCATCTGGAAATCTTTCAGCAGATTTGTCATCATTAAGGGACTCCGGATGTGGATCTCATGGCCTCTAGACTGAACAACAAGGTTCCTCGGTTCATTTCCCGACCGCGCGATCCATGCGCCATCGGAGCAGACGCTCTAGTTCTGCCATGGCACCGGTTCCGGCTCCTGTACATCTTCCCCCCCCTTCTCTTGCTTCCAAGGGTCATCAAGCAGATCAGAGCGGTGGGAGTACCAGTGATCCTAGTCGCGCTAGATTGGCCGCGCCAAGCATGGTATGCAGAACTAATACAACTGGTCGCTGACGTCCCCTGGCGACTTTCAAATTGTATGGATTTACTCACAGGGCCCGATTTACCACCAGAACTCCGAGGCCCTGTCTTTGATGGCGTGGCCGTTGAATCCTGGTTTCTAGCTCAGCCTGTGTTCATGCGCATATATCACCGCACCTGGACAACCTTCTTTTTCGTGGGCAAGGTTCATGGTCAATCACCTCTGGTGTTTTCCATTCTGGCCATATTGGAATACCTTCAATCTGGATTAATATCAGGCCTCGCGCTTTGCTCGCTCAAGGGCCAAAATTCGGCCTTGTCAGTGCTATCCCAATTTGCCACCAGGCTTCAGGTCAAGATGTTCATTCAAAGAGTTTTCCATGTGGCATCTCCTTATAGAAGGCCACTCATGGGGCCTTAACCTGGTTCTCGGGGCTTTATAGGAGGTTCCTTTTTGGACTGCTGCAGGACGTGCCACTGACCGTCCTCTCTTGGAAGGTGGTCTTTGTAGTGGCAACTACGTCAATCAGACGAGTTTCGGAATTGGCAGCCCTGTCCTGCCTTTCTCCTTTTCTGAATTTTCATCAGGGAAAAGGTAGTCTCAGGACGTCCCCGTCCTTCCTGCCCAAGGTCCTCTCCTCTTTCCATCTCAACGAGGAATTTGTTTTGACTTCCTTTTGTTCCGGCGCCAGTCCATAGCATTGAGAAGGCCCTCCACACCCTGGATGTGGTTAGGCCACTGAGACGGTACATCTCGCGGATGGCTCCCTTCCACAAGTCAGATGCCCAGTTCATGCTCGCAGAGGGGCATAGGAAGGGTCTAGTCGCATCATCAGCAACGCTAACAAGGTGGATTCGCTTGGCGATTCAGGAATCCTACCGTGTCAGGAACGCACCAGTCCCAGCTGGGATTAAGGCGCACTCTACTCGGTTAGTGGGCGTCTCTTCGCCCATTCGGCACCAGGCCTCAACAAAACAGGTCTGCAAGGCTGTGACTTCGTCCAGTCTGCATACTTTTTACAAAAAATTACCAAATTCATTCTCAGGCCTCTCCTCGAGGCTGCGACTTGATCAAGCTTGTGTACCTTTACAAACATTGCCTAATTCATTCTCAGGCTTCTGCGGATGCAGCTCTCAGCAGACGCAGCCTGCAATTGGCAGTACCACGGCGTTAACTCAGTGGTGCATGGGGTATTAGCAGAAGTATGCTCCCCATCCAGGGACTGCTTTAGGACGTCTCACGGTCTCTTTGTCCCCCAATGAGGCGTAGGAGAAATAGGGATTTTTGTGTACTCACCGTAAAATCCTTTTCTCCGAGCCAATCATTGGGGGACACAGCACCCACCCTATTTAGCCTACTGGCTCATTGTAGCATTCGTAGGCATTCACATAGTTATGGTTATTGTTGACTGTTTATGCTCCTACTGCTTTTTCACCGAACTGGAGAAATCTCAGCCAGCGAGAGGGTGTATACTGCAGGGGAGGAGCTATCTTTTTTTCTGGTTTACTTAGTGTCCTCCTAGTGGCCAGCAGCATAACACCCACGGTCTCTGTGTCCCCCATTGATTGGCTCGGAGAAAAGAATTTTACGGTGAGTACACAAAAATCCCTATTTTTTTTAAAATATGCTATTGACTATATAACTACAGTATATGAGACCTGTTTCTTGGAATCCTCTAAGTGTGAGGCTCCTTTTACCACCTGAGATGGAGCACTTCTACCTTGATTGCTGTATCCCCTGATGAGTTTTTCCCGTTGGGAGGTGGTCCTAATTTGGATTGGCATTTTAAATCTCTACATTGGCATGGATACTTGCCTTCATGGGTTCCTGTCTATTGCTCCGTAGGAGGTTTTTTTCTACCATTTTGGAAACAGCGTTGCCTACCTGTTTGGTGAGATTGTTCCAATTTTCTATGGACCTCTTAGTTGCATTAGTGGCATAGTGGGTATAAGCATCAGTTGTACTGATTAATCTTTTAGTCCCATATGTCAAATTAAGTTCACTGTACTGTGTTGCCAGTGGTACTGGTAGTCTCTTTGGTTGTAATCAGCCTCCTGGAGTGGCATCTTTATATCCTAGCTTGGGGTTCTGTTTCCACCTCTTGTGGTGTCTTTATATTTTCATCAGCTCCTTACATGGTGGAATCTCGTTCCCCTTTTTTGGAGAGGGTTATTTGATGTTTTTTTGTGTCGTGTCTTTTAATGCTAATATTAAAAGTTAAGTGTTATATCCCCTTTTTTTCTTTTTTTTTCTTTTACATTATTACCCCCATGCGTCTCATCATGTACAGTCTGATCACTACTATCTATCATCTTGGCTCTGAATTTAGAACTTGGAAAAGAATAAAAGAACTTGGCACTCAGATTATAATTCTTTTGTTTTATGTTTTATTTGCATCCAGATTATTGCTGTTAAACGTTTTCGATCCAATAATGGATCTTCATCAGAACTTCTCTGAAGGAACGAACAGATATACAAAAATAGAAATAAATCCATATTAGTGAGTATCACAATATAGAGAAAAATATATCAAATCTTACAATGCATAAGAGAAATATATACTTCAAAGAAAATCAAACTATGTCAAGCAGTATGAGGCTTGTGAAATAGTATCTTGAGGATGGGTTTCAAGTACCAGTGATCCATGAGACACGGTATATAGGTCAATATTAAGGAAATAACCACGTTAAATTCCTATAAAACAATCATAAAAAGTGAAAATATGATATAAGGATATCGTGGCCTTCCGGTATCAAGGTGCCAACCATAAAGTGAAGAGTGCTAATTATGCCTGGTGTGTGAATTTTATCTTTCCTATAAGAGAGCAAAGAAACAGACATAAATTGCAGGTCCCTTAGAACAATAACATATGCAGACAATATTATCATGTGCTCATTGATAGTGGTGTGAATGGGAGAGTGCAGGATCACACTTAAAGAAAATAATAGCCAATACCTGTAAATGGTATATATAAGGGGCACTAATGCGCTTGGTATAGCGACCTAAGTCGCTTATTTTGTGGCGCTGAAATAAAAAAATGAACAGGATTTGTTTAGATATTGTAGTAATATGAATCACCAAATGGTGAGGGAGAAAACCAGTGTATTACCTGCTCCCCCTGGCCCAAATAGATTGCGGTGTGACAGCTGGAGTGAAGGACGCCAGGAAATTTGTGGTGTGTCCATTGAAAAAGAGGACGCCAGACAGCACAGGAGTATATGCGGGTTTATATGACCCGGCGGGGAAACTCCCCTAGCTGCGTCATTGGGTCCGTGCACTGTTGGCATAGCGGTCACGTGTTTACCCGGCGGGGAGGGACTGTCTATGTCACTGAGTCTGCGTGCTGCAGACATGGAGGTTACATGGATATAAAGAAGAGCGCGCCTGCGCTGTTTGTATTTGTATGTCGTTATCAGGATGGGGCAAGAGGTGTGATTAAACACCACTAGTGTTGAGCATTCCGATACCGCAAGTATCGGGTATCGGCCGATACTTGCTGTATCGGAATTCCGATACCGACTTCCGATATTTTTTCAATATCGGAATTCGGCATCGGAATCGGAAGTTCAGTTGATTGACGGCCTGACGTCATCATGATGCGCGGTGTGTGCGCATCATGATGCGCCGTTATTTCGGGCCTTCCGGGGGTCTCTGCCGGCCTGCCGGGGGGCTGTGCCGGCCTGCCGGGGGGCTGTGTGGACTGCCCGGGGTCTGTACCGGCCTGCCGGGGGGCTGTGCCGGCCTGCCGGTGGTCTGTGCACCCTGTGGGGGTCTGTACCGGCCTGCCGGGGGGCTGTGCCGGCCTGCCGGGGGGCTGTGCTGATGTCCGGGGGTCTGTGCAAGCATCGTCCGATGGGACTACAAGTCCCATCGGGCGATGCCTGCTACCATGACAGTGATTGACACATTAGCCAATGATGGGACAGTAGTAGTCCCATCATCCGGCTAATGTGTTAAATGTTAAAAAAAAAAAAAATACTACATACATACTACATGCATGCTACATACATACTACATGCTACATACATACTACATATATACTACATACATACTACATACATGCTACATACATACTACATGCATGCTACATACATACTACATGCTACATACATACTACATGCATGCTACATACATACTACATATATACTACATACATGCTACATACATACTGCATGCTACATACATACTACATACATACTACATGCATGCTACATACATACTACATATATACTACATGCATGCTACATACATACTACATGCTACATACATACTACATACATGCTACATACATACTACATACATACTACATACATACTACATACATACTACATATATACTACATGCATGCTACATACATACTACATATATGCTACATACATACTACATATATACTACATACATGCTACATACATACTGCATGCTACATACATACTACATACATACTACATACATACTACATGCATGCTACATACATACTACATATATACTACATGCATGCTACATACATACTACATGCTACATACATACTACATACATGCTACATACATACTACATACATACTACATACATACATACTACATGCATGCTACATACATACTACATGCATGCTACATGCATGCTACATACATACTACATGCTACATACATACCACATACATACTACATACATACTACATACTACATATATACTACATGCATGCTACATACATACTACATGCTACATACATACCACATATATACTACATACATACAATACATACTACATACATACTACATACATACTACATGCTACATACATACTACATATATACTACATGCATGCTACATACATACTACATGCTACATACATACAACATACATACTACATACATACTACATACATACTACATGCTACATACATACTACATATATACTACATGCATGCTACATACATACTACATGCTACATACATACCACATACATACTACATACATGCTACATATATACTACATGCATGCTACATACATACTACATATATACTACATGCATGCTACATACATACTACATGCTACATGCATGCTACATACATACTACATACATACTACATGCTACATACATACCACATATATACTACATACATACAATACATTCATACAATACATACATAGACATACAGTACATATAACATAGAGTAACATACTTACCAATACTTGTCACATTGTTCCCCGAAGCCATTGTCTTTTCCGGAATAAATATTAACATAACAAACCACAAAAATACTCACCCACGATCCGAAGCAGTCCACGAGTGTGTCCCACGACGATCTTGGGTAGAGAACGGCAGCATCAGATGATGCTGCCGTTCTCTACGGGCTGCAGGAATCCAATGACGGAAGGTAGGTATCCTTCCGCACTGTATTCCTCCGCCACTTAAAAAAAAAAAAGTCCCTAGTCTCACTTTATGCCATTGCTGCGTGGGAATTTCCCACACAGCAATGGCATAAAGTGAGACTAGGGACTTTTTTTTTTTAAGTGGCGGAGGAATACAGTGCGGAAGGATACCTACCTTCCGTCATTGGATTCCTGCAGCCCGTAGAGAACGGCAGCAACAGCTGATGCTGCCGTTCTCTACCCAAGATCGTCGTGGGACACACTCGTGGACTGCTTCGGATCGTGGGTGAGTATTTTTGTGGTTTGTTATGTTAATATTTATTCCGTAGACGACAATGGCTTCGGGGAACAATGTGACAAGTATTGGTAAGTATGTTACTCTATGTTATATGTACTGTATGTCTATGTATGTATTGTATGAATGTATTGTATGTAGTATGTATGTAGTATATATGTGGTATGTATGTAGCATGTAGTATGTATGTAGTATGTATGTAGCATGCATGTAGCATGCAGTATGTATGTAGCATGCATGTAGTATATATGTAGTATATATGTAGCATGTATGTGGTATGTATGTAGCATGTAGTATGTATGTAGCATGCATGTAGTATATATGTAGTATGTATGTAGCATGCATGTAGTATATATGTAGTATGTATGTGGTATGTATGTAGCATGTAGTATGTATGTAGCATGCATGTAGTATGTATGTAGCATGCATGTAGTATATATGTAGTATGTATGTAGCATGTAGTATGTAGCATGCATGTAGTATGTATGTAGCATGCATGTAGTATATATGTAGTATGTATGTAGCATGTAGTATGTATGTAGCATGCATGTAGTATGTATGTAGCATACATGTAGTATGTATATGGTATGTATGTAGCATGTAGTATGTATGTAGCATGCATGTAGTATATATGTGTTATGTATGTGGTATGTATGTAGCATGCATGTAGCATGCATGTAGTATATATGTAGTATGTATGTAGCATGTAGTATGTATGTAGTATGTATGTAGCATGCATGTAGCATGCAGTATGTATGTAGCATGCATGTAGTATATATGTAGTATGTATGTAGCATGTAGTATGTAGCATGCATGTAGTATATATGTAGTATGTAGCATGTAGTATGTATGTAGCATGCATGTAGTATATATGTGTTATGTATGTAGCATGTAGCATGCATGTAGCATGCATGTAGTATGTATGTAGTATATATGTGGTATGTATGTAGCATGCAGTATGTATGTAGCATGCATGTAGTATATATGTAGTATGTATGTTGCATGTAGTATTTATGTAGTATGAATGTAGCATGTATGTAGTATGCATGTTGTATGTATGTAGCATGTAATTTTTTTTTTTTTTTTTTTTTTTTTACATTTAACACATTAGCCGGATGATGGGACTACTACTGTCCCATCATTGGCTAATGTGTCAATCACTGTCATGGTAGCAGGCATCGCCCGATGGGACTTGTAGTCCCATCGGACGATGCCTGCACAGACCCCCGGAGCCTGCACAGACCACCGGCAGGCCGGCACAGCCCCCCGGCAGGCCGGCACAGCCCCCCGGCAGGCAGGCACAGCCCCCCGGAGCCTGCACAGCCCCCCGGCAGGCCGGCACAGCCCCCCGGCAGGCCGGCACAGCCCCCCGGAGCCTGCACAGACCACCGGCAGGCCGGCACAGACCACCGGAGCCTGCACAGACCCCCTGGCAGGCCGGCACAGCCCCCCGAAAGGCCCGTACAGACCCCAGAGAGGCTGTACAAGGGCAGGAAAGGGTTTTTCTTATTCCGATACCGGAAGTCCCATAGACTTGAATGGGACTTCCGGTATCGGAATAGGCGATACCGATACTTTTTTTAAAGATCGGCCGATACCATCCGATACGATACTTTGAAGTATCGGACGGTATCGCTCAACTCTAAACACCACCATTAAGTGGAGATGTATTCACTACATTATGCGCATATGTTATGAATGATTAAGCCCTGTGTGTGCTAGTCTATAGAATCGATATATGGATTTATGTGATCCAGACCATGATATAAGTCACATCGTAGCGGCACAGGGTAAAATAGAAGGAATATTGAGAAAGGGTTTTAATATTAAAATTTTTCTATTTATTTATATTTCAAATTATGGGACCTGCACAAGGTGCCGAAATGGCATATAAACTACAAGATAATGGAGAATTATTAAAACAGTATGTAGGGTGTGTGGTGACTGTAAAATATACATACAACACTTTGGTTTAAAATACGCTATATAGGAAAAAATATGTCCTGTGAGAATATAAAGGGGGCGGTGAAAATATATTATACCAGGTGAAACAGTTGTCCCAGTGAGGAAGTAGAGAGCCAAATTTAACGATTCTATTGTAAAAAAGAAAAAAAATCATGGTCAAAGCAAGTCATTTAGAATTATTCAGAATTATATAATGTAAAAAACATTAAACAATGATAGCTTAATTCACTGAAAACTTAATGTATCATAATCTCTATTGAGTCCTTTAGGTTCCAAAGTCTGTAGTGTGAAAATCCAGTAGGCCTCTCTTTTTTTAAGTCTTTTTGTCCTGTCATACCCTCTTCTGTCCGATTCAATTTGCTCCAATACTTGAAATTTCAACTGAGAAGTAATATGTCCCTTTTCGAGAAAATGATGTGGAAGAGTGAGATGAGACTTCTTACACCTTATGTTGGATTTATGTTGTGAAATTCCGTCCTTCACCATCTGTGTGGTTTCCCTCACATAAGCTAAGCCACAGGGGCACTTAATTAAATACACAACATACGTAGATTCACAGGTATAATATCCTTTTATAGGAATAGCTCTTCCCGTTTGTGGGTGAAAAATCTGACCCCCTTTCTGTATATTATTACACTGTAAACAAGATAGACATGGAAATGTACCCTGTTTTTGTGTCTGGAGAAACCTTTGTCTCGGTATCTTTATGAGCCAATATCTGCTCTAACAAGCTTGTCCTTCAGATTTCTTGGTCTCCGATAACAGGGGAGAAATGGTTTTTGAAATTCCTCTATCCCCGGGTAGCTCCTCGAAAGCAGCCCCCAATGTTTGTTTATAGTAGTCTGTATCTTTCTCGAATAAGGGCCTTATTGCGGGGTGGTGAAGGACGGAATTTCACAACATAAATCCAACATAAGGTGTAAGAAGTCTCATCTCACTCTTCCACATCATTTTCTCGAAAAGGGACATAATATTTCTCAGTTGAAATTTCAAGTATTGGAGCAAATTGAATCGGACAGAAGAGGGTATGACAGGACAAAAAGACTTAAAAAAAGAGAGGCCTACTGGATTTTCACACTACAGACTTTGGAACCTAAAGGACTCAATAGAGATTATGATACATTAAGTTTTCAGTGAATTAAGCTATCATTGTTTAATGTTTTTTACATTATGTAATTCTGAATAATTCTAAATGACTTGCTTTGACCATGATTTTTTTTCTTTTTTACAATAGAATCGTTAAATTTGGCTCTCTACTTCCTCACTGGGACAACTGTTTCACCTGGTATAATATATTTTCACCGCCCCCTTTATATTCTCACAGGACATATTTTTTCCTATATAGCGTATTTTAAACTAAAGTGTTGTATGTATACTTTACAGTCACCACACACCCTACATACTTTTTTAATAATTCTCCATTATCTTGTAGTTTATATGCCATTTCGGCACCTTGTGCAGTCCCATAATTTGAAATATAAATAAATAGAAAAATTTTAATATTAAAACCCTTTCTCAATATTCCTTCTATTTTACCCTGTGCCGCCACTATGTGACTTATATCATGGTCTGGATCACATAAATCCATAAATCGATTCTATAGACTAGCACACACAGGGCTTAATCATTCATAACATATGCGCATAATGTAGTGAATACATCTCCACTTAATGGTGGTGTTTAATCACACCTCTTGCCCCATCCTGATAACGACATACAAATACAAACAGCGCAGGCGCGCTCTTCTTTATATCCATGTAACCTCCATGTCTGCAGCACGCAGACTCAGTGACATAGACAGTCCCTCCCCGCCGGGTAAACATGTGACCGCTATGCCAACAGTGCACGGACCCGATGACGCAGCTAGGGGAGTTTCCCCGCCGGGTCATATAAACCCGGATATACTCCTGTGCTGTCTGGCGTCCTCTTTTTCAGCGGACACACCACAAGTTTCCTGGCGTCCTTCACTCCAGCGGTCACACCGCAATCTATTTGGGCCAGGGGGAGCAGGTAATACACTGGTTTTCTCCCTCACCATTTGGTGATTCACATTACTACAATATCTAAACAAATCCTGTTCATTTTTTTATTTCAGCGCCACAAAATAAGCAACTTAGGTCGCTATACCAAGCGCATTAGTGCCCCTTATATATACCATTTACAGGTATTGGCTATTATTTTCTTTAAGTGTGATCCTGCACTCTCCCATTCACACCACTATCAATGAGCACATGATAATATTGTCTGCATATGTTATTGTTCTAAGGGACCTGCAATTTATGTCTGTTTCTTTGCTCTCTTATAGGAAAGATAAAATTCACACACCAGGCATAATTAGCACTCTTCACTTTATGGTTGGCACCTTGATACCGGAAGGCCACGATATCCTTATATCATATTTTCACTTTTTATGATTGTTTTATAGGAATTTAAGGCGGTTATTTCCTTAATATTGACCTATATACCTTGTCTCATGGATCACTGGCACTTGAAACCCATCCTCAAGATACTATTTCACAAGCCTCATACTGCTTGACATAGTTTGATTTTCTTTGAAGTATAAATTTCTCTTATGCATTGTAAGATTTGATATATTTTTCTCTATATTGTGATACTCACTAATATGGATTTATTTCTATTTTTGTATATCTGTTTGTTCCTTCAGAGAAGTTCTGATGAAGATCCATTATTGGATCGAAAACGTTTAACACGCATAATCTGGATGCAAATAAAACAAAAGAATTATAATCTGAGTGCCAAGTTCTTTTATTCTGTTACGTGGGCTGGAAACCCTACTTGTGCACCTGCTACCATCTATTTGAGAGAGTGCCTTGTTGCTTCTACTGCGTGAATTTAGAACTTGAGCAGCCGCATACAACCTAGAGAAGACTCCTTCCCTTCTGGCTTCTCGTCACACCATAAGGGGTTACGACATACATAAACATTCTCAAAGGACTAAAAATAATAATAATATTAATATCCTTACTGATAATAATCTGACACAGCATCAACATAGACACAATAATTCACAATCAACCATTGTTTTTGAGGTGGAATAATACACGTTATGCGACAGCATGGACTTGCTCACTTTGCTGACTTGCAAAATAGCTATCATAAATATAACTTACCCTTAATATTATCCATTTGATAAATATATCTAATATTAAAAAATAAATATTTAATTATAATGTAATGCTCTTTTTAGCCTGGAGGTGTCTTCAAGGAGAAAGCACACAGCTCTCTGATCTGCATCACAGAGGGAGGTAAGGGCACATTACATTACCCAGTGATGGAAACTTAATGCAATGAAGTGCAGGGTGTGCGGCAAATTTAATATGAATGGACATTTTTTTACACCTCTTTTTTTGGAAAAAGGTATGTGGTTAAAAGGAAACTGTCATCAGAACATGAGCTATTGTTTAACCCCTTCACCCCCAAGGGTGGTTTGCACGTTCATGACCGGGCCAATTTTTACAATTCTGACCACTGTACCTTTATGAGGTCATAACTCTGGAATGCTTCCATGGATCCCGGTGATTCTGGCATTGTTTTCTCGTGACATATTGTACTTCATGTTAGTGGTAAAATTTCATTCAAATAACTTGCGTTTATTTGTGAGAAAAACGGAAATTTGGTGAAAATTTTGAAAATTTCGCAATTTTCCAACTTTGAATTTTTATGCCCTTAAATCACAGAGATACGGCACACAAAAAACTTGATATCTAACATTTCCCACATGTTTACTTTACATCAGCACAATTTTGGAACCAACATTTTTTTTTGTTAAAAGTTGACCAGCGATTTCTCATTTTTACAACACCATTTTATTTTTAGGACCACATCACATTTGAAGCCACTTTGAGGGGTCTATATGATAGAAAATACCCAAAAGTGACACCATTCTAAAAACTGCACCCCTTAAGGTGCTCAAAACCACATTCAAGAAGTTTATTAACCCTTTAGGTGCGTCACAGGAATTTTTTTGAATATTTAAAAAAAAATGAACATCTAACTTTTTTTCATAAAAAAAATACTTCAGGTTCAATTTTTTTTATTTTACCAAGGGTAACAGGAGAAATTGGACTGCAAAAGTTATTGTGCAATTTGTCCTGAGTATGCAGATACCTGATATGTGGGGGGGAACCACTGTTTCGGTGCATGGCAGAGCTCAGAATGGAAGGAGCGCCGTTTGACTTTTTCAATGCAAAATTGGCTGAAATTCAGATTGGACGCCATGTCACGTTTGGAGAGTCCCTGATGTACCTAAACAGTGGAAACCCCCTACAAGTGACCCCATTTTGGAAACTAGACCCCCCCAAGGAACTTATCTAGATATGTGGTGAGAACTTTGAACCCACAAGGGCTTTACAGAAGTTTATAACGTACAGCGGTACAATTAAAAAATCATATTTTTTCCACAAAAATGATCTTTTCACCCCAATTTTTATTTTCCCAAAGGTAACAGGACCCTAAAAGTTATTGTGCAATTTGTCCTGAGTAGGCTGATACCCCACATGTGGGGGTAAACCACTATTTGGGCGCATGGCAGAGCTCGGAAGGGAAGCAGCGCCATTTGACGTTTTTGGCTGGAATTGAGATCGGACACCATGTCGCGTTTGGAAAACCCCTGATGTACCAAAACAGTGGAAACCCCCCACTAATGACACCATTTTGGAAACTAGACCCCCTAAGGAACTTATCTAGATGTGAGGAGATGAAAAACCGCAGGACAAAACCGCAGAGCAATCCGCAGGTAAAACCGCAGGTCTTTTGACCTGCGGTTTCACCTGCGGATTTTACAAAATCGGCGCGGATGAATCCGCACCTAATCCGCAGCGTGTGCACACAGCCTTACCCTAACGGGAAAATGGAGATAAATACTTTTTTTTTTAATTTTATTATTTTTCCCTACCTAAGGGGGTGATATCGGGGGGTTTGATTTACTATTTATGGCGGTTTTTATATTTGGCAGCTGTCATACGCTAAAAGACGCTTTTTATTGTAAAATAGTTTTTGCATCACCACATTTTGAGAGCTATAATTTTTCCGTATTTTGACCCACTGAGTCATGTGAGGTCTTATTTTTTGCGGGACGAGTTGACATTTTTATTAGTACCATTTTCGGGCACGTGACATTTTTTGATCGCTTTTTATTCCTATTTTTGGGACGCAGAATGAACAAAAACCAGCGTTTCATGAATTTCTTTTGGGGGGGTGCGTTTACACCGTTCCGCGTGCGGTAAAATTGATAAAGCGGTTTTATTCTTCGGGTCAGTACGGTTACAGCGATACCTCATTTAGGTCGTTTTTTTATGTTTTTGTCGGTTTTATGCAATGAAAACTATTTTATATAAAAAATAATTATTTTTGCGTCGCTTTATTCTGCAAGCTATAACTTTTTTATTTTTTCGCTGATGACTCTGTATGGCAGCTCATTTTTTGCGGGACAAGATGACGTTTTCAGCGGTACCATGGATATTTATATGCGTCTTTTTGATCGCGCGTTATTACACTTTTTGTTTGGCGGTATGATAATAAATCATTATTTTTTGCTTCGTTTTTTTATTTTTATTTTTTAAGGGGTTCGCTAAAGGGGTTAACTAATGGGAAAGTTTTATAGGGCGGGTCATTACGGACGCGGCGATACCTAATATGTGTACTTTTATTGTTTTTTTTTTTATTATTTCCAAAAAATGGATTTATTGGGGGAATATTTTTTTTTTTCTTTCTAATTTATTTGGCGATTTTTTTTTAATTATTTTAACACTTTTTTTTATTTTTTTTTTACTTTATTAAATAGTCCCAGGTGGGACATCACTGTCCTGCGACAGATCGCTGATCTGTCACATCACAGATCACTGTGACAGATCAGCGATCTGACACAGGCACTGCAAAAGGCTTCCTCATGCCTGCGCTTTGCAGGCACTGAGGAAGCCAGCTTCCTCAGGCCCCCGAAGGCCCCCGTCGCCATCTTGGATTCGGGGGCCTGGAGGAAAGGAGCCCCCCGCAGCAGCGCTGCACATTGCGCTGCCGTGGGGGGCTCAGGGAAGCACGGAGGGAGCCCCCTCCCTGCCGATGTTTCCCTTTAACCCCCGGTACACCGCGATCATGTTTGATCGCGGTGTGCAAGGGGTTAACGTGTCGGTGGCGGTCCGTGACCGCCCCTGACACATTGTGCCGGGTGTCAGCTGTGATAATCAGCTGACACCCGGCCGCGATCAGCGGCGCTCACTACGTGGGCGCCGCTGATCGCGGTAGACGTACTATCCCGTCCACGGTCATACGGGCCCGGGTACCGTGGACGGGATAGTACGTCGGATGTCAGGAAGGGGTTAAAGAAGCACTCCCATCAAAGGTTTAGCCTGTTAATATATTGCAGTCATATTATGTAGCACAGTTTACTTACAATTGCTCATTGTTCTCTTCTACCCAGTTAATTATTCTGTTTTCCATTAGATCTATTATATCACATGCTTAAAAACAGACTATCCTACTAAGCTCTATGTAGAAACAGAAAGTCTATATGAGGCATCGTCAGAACTACAATTCTGCATCACTACATTCGCTGGCAGCCGAGCTCTACCCTGTCTTCAACTAATGTCCCAGCTGCTGTGCTCTTGCCTTGCCTGTTCCTAGACTTTGCAGTGATGTAGAATTGTAGTTCTGATGATAACTCATGGCAGGATAAAGTGACTTCCTGTTTCTACATGGAGCTTAGAATGACTCAGCTAGTCTGTTTTTAATCACATGATGCCATAGAACTAATGGGAAAGAGACAAATTAACTGAGTAGAAAGGCAAAATGAGCAATTGTAAGTATACAATATGATAACTGTGATATATTAAGATCATAAAACCATTGATGGGAGTGCTTCTTTAAATTGGATTTTTGTGCAAATCTATTTTTTTTTTACGTTTTGGGCATTTGTTTTTTTCTTTGTTTTCACTTTTTAACATATCACAATCTGTATTAAAAGTAAAAAATAGAACTCTTGCTATTTTCACACCAGCTGCTGTGGATTTTAATTTTTCCTATTGTTTCAGTAAGCAACATATTAGCCATCCCATGACCTATTGTGATTTGTGGATCCTTTGTTATCGCCTGTGTATAGAGGCAGCCATTATAATGCTGCCTCTAATAATATGGAACCTTCCTGTAAACGTTTCCTTAAGGGACAGGAAATAAGAGTCTAAAATTCCCCAGTGGCCAGTGTGAAAATTGCAAGATTACAGATTACAAATTTGTTTTTTCTTTAATAAAGATCGTAATATGAAAAAAAAATCCAAAAATTTGTTACTAAATAAATTTAACGCAAAGGCCTAATTTAAACAGTAGGTCATTTTCTGATTATATCTTCTCTTTAGGATTTGTGCTGATGACAGTGATGGTGATTACGGATAGTACTCATCCCCATATTAGTCTATGGGGCCTTGCACATGTCTGTTTTTTTCCGAGACTATGCAAGGAATAAATTACAACACGCATGAGTTGCATCCTATTATCAGATCACATTCGGCCATTCAAGTCTATTGGTCCACTTCATTAACATCTGCATGCTGTCTTTGGCCAAGTTCACACGGTCAGTATTTCGTCAGTATTTTACATCAGTATTTGTTAACCAAAGCCAGGAGTGGGTGATAAATCCAGAAGTGGTGACGTGTTTCTATTATACTTTTCTTCTGATTGTTCCTCTCCTGATTTTGGCTTACAAATACTGATGTAAAATACTGACCAAATACTGAACATGTGAACATGGCCTGATTTTCACAGACAGACTGAATAGAGAAGGTGGAGAAAGTTTTTTTTTTTTTCCCTCCACATACAAGAAAATCAGATTACACTCTGATCACACGCTTATAAAACTCTGATCAGAGTGTGATTAGCATAATCTGACCAATTTTCTCAGATGAGCCTTAGGGTACCGTTACATTTAGCGATGCACCAGCGATCCCGACCACGATACGACCCGGTCAGGTTCGCTGGTGCATCGCTAAATGGTCGCTAGTGAGCTGCCAAGCAGGCAGATCTCACTAGCGATGCAGCGATGCTCGGCGGTCGCTACTTACCTGTCAGACGCAGCGATGAAGACGTCCTCCCGCCCGCGTCCACGCGTCGCTCGTCGGCGCCAGCAGGAAGCTGCCGATGAGAAAATAACCAGCGGGGGAGCCGGTCGGAGGTAAGTGTCACATATAGCGATATCGCTAACAATATCGCCGCTGCGTCACAAAATCGGTGACACTAAAGTGATATCGCTAGCGATCTCGCTTAGTGTGATGGGCCCTTTAAGAAGAATGATCAAATGTGCATTATTTATAGAAAATATGTGCCAACTATTAGGTGGAGAAAAGAGTTTATCCTGCCATTGGCACCATTGTGATCAAGACATTTTTTGCTATATTCCCAATTATTTTTATCACAAATCCCAGAAATAAATATTTGAAGCTAATGCGTTTATCAAGATTGACTTTTTTTTGTCTAAGCTTCCTGCATTCTATTCTATCTTGCCTGTAGTAAATTTGAGATCATCAATGCATGTGAGATGAACACTGCTGCACATGGCGCAGCCTCTATCCTGTCCTGTGCCATGCTTTAGTCCAGTATTTTGTGGTGTTCCAGAATTCTGCTCACAATATAGAATTATCTAAATAACTTTAGATTCTGATAGATACAATCCATGCATCAAAAGACTAAAAAGGCTGTCCAGAAATACTGCCTCCACACAACGATTTCGGCAAGTTAAACACTGTTGTGTGCTGTTAATGTGAATGTCAATGTGCCTAAGGCTGGGGTCAGACTTGAGAGTGCAATGTGAGAAACTTGCCCGAGTCTCGCACCTCAATACCCGGCACTGCTGTCAGCACTCGGAACCGGAGTGTGCGGCGGCATGTATTTCTATGCAGCTGAGTGCTCCTGTCCTGAGTGCCGGCGGCAGTGTTGGGTATTGATGCGCGAGTTTCTCGCATTGCACTCACAAGTGTGACCCCAGCCTAATTGTGATGTTCTCATGAACAAATGAGAAAATATTAAAGGGGTTGTCCAATTTCTCCCAAATTTTTTTTAAAGGAGCAGAGCATGGGATAAAATAGTAAAATCAGATATAGTCACTGTTTGTAACCTCTGTCACTCCAAAGATTTTTGTTGGGGTAGGAAGTGATCTTTTGTTCTTCGGTCACGTGACCACTGAAACCTGTGATTTTGCTTTTTAAATATTTCAGGGGATGACATGCAACTAAAGAGGAGCAAAAATATTCTAGTGGAATTGAGTTCTGCTCTAATATTACATAAATCCACGTTCGTCAAAATGTGGATTTTTTTTGTAATTCGATTCCGTGCAGATTCAGTAAAATGGTTGCCGTAAAGGGCAATAAAAAAAATACTTATACTCACCTTATCACTCACTTCTCCAACCCCTCTGCTCCACACCGTCAACCATCTGGTCCTTGGAGCATCTTCTTACCATTACGGCTCTTGCTGAAATCCCTGGGCCTCTTGTCACTAGGACGGGACTTTTGGCTCTGAGGAGGCTCGGGATGTCTCCATGCACGGGCATGCAAGGTCACAGCGCACATCGTGACATCATGATGCAGTATCCTTACACATGCGTAAAGAGACCTAGTGCAAAGAAACCCATTGGTTTTAGCATGAGTGGCAGTGATAGTAGATATGCGAGTACAACAAGAACAGCAGCGAAGAGCAGAGAGTGCGAAAAGTTGGGCTGTGAGTTGAGTATAAGTATTTTACATCTTATCTTTATTATGCTCTGGTTTTTGGAGAGACCCCAGAGCATTATTATTATACATTTATATAGCGCCATTTATTCCATGGCGCTTTACAGGGAAAAGGGGAAATATAGACAAGTATAATAAACAGGTGCAAGACAAGGGACACACAAGTACAGAAGGAGAGAGGACCCTGCCCGCGAGGGATCACAGTCTACAGGGATGGGTAAGGATGCACTAGGAGAGGGTAGAGCTGGTTGTGCGGTGGTTCAGTAGACCGAGGATCATTGCAGGCTGTAGGCTTGTCGGAACTGGTGGGTCTTCAGGTTCTTGTGAAGATTTCCGTTGTTGGTGAGAGTTTGATGTGTGGCGGCAGAGAGTTCCAGAGTATGGGGAAAGCACGGGAGAAGTCTTGTATGCGGTTGTGGGAAGAAGAGATGAGGAGGGAGTAGAGAAGGAGATCTTGAGAGGATCGAAGGTTGCGTGCGGGTAGGTACCGGAGACCATGTTACAGATGTATGGAGGAGACAGGTTGTGGATGTCTTTGTATGTCATGGTTAGGGTTTTTTGAACTGGAGCCTCTGGACAATAGGAAGCCAGTGAAGGGCCTCGCATAGGCGGGAGGCTGGGTAATAGTGGGGGGACAGGTGGATTAGTTGGGCAACAGAGAGTAGGATACATTCAAGCAAAAAAGGAAGCAGACTGGGCCGCAATAGCATGCAAATATGAAAAATGAATTGCATTACTGCATTAGAAATATAAAAAATTGAGAAAGTTTAGCGCATAAAATGGCCAAGTTATGGGTACCTGGAAGCCACGTTAAGGCATTTCTCGTTTTCCAGGTCCCTGGAAAACGAGAAATGCCTTAATGTGGCTTCCAGGTACCCATAACTTGGCCATTTTATGTGTGGCGCCCCTGAGGGTTCAGTTGCCACAGAGGTACTGCACCTCCTCCTGAGGTGTGGTACCCCACCATCCAGGTGAGTTGGAGGCTCCTAACCCCGCTCCAACACTCGCATCCCGCACAACATGGTAGTTCAGCAAAGCCACATTGCGGCTCCCTGCTTGGAGTGTAGCAGAGCACCTTTGGTGGCTCCCTGCTTGGAAAACAAAACATGCTGGGAGGCGGGTGGAGTTTAGAATACATAAAAGAGTGGGAAGGTTTAGAATTTCAGTCAGTCAGTCACTCAGAGAGGAGTGAAGAGAGAGGATCCCTGAGAGAGGGATGGAGGAAGGAGTGCTGCAGCTGCCTCAGTGATCTGAGCCAGCTGGCACAGGAAAGGAAAGAAGGAGAAAGACATTGAACAGAAACCTGATCTTCCATAAGATGGAAAGACAAGTACGGAACATAGGAGTAAAAGGGAACAGAGGACATGGGTTAGAGGAAGAACCCAGCCTAGAAGTTCTAAGCGCAAGGCCGGGGCCCGGTCCCCGAGGTTGTATGGACACTAATGGTTCTGCAGCAGACACCGGTGGAGTAGTGGGCTGTAAATGCACTACTCCCATCTAAGACTTGCACAACAGCAACATTGATAGTGAGCCGGGATTCAGGAGTAAGGAGTCCCCGAAGCAGGCTACAGCTGTCTGCCATGCAAGTAGAGTTCTTGGGAGCATCTGTCAGGAGGAACTCCAGTGTAACTCAGTACTAGGAGATCTTTACACTTAAAGGCGCTATAAAGGAGATGTTCAGAAAGGCACATGTTGGCAGAGTGTTGGAAGGGAGCATCCTATCTTGCCTGGAGGTCGACTGAGTCCCTGACCCGGAGGACACAGCACGGAGGCAGGCACCTGTGTGCACTACAGACTGTAAGTAAAGCTTTGGAACTACAAGCCCCGGTGTCCTCCATTCATTCCTGCGCCAACACACCTGGTACCGCTACATCTGGGTACCAGCTTCTACACTGTCTGCGCCTCTCAGCTACCCCTACATCTACACTGCCCTGGGACTACAGCTCCACCTGTGGGGAGCTTCACCATCTTGGCTGCAACACACCACCAGTCCCAGAGGATCTGAATGCAGCGTCAGCTTAACATCTCCCTTGCCGAACACCACAGGTGGCGTCACAAACTATTCATCAATTCTATTTCATTGTTCTTTCACCCACTTTTGCCATGGAGCCCCAGGGCCACGGACTGGGTCACAGCTTCCGTGACACCTCCCATTGAGATCAACGGGTCCAATGCCGAGTACCCCGACAGCCCTGGTCGGGCGCTCCATATGCGCTAAACTTTCTCAATTTTTCATATTTCTAATGCAGTAATGCAATTCATTTTTCATATTTGCATGTTATGGTGCTATAGTGTGCTTCCTTTTTTGCTTGAGTGTATATGAGTTGGTGACTCTAAGTTAAGCACCTGTTCACACAATGTTTATGCTTGGATGTGACGGTCAGTTTTTGAAATTTGCAGAGTGTAGGATAGACTGGAGTGGTGCCAGAGTACTGGAAGGGAGGCCAGAGAGTAGGAGGTTGCAGTAGTCGAGGCGGGAGATGATAAGGGTGTGCACTAGTGTTTTTGTGGTTTCATGGTTGAGGAATGCGGGGATCCGGGAAATATTTTTGAGTTTGAGGCGGCAGGAGGAGGCAAGGGCTTGGATATGTGGTTTGAAAGAGAGGGCGGAGTCGAGGATCACCCCAAGGCACCGAGCATGCGGGACTGGGGAAAGAGAGCAGACATTGATGGATAGGTCTGGTGGAGGGGTAGAGCGAGATGGGGAATTCTGTTTTGTCCATGTTCAGTTTGAGAAAGCGAGCAGAAAAAAAGGCTGAAATAGCAGACAGTTCAAGATATACATGCTGTTCCAGTAGTTTTGAGGCATAAGGGAGAAGAGATATCGGGCGATAGTTAGACACAGAGGATGGGTCGAGGGAGGGCTTTTTGAGGATGGGTGTGATTGAGGCGTGTTTGAAGGATGAGAGAAAGACACCATTTGCAAGTGAAAGGTTGAAGAGGTGTGTTAGAGTTGGGATGAAGACTGTGGCAAAATTAGGGATGAGGTGGGACAGGAGCGGGTCAAGCACACAAGTGGTGAGGTGTAATCTTGACAGGAGGGTGGAGAGCTGATCTTCTGTCTGTAACGGACTCAGCTCCTGCTGAGCCCATTTTTTGAGTGGACCCTCTGGGTCATGGCACCCACCCACCGAGGGCGAGCTGACCTTGTGAGCATCCACCCCCTATACAGGGAGTGTCAGGGGCAAGACCAAGGGGGTGAGCCACCACGACTGCTGGGACCAGACGGCCGGCTCAGGGGGACACTATGGGAGTGTCTGACGACCAGAGACAAGCAGGAAACAAGACAAGACAAGAGGTAAGTGCAAGGCATCTTCATTAAGATCTTCAGGATCACATTCAGTGCAAACATGAAAACAAGCAAAACGTGCAAGGTGCGCGCATGGGCACGCAAAGGTCCATAGCATAGTATGTGCCAGGTGGTACACCTAGGTACAGATAAAGGCACAATGGCATCGGACTCCGGACCGCTGGCGACGATCGACATGATTTAGGCATCAGGCTGCGGACATCAGCTCCGGACATCAGGCCGCAGTCATCCAGCTTACGATCTCTGGCAGCGATCGGCAGGTTCCGGGCATCCGGCAGGCAAACCAGGGTTCAGGCAAGGAGGCACGACAGATATCCAGGCATGGTGTGTGTTAGGGAACACGCCAAGGTCCAAGGCTAGGTGTGTGTGTAGGGGACTCGCCAGGGTTCAAGGCTAGGTGCAAGGCAAGGTGCATGTGTAGGGGACACGCCAGGGTTCAAAGCTAGGTGCAAGGCAAGGTGCGTGTGTAGGGGATACACCAGGGTTCACAAAACGAGACAGGGTGCGTGTGTAGAGACACGCCAAAGCACAAGGTACAAGACAGAGTGCGTGTGTAGAGACACGCCGAAGCACAAGGTACAAGACAGAGTGCGTGTGTAGAGACACGCCAAAGCACAAGGTACAAGACAGAGTGCGTGTGTAGAGACACGCCAAAGCACAAGGTACAAGACAGAGTGCGTGTGTAGAGACACGCCAAAGCACAAGGTACAAGACAGAGTGCGTGTGTAGAAACACGCCAAAGCACAAGGTACAAGACAGATTGCGTGTGTAGAGACACGCCAAAGCACAAGGTACAAGACAGATTGCGTGTGTAGAGACACACCAAGGTCAGGGTTCAAGGCAGGGTGCATGCTAGGAGCTACGCCAGGGTTCAAGGTAGGGTGCGTGCTAGGAGCCACGCCAGGGTTCAGAGCAGGACGTGTGCTAGGAGCCACGCGGGATGCACTCCTCACTGGCCAGTGCACACGGCTGTAACGCCAGCACGAGGCACGACCTTGGCACAGGAGGCAGGCAAAGGAACCTTCGTGCTAGGAGCCACGCCAGGTTCAGGGCAGGGTGCGTGCTAGGAGCCACGCCAGGGTTCAAGGAAGGGCTGCGTGCTAGGAGCCACGCAGGAGGCACGCCTAACTGGCCAGTGCACACGGCTGTATACAAACACGAGGCACTTACCACGGCACAGGAGACGGCCAAGCGGAACCCACGCCGGGGTTCAAGGCAAGGACAAGGCAAGGAACAAGGCAAGACTAGGCAAGAAACAAGGTACGAAACACGGAGCGGAACATAGGCAGAAACAGAGCCAGGTCAGAGCGAGGACAGAGTCTAGCAGCGGAGCGTAGGCCGAAACCCAGAGCCAGGCCAAGGGAGAACCTTGGGACTAGACTTGGAAATGTGCAAGAGAGCACCAGAGGACAGAGTGTGGAAAACCAGGCTGAGACAAGAACATGAAAAGTACTACAAGGCTCAGAATAGCAAAGACCAGACATGGCGAAACAGGCAAGGCAGAGAACAGAGGAAGGACTACAAGTCAAAGAATAGCTAAGGCAAGGCATAGCAAAACAGACTAAAGCAGAGAACAGCAGAAGGACTACAAGGCAAAGCAAGGCAAAGACAAACATGGTACAAGAGACAACACAAGACATGGCACAAGACAAGAGACGGAATACGAGCACGGAGCGTGTGCAGAGACGCACTACAGAGCAAAGTGCAAGGGCACAGAATAGAGGGAGCAACCCCACAGACCAAGAGCCATGCAGGGAAGCAACACAATAATCAGGCCCTGAGCAAAGGAAGGGGTGGTCTGATATAGGGCACAGCACCTCCTCTTCTGGGTCAGGACCAGGGGAGAACTTCCTAGTTCAGATGCTCCAGGATCACAGAGCGCAGTCACATGATCAGGGTTTCAGACATGACGAGATGATCACCGAACCAGACAGTGCAGGATCCTAGGAAGGACACATAATCAGGGATTCTAGACATGACGAGATGATTGCAGAACCAGACAGTGCAGGATCCTAGGAAAGGTCACATGATCAGAGTTTCAGACATGACAAGATGACTGCAGAACTAGACAGTGCAGGACCTTAGGAAACGTCACATGATCAAGGTTTCAGACATGACGAGATGATTGCAGAACCAGACAGTGCAGGATCCTAGGAAACGTCACATGATCAGGGATTGAAGATCACAGAAGGCAAAGCAGAAATGCAGGCAACTTGCAGCTCAGCAGACATGAGGTGAGTGTGCACACTGCTCTAGGGAACAAGCAGGATAGCGGACACAAGGTGCGCGTGCACACCGCTCCAGGGGTTCATGAGGCAAAACAAACATGGTGGACATGGCGGACGTGACAATGTCATGGTGGAGAAGCTGGTTTTGGAAGAACAGGGCTGAGCAGCTAAGAGGGACATTGGGGGCTGTGGGCCAAAGCTTTCTCTGATCGTATCGATCTTCTGCTTAAAGAAGGAGGCAAAGTCTTCAGCAGAAATGAGAGGAGATTGAGGAGGGGCGGAGTAGAAAATTGAAAGTGTTGAAAAGCTGTTTAGGGTTGTGAGACAGTGAGGATATGAGGGATGCAAAGTAAGTTTGTTTTGCGGCAGAGAGCGTGTACTTGAAGCTGACAAAGGACTGCTTGTATGCGTTGAAGTGCTCAGTAGAACGGGTTCTCTTCCATCTCCACTCAGCGGCCCTGGAAACCCGTCTCAGTTCTTTGGTCAGGCTGGTCAGCCAGGGCTGCCTGTTGATTGTACGAGTTTTGCTCTGCGTTAGGAGGGCAGCCGAATGAAGTGTTGCTATTATTGTGGTGTTACAAAAGGTGGCATCAGCATCTGTGTCATGAAGGGAAGCTAGGTCTGTGAGAGGGAGAAGGGACTCAGAGAGTGATTGTAGATTGAGGTGTTTGAGATTTCTGCTAGGGTGAGCAAGTTTGTGGAGTGGGGGTTGCGCAGTTGGAGAGGAGGGGTGAGTTAGTGAGATTAGTGAGAGAACTGAGACGGGTGAAGATAAGGTCCAGTGTGTGACCATCTTTGTGAGTAGCCGCAGAGGACCATTGAGTGAGGCCAAAGGAGGCAGTCAGTGATAAAAGTTTAGAGGCAGCTGAGGTGGAAGTGTCAATGGGGATGTTGAAGTCGCCCATGATGATGGTGGGGATGTCAGCAGAGAGGAAATGGAGTAGCCAGGTGGTGAAGTGGTCGAGAAAGGTGGAGATGGCTAGTTCTGGGGGGCGGTAGATGACAGCCAGTTGGAGGTTGGAGGGGGAATAGATGCGGACGGAATGCACCTCAAACGAGGGAAGAGTAGCGGAGGGTGGAAGTTGAATTGGGGTAAAGGAGCAGGTATCAGACAGGAGCAACCAACTCCTCCACCACGTTTGTTGCTTGGGCGAGGGGTGTGAGAGAGATGGAATCCGACATAGGAAAGTGAAGCTGGAGAGGCTGTGTCAGAAGGAGTGAGCCATGTTTCAGTGATGGCAAGGAAGGAGAGTTTGTTGGTGATAAAGAGGTCATGGATAAACGACAGCTTATTGCCGACAGAGCGTGCGTTCCATAAGGCGCCAGGTAAGAGGACTGGGGGAGTGGGGGCTGGATGAATAGGTATGAGGTTATCATGGTTGTAAAAACGTGTAGAGGATCGAGGCTGGATGTTAGAAATAAGTGTGGGGATGTGTTGAGGAGGGCCAGGATTTGGGGATACGTAGCCAGCAATGAGTAGTAGCAGACAGAGCGTTAGAAGGTGGGAGCAGGATAGGACATGATGTGGCCGTGTGTGTCTGGAGAAAAAGGATTGTATGTGGAGGAACAGTTCAGAGGAGAAGGTTAGGTGGCTGGGGAAGATGGAGGGGGAGATGACAAATTCCTTACTAGGTGGGGGGATTACAGGAGATCGGACAAAATAGAGAAGTATGGGGGTGAAAGTGAGAAGAAACCGAAACATTGTTGTGGTTATCTATTCTGTTACCTTTCAGTCATAAAAGCATAAAAGGGACAATCAATTCATGGAGAATAACTTTTCTGCAATTGAAATTTCCTGGTAACAGGCAAAGACAAATTTTGACTTATCAACTAATTTTTGCATACTACACTATTAATACTACTATATAAACACTTTTTTGGCTTTCATATTACAGACCAGCCTAAAGTGGAAGAAATATCTCTGAAGATCCCAAATAATATTTTGGAGGATTCTGCAAGGGCTCATGTAACAGTGTTGGGTGAGATGTCAACTATCTGGATATGCTTATCAGGAACATTATCAGACATCTACGCTTCATATTGGCAAATAGTCAATGTCCTTAAACCTCCTACTCTGGCTACTAACCTCAGAACCCAAAGAAGGTGGTTAAAGGGATTTTCCAGTAATGCTGTATGTAAAATAATGTTTACTTAGGCCTCTTTTACACTTGCCGTGTTTTTGCTGGCCATTTTTGCAGCCCCAATGCATTTCTATGGGGCTGCAAAAACGGCCTGCAAAAATTAGTAGGAAGGCCATGCTCCATATGGCCGTGAGGGCCGTATTTGCGGCCTTGAAAAAATATCGAGCTTGCTCGATATTTTTCATGGCTTACGGACACGGCTGTAATGCAACGTTAAGTTGTTTTTGCGGTACACCGTATTTGTGGATCGCCGTTTTTTTCCCTACTATTGTTATAACAGGGAAAAACGACGATCTGAGGTTTTTTGCCACCCGTTTTTGTGGAATACGGTGAAAATTACGGCAATACGGCCCGAAAAAAGGCGCATAAAATTAGGCCGCAAAAAAATGGCATGTGTAAAAGCAGCCTAACTTTACTATATAAATTAAGAATCCTATTACTTTTTGTTGACTTTCAAGGACATTTATTAAGAACCCTATGCCAGTTTTCTCAAAACAGTAACACATTTTTGCACAACCTATACATGCTCAAGTAGATAGTATAAGTGTGGCGCCCTTGAGGGTTCAGTCGCCACAGAGGTACTACACCTCCTCCTGAGGTGTGGTGCCCCACCATCCAGGTAAGGTGGAGACACCTGACCACACTACAACACCGGCATCCCACACAACACAGTAGTGTAGCAAAGCACCCTTTGGTGGCTCCCTGCTTGGAACACGAAGAGTGCTGGGAGGCGGGTGGAGCTTAGTTGGCACCAAAAGAGCAGGAAGTTTAGGAGTCAGTCAGTCAGTGAGTCTGACAGAGTGAGTGGAAGAGAGGAGATCCCCTGAGTGGGATGGATGAAGGAAGTGCTGCAGCCGACCTCAGTGACCTGGGTCCGCTGGCACAGGAAAGGGACATTGATGGAAAGCCTGACTCTCTTCATAAGAAAGAAGGATTAGTATGGAACGTAAGGAGAGGAGGACTAAGGATTAGGGTTAGAGCAGAACCCTTCCCAAGTTCACAGCGCAAGGCCGGGGTCCGGTCCCCGAGGTTGTATGGATACTAATGGTCCTGCAGCAGACACCGGAGGAATAGAAGTTGTCACCACTTTATTCCCACTCAAGACTTGGGGGCACAACAGCAATGTGAGTGAGCCAGGACTAGGTAGTAAGGAGTCCCCGAAGCAGGCTACAGCTGTCTGCCGTACAAGTAGAGTTCATAGTAACATCTGACAGGAGGAACTCCAGTGTAACTCAGTACTGTGAGTACTTCACTATAGGTGCAAGAAGGGAGAAGTTCAGAAAAGGCATATGTTGGCGTAGTGTTGGAAAGGAGTACTTCATCTTGACTGGAAGTTGGCTGAGCTCCTTACCTGGAGGACACGGCACGGATGCGGACACCTGTACGTGCAACAGACTGTGAGCAAAGCTTTGGAACTACATGCCCTGGTGTCCTCAGTTTATTCCTGCGCCGACACACTCAGCACTGCTACATCTTTGTGCCTAACACTGCACCATCCACGTCTCCCCTCACGGTGACTTCTCCTACTCTGCCCTGAGACTACAGCCCTACTTTTGGAGGGCTACACCATCATTGCTGCACTATACCATCTGTCCCAGAGGATCTGCTTGCAGCGTCGGCTTAATATTCCCCTTGCCGAACACCACAGGTGGCGTCACGACTCATTTATTCACAAACTTTAATCATCACCCACAAGCTCGACATCCCGCTTTTACAATGGACGCCCAGGGCCACGGACCGGGTCACTGCCTCTTTGACACTTCCCTCTGAGATACCGGCCCGGTACCGAGTACCCCACGGCCCTGGCGAGCGACCCATAAGCTCGAGGGGGCAGAGGAAGTTTTTACAAATTATAGTCGTAGCCGACAGCTGGCATAGATTTTGGTTTGTTTCACGTGGACTGCTCAAGTGTTTTTGGAAGTGTGCATCTTAACGAATATGGTGCCTGCATCCCCCACTGCGCCACCAATGTTTTTTTGCCATACCAACAGTATCTCTGCTCCTCTAGCACCTGGACTTTTGGCTATAATGGATAATCCGCATTTTTCTGAAATATTGCCTAGCAGTGATAAACTATCAACCGGTGACTACCAAAACTCTACTTCAAAAGGGCGACTATGTGATAAAGGCCGTTGTTAGGCCGAAACATCAGCTGTCGCTTCATCACCGTCAAATAAATAATAAAAAGCTCACTAAAGCATATTTTATGTGTGCAGTGATTCTATATTGACTTTATAGTGACGGGACCAGAGGCTCCCTTTTCACTAGCACCATATATTCATTATACTAGTCGAGTGCTAGCCATCTTCCATATCTACCATAAGCTCGAGGGGGCAGAGGAAGTTTTTACAAATTATAGTCGTAGCCGACAGCTGGCATAGATTTTGGTTTGTATCACGTGGACTGCTCGTGTTTTTGGAAGTGTGCATCTTAACGAATATGGTGCCGCAAACCTGCACATACCTAGCCCTAATCCATGGAAAATAGTGAATACAGCTATGTCTCCTCCATATTATGCAAACCCATTAGTTTTTTATTTTTAAATTTAGATGAATATAATATTTCTGTTTTCACCGTGCAGGAGATCTGATGGGCACGGCCATGCAGAACCTTGATCGTCTCCTGGCCATGCCATATGGTTGTGGAGAACAGAACATGGTTCTCTTTGCTCCTAATATCTTTATCTTGCAATATCTGGAGAAGACACATCAACTGAACAATGAAATCCAGAGCAAAGCCAAGAAATTCCTGGAGAGCGGTGAGAAATTCTGTTTCTATTATTCTATTGATTGCTTTCATTTTCTAAAAATGTGAATCCTGGCATGTAGGGATTGTCTTGTAGTTATAAAAAATATACACCCATAAAAAAAGATATACAGAACCAGTAAAGTAAAACTATTACTCTTTATCCATATAAATTAAATGCTATAGGGGTCGCTCACAACAGCGTATAGATCGACAACTGCTATCAGGTTTTTTATCTGACAGCTCTTGCACTAATGTTATTCCAAGGGGTACTGAAGAGGACTAATTTTTTTCATTAACAGAATTGGTCAGTGAAAAAACAATTTGCTGCATGCTGCTATTTCACTTTTAAATCAGATGACGCCTATTCAAGTCATGGAAAATTTCGGACAGCTCTCGGATAACATCCGAGTGCAGTCCTTTTTCTGTGGAATCAAAGAATGGAGAAAAATGGAGAAATTTTGTTCTCCATCTTCTCCTCATCTGAGAGAATGGGATCATACTATGCTGACGCTCTGATCAAACTCAAATCAGAGTTTGATTGAAGTGTCATTAGCATAATCGACCCAATTCTCTTGGATGTGAGAATCTACTGCTGTCTGACCATTGCCATACTGTGGCTCCGTGTGGCATCCGATGTTTTTTTGCGCTCCCACAGACTTGAATGTGTGAGTCTGACACACGGAAAAAGCTAGCGCATGATGCGATTTTTTTTTTTTCACATACAGATTCGGTCACTGAAAAAAAATCGCTGATTTGCACTGCCCCATTGAATAACATGACATAATTATTCCGTCCTCAGCTAAATGCACGGGGTTCATATAGCTTATACGGGTAGCTAAACCGCTATACCGGGGGTCCAATAAGAAGACTGTAGGTTGAATCTGTGTTTATTGAACACGATGGTATATAGATGTACGGTGAAACTACAAATAAGACATACAGTTGTGGCCAAAAGTATTGACACCCCTGCAATTCTGTCACATAATATTCAGTTTCTTCCTGAAAATGATTGCAATCACAAATTTTTTGGTATTATTATCTTCATTTAATTTGTCTTAAATGAAAAAATACAAAAGAGAATGAAGCAAAAAGCAAAACATTGATAATTTCACACAAAACTCCAAAAATGGGCCAGACAAAAGTATTGGCACCCTCAGCCTAATACTTGGTTGCACAACCTTTAGCCAAAATAACTGTGACCAACCACTTCCGGTAACCATCAATGAGTTTCTTACAATGCTCTGCTGGAATTTTAGACCATTCTTCTTTGGCAAACTGCTCCAGGTCCCTGATATTTGAAGGGTGCCTTCTCCAAACTGCCATTTTTAGATCTCTCCATAGGTGTTCTATGGGATTCAGGTCTGGACTCATTGCTGGCCACCTTAGAAGTCTCCAGTGCTTTCTCTCAAACCATTTTCTAGTGCTTTTTGAAGTGTGTTTTGGGTCATTGTCCTGCTGGAAGACCCATGACCTCTGAGGGAGACCCAGCTTTCTCACACTGGGCCCTACATTATGCTGCAAAATTTGTTGGTAGTTTTCAGACTTCATAATGCCATGCACACAGTCAAGCAGTCAAGTGCCAGAGGCAGCAAAGCAACCCCAAAACATCAGGGAACCTCCGCCATGTTTGCCTGTAGGGACCATGTTTTTTTGTTTGAATGCCTCTTTTTTTCTCCTGTAAACTCTATGTTGATGCCTTTGCCCAAAAAGCTCTACTTTTGTCTCATCTGACCAGAGCATTCTTCCAAAATGTTTTAGGCTTTTTCAGGTAAGTTTTGGCAAACTCCAGCCTGGCTTTTTTATGTCTCGGGGTAAGAAGTGGGGTCTTCCTGGGTCTCCTAACATACAGTCCCTTTTCATTCAGACGCCGACGGATAGTACGGGTTGACACTGTTGTACCCTCGGACTGCAGGGCAGCTTGAACTTGTTTGGATGTTAGTCGAGGTTCTTTATCCAACATCCGCACAATCTTGCGTTGAAATCTCTTGTCAATTTTTCTTTTCCGTCCACATCTAGGGAGGTTAGCCACAGTGCCATGGGCTTTACACTTCTTGATGACACTGCACACGGTAGACACAGGAACATTCAGGTATTTGGAGATGGACTTGTAGCCTTGAGCTTGCTCATGCTTCCTGACAATTTGGTTTCTCAAATCCTCAGACAGTTCTTTGGTCTTCTTTCTTTTCTCCATGCTCAATGTAGTACACACAAGGACACAGGACAGAGGTTGAGTCAACTTTAATCCATGTCAACTGGCTGCAAGTGTGATTTAGTTATTGCCAACACCTGTTAGGTGCCACAGGTAAGTTACAGGTGCTGTTAATTACACAAATTAGAGAAGCATCACATGATTTTTCGAACAGTGCCAATACTTTTGTCCACCCTCTTTTTTATGTTTGGTGTGGAATTATATCCAATTTGGCTTTAGGACAATTCTTTTTGTGTTTTTCCATTTAAGACAAATTAAATGAAGATAATAATACCAAAGAATTTGTGTTTGCAATTATTTTCAGGAAGAAACTGAGTATTATCTGACAGAATTGCAGGGGTGTCAATACTTTTGGCCACAACAGTACAATGCAATGAATCAGTATGGATACATAAAAATACATATATACATATACAGACTACCTGCGTTAACAGCTAACCAGGGGAGCTGACTAAGGAGGGTGATCTAGGACAGAATTAGATGAAATAGGGTGATTACGTTGTGACAATGCTGACACAAGGGGAGGAGGAGAAAGGAGATGTCCACATGAAGCAGGCTTGGCAGAAATGGTCGACTGGACAGAGAAAGGGGGAAGTCTTAGACCATGATGCCTTGCAACTTACCCAGGGTGCATTGGGAATTGGAGGGAGATCAAGAATGAAAATGAAACTAAGGTACAGAATAACACTGCAGTTATATATTTGGCCACTAGATGGAGCTAAGGGAACAATAAACATTAAACTGTATGGCAAACTGAACATTATAACTGAATTTATGTAATGGAAATAAACAGTTAAGAGTCATTATTCGTGTCGGAGACAGAACAATAATTTCTAATATGCTTTCATTAAAAATTGCCTACTGTTCCCTAACTACACTATCTAACTGCTTTTCTACCTACTTCCTTTTCTGATAATGCCTCCTTTGAGAATCCTAATGGAAACTCAAATGAAGCGTTATTAGGAGGTGGAGGCTGCGGTCACTGTCTCAGCCCCTGCCCCCTCCCTGAAATGAAACGTCATCAGTGACGCTCATTTCAAGGGTTGGGCTAGTCATCATGTGTCATCAGAAAGAAAGTTGGGGGAAAAAGTAGAAAAGCAGTAGTTTAGATAGGGAACGCCAGGGGATGCTTAATGAAAGTATATCAGAAATTAGTTTAAATTATGTCACTAAATAGATACACTTTTAGAATTAAATTTACTTTGGCTTCGGACCACCTTTTTAATCATTATTATCAATCATATTAAAAGGGTGGTCCAAAGCCAAAGTAAATTTAATTCTATATCTATTTTTGCCATAATCTAAACTAATTTCTAATATACTTGCATTAAAATTCTCTATCTCTCTCTCTCTCTATGTATATGGATACAGATCCAGGTGCACTTAATCCAAACTCGTAAAGCTAGGATTTAACCCTCACCAACATAGCTTTGCTACAATAAATATGCTGTGTACACTTATATTTAAAAGATTTTCTTGCATCTTACAGGATATCAGCGCCAGCTTACATATAAACGTGATGATGGATCATATAGCGCTTTTGGAAAAAGTGACAAAGATGGGAATACATGGTTTGTGGATTTGGGTACATTTGTGTTTACAGAGCTGGGGTGTTATAATCACGTCACCGTCGACATCAGTGATTTGGTTGCATCTTTCATGTTAATAATGTGCAAGACGTCATCACTACAAGACTGTTAGGCTATGTGCACACGTGCAGAATTGCCGCGGAAATTTCCACGGCAATTCTGCAACTCCTTGCCGCGGGAAAATCGCTGGAAATTCGCATACGGAATTCCCGCAAAAAACTAGCATTTTGCAAGCGTAATTAGCTTGCAGAATGCTAGCGTTTTCCAAGCGATCTGTAGCATTGCTTGGAAAACTGATTGACAGGTTGGTCACTGTTCTGTCCAGCCATATAATTGCTGTCTAGAAGGTCTAGTCATTTTTTTATGTCTTCGATTATTACAGACATTGTATTTTTGTGTGTATTAATCCTTCATACAGTCATATGTTAAAGTTTGGTTACCCCTATTAATGTTAACCTTTTTTCTTTATAACAATTTTGGTTTTTGCAACAGCTATTTCAGTTTCATATATCTAATAACTGATGGACTCAGTTATATTTCTGGATTCAAATGAGGTTTATTGTACTAACAGAAAATGTGCAATCTGCATTTAAACAAAATTTGACCGGTGCAAAAGTATGGGTACCCTTATCATTTTCTTGATTTGAACACTCCTAACTACTTCTTACTGACTTCCTGAAGCACTAAATTGGTTTTGTAACCTCATTGAGCTTTGACCTTCATAGCCAGGTGTATCAAATCATGAGAAAAGGTATTTAAGGTGGCCACTTGCAAGTAGTTCTCCTATTTGATTCTCCTATGAAGAGTGGCATCATGGGCTCCTCAAAACAACTCTCAAATGATCTGAAAACAAAGATTATTCAACATAGCTTTTCAGGGGAAGGATACAAAAAGTTGTCTCAGAGATTTAACCTGTCAGTTTCCACTGTGAGGAACATAGTAAGGAAATGGAAGAACACAGGTACAGTTCTTGTTAAGCCCAGAAGTGGCAGGCCAAGAAAAAGATCAGAAAGGCAGAGAAGAATGGTGAGAACAGTCAAGGACAATCCACAGACCACCTCCAAAGACCTGCAGCATCATCTTGCTGCAGATGGTGTCACTGTGCATTGGTCAACAATACAGCGCACTTTGCACAAGTAGAAGCTGTATGGGAGAGTGATGCGAAAGAAGCCGTTTCTGCAAGCACGCCACAAACAGAGTCGCCTGAGGTATGCAAAAGCACATTTGGACAAGCCAGTTACATTTTGGAAGAAGGTCCTGTGGAGTGATGAAACAAAGATTGAGTTGTTTGGTCATACAAAAAGGCGTTATGCATGGAGGCTAAAAATCACAGCATTCCAAGAAAAACACTTGCTACCCACAGTAAAATTTGGTGGAGGTTCCATCATGCTTTGGGGCTGTGTGGCCAATTCCGGCACCGGGAATCTTGTTAAAGTTGAGGGTCGCATGGATTCAACTCAGTATCAGCAGATTCTTGACAATAATATGCAAGAATCAGTGACGAAGTTGAAGTTACGCAGGGGATGGATATTTCAGCAAGACAATGATCCAAAACCCCGCTCCAAATCTACTCAGGCATTCATGCAGAGGAACAATTACAATGTTCTGGAATGGCCATCCCAGTCCCCAGACCTGAATATCATTGAACATCTGTGGGATGATTTGAAGCGGGCTGTCCATGCTCGGCGACCATCAAACTTAACTGAACTGGAATTGTTTTGTAAACAGGAATGGTCACAAATACCTTCATCCAGGATCCGGGAACTCATTAATAGCTACAGGAAGCGACTAGAGGCTGTTATTTTTGCAAAAAGAGGATCTACGAAATATTAATGTCGCTTTTATGTTGAGGTGCCCATACTTTTGCACCGGTCAAATTTTGTTAAAATGCAGATTGCACATTTTCTGTTAGTACAATAAATCTCATTTGAATCCAGAAATCTAACTGAGTCCATCAGTTATTAGATATATGAAACTGAAATAGCTGTTGCAAAAACCAAAATTGTTATAAAGAAAAAAGGTTAACAATAATAGGGGTGCCCAAACTTTAACATATGACTGTATATTTCATACTGTAAGGTAACAGCACCACCTGCTGGCCATTTAATGCATTGATTCTAGTTTAATTTGCAATGTATTGTGGGATTGTTCCTGTTACATCATAGTCTTGTTTATGACACTGTGAGGGGAACAGCAGCCATTATTCCTCCATGTGTCTTAGGAGAATCTACATCATTCGTGTTCTTCATGCTTCTTAAACAGCCTGCTCTAAGCATAGTTGGTAAGCACTATCTAGGTGTTATAATCCTGTGTTTATAACGTTTGTTGTATTAAATAGGTAATCATCAGCTATGTATTACCTCATGGTACCTATGTATTACCTCATGTTACCTATGTATTACCTCACGGTACCTATGTATTACCTCATGGTACCTATGTATTACCTCATGGTACCTATGTATAACCTCACGGTACCTATGTATTACCTCATGGTACCTATGTATTACCTCACGGTACCTATGTATTACCTCATGGTACCTATGTATTACCTCATGGTACCTATGTATTACCTCATGTTACCTATGTATTACCTCGCGGTACCTATGTATTAGCTCATGGTACCTTTGTATTACCTCATGGTACCTATGTATAACCTCATGTTACCCATGTATTACCTCATGGAACCTATGTATTACCTCATGTTACTGTGTATTGCAGACTATCTGTATTTTTTGCTCTGTGCAGTTATATATTCTGAAATGCTCCTGTTATTGCATCCTATAGTTTCACCCTTTCCGGTCACATCTGCAATCAATAAAAGAAGGTTACAATTTTACAGCCTCTTTTCTTAAAGAAGACAAGGGGTTTAGCTACATGTCTCATTGCACACCCTGCTAACGTGTATGAGGACAGTATAGTCACACTTATCAAACATAGTGTTTGACAAGTGTGACCAGCTTTTTACTATTGAGGCTGCCTATGCAGCATCAGTAGTAAAAGACAGTAAGTAAAACATAATTAAAAAAATAAAACATATTGTTATTCCCACCTTCCGACGGCCCCCGATCTGCTCTGCGGCGCTCCCGGCATCTTCTGGTCCCAGTAATGCTTTGCGCGAATGACCTGCGATGACGTCACGCTCGCGAGAGCGCAACGTCATCGCGGTCATTCACGTAAAGCATTACTGGGACTGGAAGATGCCGTGAGCATGGTGAGCGGTGGGAAGGAGATCGCGGGCCGTTGGAAGGTGAGAATAACAATATATAACAATATTTTTTATTTTTATTCTATTTTTTATAGGATTATAGTACCCAGGGCCTGGAGGAGAGTCTCCCCTCCTCCAGACCCTGGGTACCATCCGCACATGAAGCGCTCACTTCACGCATGGTGGGCATAGCCATATGTGTAAAGTGAGAGTTTCAATACAATCTTATGGGTGCGGAATCACTGCGATTCCGCAAAATGAATGAGCATGCTACGGATTTTTCCGCTATGCGATTCCGCAGCGGAAAAATCCGCAGCATTAGCACAGCATTGTGGAATCCCATAAGATTGCATGGGATGCATTTTCACAGCGAATACGCGCATAAAAAGCCGCCGCGAAAACGCAGTGTGAACACAGCCTAATTCTATTTTCGGCTGTTGTTTTTGCATTAAAAGCGTTATCGATTCTAAAATATTTAGCCAAAAGTACAGTAGATGATCTGTAAAATGACAAAAAAAGCATTACTTACATGTTGTAGGGGCATCACCTGCAAGACATGATCGCGGCACCTACTGGCCTCAATTGACTCTTGTGGCAACTGCATGGTCAGATTGGTGAAGCCTGCATTGAGCCGATGGTCATTATCCACAACAACCCTGCTTTTTTTTAATCAGATATTATTATTATTAATATCGACACTTGAGAGTAGCTAAAGAATTGGAATTCATAAGGTTATGAGTTGTGATCATTCGTTCTCTTGATAAAAAGTTTATAAAAGTAGTTTAGTCATGTTTTATGATTGTATAGAAAATTAATTATTATCATTATATTTCTTCAGGTTGACTGGATTTGTTGTGAAGTCCTTCAGCAAAGCTCGACCCTATATCTTCATAGATGAAAGTCACCTGGACCACTCCTTCTCATGGCTGAAAAAGAACCAAGAAGACACCGGATGTTTCCGAAGTGTGGGGAGACTCTTCAATAATGCCATGAAGGTGAGCCTAGTACAGGAAAAGGCCGGTCTGACATGCCTGTGTAGGAGGATGGACTGACATGTAGACCTGTCTGATGAAGAATGAACATGTAAAATATGTTGTGCACACTGTTTGATGAGAATTCATATACATGTCTAAGGAAACAGCTAGAATTAATAGGAGACGGTGTAGTACCGGGTTTTGGCCACTAGATAGAGACATAGGGATAGTGAGAAGAGGAATCTAACAGCAGCTGAAGCTAGGATACGCCTAGTCATGGAGGGCGAAGTTACGGGACTAAGGAGGGGAATTCCCAGAAAAGGGGATAAAAGGAAAGAGTCCCAGGGTCAGAGAGAACACCCAGAATGAGACAGAGTAGAGAAGAGCTCAGGAGAAGATGGAGGAAGGAAGAGCTCAGGAAGAGACAGAGGAGAGAGAGAGATGGATAGTTTGGGGGTGGCCCTGACAGGACAGCCACAGACCAACAGATGCTATTTAAAGGATGCCTGGGGTACCGGACGGCTGAACACCGAAGGGACAGTAATTGTCGCAGCGGGCAGAGTCGACTGGGGAAAGCGCTGTGGCTGTGGGCCTAATGACAGGCACGGTGAAAGAGCCCAGCGGGTCATCGCTAGCAGGAGTAGGAGGAGGTGATAGGTACCTGGGACAGAAGCGTCACATTGCTGTGGATGTTCAAGAAGTTACCCAATAAAGTGGACCTGATTGAACGTGCTTCTGCGCCTGTTGTCAGTCCATCTCGCGGCCAAAAGGGACAACCCTCCAGTCGGCACACGTACTACACCTGTAAAATACGATCCCTGCTCAGATCAAAATACCAGGTTAGATTGCCAAGTCTCCTTGTCTGATCTAACTATGAGGTTTGTCAATTGGGCAGTAGATCAGGTCAGGAGATCTAGTGAGCAGAGACCATGATTTACATATATATGTAAAACCGACTCTGAAAGAAGGTTTAAGGTAGCTTCAAAAAGAAAACTTTTTTAAATCCTACCCACTGCTTTTATTTTGTTGTACTTTTGATTTAGTCTTTCATTCGTTTCTACTGAGCCACAACTTTTTTAACTTTCAATAAATTTAGATCACAATGCAATTTTAGGGTTTGCTCACATCCGCGTATAAATACCCCAAGTGCAATGTTAGGAGAAAATCGCATCGCACTTGCACCAATGTTATAAAATGAGGCAATGTTCATCTGCGAGTTTATCCTCAGCTGGAATTTAGGCTCAGGAAAAAATTGCAGCATGCTGCGTATGGCCTCGTAAAATGTCTAAGGCTCGCCAATGCATGGCAATGGGTGCGAGACAAAAAAAACAGAAGACACATGGACCATGTGTATGCCATCCGATTTTTACTCACACATCTCAAAGGAGTCAAGACATTGCATCAGCCAAGCATAGGATGTTCACAGCCAGAGCTCTGAGAATAGATAGCTCCGTTCAAAAGAAAGAAAGGTTCATTGTAGATGAAACGTCGCTACGCCACCAGAGCTATTAAAGCCCCTTTTGCATTTTTGAAAATACTGGAGTGCTGCCTCTTTTTTCTGAATTTAGATGGATGGATAGAATAGATAGATGTCCTGCAGATATAAAATTTCATAAGCCCCCACATATTATAAACTTGCGCCCTTGCAGTGCCTTTCATATGTGGCTATTGTTGAGGTTTTTAGACTTGTTTAAACTAATAAATAAATTAAGAAATTTAAAAAAAAACAATGTGGGGTCCCCCCTATTTTAGGAATCCAGCAAAGTTAAAGCAGAAAGCTGTCAGCTGATATTATCAGACTAGGAAAGTCCATGGATTTTGGGTCCTTCCCAGCCTAAAAATGCCAGCCACCAGCCACTCCATAAGTGGCGCTGTCTGGTCTATGATCTGTCCATGTCCTCCTTTTTAAACGTGCATAAAAGCGTGGTCGACCAGAATTTTGCTCACTTCTGAAAAGAAGGACACAGCTGAACAGTCGGAGATAAGAGTAACTTTGCTGTCTATTTATAGTGAATGCATACCTCAGGGTTTTCATCTGAGTCACGTCAGTCAGAGATTTAGATGGATAACCTGAAATAAGTGCCCAGCGTAGAATGCAGGATAAATATGATCCAAATTTTTTTGTAAAATGTTCCCAATAAAAGCTTCAAATCAATCCACAAAAAAATCCCCCACTCAGGTCCATCATCTGTCAATGGAAATATAAACGGCTTCTACATTACTGATAGCAAAATGGCTCTCGATGAGAAAGAAAAAAATCAATATAGTAAAATTTGAGCTCCCAAATCCAAATTTCGTCTCCCTTCTGAAACGAACAGTGTGCCTAAACCAAAAGATAAAAATTCAAAATTTAAAAACTGCCAATTTTTCTACATTTTCATCCAATTTTTCATAATTAAACGCAAACCATATCAAAATAAATTTATCTTTAAAACGGAAGTTCAATGTGTAGCGAAAAAACGATCTCAGAATCACTGGAATATGTTGAAGCGTTCCAGAGTTATTAGCACATAAAGTGACGCTGGTAAAATTTAGCCTGACTAGAAAGGTGAAACAGGCTTGGGGGTGTAAAGGTTAAAAGCAAGATGTAGTTATGTTTTATCATTAGAGGTAAATACAGTTTTTATTCCAATATTTTTGGAAGTGAAATGAGACATTTGAAAAAAAATAGCAAATAAACTTGATATTTTAGATGTTCAACCATTTGGAATAAATGTGATAAGAAATTGGACTCCTTAATTAAAATCAAGGTATGGTAATTATGGGTATGTGTATGGTGGGGTTCTGCGGTTACAGAGTGGCATTCCATTCTATGCCATGGAGACATTATCTGTTTTCATTGTGTTTGATGCAACAGATTAAATGTTCTCTATACTTCAAGTTTCAACAAAAATTGTACATTTTTACCAAACTCCCTACTATGTCTATTTTATAGTCAGCAGGTGACTTGTTAGGCATTCTAGGGAATCTGTCAGCAGAATTTGACACCCTAAATAATTTATCAGTTGCACTTTATTAGAGAAGTCCAGCAATGCTTTTGCATTCCCGGCCCATTCCTCTGTTACTGAGAAATCAGCGTTTTAATTTATAAGCAAATATGGCTGAAGATCTGAAGCCTCTGTCACTCCTGCTCTAATCCCTGCCCAGTGCTGCCTCCTCTTACTTGATTAACAGCTCCTTTGCCCGAAGTCACACAGCGTAGAGGCTGTCAGTCAAGCAGGAAGAGGTGGTGTTGAGCAGGAAATAGATCTGGAGTGACAGAGGCTTCAGATCTAAAGCCTCATTTGCATATCAATTTGAAAGGTGATTTCTAAGTCATGAATTATCGGGCTGGCCATGTAAAGGTTATGCTGGACTTCTCTTTGAAAAAGCTACATGTGCATATGCAGTGAATAGTTTGGGGGTGTGATATCTTGCTGACAGATTCTTTTGTATTTTTGTATATGCATGTATTACATTTGCATTACGTTTTTGCTTTCTAACACAAACTTTTGAACTTTGGTTCAGGTGGCCTACCATAAGAAATTGAGGTTCTAGCCTTCATTTATACAGAACTTTCACTGTTTTTATATTTTCTATATATTTTGATAGTGTAATCAAATTCACTGGAGCTGCAAGGTTCATATTGACCAATGAGTCCTCCCAGCATGCTGACGCCTTTCAGCTTGTGCTGTGTACACTATGATCACTGTCAGCAGTCATCTCATTATAGAGCAATATAAGGTGATAGTAGATGAGGGTCATATCTCATCTTCCTTCCATCCTCCCTGCACAGTTACCTCTGCTCATGAAGTTATAGAGCTGTCAATGAACGGTTTTCTTAAAAAAAAAAAAAAAAAGCTTTTTATGTATGGCTCCTTTGCTGAGGCATGATAACTAGCTATACAATCATGTAAAGAAAAAATAATATAAATCAGACAGATTAAAAGAAAGGTAATATTTTTTGTAATAATTATATTTCCATGAATAAATGAGGTGATAATTCCATAACTTTTGTTTTCCAGGGAGGAGTAGAAGATGAAATTTCACTTTCTGCTTATATAACTATTGCCCTTTTGGAGGCTGGTGTATCTCTGCAGGTAAGGTATAAAGTGTTGACATGTAGGATAATTTCCCTTCTACACAAATATTACTACTATTTTCAGATTACATGTTGTCATGATCCCGCCACTGACACCAGTATGTCACGGACGGGGGGACGCGACGCACTGCCGACACACATGCACAGGGGGCTTATCTTAGTTATCCCACCACTGCCACAATGTGATAAAAAAAAGCAAACTAGTCTTGCCCTAACAATTTATCGCAGGGGGGGTTATTTTGGATGTCCCACCACTGCCAACAATATGTCACGATCCCGCCGCTGACACCGGTATGTCACGGACGGAGGGACGCGACGCACTGCTGACACACGGCTATCACAGGCACGGGGGGGCTTATCTTAGTTATCCCACCGCTGGCACCATGTGATAAAAAAAAACAGCAAGCTAGCCTTGCCCTAACAATTTAACGCAGTGGGGTTATTTTGGTTGTCCCACCACTGCCAACAATATGTCACGAACTGCAGGGATTTATGGGTATCCCACTTTCTCAGTTCCACTTTGGAACTCGAAGCTCTCCGGCATCCCCCTTATCCTCAGGTCTGTCAGGGGACTACACCTAGGATAATTGGTCGCCGGCCGGCTGCTTCAATGTGGACTGGCCACCTGGTACGCTGCAGTGAGGGAATTATGAATGCTCTAGCTGCAGCCACACAATTAGCTTATAAAACCCCTTATGTCACTGTCAGCAGTACCCAAGACCCAGACCTCACTTCGCCGCCACCAGCTCCAGATTTCTCTGATTAATTTATAAACTTAATAGAGGGGTTCGAAGCCAAGCCAAATCAGTAGCGTAATTATCTTAAAGGCACGTAAATTCATTTCTAGAGCATGAAGACAGACTAATAAAGCTATAATTTATTCCAAAAAGACGGCAGTGTTTACAGAGATAAAAGATTTTACAAAGTTGAGACATTAGATATGTACAATGCAAATATAAAATAAACAGGTTTAAAAGCAGTAATCAACAATTACATTTGCTTAGATTGCCTTAGGCTAACTATGTGGGGAGGCAGGGCCAGACATCTCCCTGCATTGGAGATCCTATCAGCACGGAACCTCCAACTAGAAAATGACCTCCCAACTGAGTGAGAGTACTCTATAGTTCTGGGTCATGACATCATAAAAGGGGCTGTCTGGTGATGGTCCTTCCCCCTGCTCTTGGAGTTAGAATCCGACTACCAAACTTATAATAACTATATCTCGCAGAGGGTACTTTGTATAAACACATCTTTTCTGGCCTGTCGAAAGCAATAATTCAAGACGAAACATGCAGTAATTATTGGTTTGAAAGACCAGCTCACCCACGTCTGACCTCACCGCACCTCAGACTCGGATACGGCCCTGCCCTGGCCGCACAGCAGTAATAAAAGAAGAAATGATCCAGCTGAAGTGCTCTGGTGATTTATTGAGTGCTGTTCAGACAACAGAACATTGTTTACGCGTTTCTGGCTAGACGCCCTTAATCATAACAACTAGTGAATGTTGCCAGTTCCACTATATACCCCCCTCTTCAGTAGGGGAAATTAAGTGCAAGTAGGAACATATGTGTCAGCAGATAATGCTGGATTATACAAAAATGAATAAGTGAAAAAACAAAAACCATGAAAATAAAATAAAAAGTGTCTACTGGAACCACATATAATGCTCTTTCAGATTATATACAGTGGGGAAAAAAAGTATTTAGTCAGTCAGCAATAGTGCAAGTTCCACCACTTAAAAAGATGAGAGGCGTCTGTAATTTACATCATAGGTAGACCTCAACTATGGGAGACAAACTGAGAAAAAAAAATCCAGAAAATCACATTGTCTGTTTTTTTTTCATTTTATTTGCATATTATGGTGGAAAATAAGTATTTGGTCAGAAACAAGCAATCAAGATTTCTGGCTCTCACAGACCTGTAACTTCTTCTTTAAGAGTCTCCTCTTTCCTCCACTCATTACCTGTCGTAATGGCACCTGTTTAAACTTGTTATCAGTATAAAAAGACACCTGTGCACACCCTCAAACAGTCTGACTCCAAACTCCACTATAGTGAAGACCAAAGAGCTGTCAAAGGACACCAGAAACAAAATTGTAGCCCTGCACCAGGCTGGGAAGACTGAATCTGCAATAGCCAACCAGCTTGGAGTGAAGAAATCAACTGTGGGAGCAATAATTAGAAAATGGAAGACATACAAGACCACTGATAATCTCCCTCGATCTGGTGCTCCACGCAAAATCCCACCCCGTGGGGTCAGAATGATCACAAGAACGGTGAGCAAAAATCCCAGAACCACACGGGGGGACCTAGTGAATGAACTGCAGAGAGCTGGGACCAATGTAACAAGGCCTACCATAAGTAACACACTACGCCACCATGGACTCAGATCCTGCAGTGCCAGACGTGTCCCACTGCTTAAGCCTGTACATGTCCGGGCCCGTCTGAAGTTTGCTAGAGAGCATTTGGATGATCCAGAGGAGTTTTGGGAGAATGTCCTATGGTCTGATGAAACCAAACTGGAACTGTTTGGTAGAAACACAACTTGTCGTGTTTGGAGGAAAAAGAATACTGAGTTGCATCCATCAAACACCATACCTACTGTAAAGCATGGTGGTGGAAACATCATGCTTTGGGGCTGTTTCTCTGCAAAGGGGCCAGGACGACTGATCCGGGTACATGAAAGAATGAATGGGGCCATGTATCGTGAGATTTTGAGTGCAAACCTCCTTCCATCAGCAAGGGCATTGAAGATGAAACGTGGCTGGGTCTTTCAACATGACAATGATCCAAAGCACACTGCCAGGGCAACGAAGGAGTGGCTTTGTAAGAAGCATTTCAAGGTCCTGGAGTGGCCTAGCCAGTCTCCAGATCTCAACCCTATAGAAAACCTTTGGAGGGAGTTGAAAGTCCGTGTTGCCAAGCGAAAAGCCAAAAACATCACTGCTCTAGAGGAGATCTGCATGGAGGAATGGGCCAACATACCAACAACAGTGTGTGGCAACCTTGTGAAGACTTACAGAAAACGTTTGACCTCTGTCATTGCCAACAAAGGATATATCACAAAGTATTGAGATGAAATTTTGTTTCTGACCAAATACTTATTTTCCACCATAATATGCAAATAAAATGAAAAAAAAACAGACAATGTGATTTTCTGGATTTTTTTTTCTCAGTTTGTCTCCCATAGTTGAGGTCTACCTATGATGTAAATTACAGATGCCTCTCATCTTTTTAAGTGGTGGAATTTGCACTATTGCTGACTGACTAAATACTTTTTTTCCCCACTGTATAACAAAAAACTCAATTGAGATTTGTTCTAAATGAATTTATATACAGTGTGTATATATATATATATATATATATATACAGTCATATGTAAAAGTTTGGGCACCCCTATTAATGTTAACCTTTTTTCTTTATAACAATTTTGGTTTTTCCAACAGCTATTTCAGTTTCATATGTCTAATAACTGATGGACTCAGTTATATTTCTGGATTCAAATGAGGTTTATTGTACTAACAGAAAATGTGCAATATGCATTTAAACAAAATTTGACCGGTGCAAAAGTATGGGCACCCTTATCATTTTCTTGATTTGAACACTCCTAACTACTTTTTACTGACTTCCTGAAGCACTAAATTGGTTTTGTAACCTCATTGAGCTTTGAACTTCATAGCCAGGTGTATCAAATCATGAGAAAAGGTATTTAAAGTGGCCACTTGCAAGTAGTTCTCCTATTTGATTCTCCTATGAAGAGTGGCATCATGGGCTCCTCAAAACAACTCTCAAATGATCTGAAAACAAAGATTATTCAACATAGCTTTTCAGGGGAAGGATACAAAAAGTTGTCTCAGAGATTTAACCTGTCAGTTTCCACTGTGAGGAACATAGTAAGGAAATGGAAGAACACAGGTACAGTTCTTGTTAAGCCCAGAAGTGGCAGGCCAAGAAAAATATCAGAAAGGCAGAGAAGAAGAATGGTGAGAACAGTCAAGGACAATCCACAGACCACCTCCAAAGACCTGCAGCATCATCTTGCTGCAGATGGTGTCACTGTGCATCGGTCAACAATACAGCGCACTTTGCACAAGGAGAAGCTGTATGGGAGAGTGATGCGAAAGAAGCCGTTTGTGCAAGCACGCCACAAACAGAGTCGCCTGAGGTATGCAAAAGCACATTTGGACAAGCCAGTTACATTTTGGAAGAAGGTCCTGTGAACTGATGAAACAAAGATTGAGTTGTTTGGCCATACAAAAAGGCGTTATGCATGCGCTGCAAAAACCAAAATTCTTATAAAGAAAAAAGGTTAACATTAATAGGGGTGCCCAAACTTTTACATATGACTGTATATATATATATATATATATATATATATATATATGATGACAAGTATATTTTATGAGTCATTAAATTCATAATTTTTATAATTTTTATGGTTCATGTTATTAATCATTGTTAATCATTGATAAACAATGATACAAATAAAATATAGAGCAATTATAAGAGGTTTCACAAAAATAATATCAACATGATAAATGATACATAATGGTGGAAAACATACACTTATAGACAATCATTATATATGAAATCGTAAGAACTGGAAGCAAAAGCGAAGACAAAAATGAAAAAGGAGAGAAAAAAAAATAAATTATTTTTTCCAAGTTTTTTCTCCTTTCTCCTTATTTCTTCCTTCTCTTCTAGTCATCTTGGATGAGTATGAACAAAGTCCCATAGTGGTCAATCCCGATATTGAAGACATATTCCTTTCTCAAAAAGTTTTTCCAGATCAATCATTGTGGAAATGTTCAAACCACCGCAGGCAAATGTGAACAAAGTCCTGCAACAATTCGCTCCCAACATTAAAGACAAAATTTCCATAAAAAGTCTTCCAAACCCAATGTGATCACAATGTCAAGTGATCATGGATAGACATAGATAAAATCCTATAGCACTTAATTTAAGGATCATTTCCATGATTAGAAAAAAACAATAATGTTTTCACGTGTATACCTATAAAATGCAAAAATAGTTGGTTATAAGCGAAGTCATATTAGTGAGCACTGCCATGAAATATAGTGCCAAAGTTGATCATAAAGAAAAAAAAATATTTTCTACAGTCACTGCACAACCACACATATTGTCGTAGTGATTGAAACTCTAGCACCTGAATATATCAATACATAATCAAGTTCACCAAAATAAGCTGCACGATAAACCCAGTTAGATGATCACAGAATTTAAATGGATTTATGTTAAAATCAAATAATGACAGTGCAAGGCTTAATATAGACATAATACCAAACAAATTGTTATTGCGATAACTAATAATGCAACATAATATCTCGTCTAAGATTCAGTCCTTGTGGGACTCTGGTGTCCAATTGAAAAATCCACCAAGCCTCCCTATTTCTCAAATCATTTAGATTGAAACCATGTCTAGATTTTTTATGAAGTTTTTCAATTGCATATGCAGAAAAAAATTCAATTGTTTTGTCATGTATTTGAACAAAATGTCTAGAAGCCTGTGATATATTTTTTACCGGGTTGTATTTAACAATATCATGGAGATGCTCCTTAATTCGGGTACAAACTGAACGTTTTGTACTACCAACAGATTGCATTTGGTGCATTCTATAATATAGGTAACCCATCGAGTATTGCAATTCAAGAAGGAATTAATCTGATATTTATTGTTATTAGTTGTATTGGTAAAAAACTTACATTTTTTGGCCACTGTGCACATTTTGCAGTTATGCAAACCGCACTTGTAAAAACCCCTCAATGATAACCAATTACCTTTAGATTGAGAAGATCTGATAGCACTTGGTGAAAGAATATTGGCTAATGTTGTAGCCTTTTTATACACTACTTTGTAGTTATTTTGTAAAATATTATTTAAGATATTATCTTCTCTCAAAATGGAAATATTTTTGTGAAACATACGTTTGATGATATCAAATTGATTACTGTATTTCAAAACAAGTGTAAGTGAATTATTTTGTAATGTATGGTTCTTCTTCCACTCTTTAGATCTTTGTTTTTCTTCTAATCCCAGTGGATTTTTTGAATTTTTTAATTTTTTTTGATTTTTTATTTGTATTTACTATTTTTTTGGCTCTATTGATCATCCAATTTTGATATCCTCTGGCTTGTAAGCGATTTTCAATGCTATTTATTTCTGCGTTATAAGAATCAGAGGTGTTACAATTACGGTTTGCTCTAATAATCTCACCCAATGGAATCGCTTTAATTGTATGTGCTGGATGGTGGCTGGTAGCATGCAAAATAGTGTTACCAGCTATCTGCTTTCTATAAGTTTTAGTAAAAATCCTAGAGAACATTCTCCCCTCCAAAGTCAGGTCCAAAAATTGGGTGACATTATGATTGTGTTGAACTTTAAATTCAAGATTGAAAATGTTGTTATTTAAATAAAAAATGAAGTTCTGTACGGCAGACTCACAGCCCGTCCATATGATTAACATATCATCTATGAATCTACCGTACCAAATTATGTCCTTCAAAAAAGGATTCAATGGATCATAGATATACAATCCCTCCCACCAGCTCATAGTCAAGTTTGCCACAGAGGGCGAATATTTTGCTCCCATTGAAACTCCTGCACTCTGAATGAAATATTTGCCATAGAAATAGTTATTAAGCATAAGAAATTGGACAACATCGACGATGTAATTTATGATGTCCATGGTCATATCAGAATAAGTAATTAAATGGTGTTTAAGTGCAGATAATGCCACAGCCACGGGTATGGATTGATACAAAGACACCACATCTATAGTTAACCATGAATATTGTGGAGACCACCTTATTTGTTTCATATTTTGGATGACAGAAAAAGTGTCTTTAAGGTAACCGGGGACCCTGCGGACAAAAGGTTGTAATATTCTGTCTAGCCATTCCCCTAATTGTTCACTAATGGAACCAATCCCTGATATGATTGGACGCATGGGAGGAGGTAAAATTCCTTTATGTGTTTTGGGTAATGCGTGCATAATGGGGGTAATGGCCTCTGTTTGCTTGAGAAATCTCGCTTCTCTATTATCAAAACAACCCAAAGAAAAACCTTCATCTATGAGTTTGTCAAAATGTATTTTTAACTTATTTGTTGGGTCCGATGGGAGTGGTGAATACATACTAGTGTCACTCAACATATTCATAATCCATTGGATATAATCCACGGTGTTCATCACAACCACCGAACCCCCCTTGTCTGAACATTTAATAGTTATGTCCAAATTATCTTTTAGTTGTTTTAATGCAGTTCTTGCCTCAACAGACAAATTATTATTTGGTACAATTTTTTGACATTCATTATTACGAAGTGATAAATTTCTAAGATCCCGCTCCATAGTGGTTTGAAATTTATCCATAGCAGGACAACGGTCCTGCGCTGGATAAAATCTTTTGTTCTTGACCTTGGGATAATTTTTTTAATGATATTACTGATTTCTGCACTTGATTCTCTTGCTAGATCTTTGAGACAAGAGAGAGCAACCTGATCCTTAAAATTAAATGACTCAAACGAATTATCAAGGTCTATATTTGTAGCACCATCTGCACTGACACCCATATTAGCCTCATTATAAAAATGCTTTCTCAAAACCAAATCTCTTACAAACTTATTAATATCACAAATTGTTGCAAATAAATCAAAATTACAAGTGGGAGCAAAGTTCAATCCCAAAGAAAGAACCTTATTTTGTTCGTCAATAAGATGAAAATTAGACAAATTAATAATGTCATACTTCCTTATATCTTGCGGCGCCGTAAGTTGTGCTTGTGGAAAATTCCTGGATCGATGTTTCCTCCCTCCTCTTCTTCTGTTTTTCTTTTTGGAAAAGTTTTTTTCCTGAAATAATAGTTTTTTGAGCTCGAAGGATGGGCTTGCTGATGGTTTCCTTGATCCAATTCTGAGTCATCGTTTTGACTTACTGATGTATCATGCTCAGTTGAGCTGAATGAGACTCGAGTAGGTTGCAATTTATTCCAATTTCTATTTCTGTTTTTATTGGTGCGTGGAGTTCTCAATATCGATCTTTGAGGAATCTCCCAGCGACCCCATTCATATACTTGGTTATTGATGTAATCATACGAATCCCTGTTAAATTTCCTCTTCTTTATGTCCATAATTTTGTTTTCTGCTTTGTCAACGGATTTTTTAATATTTGTTTCCAGTTCATCAATTTGTATCTGTGTTGCATCCTTTATATAATCTTGTTTTAGTGTGTCCAAATCTTCTTGGATTTTTTTAAGCTCTTCTTCTTCATGTTTAATAATTAAACTGATTAATTTAAAGGAGCAATCCGACAATATTGAGTTCCATTGTGTCACAAAGTCCTCTGAGTAAACATGATTGGGGACTTTTTTAAGTCTTAGACCTCTTGGAATAATCATTTTGTCAGAATAATTCTTTATTGATGTTAAATTCCACAAAAGGCGATTTTCTTTTTCTGCTGACTTAGTAATCTTGGTTATTGCACTTTCATTATTAGGATTATTAGGGTTATCATTCAGTTTAGTGAATAGTTCCCTAGCTCGCTCACTTCTCTGCTGGCGATAATCCATTATGGGGTTTAAATTGTTACCTTAAGAAAGTGCTTGCTTCGTTGGAACCAAGAGGAGAATCTCTCCACAATGTTGTTCGAATGCATTAAAAGATGTTCTGGTCAGCTTGGGAGCACGGAAGGCAATGTGGAAATTGGTTTGAAAGACCAGCTCACCCACGTCTGACCTCACCGCACCTCAGACTCGGATCCGGCCCTGCCCTGGCCGCACAGCAGTAATAAAAGAAGAAATGATCCAGCTGAAGTGCTCTGGTGATTTATTGAGTGCTGTTCAGACAACAGAACATTGTTTACGCGCTTCTGGCTAGACGCCCTTAATCATAACAACTAGTGAATGTTGCCAGTTCCACTATATAAAAAGTGTCTACTGGAACCACATATAATGCTCTTTCAGATTATATATAACAAAAAACTCAATTGAGATTTGTTCTAAATGAATATATATATATATATATATGATGACAAGTATATTTTATGAGTCATTAAATTCATAATTTTTATAATTTTTATGGTTCATGTTATTAATCATTGTTAATCATTGATAAACAATGATACAAATAAAATATAGAGCAATTATATTTTATTTTCATGGTTTTTGTTTTTTCACTTATTCATTTTTGTATAATCCAGCATTATCTGCTGACACATATGTTCCCACTTGCACTTAATTTCCCCTACTGAAGAGGGGGGTATATAGTGGAACTGGCAACATTCACTAATCACTAGTTGTTATGATTAACCCCTTTCTGACATCCGACGTACTATCCCATCCATGGGACCTGGGCCCCTATGCCCATGGACGGGATAGTACGTCTACCGCGATCAGCGGCGCCCACGAGGTGAGCGCCGCTGATCGCGGCCGGGTGTCAGCTGATTATCACAGCTGACACCCGGCACAATGTGTCAGGGGCGGTCACGGACCGCCCCCGACACGTTAACCCCTTGCACACCGCGATCAAACACGATCGCGGTGTACCGGGGGTTAAAGGGAAGCATCGGCAAGGAGGGGGCTCCCTCCGTGCTTCCCTGAGCCCCCCACGGCAGCGCAATGTGCAGCGCTGCTGCGGGGGGCTCCTTTCCTGCAGGCCCCCAAATCCAAGATGGCAACGGGGGCCTTCGGGGGCCTGCAGGAAGCTGGCTTCCTCAGTGCCTGCAAAGCGCAGGCATGAGGAAGTCTGCTTCAATGCCTGTGACAGATCGCTGATCTGTCACAGGACAGTGATGTCCCACCTGGGACTATTTAATAAAGTTAAAAAAAAATAAAAAAAAGTGTTAAAATAAATTTAAAAAAATCGCCAAATAAATTAGAAAAAAAAAAAAATATTCCCCAAATAAATCCTTTTTTTGGAAATAAAAAAAAACCAAAACAATAAAAGTACACATATTAGGTATCGCCGCGTCCATAACGACCTGCCCTATAAAACTATCCCATTAGTTAACCCCTTTAGTGAACCCCTTAAAAAATAAAAATAAAAAACGAAGCAAAAAATAATGATTTATTATCATACCGCCAAACAAAAAGTGTAATAACGCGCGATCAAAAAGACACATATAAATATCCATAGTACCGCTGAAAATGTCATCTTGTCCCGCAAAAAACGAGCTGCAACACAGCATCATCAGCGAAAAAATAAAAAAGTTATAGCTCGCAGAATAAAGCGATGCAAAAATAATTATTTTTTAAATAAAATAGTTTTCATTGCATAAAACCGACAAAACATAAAAAAAGACCTAAATGAGGTATCGCTGTAACCGTACTGACCCGAAGAATAAAAGTGCTTTATCAATTTTACCGCACGCGGAACGGTGTAAACGCACCCCCCCAAAAGTAATTCATGAAACACTGGCTTTTGTTCATTCTGCATCCCAAAAATAGGAATAAAAAGCGATCAAAAAATGTCACGTGCCCGAAAATGGTAACAATAAAAACGTCAACTCGTCCCGCAAAAAATAAGACCTCACATGACTTGGTGGGTCAAAATACGGAAAAATTATAGCTCTCAATATGTGGTGATGCAAAAACTATTTTTACGAAAAAAAGCGTCTTTTAGCGTGCGACAGCTGCCAAATATAAAAACCGCCATAAATAGTAAATCAAACCCCCCGTTATCACCCCCTTAGTTAGGGAAAAATAATAAAATAAAAAAAATGTATTTATTACCATTTTTCGGTTAGGGCTAGGGTTAGGGTTAGGGCTAGGGTTAGGACTAGGGTTAGGGTTAGGGCTGAGATTAGGGTTAGGGGTATGTTGGGGTTAGGATTGGAGTTAGAATTGGGGGTTTCCACTGTTTGGGCACATCAGGGGCTCTCCAAATGCAACATGGCATCTGATCTCAATTCCAGCCAATTCTGAGTTGAAAAAGTCAAATGGTGCTCCTTCCCTTCCAAGCTCTGCCATGCGCCCAAACAGTGTTTTACCCCCCACATGTAGGGTATCAGCCTACTCAGGTCAAATTGAAAAACAATTTTTGGGGTCCAATTTCTCCTGTTACCCTTAGGAAAATAAAAAATTGGGGGCAACAATATCATTTTTGTGGAAAAAAATGATTTTGTTATTTTCACGTCCGAGCGTTATAAACTTCTGTGAAGCACTTGGGGGTTCAAAGTGCTCACCACACATCTAGATAAGTTCCGTGGGGGGTCTAGTGTCCAAAATGGGTCACTTGTGGGGAGTTTCATGCACATGACACCCGCAGACCATTCCATCAAAGTCTGCATTCCAAAACGTCACTACTTCCCTTCCGAGCCCTGACGTGTGTCCATACAGTAGTTTTCTCCCACATATGGGGTGTCAGCGTACTCAGGACAAATTGGACAACAACTTTTGGGGTTCAATTTCTCCTGTTACCCTTGGGAAAATGAAAAAATTGGGGACTAATTGATCATGTTTGTGGAAAAAAAATAAGATTTTTTTATTTTCATGCCCGGGCATTATAAAATTCTGTGAAGCCCTTGGGGGTTCAAAGTGCTCACCATACATCTAGATAAGTTCCTTAGGGGGTCTCGTTTCCAAAATGGGGTCATTTGTGGGGGGTTTCCACTGTTTAGGTACATTAGGGGCTCTCCAAAGGCAACATGACACCCGCAGACCATTCCATCAAAGTCTGCATTCCAGAACGTCACTACTTCCCTTCCGAGCCCCGACGTGTGCCCATACAGTAGTTTTCTCCCACATATGGGGTGTCAGCGTACTCAGGACAAATTGGACAACAACTTTTGGGGTCCAATTTCTCCTGGTACCCTAGGGAAAATAAAAAAATGGTGACTAAAAGATCATGTTTGTGGAAAAAATACGAATTTTTTATTTTCACGCCCGGGCGTTATAAACTTCTGTGAAGCACTGGGGGGTTCAAAGTGCTCACCACACATCTAGATAAGTTCCTTTGGGGGTCTAGTTTACAAAATGGTGTCATTTGTGGGGGGGTTTCCACTGTTTGGGTACATCAGGGGTTTTCCAATCGCGACATGGTGTCCGATCTCAATTCCAGCCAAAAACGTCAAATGGCGCTGCTTCCCTTCCGAGCTCTGCTATGCGCCCAAATAGTGGTTTACCCCCACATGTGGGGTATCAGCGTACTCAGGACAAATTGCACAATAACTTTTAGGGTCCTGTTACCCTTGGGAAAATAAAAATTGGGGTGAAAAGATCATTTTTGTGGAAAAAATATGATTTTTTAATTGTACCGCTCGCTATACGTTATAAATAATAATAATAATCTTTATTTTTATATAGCGCTAACATATTCCGCAGCGCTTTACAGTTTGCACACATGATCATCACTGTCCCTGATGGGGCTCACAATCTAGATTCCCTATCAGTATGTCTTTAGAATGTGGGAGGAAACCAGAGTACACGGAGGAAACCCACGCAAACACGGGGAGAACATACAAACTCCTTGCAGATGTTGTCCTTGGTGGGATTCGAACCCAGGACTCCAGCACTGAAAGGCTGCAGTGCTATCCACTGAGCCACCGTGCCGCCCGTTATAAACTTCTGTAAAGCCCTTGTGGGTTCAAAGTTCTCACCACATACCTAGATAAGTTCCTTGGGGGGTCTAGTTTCCAAAATGGGGTCACTTGTAGGGGGTTTCCACTGTTTAGGTACATCAGGGACTCTCCAAACGTGACATGCGTCCGATCTGAATTCCAGCCAATTTTGCATTGAAAAAGTCAAACGGCGCTCCTTCCATTCTGAGCTCTGCCATGCGCCGAAACAGTGGTTCCCCCCACATATCAGGTATCAGCGTACTCAGGACAAATTGCACAATAACTTTTATGGTCCAATTTCTCCTGTTACCCTTGGCAAAATAAAAAAAATTGAACCTGAAGTATTTTTTTTGTGAAAAAAAGTTAGATGTTCATTTTTTTTTTAAATATTCAAAAAAATTCCTGTGACGCACCTAAAGGGTTAATAAACTTCTTGAATGTGGTTTTGAGCACCTTAAGGGGTGCAGTTTTTAGAATGGTGTCACTTTTGGGTATTTTCTATCATATAGACCCCTCGAAGTGGCTTCAAATGTGATGTGGTCCTAAAAATAAAATGGTGTTGTAAAAATGAGAAATCGCTGGTCAACTTTTAACCCTTATAACTTCCTAACAAAAAAAATTTTGGTTCCAAAATTGTGCTGATGTAAAGTAAACATGTGGAAAATGTTAGTTATCAAGTTTTTTGTGTGCCGTATCTCTGTGATTTAAGGGCATAAAAATTCAAAGTTGGAAAATTGCGAAATTTTCAAAATTTTTGCCAAATTTCTGTTTTTCTCACAAATAAACGCAAGTTATTTGAATGAAATTTTACCACTAACATGAAGTACAATATGTCACGAGAAAACAATGTCAGAATCACCGGGATCCATGGAAGCGTTCCAGAGTTATGACCTCATAAAGGTACAGTGGTCAGAATTGTAAAAATTGGCCTGGTCATGAACGTGCAAACCACCCTTGGGAGTAAAGGGGTTAATGTACCTCTACACCCCTCTCTAGAAACCTCAAACGGTCACTCTATAGTTCCCGCATATACATAAAAAAACTATTAAATAACAGACGCTTGATAGATACTTGGAGAACAATACATCCTTCCACAAAAGATTATTCTTTTTTCTCCTCAGTTCATAACAAATATTCAAGAATTGATTACCTGGTCCTCCCACATCATCTATTTAATACCATACAAAAAATGGTCAGAATTGTAAAAATTGGCCTAGTCATGAACGTGCAAACCACCCTTGGGGGTGAAGGGGTTAAGGGCGTCTAGCCAGAAACGCGTAAACAATGTTCTGTTGTCTGAACAGCACTCAATAAATCACCAGAGCACTTCAGCTGGATCATTTCTTCTTTTATTAATGCAGTAATTATGTCACACTGTTTAAGAGAAATCCATTTCTCGGATTCTGTCAGCGCTGGAAACGTGAAAAACATGGGCTAGGACGCTGGGTCGACACATATTGCAGAAATGTAATTTTTGTGGTTTTACCATAAATGTGCCGCGTTTTATGACCAAATGATTAGATCCCCATTACTGTCAATGAGAAGCTGCACATGTTTCAGAGACAAAGGGACCCCCAGCCATGAGGCAGGAAGGAGCTCACACTGGTAATTCAGGTTAGACTGGTTTTGTGTGTGAGCTGAGGAGGGGGGAGGAACAGGAGGGTGAGTGGCTGCAGGGACAGAATACAAAGCTGCAGCTGTGACAGGCCAAAGTCTCATCTGTAGGGTAGAGAATGGAAGATTCTGGAATGTTCCGGAGAAGTCATATCCTACATTATCATTACACATGAGTCTATCGAAAGGGGTTAAAACCATAACTGGTTAATGGTCTAAGTGTGGTCCAAGGAGATGTGTACAGGAGACAAAAACCTTTAAGAGGATATTGGAAGCCAGAGTTTATACTATACAGTCAGCACATGGTTTACGAGTACTTTGGACACCGTAGGGAAAAGATGTCCAGTTCAGGCTTTTGATCATGGTTGAAGGAAACTTGCACCCTTTTCACCAGCTCTGCAACATTAATCATCAATATATCAGCATAAAAAAAACTGAAGTAGAATTATGGATGAACAAGCAATGGCCACACTTGCCCTAAATAGAGAGCCAATAGGGGAGAAAAAGACCATGAGGGCTCATACTCACTTGAGAGAGATTCGCACAATTCTCGTGCGAGTCTCTCGCATGAAAACCTGGCACTGCCACTGGCACTGGGACCGGAGCGTGCAGCTGCATAAAAATACATGTAGCTGCACGCTCTGGTCCCAGTGCAGGCGACAGTGCCATGTTTTCATGTGAGAGACTCACACGAGAATCGTGCAAGTTTCTCGCAAGTGAATATGAGCCCTGAGGGCAATCTTGCCTTGTATCTCCCCTCCCGCATACCAGAGACTTAGGCCTCAGTTTGCACTCATTATAATTAGAGTTGAGCGATACCGTCCGATACTTCAAAGTATCGTATCGGATGGTATCGGCCGATCTTTAAAAAAAGTATCGGTATCGCCGATTCCGATACCGGAAGTCCCATTCAAGTCTATGGGACTTCCGGTATCGGAATAAGAAAAACCCTTTCCTGCCCTTGTACAGCCTCTCTGGGGTCTGTACGGGCCTTTCGGGGGGCTGTGCCGGCCTGCCAGGGGGTCTGTGCAGGCTCCGGTGGTCTGTGCCGGCCTGCCGGTGGTCTGTGCAGGCTCCGGGGGGCTGTGCCGGCCTGCCGGGGGGCTGTGCCGGCCTGCCGGGGGGCTGTGCCGGCCTGCCGGTGGTCTGTGCAGGCTCCGGGGGTCTGTGCAGGCATCGTCCGATGGGACTACAAGTCCCATCGGGCGATGCCTGCTACCATGACAGTGATTGACACATTAGCCAATGATGGGACAGTAGTAGTCCCATCATCCGGCTAATGTGTTAAATGTAAAAAAAAAAAAAAAAAAAAAAAAAATTACATGCTACATACATACAACATGCATACTACATACATGCTACATTCATACTACATACTACATACATGCTACATTCATACTACATAAATACTACATGCAACATACATACTACATATATACTACATGCATGCTACATACATACTGCATGCTACATACATACCACATATATACTACATACATACTACATGCATGCTACATGCATGCTACATGCTACATACATAACACATATATACTACATGCATGCTACATACATACTACATGCTACATACTACATATATACTACATGCATGCTACATGCTACATACTACATGCATGCTACATACATACTACATGCTACATACTACATATATACTACATGCATGCTACATACATACTACATGCTACATACATACTACATATATACTACATGCATGCTACATACTACATGCTACATACATACTACATATATACTACATGCATGCTACATACTACATGCTACATACATACTACATATATACTACATACATACTACATATATACTACATACATACTACATACATACTACATACATACTACATACATACTACATGCATGCTACATACATACTACATGCATGCTACATACATACTACATACATACTACATGCATACCACATATATACTACATACATACAATACATTCATACAATACATACATAGACATACAGTACATATAACATAGAGTAACATACTTACCAATACTTGTCACATTGTTCCCCGAAGCCATTGTCTATTCCGGGATAAATATTAACATAACAAACCACAAAAATACTCACCCACGATCCGAAGCAGTCCACGAGTGTGTCCCACGACGATCTTGGGTAGAGAACTGCAGCATCAGATGATGCTGCCGTTCTCTACGGGCTGCAGGAATCCAATGACGGAAGGTAGGTATCCTTCCGCACTGTATTCCTCCGCCACTTAAAAAAAAAAAGTCCCTAGTCTCACTTTATGCCATTGCTGTGTGGGAATTTCCCACACAGCAATGGCATAAAGTGAGACTAGGGACTTTTTTTTTTTTTAAGTGGCGGAGGAATACAGTGCGGAAGGATACCTACCTTCCGTCATTGGATTCCTGCAGCCCGTAGAGAACGGCAGCATCATCTGATGCTGCAGTTCTCTACCCAAGATCGTCGTGGGACACACTCGTGGACTGCTTCGGATCGTGGGTGAGTATTTTTGTGGTTTGTTATGTTAATATTTATCCCGGAATAGACAATGGCTTCGGGGAACAATGTGACAAGTATTGGTAAGTATGTTACTCTATGTTATATGTACTGTATGTCTATGTATGTATTGTATGAATGTATTGTATGTATGTAGTATATATGTGGTATGTATGTAGCATGTGGTATGTATGTAGCATGCATGTAGTATGTATGTAGCATGCATGTAGTATGTATGTAGCATGCATGTAGTATGTATGTAGCATGCAGTATGTATGTAGTATGTATGTAGTATATATGTAGTATGTATGTAGCATGCATGTAGTATGTATGTAGTATGTATGTAGCATGCAGTATGTATGTAGCATGTATGTAGTATGTATGTAGTATATATGTAGTATGTATGTAGCATGCAGTATGTATGTAGCATGTATGTAGTATGTATGTAGTATATATGTAGTATGTATGTAGCATGCATGTAGTATGTATGTAGTATGTATGTAGCATGCAGTATGTATGTAGCATGTATGTAGTATATATGTAGTATGTATGTAGCATGCATGTAGTATGTATGTAGTATGTATGTAGCATGCAGTATGTATGTAGCATGTATGTAGTATATATGTAGTATGTATGTAGCATGCATGTAGTATGTATGTAGCATGCAGTATGTATGTAGTATGTATGTAGTATATATGTAGTATGTATGTAGCATGCATGTAGTATGTATGTAGTATGTATGTAGCATGCAGTATGTATGTAGCATGTATGTAGTATATATGTAGTATGTATGTAGCATGCATGTAGTATGTATGTAGCATGCAGTATGTATGTAGCATGTATGTAGTATATATGTAGTATGTATGTAGCATGCATGTAGTATGTATGTAGTATGTATGTAGCATGCAGTATGTATGTAGCATGTATGTAGTATATATGTAGTATGTATGTAGCATGTAGTATGTATGTAGTATGTATGTAGTATATATGTAGTATGTATGTAGCATGCATGTAGTATGTATGTAGTATGTATGTAGCATGCAGTATGTATGTAGCATGTATGTAGCATGCATGTAGTATGTATGTAGCATGCATGTAGTATGTATGTAGCATGCATGTAGTATGTATGTAGCATGCATGTAGTATGTATGTAGTATTTTTTTTTTTTTTTTTTTAACATTTAACACATTAGCCGGATGATGGGACTACTACTGTCCCATCATTGGCTAATGTGTCAATCACTGTCATGGTAGCAGGCATCGCCCGATGGGACTTGTAGTCCCATCGGACGATGCTTGCACAGACCCCCGGACATCAGCACAGCCCCCCGGCAGGCCGGCACAGCCCCCCGGCAGGCCGGTACAGACCCCCACAGGGTGCACAGACCACCGGCAGGCCGGCACAGCCCCCCGGCAGGCCGGTACATACCCCGGGCAGTCCACACAGCCCCCCGGCAGGCCGGCACAGCCCCCCGGCAGGCCGGCAGAGACCCCCGGAAGGCCCGAAATGACGGCGCATCATGATGCGCACACACCGCGCATCATGATGACGTCAGGCCGTCAATCAACTGAACTTCCGATTCCGATGCCGAATTCCGATATTGAAAAAATATCGGAAGTCGGTATCGGAATTCCGATACAGCAAGTATCGGCCGATACCCGATACTTGCGGTATCGGAATGCTCAACACTAATTATAATCCATCCCAAGTTGTGGACCATAAGAAATTTCTGAAGGCCACACATTTAAGTCCCATGCTCTATAGGTACCTGCACGTATACATCACATACTAATTGTTTGCTATGACAATGTGAAGGGTGCATTTTACTGCACGGAACACCAACGGCATAACTTCCAATAATATTTAGTTAGCTAGCAATGGCGGATCTTAATAGGGGCGGATGGGGCGGTCGCCCCGGGCCCAAGGTTTTATGGGGGCCCAGGGGCAGGGGCGGGCTGGGCCGGGTGGCAGAGAGGCAAATGCCCCCCGGACCGCTCCCCCAGCACCTGTACAGGGCCGGCCGTGCCCTGTGCTGTGACGCCGCCGGCAGCAGACAGCCGCCCGCGTCACATTCTATGAGGGGCCGGGAGCTGTGCACGGCCGTCACCTTGACGGCTGCTCAGCTCCGGCTCCCTCCGGCTGTACTTCCGGGTCAGATGTCGGGCGTGCGCGATGACGTCATCGTGCACGCGCCGACATGTCCCGGAGGATGCTGAAAGCAGAGGCGCTGCTGGGGAGAGAGCCGGCTGTGAGGTAAGTATGGGGAACTGTTTTTATTTTTTTTTATTTATAAAATGAATTAAATGGGGGAGGGGGTGAGTGGGGGCTGTACACAATGAAGGGGGGTGACTGGGGCTGTACATGATGAAGGGGGGTGACTGGGGCCTGTATATGATGAAGGGGGGGTGACTGGGGGCTGTACACAATGAAGGGGGGTGACTGGGGCCTGTATATGATGAAGGGGGGTGACTGGGGCCTGTATATGATGAAGGGGGGTGACTGGGGCTGTACATGATGAAGGGGGGTGACTGGGGCCTGTATATGATGACGGGGGGTGACTGGGGGCTGTATATGATGAAGGGGGGTGACTGGGGGCTGTATATGATGAAGGGGGTGAGTGGGGTCTTCACATGATGAAGGGGGTGAGTGGGGCTACACAGGATGAAGGGGGTGAGTCGGGGCTACACATGATGAAGGGGGTTGAGTGGGGCTAGACATGATGAAGGGGGTGAGTGGGGTTGTACAGGATGAAGGGGGTGTGTGGGGGCGTACAGGATGAAGGGGGTGAGTGGGGGCTTCACATGATGAAGGGGGTGAGTGGGGTCTTCACATGATGAAGGGGGTGAGTGGGGTCTTCACATGATGAAGGGGGTGAGTGGGGTTGTACAGGATGAAGGGGGTGAGTGAGGGCTTCACATGATGAAGGGGGTGAGTGGGGGCTTCACATGATGAAGGGGGTGAGTGGGACTGCACATGATGAAGGGGGGGTGAGTGGGGCTGAACATGATGAAGTGGGGGATAAGTGGGGCTGCACATGATGAATTAAGGGGTAAGTGGGACTGCACATGATGAATTAAGGGGTAAGTGGGACTGCACATGATGAATTGGGGGTAAGGGGAACTGCACATGATGAATTAAGGGGTAAGTGGGACTGAACATGATGAATTGGGGGTAAGAGGGACTGCACATGATGAATTGGGGGTAAGGGGACTGCACATGATGAAGTGGGGGTAAGGGGCACTGCACATGAAGTGGGGGTAAGGGGGACTGCACATGATGTGGGGGTAAAATTAACTGCACATGATGATGGGGGAGTTGGGCTGCACATGAAGTTGGGGGGAAGGGGACTGCACATGATGAAATGGAAGGGGGGATAAGGGGCTGCAAATGATGAAGCGGCACTGCAGATGAAGTGAGTGGGTGATAGGGGACTGCAATGGATGAAGTAAGGGGACTTCAAATTATAGTGGGGACATTAAAGTGGATCCCCTATGGCCAGGATCACGTTGGGCGATTTTGTGCGTATTGGCCGTAGGCCTACAGCTTATGTGCAACGTCTTTTTAGGCCATGTCCACACGTGGTGGAATGGTGGCGGGTTTTCCGTATGGACCCGCAGCAAACCAAGTGCTGCGGTCCGTACGGCTGTCAATTCAGGCACGGTGAACCCAACGCTCAGGTGGGAAGGGGGGTACAGGGGCCCAGGTTTTATGAACAGCCCCGGGCCCATAGTCCACTTAATCCGCCACTGTTAGCTAGGGTAATCCTGAATTATGAGAAACAATCCTGGCAAATTCGGCCATGTCCCAGGCACAAAAGGGGTTGCATTTAAGCAAATTGTGTAGTCCATGAAGCATCATGTCAAACCACATGTGAAAACATTTTGCAACTATTTTACAAAGCTATGGTTTCAATTGTAATTATGGTAGAACTGTATCACAGCTTGACAGTTCTTATCTGATGTGTCATACTCCATAAATAAAACATTTTCCCCCCCTCAGGATCCGTTACTAAGAAATGCTCTATCTTGTCTGAGGAAATTCTCAGTGGATGTCAGCAACGTGTACACCCAGTCTCTGCTGGCCTACACCTTCTCATTGTCTGGAGAGACTGAACTCAGAGAATCTTTGATGGACAAATTGGAGAAAAAAGCTGTGCGGGGAGGTGAGCAAATATTAAGAGAACTTGTCAGCTAAAGAAATGCTTTTTACCATACATGTGGTTACTTCTTGGTGAAGAAGTACTTTTAACTTTGAAACGCATCAAATAAACTACTATTCTGCTATCAAATCCTACCTGGATTTACGTCTCAATCTTTTCAGCAGCGCAAAATTTTTCCAAAGAAATCCTGCATTTTTACCTGTAGACACAGTGGTAATCTGGAGGAAATAGAGTTTTAAACATGTGTGGCTGTCCAACCAGAATAGCGGCTTCAGGAAAATAACATTTTATCCGCCCTGCAGTCACTCACTTCGTGTCATTGGGGCTGTGCTAAGGGCTGTAAACAGTTACCACTCTCTACATAGTGACTGAGCTGTTACCACTCTCACTGCATTTTTGTGTCCTCTGTAACTCGGGTACCGAACTGGGGAAAACACACTGTAGCTGCTGACAAAATATTTTTCAATAATGATGAATGGTCAGTGACTTACATGTTGGCCCGTCAGTGATTTGTTATAGAAAAAAAATACAATTGTGCAAAGTTAATCTGATTCTACTGAAGGAGATAAGTTGTATTTTGGAGGCACCACTAGAGTTGAGCGACTTTTGGTTTTTTAGGGTCGAGTTTCGTTTCGTGAAACCCGACTTTTCCAAAAGTCGGGTCGAGCAAGATCGTCCGATTATAGGGAAAAGTCGGGGTCGTCCCGAAACACGAAACCCAATGTAAGTCAATGGGGAATAAAAGTCGGCAGTGAGAGGAGGACAGGAAACACACCTACAGTGCTCATTTGAATGCCAAAAGCATCAATTCTTCTTACTTAAGCTTGTCAACCTTAATTAACTTCATAATACAAGTTACACACTGAAAAATGGGGGTTATTTGGCTAAAGTTGTGGGGGGGAGGGCTGGCTGCAGGTTTTCATGTGCCCTGGGCGAAAGAGCGCCCCTTTAACACATACCACAACTCATCATGCTCCGATACGGCAGAGAAATAGCGGTATAGTACAATGAAAAATACTTCACTTTTTACATCTCATGACAAGGCCCATCTATTTCTCCATACAGAATCATTGGTCCCATATAATGTTTGAAACAGTATATGATGAGCTCCACATAATGCTACAGTATATGTTGGTCCCCATGGATGAAGCTCCACTGTCTTATGGGCCCAAATAATGCTCCAAACATAATGGGCCCCATTTCTAATGCTCTAGTGTATAATGGGCCCTGTAAATGCTGCTCCAGTGTCTGATGTCCACCTTTGGAATGTTCCAGTGTATGGTGGGCCCCATCTATCATTCTCCAGAGTATAGTGCTCCCCAAAAATTGCTGTCCCAACATTGAAAACAATGAAATAAGTCTCCTCGCTAGGGAATCCCTGTACTAGTCTGGACTCCTCGTCGTCCCCATCTTTCATCTCACTGCACAGTATTTCAACCTTGCAAGTGCTGTGATCCTGAGCAAGCAGGGGGGGCACACTCGTTGGCGACGGCACTGGCACAGGGCCTCTGATAGTACGGTGGTGTGTCTGATGGCGGGTGGGCCGAACCTGCACTTTCATCTGCAGCTTCCTCTTTGTCACCGTGTAAGATGGAACTGTATATGGGAAGGGTAACCTGAGTTTCATCAGGGTCAGATTCAGGCCGTGTAGCGTGCGAGGGGAATGTAGTGGTCTGGGTCAATGTACCAGCAGATTCATCGAGCAGTGGCTGGGCATCAGTGCACTTGTGTCGCCCCCAGGAGTACGGTCGCCACAGTGGCATTACCTTCTTCCTAGGGAGTGTGATGTCATGCTTGGGAGCAACGAACGATCTCTCTAGCAGGTTAACTGTTTGGGCGGCGTTATTCCCACGAGTCATGACCCTCCAAACAGCATTCATGAAGGCAAAGTGTTTGTTTTACGTGGGCATTATGGTTGCAAAGCTGAACCTTAAAGGAATGTCCAGAAGGGCACCACCAGGAGTGGAGCCTACGGTTAAATTCGACTCCACCTGGGAAACCTCAACCATGCCAGCTACAGAACAGATGCACACATTGCAAGCTTAATTCCGTTAACGAACGAGACTCCGTCATGCCCCGCGGTCCGAGTCCGGCTTACTAGAGGGACACGTGAGGCTCTGGAACATGAGATTGGCCAATAACTGGTGTGTCATGCCCTTACATGTCCGTGGCTGCATGTGCGCTACACTGAAAAGGCCAGCGTTTGTCGCTTACAGGTGCAGATAACCCGCTGAACAACGTTAGTGATGGGGATCACTGATTACAATTATTACCCGCGAACAATGATTTCCCAGTAAGTGCAGGTCAACTGCAGTTCCGGAATTAGGCCTAACCGTCATTCCTGAAAAAATGAAAAACTTACGTGTGCAAACCACAGGTGCTGTAGCTTGCTTAACAGCTCGCCAGCCGTTCTCACGCCCAGTATGGATTACACGTGATTGCACAAAGGTTAGAAAGGGTACCGTATCCCCGGATAACATGTATGGATAGCGTACACATTCAAAATATATGTCTCAGGAGGCAGGCTCAGACGGTGTTAGGCCCAGTATGGATTGCACGTGATTGCACAAAGGTTAGAAAGGGTACCGTATCCCCAGATAACATGTATGGATAGCGTACACATTCAAAATATATGTCTCAGGAGGCAGGCTCAGACAGTGTTAGGCCCAGTATGGATTGCACGTGATTGCACAAAGGTTAGAAAGGGTACCGTATCCCCGGATAACATGTATGGATAGCGTACACATTCAAAATATGTGTCTCAGGAGGCAGGCTCAGACGGTGTTAGGCCCAGTATGGATTGCACGTGATTGCACAAAGGTTAGAAAGAGTACCGTATCCCCAGATAACATGTATGGATAGCGTACACATTCAAAATATATGTCTCAGGAGGCAGGCTCAGATGGTGTTAGGCCCAGTATGGATTGCACGTGATTGCACAAAGGTTAGAAAGGGTACCGTATCCCCGGATAACATGTATGGATAGCGTACACATTCAAAATATATGTCTCAGGAGGCAGGCTCAGACAGTGTTAGGCCCAGTATGGATTGCACGTGATTGCACAAAGGTTAGAAAGGGTACCGTATCCCCGGATAACATGTATGGATAGCGTACACATTCAAAATATATGTTTCAGGAGGCAGGCTCAGACGGTGTTAGGCCCAGTATGGATTGCACGTGATTGCACAAAGGTTAGAAAGGGTACCGTATCCCCGGATAACATGTATGGATAGCGTACACATTCAAAATATATGTCTCAAGAGGCAGGCTCAGACGGTTTTAGGCCCAGTATGGATTGCACGTGATTGCACAAAGGTTAGAAAGGGTACCGTATCCCCAGATAACATGTATGGATAGCGTATACATTCAAAATATATGTCTCAGGAGGCAGGCTCAGACGGTGTTAGGCCCAGTATGGATTGCACGTGATTGCACAAAGGTTAGAAAGGGTACCGTGTCCCCGGATAACATGTATGGATAGCGTACACATTCAAAATATATGTCTCAGGAGGCAGGCTCAGACGGTGTTAGGCCCAGTATGGATTGCACGTGATTGCACAAAGGTTAGAAAGGGTACCGTATCCCCGGATAACATGTATGGATAGCGTACACATTCAAAATATATGTCTCAGGAGGCAGGCTCAGATGGTGTTAGGCCCAGTATGGATTGCACGTGATTGCACAAAGGTTAGAAAGGGTACCGTATACCCGGATAACATGTGTGGATAGCGTACACATTCAAAATATATGTCTCAGGAGGCAGGCTCAGACGGTGTTAGGCCCAGTATGGATTGCACGTGATTGCACAAAGGTTAGAAAGGGTACCGTATCCCCGGATAACATGTATGGATAGCGTACACATTCAAAATATATGTCTCAGGAGGCAGGCTCAGACGGTGTCAGGCACAGTATGGATTTGACGGCCCAGATTACACAGCGGAGGAGCAGGGAGAGGTAAAGATTGCAAATGCTGGGGCCCTGCCCAAGCAAGGGGGGCCCACTCGTGGGCGTCGGTACTGGCACTGGGCCCCTCATAGTACAGCGGTGTGTCTGACGGCGGGTGTGCACCACCACCGTCAGAGACACTTGATTGCACTATGAGGGACCCTGTGCCAGTGCCCGCGCCCAAGAGTCAGCCTACCCACCTGTCCAGGGCAACGGCACTCGCACGGTGTCGTGCGCTAGGTGGTGACCCCGGCCATGGGGGGGGAGGCAGCACAGTTAGGGAGTTTTAGAAAGTGGCATATGTTGATGTTGGACATTCAGCTGATGCAAAAGGCGAAATAGGTCAAGTTCCAGGAAGAGGTGGACCAAAGCAAGCCATTTTTCTGTCACCCTATGTGTCATCAGGGGAAGGTGGGACAAAATCCTTGGAAACCCATGCATGGTTCATTTTAATGAAGGTTAGATCATCCACATTTTGGGTTGACAGACGGGTCCTTTTTTCTGTCAGGATTGATCCAGCTGCACTGAAGACTCTTTCCGATAGCACACTTGCAGCTGGGCAAGCGAGCTCCTGTAAGGCATATTGGGCCAATTCAGGCCAGGTGTCCAGTTTAGCGGCCCAATAGTCAAAGGGGAATGACCTGTGTGGGAGAACATCGATATGGGAGGAAAAGTAGTTTGTAACCATAGTTGACAACTGCTGTCACTTTCCATCGATGCAGTATTACCAGTTGTGTGAGCGGTATTTGAAAAATCAGTCCACAACATTGTCATGAAACCCCTGTCTCCAACGCCACTTCTGCTGTGTGCACCACGAACACCTCTGCCAAGCTGCCCCCGGCCCGTACGGCTCGTGTGAGAACCATCACCGCTGCTGTGTGCTGGGAATGCCTCAAGCAACCGATTTACCAGAGTTGCTTGTTTATTAGCCAATATTAGGTCAAGGTTCTCCTGTGGCATGATGTTTTGTAATTTGCCTTTATAGCGTGGATCCAGGATGCTGGCCAACCAGTAGTCGTCATCGTTCATCATTTTGGCAATGCGGGGGTCCCTTTTTAGGATCCGCAAGGCATAATCTGACATGTGGGCCAATGTTCCCGGTGTCAATGATGCACTGCGAGTGCTGGTTGGAGGAGCACTTTCTGGCAAATCCACATCCCTCCAGTCACGCACAAACCCTGTACCAGACCTTGCCACGCCAACATTTTCACTTGCCCCACGAGATGCATCCTCCTCCCCTAAGTAATCATCCCCATCATCCTCCTCCTCCTCCTCTTCTTCCTCCACCTCGTCCAGGAGAGGTCCCTGAGCAGACAATGGCTGAATGTCATCAAGGATTCCCTCCTCCTCTTCCTCCTCATCAACATTGGCTGCAGACGCCTGCTCCTTAAGGTGCGTCAAAGTTTGCATGAGCAGACGCATAAGTGGGATGCTCATGCTTAGGATGGCGTCGTCTGCGCTTACCAGCCGTGTGCATTCCTCAAAACACTGAAGGACTTTACAGAGGTCTTTCAGCTTCGACCACTGCACACCTGTCAACTCCATGTCTGCTCTCAAAGTGCCTGGCCGTGTATCCTCCCACAAATGCATTATGGCCTGCCTCTGCTCGCACAGCCGCTCCACCATGTGCAGGGTGGAGTTCCACCTTGTTGCAATATCGATAATGAGGCGGTGGTTGGGAAGGTGGAGCAATCGCTGCAGCTTCTGCATACGAACGGAGTGTACAGGCGACCGGCGGATGTGCGCGCACAGTCTTCGCACCTTCTGGAGCAGGGCTGTTAACTCCGGATAATTTTTGAGGAAGCACTGCACCACCAGGTTCAAGGTGTGAGCCAAGCAAGGTATGTGGCTGAGTTTTGAAAGGGCTATGGCTGCCAAAAAATTACGGCCGTTATCACTAACTACCTTGCCTGCCTCAAGATGTACACTGCCCAGCCATGACTCAGTTTGTCGCTTCAAGTACTCGGCCAGCACCTCGGCGGTATGTCTGTCGCCCAAACACATCATCTGCAACACAGCCTGCTGACGCTTTCCACTAGCTGCTCGATAGGGGGACACATCGTGTGCAACAGTGGCAGCTGCAGATGGAGTGCTCGTACGACTGCGCTCTGTGGACGAGCTTTCGCTTCTGGAGGAGGAGGAGGAGGGTGGAACGCCTACAGCCAACTGTTTCCTATACCGTGGGCTAGGCAGCACTGTCCCACCACCGCTGTCCCCTGTGGACCCTGCATCCACCACATTAACCCAGTGCGCAGTGATGGACACGTAACGGCCCTGGCCATGCCGACTGGACCATGCATCAGTTGTGAGGTGCACCTTTCCGCTCACTGACTGCTTGAGTGCATGGACAATGCGGTCTTTCACATGATGGTGGAGGGCTGGGATGGCTTTGCGAGAGAAGAAGTGGCGACTGGGTAGGTCATAGCGTGGTACTGCATAGGCCATGAGTTTGCGGAAAGCTGTGCTTTCCACCAACCGAAAGGGCATCATCTCAAACGAGATTAGTTTGGCAATGTGGGCGTTCAAACCCAGTGTACGCAGATGAGAGACTGAGTACTTTCTTGACCTACTCATAGTGTCTGGGAGGGTGAGCTGGACTTGAGAGCTGCATATGGTGGAAGTAGCGGTGGACAGGGCGGACTGAGAGAGGGTTGATGATGGTGATGGAGTTGGTGTTCTTTCTAATGGCCTAGAATCAGTCTTTCGTTGATATAACAGTGGGATTCCCTGACTGCTGTGGCCTTGCAACAACACCTCAACATTTGCTGCTGTGCTAACCGGTTGGCTTACAGTGGGGGAAACAATGTAGCGTTGATGACTACCTTCGTTGTGATCAGTTGCACATGTGGTACTTGAGGTTTGGTGTTGTGTCCACGCTTGCAAGTGCATGCTGGTTAAATGTCTAAGCATGCAACTGGTATTCAAATTTTTCAGATTTTTCCCTCGGCTAAAGGTCTTTGCGCACTTCTTACAGATAACCTTGGCCTGATCATGAGGATTTTGGTCAAAAAAGTGCCACACTGCACTCTTCCTACTTTGGCAGACATTTTGCGGCCTAGCACGCTGTGATCTTTTGACCCTCTGGACAAGCTGTCCAGCAACTCTTTTGATGTTTGGAACCTGTCTTTGGAGTGCTCCGGGCCTGCCAGATAACAGCTGTTGCGATGTCGATGTCTGCTGTGGATGCTCCTCATCTGAGCTATTGGAAGCAGCACCCTCTTCCCCCAATGGATGCCAATCTGGGTCAACAACTGGGTCATCCATCACCTCCTCTTCTATGTCATGTGCACCTTCCTCTGTGTCACCGTGTATGGTGGTATAGTGTGCGGGAAGGGGCACCTGAGTCTCATCAGGGTCAGAATCTGGCTCTGTACACTGCGAGGACAATGTAGTGCTCTGAGTGAATGTACCAGCAGAATCATCCATCAGCGGCTGTGCATCAGTGCACTCCATGTCAGATTCATCTTGGCCTGGGTAATTCACCATTTCACTTGATAATCCAGGCATGGTATGTGAAAACAGCTCCATGGAGTAATCAGTAGTATGGCCTGGGTCATCCTTCAATCTTGGTTGGGGTGAAGGACACAAGGAAAGGTGTGGTTCATGAACATGAGCCTCCAATGACGACTCAGTGCTTTTACTTTTTACAACTGAAGAAGAGGAGGCGATAGAGCTGGAGGCTGAGTCAGCAATGTAAGACAAAACTTTTTCCTGATGCTCTGCCTTTAAAAGCGGTTTGCCAACTCCTAGAAAACTAAGCGTTCGAGGCCTTATGTAGCCAGACGATGATGCAGGCTCAACACCTCCTGCATTCGGTCCTATTTTGCTCTTGCCACTACCATCAGATCCACCACCAACACCATCATTACCAGCTGCCAACACCCGCCCAATTCCACGGCCTCTTCCACCAGCCTTCCTCATTTTTGGTAGAAATGTAGACAAAATCCAACAAACTATATAGTATGTAAAACAAGGTACAAGGTGTCTATAGGACAGGGGAGATTTTGAATTTCTGCACACACTTTTGGACACTGGACACTTTTGGATTGTGTGAGGCCCACTGATATCTGAGCGCTATGTGACAGGCTTGATGGCACAGCTGTGACCTAAGTGACTAGAGGATAAGTGAGATTTTGAATCTCTGCACACACTTTTGGACACTGGACACTTTTGGATTGTGTGAGGCCCAATGAATATCTGAGCGCTATGTGACAGGCTCGATGGCACAGCTGTGACCAAAGTGACTAGAGGATAAGGGAGATTTTGAATCTCTGCACACACTTTTGGACACTGGACACTTTTGGATTGTGTGAGGCCCAATGAATATCTGAGCGCTATGTGACAGGCTCGATGGCACAGCTGTGACCAAAGTGACTAGAGGATAAGGGAGATTTTGAATCTCTGCACACACTTTTGGACACTGGACACTTTTGGATTGTGTGAGGCCCAATGAATATCTGAGCGCTATGTGACATGCTCGATGGCACAGCTGTGACCAAAGTGACTAGAGGATAAGGGAGATTTTGAATCTCTGCACACACTTTTGGACACTGGACACTTTTGGATTGTGTGAGGCCCAATGAATATCTGAGCGCTATGTGACAGGCTCGATGGCACAGCTGTGACCAAAGTGACTAGAGGATAAGGGAGATTTTGAATCTCTGCACACACTTTTTTGACACTGGACACTTTTGGATTGTGTGAGGCCCAATGAATATCTGAGCGCTATGTGACAGGCTCGATGGCACAGCTTTGACCTAAGTGACTAGAGGATAAGTGAGATTTTGAATCTCTGCACACACTTTTGGACACTGGACACTTTTGGGTTGTGTGAGGCCCAATGAATATCTGAGCGCTATGTGACAGGCTCGATGGCACAGCTGTGACCTAAGTGACTAGAGGATAAGTGAGATTTTGAATCTCTGCACACACTTTTGGACACTGGACACTTTTGGATTGTGTGAGGCCCACTGATATCTGAGCGCTATGTGACAGGCTTGATGGCACAGCTGTGACCTAAGTGACTAGAGGATAAGTGAGATTTTGAATCTCTGCACACACTTTTGGACACTGGACACTTTTGGATTGTGTGAGGCCCAATGAATATCTGAGCGCTATGTGACAGGCTCGATGGCACAGCTGTGACCTAAGTGACTAGAGGATAAGTGAGATTTTGAATCTCTGCACACACTTTTGGACACTGGACACTTTTGGATTGTGTGAGGCCCAATGAATATCTGAGCGCTATGTGACAGGCTCGATGGCACAGCTGTGACCTAAGTAACTAGAGGATAAGTGAGATTTTGAATCTCTGCACACACTTTTGGACACTGGACACTTTTGGATTGTGTGAGGCCCACTGATATCTGAGCGCTATGTGACAGGCTTGATGGCACAGCTGTGACCTAAGTGACTGGAGGATAAGTGAGATTTTGAATCTCTGCACACACTTTTGGACACTGGACACTTTTGGATTGTGTGAGGCCCAATGAATATCTGAGCGCTATGTGACAGGCTCGATGGCACAGCTGTGACCTAAGTGACTAGAGGATAAGTGAGATTTTGAATCTCTGCACACACTTTTGGACACTGGACACTTTTGGATTGTGTGAGGCCCACTGATATCTGAGCGCTATGTGACAGGCTTGATGGCACAGCTGTGACCTAAGTGACTAGAGGATAAGTGAGATTTTGAATCTCTGCACACACTTTTGGACACTGGACACTTTTGGATTGTGTGAGGCCCACTGATATCTGAGCGCTATGTGACAGGCTCGATGGCACAGCTGTGACCTAAGTGACTAGAGGATAAGGGAGATTGGATTGCTTTTAAAAAAGCAGTTTGCGGAGCAGTGGGTAAACTGCAATGCCAGCCTGTCAGGAAGCCTTAAAAGGCAGCCCAACAACCAACACCACTGATACACCACTATATAGCCTCCCCTTGCACTGCACACAGTGACTGGTGTGTTGTGCAGGCCAAATTGCTATCAGCAGCAGAAGCAGTTTTTTTTTCTTCTCAGCAGGACAAAAAAAAAAATTGGGATTGCTTTTAAAAAAGCAGTTTGAGGCCCAATGAATATCTGAGCGCTATGTGACAGGCTCGATGGCACAGCTGTGACCAAAGTGACTAGAGGATAAGGGAGATTGAATTGCTTTTAAAAAAGCAGTTTGCGGAGCAGTGGGTAAACAGCAATGCCAACCTGTCAGGAAGCCTTAAAAGGCAGCCCAACAACCAACACCACTGATACACCACTATATAGCCTCCCCTTGCACTGCACACAGTGACTGGTGTGTTGTGCAGGCCAAATTGCTATCAGCAGCAGAAGCAGTTTTTTTTTCTTCTCAGCAGGACAAAAAAAAAAAATTGGGATTGCTTTTAAAAAAGCAGTTTGAGGCCCAATGAATATCTGAGCGCTATGTGACAGGCTCGATGGCACAGCTGTGACCAAAGTGACTAGAGGATAAGGTAGATTGGATTGCTTTTAAAAAAGCAGTTTGCGGAGCAGTGGGTAAACAGCAATGCCAGCCTGTCAGGAAGCCTTAGAAGGCAGCCCAACAACCAACACCACTGATACACCACTATATAGCCTCCCCTTGCACTGCACACACAGTGACTGGTGTGTTGTGCAGGCCAAATCGCTAGCAGCAGAAGCAGTTTTTTGGTCTTCTTCCCTGCCTAACGCTCTCCCTACAGAATCAGCAGCAACCTCTCCCTATACTGAGATCGGCAGAAGTAAGATGGCGGTCGGCGTGCACGCCCTTTTATACCCCCTGTGACGCCCACCAAAGCAAGCCAATCACTTGCATGCCCTTCTGAAAGATGGTGGTGACCCGTGCCTATGTCATCACGTTGCCCACAGTGTCCGTGGATCCTGATTTGCTGAAAAAGAGCGCAAAACAAACTTTTGAAACGCGACTTTGGCGCGTAAGTCGCCGACCTCGTGGCCGACCTCATCCTAGGGTCGGGTTTCGTTTCATGAAACCCGACTTTGACAAAAGTCGGCGACTTTTGAATTTTTTCGACCCGTTTCGCTCAACTCTAGGCACCACTCCTCTATGTTGAGCATTCAGAATTCATATCTGTAGAAAAAATATTTACCATATATAAGTATAACTAAGGAACTTCTATTAATAATTTAATACAATTTCACAAATTTTTGGTCTAGAATACTGGAAAAACTGTGCAGTGTATTTCTGATTATATACCAAATATAAGACATCTTTATAAAGATTTGCACAAATTGATTAACTCCCCTACAGATGGACAACTGCACTGGAAGCGGGAATCTTCTCATCCACCTGAAGACTCACACTGGCATCGAGCTCCCTCAGCAGAGGTCGAGTTGACCTCCTATGTGCTCCTGGCTCATTTGTCTGGTCCAACTCCAGATTTAATTAAATCTTCTCAGATTGTGGACTGGTTGAGCAAACAGCAGAATCCATACGGAGGCTACTCTTCTACACAGGTAAAGTAAGGATCTAAGCAGTAGAGAACTTACTGGTCCATGTCAACACAAAGCATATGGTTGAATCCTATTATTTTGTAAGTTATCTGTATCAAGGGGTGTCTCTTTACTAATATAAAGACATTTCTCAATAATAAGAGGCAAAAGTTGGGCAGTCATAGAAGAAAAAGGCTATTGTGCTGCTCACAAAACTCATAGGACCTGGTGGGGATAATAGCATCTTTGCTCCCTAGCACTTTTTTGATTTTCGATTAATTTCCATCAGGATCTCATCTATTTCTTTAACTGATACTTTTTAAGATAGAAATGTAGATGTCCAATGGATTATACCTAATGATTAATCTCTATGAGGTATTGAGGTATAAGAAGGTTGTTTTTAACATTTTTTTTTCCTATTCCTACAGTAAATTTACTTCTTCCTTTGACAGGACACTGTGGTGGCTCTTCAGGCTCTGGCCAAGTATGCAGAGAAGACATTTTCTGATCAAGGAGATGTGACGGTGGCGGTCAGTTCCAAGTCAGGATTTCTTGAACAGTTTCATGTGGACAAGAATAACCGACTCCTACTCCAAAGGGCAACACTATCTAAAATCCCTGAAGACTATACTGTGACGGGAACAGGGAGTGGTTGCGTTTTTGTACAAGTAAGGAGAAAAAATATCTAACATTCAGGTGCTGTCGATACAACCAATTATTATTAATGATCTTGTGTATCAGAAATTGCTTTTGGACTAGTCAGGCTGTGAGGAGGTCCTTAAGAATAATTTAGTGGGAAGTGTGGATATAAGGTTCAGCATACTTTGGCAACCAAGCTCATGTTTTTTGGGGAAATCTATTTAAGGCAACCACACAGACTAGACTAATGTTGATGGTTGAACCAGCTGAAGTAGACAGGATTAGCCAACAGTTTAATGTGAATTTGGGCATCTCCACAATCCCCCAACAGATAATGTCAGGAGAGAGAAGGATCCAGCCTAGAGATAAGACTTTGCAAAAGGGTCTACCAGTAGCTTTTTCAAAAGAACACAGGAATGTTACTGTGCATGGTGTAGTCGAGAGAGAGAGAGAGAGAGAGAGAGAGCGAGCTTTCGGCCGAATGACTATTCAGAGCTGTCTAATATGTATGGGGGCCTTTAGACTATTGAGCTGTGAAAGAAGCTTAAATTGCAGCCTAGTGAGACACCAAATCCCAGCTTGATAACCTTAAGCTTTAATGAGGGGTCACTATCCATGACCTTTGCCTGGCTCTTGTGGCTTAGAAAATGAGGAAAAAACTTTGCTATGCAATAAACTGCATAGTTGTGCAATATTTTTGCACTTGGTTTGAGGATAATTGTCACATCTGTGCCAAATTAATACTGAGTTCCCTGCTAGACAACAGCAACATGTAGCTGCTTAGCTTTACGATACAATACGATACATTTTATTGATCCCAGGGGAAATTACGGTATTACAGCAGCAATACAAACAGCAGTACATAAAATATTAGGACACAAATCTTGCACAAGTATACCAACATTACGTAACAAATAAATGTGGGTAGTTCAGGTATATAAGTCCCTGTTAATTGACATTAGTACACCTGCAATCAGTCATTATTGTCTACCACTCTTAGGAAATTATTATACGTCCCCATAGCAATAGGTACAAACGATTTCCTGAATTTCTCCTTCTTACACCTTAGTAGGATTAGACGGCTGCTGAATGTGCTTTTCTGCTTCAAGAACAGCTTGTATAGTGGGTGTGTATTATTGTTCATTATAGCCCTACACTTCTTCTGAATCCTGTCTTCCATTACCTCCTCAAACGAGTCAAGATGGAGGCCAACAGCCGTGCTTGCCTTCTTGATAAGTTTGTTGAGCTTATTAGCGTCAGCTACTGGCACACTACTGCCCCAGCAAATGATAGCAAAAAAGATGGCGCTTGCTACAACGGACTGGTAAAACATTTCGAGCATTTTACTGCACACACTGTACTCCACAGTTTGTCCTTTTCCTGTCCACCTGTGTTTTGCTGCAGTGAGCTGGCAAGGTAATTAGCTCTCTGCTGGGAGCCATGGGCTGGGCTTCTTTCTATATACCTATCAATGACTCACCAAATGGATTATGTATTCACAAATAAATCAAAACCATATACATAATAGAATATCACTTTATTAACTAAATAAAATTTCCAGAGGAAAAATTAAAAACATCTTTTAAAAACCCAGAAAAAAGAAGCAGTGTGGTTACTGGTATGTATCATCATGACAAAACAATCATTTAATAAGATATTGATCAGATAATAAAAAATGATGGAAGATAAGGTGCCTACAGCACCATAAAACAAGTCATAGGATGTGAATAAATATCAAAGACATACATACTGTATATAGCATGATAATCCCTATAACAAATTAATAATTTAACAAAACACCTTTCAACAACCCTCAAGAACAGGATAGAATAATTAAATAAATAATCTGTATATCAATTCATATCTGAACCCTACAACCAGAGCTACTGTTAAAGTGCAAAAGTGCCAGGACAAGAATAACAGCCATTATCAGCCATCATTGATGCGCCAATGAACGAACCACACTGGCCAGTACCCCAAGGTGCGTTTCGCATATAGCTTCATCAGGGAATCTTTCTATATAAACCCCAGCAGACAGTTTCTGGCTGCTAGTTATTTAGTTCAGCTAGGCCTGATTACAGTTGTGATCTGTGTTATGCTACTTTGTTTTTCCTTTTTGTTTTACCTCATCTTGTATTTTGACTACCTGCTTGTATTTTTTACCTTAAATTCGGCCCTGACTTGACCTCTTGATATCGACCCTGCATGACGACCCTTCTTGCTGCCAGCTTGCTCCACTGGTCAGCAGCTTATTCTATGGCCAAATCCCAAGATTCCCTATGTTAGTCCAGATCCCTGTACAGAGGTTAAAAGAGGAAGACCTGGCTGGGTAACCCCTGTGTTCTGGTAAATTAAGGGGCTTGCACTAAGCCTGTCCGTGGAAACCCTATTAACAGCTACCATGCTACCATTAACACTGCCCATGACAAAAAGTTAATTTTGGGCTTTCAATTAAAAAAATCCTAGATGCTCTTGGTTTTCTTTCTGCATTATAGGCCGAGTCACATTTTCATCTCTCTATTGCAAAAGCAGAAAGAACAATGCTAATATACAGTCAGGCAAAAAATGTGTCTAAAAAATAGGAAGAAATCCTAATATTTATAAAATTATATTACCATTGAGATGACGTTATATTTGACCATACAATTTAGATTAATTTGTATGTCTCGTGTAAAGTAATAAAAAATACAACAAATAAGTAAAACATTTAAAGTGAATTGTAAAAAATGTGGAAATGTATTTTATTGCTTTATACTTTAAGGTATACCAACTTTTACACCATCACTTTTTCTCAAGAAATTAGCTAGGGGTGTTTGACAACATCTATGACCATATAAACTCTTTTCAGATTAAAGCACCCCTCAGGCCTGGCAGTCATGTGGTCAAACAAGGAAGGATATCCAAATTTTTGCCGCTGCCTTCAAATAATTGTGGAAAAATACTGCTAAAGAATTTTACAAAATGACTGGACCCTTACTGCATTTTTGTTTTTACCAATGCCAATTTCAGTGGACAACTACAATATTGCAAAGTCCAGAACCACACTAAACGCATCTTATAGTTGGAAGTCCAGAGAGGACATTCCTCCCTCATATGGTTTTAAAGGGAATCTACCGGCAGATTTATGCTATTTAATCTGAGAGCAGCATAAAGAAGGGGCAGAGACCCTGATTCCAGTGATATGTCACTTAGTTAGTTGCATGTTGTAGTTTCAATCAAATCACTGTTTTATCAGCAGGAGATTATCACTGGAGGACTAGTTGTCCCCTGCCATGTAGTCCTCATGCTCCATGTAACCCCGCCCCCCTACCACTGATTAGCAGCTTTCAGTCAATATGCTGTGTAAACAGAAAGCTGCCAATCAGTGGTGTGGGCGGAGTTATACACAGCTCAGTATTCAGAGAACTGCTAGATCTGCAACAGAGAAAACACTGATGTTATCGAAACTGTAGCAAGCAAACCAGTAAGTGATGCATCGTTGGAATCAGGCTCTCTTCCCCTACATCATGCTGCTCTTATATTACATGGCAAAAACCAGGTGACAGAAAACATGGAATGGTATACAGTATGTCAATTCAATTCCCACTAAGTAATGAACAATCATTATAGTTTAAGTAGTATATACATCTCATCTGTAGCCTTGCATTTTTATATGTCATAAAGTACAAAAGATCTATTCTTTATTTAATAGGAATTTTCTAATCTCTTTACTCACAGGCTATATTGAGATACAATATTCCTCCTCCAAAAACAGCAGCCACCTTCTCATTTAGTGTCTCACCATATCCTGGGAGAAGATGTCTATCAGATCCCGTGACAACATTTCAAATCCGCATCACTGTCAGGTTAGGTTTTTTTTTTTCATTTTTTTTTGTTATTTTAAAATTACTTACTCTTTCACACCTATATGGTAACTATTATTTGTAACCAATGAGCTAATCGATAGAAACCCGTAATGATTCCGAACTGCAAAAAAATTATCTTTTGATATTACATTGAACAATATGGAAGGTAACCCAGAATGAATCTATGAATATTTATATGTCCATTCTTGTTTTTTTTTTTTACTCTTTCAGTTATACCGGTAGACGGGAAAAATCTAACATGGCCGTCATCGAAGTCAAGATGTTGTCTGGATACATTCCAATCAAGAGCACGATAAAGCAAGTGAGTCACGGGATTAGGCATCACTTTGGAAAGTAGAAATGGTTACAAGAGCGAAATAGGAATTTTTTCTTTGTGAATATGATTTTGTCCTAATACCCAAAAGCAAGTTATTTGAAATGTAGCCTATAAACAACAATACAATCTTGACAGCTTTATTACACTTTCATTAAAATTAAGTCTCAAACAGGACAGAGTTCTGGTGTTGACGTGTTTCGACTTGAACAGTCTTTATCGTAACGTATTTGAAAATTATGACTGTGAGTACCAGGGGCGAAGCCAGATTTTGTAAATCCCCTGCACTATATTAAAGTCATCCAGCACTCCCTTGGAACTGTAAAGAAAGCAGAAGCACTATGCTTGTAAAAGTACCTTTAGACTATTAGAAATACTGAAATATTAGCCTCATTTTCTGAAGCTAAAAGGAACACCTAAGGTCGAGTCAGCCGGATCGATTATGGTAATGACACTGCGATCAAACTCTGATCCGAGTGTCAGCTTAGCGTGTTCTGATTCTCTCATATGAGAGAATCGTAGCCCAGGTGAGCAGATGATGGAGAGCAAAATGTCTCCATTCTGTGAGTCCGTGGATATGATATACATGTACCCACAGATTTGAATAGGTGCGTGACATCCCGATTTGCTCGACAAATTGCAGTATGCTGTGATTTTTTTTTTCTCATGCCAAATTGGTATGAGGAAAAAAAAATGCTAATCAGCATTGCCCCAAGGAATAACATTGGCCCGAGTGCTATCAGACAGCACTTGTCCGATGTATACACTCATGTGAGCGAGCCTTTACAGTCAAAAAATATGGTAACTTATAAGTGTCAGAGACTAAAGTACATTTCTTGCAAGATTTACGCCACTACACTTTCCGGAATTTAATGGACTTAGGCTGGTTTCACATTAGCGTTTTTTTGCGCAGCGCATCATGCGCGTCCATGCGCGTGAGTCATGTGTACCTATGTTTAACATGGGGGCGCATGGACTTGCGTTTGCACGCGTTCGTATGCATTTTCGTACGCATGCATTTTTTTCAAGGTGTGCGCCTACGCGTGACAGACGCAACCTGTTGCATTTTTGGGTCCGCCAAAAGGCTTCAAAAAAACGCATGTGCATGCTTGCGCATGGAATGCGACAAAAAAACACATTACAGTCTATGGGAATGCAGGCGTGCGCATGGACATGCGTTCGTCTGCGATTTCGTGCGCGTTTTTGGTGTAAAATTTTTTAGCCCGCATTTTGACTTGTGCAAAATATTTTCAATATTTGAAAGTGTTTTACCCAGGGAAACTGGCAAAACATCTTCTTGTATCAAGGCCAATTAGTTCTCTTACAATGAAAAAGTAAAGTTTTACGCTAAAATTGTGGTTCTAGAAGGACAAGTACAGTAGTAACCTATGTACTGAAATTATGCAAAATGCCAATAAAAAATATCAACATCTCTTTATTCGAAGTTTGGAATCTGTCCATTACAATCCCATTTGTAACCACTTTTTATTCACAGCTGGAGAAAAACAAGTTAATCAAGAGAAGTGAGATCCAGACTGACTTGGTGACTTTGTACCTGGACCAGGTCTGAATCAGTCATTGCTATTACTTTCATTTTGCTATTGTGTTTTCTCCTAAGATCCGAGTTCCCACTATGATAACTAGGTAGAGAAGATCGAATCAGCCAAAATTTGAATTTGTCAAATCGTGCGGATTTTAAAGATAACTTGATTCTCTACAAAGTTATTCCCTTCGAATTTCATGTTCCTTATTATGTTCTGGGATCTCTCCAGACCCAAAAGCATAATAAATGTGTGAAGTGAAAAAAAAGGAACCTGTCACATGACAAAATGCTATTAACTTGCAGATATGGGGTTAATCTGTGAGTTAATAGTGTTCTTAAACTGAGTGGCATCCGCACTTAGAGCCTCACTGCAGGCAGGAAATTAACTTTACTACTCCCGGCAGCAGGGCCAGTTTTAGTCAAAGTGGGGCCCTAGGCAAAATTTAAAATGGGGACCCAAATGCTAACATATTGCACATCACACAGAAGCATTTCGGTTGTAGCTACATACGCTGAGTTCAGGCCGCTAAATGAGTGTGATCGACAAAATTGATCACCATACAGTATCATGTTATCAGCAGCACATCTACAGTTTACACCCCATAGTCCCCCATATAGTATAATACACTCTTCATAGCCCTCCATATATTAAAATACACTGCCCAGTCCTCCATATAGTATAATACACTCCGTATAGTATAATGCACCGTCATAGTCATCCATGTAGTACAATTGACTTTCCATAGTATAATGCACCCCATAGCTCTTCATATAATGTATTCCCCATAGTCCTCGATACAGTATAATACAGCCCACATATAGTATAATGCAGCTACCCCATAGATCATAATGCAGCCACCCCACAGAGTATAATGCAGCCTCGCCATACAATATAATGTAACCCCCCATAGAATATAATGCAGCCCCCCCTCTTATAGTATAATGCAGCCACCCCTTAGAGCATAATGCAGCTACCCCACAGAGTATAATCCAGCCACTCCACAGAATATAATTTAACCCCCCATAGAATATAATGCAGCCCCTCTCAAAGTATAATGCAGCCCCTCCATAGAATATATGGCAGCCCCCTCATAGAGTATATTGCAGCCCCCATAGAATATAATGCAGCCTCTTATATAGTATAATGTAGCCCCTCCATAGAATACAATGTAGCCCTCCTCATAGTAGAATGCAGACTCCATAGAATATAATGTAGCCCCCATATAAAGTATAATGAAGCCCCCATACAATATAATCTAGCTCCCCATAGAATATAATGCAGCCCCCATAGAATACAATGTAGCCTGCTCATATAGTATAATGTAGCCCCCTCACAGAGTATGATGCAATCACCCCCCATAGAATATAATAAATACAATGTAGCCCCAAATAGAATATAATACTGCCCACCTCCCCATAAAATATAATGTAGCCCCCATATTATATAACACAGCCTCCCCCATAGATTATAATGTAAAATGTACCCCCCATGGTATATAACACAGCCGCATAGTATATAGCCCAGCACCACATGTATACAGCACAGCACCACATGGTATACAGCCCAGCCCCACATGGTATACAGCCCAGCCCCACATGGTATACAGCCCAGCCCCACATGGTATATAGCCCAGCCCCACATGGTATATAGCCCAGCCCTACATGGTATATAGCCCAGCCCCACATGGTATATTGCCCAGCACCACATGGTATACAGCCCAGCCCCACATGGTATACAGCACAGCCCCACATGGTATACAGCACAGCCCCACATGGTATACCGCACAGCCCCACATGGTATACAGCACAGCACCACATGGTATATAGCCTAGCACCACATGATATGGTATATATAGCCCAGCCACACATGGCATATATAAGCCCAGCCACACATGGTACATATAAGCCCAGCCACACATGGTATATATAAGCCCAGCCACACATGGTACATATAAGCCCAGCCACACATGGTATATATAAGTCCAGCCACACATGGTATATATAAGCCCAGCCACACATGGTATATACAGCCCAGCCACACATGGTATACATAAGCCCCGCCTCACTTGGTATATACAGCCCAGCCACACATGGTATGTATAGCCCAGCCCCTCATGGTATATACAGCCCAGCCACACATGGTATATACAGCCCAGCCACACATGGTATATACAACCCAGCCCCACATGGTATATACAGCCCAGCCACACATAGTATATACAGCCCAGCCCCACATGGTATATACAGCCCAGCCCCACATGGTATATACAGCCCAGCCCCACATGGTATATACAGCCCAGCCCCACATGGTAAATACAGCCCAGCCATACATGGTATATAGCCCAGCCCCACATGGTATATACAGCCCAGCCCCACATGGTATATACAGCCCAGCCCCATATGGTATATACAGCCAAGCCACACATGGTATATATAGCCCAGCCCCACATGGTATATACAGCCCAGCCCCACATGGTATATACAGTCCAGCCACACATGGTATATACAGCCAAGCCGCACATGGTATATACAGCCCAGCCGCACAAGGTATATACAGCCCAGCCACACGATATATATAGCCCAGCCATACATGGTATATACAGCCCTGCCGCACATGGTATGTACAGCCCTGCCGCACATGGTATATACAGCCCAGCTGCACATGGTATTGTGGCAGGGGGCCGGATTGTGGGCTTGTCCACTGATAACCACGACCGAACTATGCAAAGACGAGACGGAGGCAGAATTCAGTTGTAACAGATCCGGGTTTATTGGCCGTCATCCTGACGCTTCACCTGCCCGAGGTTGTGCGTCCAATCGGTACCCCCGGGGCCTCGTCTGTCCTGCGGTACGTCGTGTCAGGGCCACCCCCTGACTGTCTTCTCCTGTCAGTCCCCTGGTAGAGCTCTTCACTGTTCTCCGCCTTCTGTCCTGAGTCTTCCTCTGCTGAGCTCCTCCCGGGACTAACCTAACCTCTGGAAGCCCAACCAGGCCTATTTATCCACTCTCTCACTGGGAATTTCCCTCCTGGGTTCCTATCTCCCCGCCCCCCATGACCAAGCAGTTTCTATAGCCGTAAGTGGATGTTAAGTCATGAACTACACTCCCCCCTGCCGTCTTGTGGTCAAATTTCGGTACTGCACTCCCTTTTCTGTCTCCCCCTGCTGTTACCTTTCTGTCATTGCCAATCTTCGTCTGTAGTGCACAAATCGTCCCCTCCTACTTCCAGTCAAGTCTGTCCGTCAAGTCATCTTCCCCACAGTATTTACAGTCCAGCTGCACATGGTATATACAGCCCAGCCACACATGGTATATATAGCCCAGCCACACATGTTATATACAGTCCAGCCCCACATGGTATATATAGCCCAGCCCCACATGGTATATACAGCCCAGCCCCACATGGTATATACAGCCCATCCCCACATGGTATATACAGCCCAGACACACATGGTTATATAGCCCAGCCCCACATGGTATATATAGCCCAACCGCACATGGTATATAAAGCCCAGCCCCACATGGTATATACAGCCCAGCCACACATGGTATATACAGCCCAGCCACACATGGTATTTACAGTCCAGCTGCACATGGTATATACAGCCCAGCCACACATGGTATATATAGCCCAGCCACACATGTTATATGCAGCCCAGTCACACACGGTATATACAGCCCAGCCCCACATTGTATATATAGCCCAGCCCCACATGGTATATACAGCCCAGCCCCACATGGTATATACAGCCCAGCTACACATGGTATATACAGCCCAGCTACACATGGTATATACAGCCCAGCCCCACATGGTATATACAGCCCAGCCACACATGGTTATATAGCCCAGCCCCACATGGTATATATAGCCCAACCACACATGGTATATACAGCCCAGCCCCACATGGTATGTATAGCCCAGCCACACATGGTATATACAGCCCAGCCACACATGGTATTTACAGTCCAGCTGCACATGGTATATACAGCCCAGCCAAACATGGTATACATAGCCCAGCCACACATGTTATATGCAGCCCAGTCACACACGGTATATACAGCCCAGCCCCACATTGTATATATAGCGCAGCCCCACATGGTATATACAGCCCAGCCCCACATGGTATATACAGCCCAGCCACACATGGTTATATAGCCCTGCCCCACATGGTATATATAGCCCAACCGCACAAGGTATATACAGCCCAGCCACACATGGTGTATACAGTCCAGCCCCACATGGTATGTATAACCCAGACCCACATGGTATATACAACCCCCCTCCCCCCAGTGGCCCCACAGTCCAGCATACACAATGATATATATATATATAAAAAAAAAAAAAAACACTCCTCACCTTCTCCTCTTGCCTGCGCTGCTCCCAGCTCCTGTCTCCTGCTCTGCCTGGCACACAGAGAGAGCGCGATGATGTAATGGCACACCCGCTATGTGTCAGAAGCAGAGCGGGGAATGATGGGAGAGGGAGCGTCAGCTGACGCTCTCTCCTCCATCATTGCTGTGAACTGTACCGGCATATATGACGCTGGTAGAGTTCAATGCGGCGGAGGGGGCCCCATAGCGGCTGCATGATGTGCCACTAGCTGTGGGCCCCTGGGGGAGTGGGGGCCCTATGCAGCTGCCTGGTCTGCCTGCCCCTAATGCCGGCCCTGCCCGGCAGCATTCCGGATTCAGTCACGGGGGTGTCGCCAGTGTGATTTCAGTAACCACTCTGTATAGAAAGAGTGGCGTCTGTTTCCACACCTTGTCACTGACTGACAGCCGGCCCTAATGAGGAGCTGTAGTTAGTTAGTGCCAGGGGCGTGATTACAGCCACCTCTTTTTTTTTTTTTTTACACAGAGCAGTAATGTAATGCTGAAAGCTGCCAGGAGGAATAAAGTTAATTTCCTCCCAGCAGCGGGGTTCTAAGTGTGGGCAACGAGTAGGTTCAGGATGCTATTAACCTGCAGATTAACCCCATATCTGAAGGTTAATAGTGTTTTTAATATGACAGATTCCCTGCTGCTGGATTGGAGGTCATGGAGGACTTGACAGGTTCCCTTTAATTTTCATCTCAACGCTCACCTGTGATGCCATCTTTGTACTCTGTTGTTCGGTACTCAGCACTTCTCCTTTCCCTTTTCTTCCTCTGCGTGCATTCTCTGATAAAATCTTCATTCTAGGCCATGGCTCCTATCACCACTAGGCAAACGGACATAACTGCGCACCCACGACACGTCGTCAGTCAGGCGACGTGTGTCGTAACTTTGTAACATTACGAAGCGCGTTGCTCAAGTGACGGAATAGCAAGCATTGACACCCAAAGCCTAGTCAAGGTGGAAGTCCCAATCTGGAGTGAACATTATCAAATAGAATGTAGGCAACAGGGAAAGATGAAAAGAGGCACTGGAAAACCAGACGGTGGACTGTAGATCACCTCTGACCGGCATTTTGCTCTCTCAAACTTAAAAAAACTCCATATTCTGCAGAATAAAGATTTATATAAAATTTGAGAATTCAATTTGCTCATCTCTATAACTTGCTACAAGTATAAATCTCTAATAGTGCATTTTCAGGTTACCCGGGCATCTGCATTTATGAGTTATTTGCTGAAGATGCAAAGATCCGCTTTCTACTAATGAGAATATTCTCTCATAATAGGTTGATCGCAAACCAGTAAGACTATCCTTCACGGTGGAACAGGACATTGCGGTGAATGGCCTAAAACCAGCTACAGCAAAAGTCTACGATTACTATGAGACTGGTACATTACTTTATTTATCTAGATGTCATACTGTGTCTATTGCTATACAATTGTTATATATCTGTGCTGTGTTAGACACCTTCTTGCTTTCTTCTAGATCATCATTATTAATTGGACCTGTGTCTTTTTTTAAATGCTTATTATATGATTAAGATTTTTAAGATTTTAAATCCTAATATTACAATATAGAATTTAATGCCGTTTTTTTTTTAATCTCCTAGATGAACATGCCATCGTAGACTACAAACACCCTTGCAGACAGTGAATTAGGGGTGAGTTAATGCACACTTGCTTTTGCTCTATTCTACAAAACTTTTCAAATTTATGTATATATAAAAAAAAAAGTTTGACCCATGTTCAATCTTTGAGAGCGGATCACTTTTCTGCTTTCGAGCTTACTGCTTCCCAGGAGGACGCGTACTCTTGATTTATTGATTGACAGCTCGGACTTTGGACCAGCAACACAATTGCCCGAACTACATTCTCTCCTATGTTGCAAACTTTACCTCTGTAGCATAAGATTAGCACAGTGGAATTAGCTTCAGAGCAGCACTTACAAACACTATAGAAAAGAGCTTGTATGTGCTCTTCTCTTCTCCTAAGAGACCAGCCAGAAAAGCCTGCTTCTCATTTTCGAGATTAGCGCTGCCATTGCAAACTGTGAAATGAAAAATCCATCCGATCTTGACAATGGGAACAATTTTTAATAAATAAGTTTCAAAGTTGTTTGTTTTTACAAGAACTTTGCAATTTTACTAATATATGATGAGAATAACCCCTTTAAACTTTGCATGTCTGAGTGATTTGAATGTTTGGTCTGTTTCATAGATTATGGTGAGATCAGCCAATAAGTTTTTGTGTATAAGGGTAGGTAAAATTACCCTTTAGCAGATGTCAGATACAAATATAAAGGGGTTGTCTACTACTCGGACAACCCTGTCTCAATCAGCAAGTTTGCACCAGTAAAATAACAACACTTATACTCACCTCCGATGCTGGCGCCATTCCAGTGGCGTCGGAACTCGCTCTCCCTGGGCCTGCATGAGATTGTCACGCGAGCCCTGCATCCAACCTTGGCATCACTCTCCTCACCTTCAGAGATATCAGGCATCAAGAGGAAGTACGTGACCTGCCACAGCTCAGACTTTCTTTTGATGTCTGATTCATCCGAAGACAGGAGGAGTGAGAGTGTCTTGTACAGGAAGGGAGGTAAATGGCAAAGTCATTAATTGGTTAAAGAGTCATTTAAATTGTAAGATGCTAAGATAAAGGCGATCTAGAGAATGCTCTAACTATCTTCTCATAAAGGTTCAGAACAATTTCAATCTTCAAAGATATTTTCAGATTAAGACTTTCAAAGGGAATTTCAAAACAATGTAAAAGGGTACCTTTACATTTAGCGATGCACCAGCGATCCCGACCACGATATGACCCGGTCAGGATCGCTGGTGCATCGCTAAATGGTCGCTAGTGAGCTGCCAAACAGGCAGATCTCACCAGCGAAGCAGCGACGCAGCAGCGGTCGTTACTTACCTGTCAGTCGCGGCGTTGATGACGTCCTCCGCCTTCGTCCACGCATCGCTCATCGGCGCCAGTTGGAAGCCCAGCAGAAAGGCGCCGACGAGAAACGTCTCGGGACCTTCTCGTGCGATCAGCGATAACCAGCGGCGGAGCCGGTCGGAGGTAAGTATCACATGTAGCGATATCGCTAGCAATATCGCTGCTGCGTCACAAAATCGGTGAAGCTTTAGCGATATTGCTAGCGATATCGCTATGTGTAAAGCCCCCTTAAATCAGGGGACAGTGATGCAATTATACCTTATAGTGTGCTACTTTCTATATACTGTATAATCCATCTTCTTTTATTTTTTTGACTACAGATAAATCTGGAAAATCAAGATGTCCTGTATACTGCATCAGTAGCTACAAACAAGTACTGGAAACCAACAGTCTGATAATAAAAATGTAAAATGTAATAATAACAATAAAAAGAGGAAACACAATGACACGAGTGTCTCTTATTTTGTAGTTATCAGCTTACTTGCTGTGTTATCTATTTGACTGGCCAGTATCACCACTAATGGGCAAATACAGTAATCTGTGGCATTTAAACGACTGCCAATCTGTAAATACCCAGCCTGTTTTCACCTTCCTGACCAGGCTACTTTTTTCAATTCTGACCAGTTTCACTTTATAAGGAACCTCTGGAACGCTTCAATATATTCCAGTGATTCTGAGATTGTTTTTCTTCATGATATGTTGTATTTAAAAATAGTTGAAAATTTTACAAAAATTTTTTTGCAATTTTTAAACTTTGAATTTTTATTCCCTTAAGGGAACCTGTTACCTGTTTTGGCCGCTATAAGATGCGGCCACCGACTTTCTGAGCTTATCTACAGCAATCTATAATGCTGTAAATAATCCCCCGATCCGACCTGAAAGATAAGAAAAATAAGTTTCATTATACTCACCGGGGGGGTGCGATCTGGTCGAATGGGTGTCGCAGGTCAGGGTCCGGCGCCTCCCATAGAATCATAGAATCGTAGAGTTGGAAGGGACCTCCTGGGCCATCTGGTCCAACCCCCTGCTCAAAGCAGGATTCGCTAAATCATCCCAGTCAGATGTCTGTCCAGCCTCTGTTTGAAGACTTCCATTGAAGGAGAACTCACCACTTCTCGTGGCAGCCTGTTCCACTCATTGATCACTCTAACTGTCAAAAAGTTTTTTCTAATATCTAATCTGTGTCTCCTCCCATTCAGTTTCATCCCATTGCTTCTAGTCTTTCCTTGTGCAAATGAGAATAAAGTTGATCCTTCTACAATGTGACAGCCCTTTAGATATTTGTAGACAGCAATTAAGTCTCCTCTCAGTCTTCTCTTTTGCAAACTAAACATTCCCAAATCCTGCAACCTTTCCTCATAAGACAGGGTTTGCAGACCGGTCACCATTCTGGTCGCTCTTTTCTGAACTTGCTCCAGTTTGTTGATGTCTTTTTTAAAATGTGGTGCCCAAAACTGGACACAATATTCCAGATGAGGTCTGACCAAAGAGGAGTAGAGGGAAATAATGACTTCACGTGATCTAGACTGTATGCTTCTGTTAATACATCCTAGAATTGCATTTGCCTTTTTTGCTGCTGCATCACACTGTTGACTCATATTCAATCTGTGATCTATTAGTATACCCAAGTCTTTTTCACATGTGCTGTCACTTAGCCCTATTCCTCCCATTCTATATATGCTTTTTTCATTTTTATTGCCCAGATGTAGTACTTTGCATTTCTCCCTGTTAAAAACCATTCTGTTAGTTGCTGCCCACTTCTCCAGTTTATTTAAATCTTTTTGAATCCTCTCTCTCTCTTCTCTAGTATTAGCTATCCCTCCTAGCTTTGTGTCATCAGCAAATTTAATCAGTTTACCCTCAATTCCTTCATCTAAATCGTTGATAAAGATGTTGAACAATACAGGGCCCAGGACAGAGCCCTGTGGTACCCCACTTGAGACATTCTTCCAACTGGATGTGCAGCCATTTACGACCACTCTTTGGGTCCGATCACTAAGCCAGTTATGAATCCACCTAACAGTTGCCTTGTCCATTCCATACTTAGTCATTTTTTCAATAAGGATTGTATGAGAGACTTTGTCAAATGCTTTGCTGAAGTCAAGATATACTATATCTACAGCATTTCCTTGATCCACCCAATCAGTGATACCGTCATAGAAGGAAATTAAGTTAGTCTGACATGACTTATTAGTTAGAAACCCATGCTGACTCTGTTTAATCACTTCATTCTTATCCAGGTATTGACATACATGTTGTTTAATAATTTGTTCAAAGATCTTTCCTGGTATAGAAGTCAGACTCACCGGCCTATAGTTGCCTGGGTCCACCTTCTTCCCCTTTTTGAAGATAGGAACAACATTTGCTCTTCTCCAGTCTTCTGGCACTTCTCCTGGTCTCCAAGAATTTTCAAAGATTATGGAGAGGGGTTAAAAAATTTCTTCTGCTATCTCCTTCAGTACTCTGGGGTGTAATTCATCTGGACCTGGAGACTTGAATTCATTTAGGTTAACTAAGTGTTTCCTCACTATCTTTCTGTTTATAGATATCCTGGATTCTTCTATTCCCTTAATAGGACAGTGAATAACAGTTGATGTTGCATTTCCTTTCTGAGAGAAAACAGATGCAAAATAGGAATTTAAAAGTTCAGCCTTCTCAACATCCTGTCTTACCATTTCATCATTTTCATCCTGTAAAAATCCTATAGCATCTTTGACTTTTCTTTTACTTTTGACATATCCCCAAAATCCTTTATTATTGCTTTTGACATCTCTTGCAAGCCTCAGTTCATTTTCAGCTTTAGCTAATCTGAATTGTGCCCTGCAGGTTCTGCAGACAGCATTATATTCTTCTTTAGATATGCCTCCCTCTTTCCATTTTATAAACATTTTTTTCTTCCTTTTTAGCATGTGCTTAAGTTCTGTGTTCATCCATCCTGGTTTCCTTAAATGCTTCCTATTCTTCCCTCTTTTCGGAATTGTTAACAACTGTGCTTTGAGAATTTCATTTTTCAAGATTTCCCATCCTTCCTGGACATTTTTGTCTTTAAGGATATCCAGCCATTGGATCCCTCCAATTCTCTTTCTGAATCCCCTAAAATCTGCCTTTCTGAAATCTAACCTTGACGTCTGAGTCTTCACAGGTCTTCCACCTCTAGTTATCCAAAATTCTAAAATAGCATGGTCGCTACCTCCTAGGGTCCCAGCCACTTTTACCTCCTCAACCATTTCCTCCCTGTTTATAAGGATTAGATCCAAGGTAGCAGTTCCCCTTGTTTTCTCCCTTACCTTTTGGAAGATAAAGTTGTCAGCAAGAGAGGATAAGAATTTCCTTGACCTGTTAGTTTTGCCTGAGAGAGATTCCCAACAAATGTCTGGATAGTTGAAATCTCCCATGACAACTATGTCATATTTTTTGGAGAACTTGGCCATCTGATGCATAAAGAGTTCATCCATCTTCTTGCGATGCCACCCTTCTGCTTGTTTATTAACAAACAATAGAGGGCACCACTGCATAGGATCACCTGTTACATGCTGAAAAACCATAGACCTGAATGAAGAAAAAGAGGCATGTGTATATCAGGGATGACTGAAAAATGATATCAAACAATGCTTTATTATAACACCAGAACACACTATGAAAACATTAAAATCATTTAAAACTGCAAAAATGCAATCATTATAGAACCAAAACCGATAAGGGTTAGGCCCCCGCAAAAAACCCACATGAACAGTGCATAGTACAAATGAACAAATGTATGGATAACGTGGTATAGACTATTCCACTTAATTAGTGTACTACAAATACATTGCCAGTTCAAAATAGATGTACTACAAATACATTGCCAGTTCAAATAAATCCTACACTGCAAAGGCTGGTTAGTAAACACATCAGAGAACACTCCGCTGCTTAATGTCATAAAGAATAACCCCAAAATGAGGGGGAGCAGAGCGCCACATACAACCTGAATCACGAAGGCAAAAGCCTGCATAAGTTGAGATCAGCAAAGAGCGCTAATGCAGTGGGAGATGAAAGGCATGTTCAATGGCTACGGTATATTGATGATGTGCTGTTTTAGACAGGTTCTGAAGAGAGTTGCAGGAAATTCATCATGGAGTTAAACAACAACCCATTCAACATCAGGTTGACATCTAACATCTCTTGTACTACGGTTGAATTCTTGGAACTTAGGCTCACCCTAGAAGGTTCGCACGCTTTCCACCAACTTGTACAGTAAGCCAACAGCTACTAACAGCTTATTGCATTATACTAGCTTCCACCCCAGACACCTCAAGAACGGTATCCCTACAGGCCAATTTCTTCGACAGAAATGGAATTGTAGCAATACATCTGACTTCCTATCTGATTCAAGAACATTGACAGACCGCTTCTGCCTCTGATGGCCTCCCGCTGCTCCCTGTCTGCCGCAATTTGGCTTAAGGTACTTATACTTCACCTGCTCACACTGTGTCCACCGCTCCTGATGAAGCCAGTTTATCTGGCGCAACGCGTCGGGCATTCCTTTGGGCCCCTGCTCTTCCCCATGCCTTTCATCTCCCACTGCATTAGCGCTCTTTGCTGATCTCAACTTATGCAGGCTTTTGCCTTCGTGATTCAGGTTGTATGTGGCGCTCTGCTCCCCCTCATTTTGGGGTTATTCTTTATGACATTAAGCAGCGGAGTGTTCTCTGATGTGTTTACTAACCAGCCTTTGCAGTGTAGGATTTATTTGAACTGGCAATGTATTTGTAGTACACTAATTAAGTGGAATAGTCTGTACCACGTTATCCTTACATTTGTTCATTTGTACTATGCACTGTTCATGTGGGGTTTTTGTGGGGGCCTAACCCTTATGGGTTGTGGTACTATAATGATTGCATTTTGGCAGTTTTAAATGTTTTAATGTTTTCATAGTGTGTTCTGCTGTTATAATAAAGCATTGTTTGATATCATTTTTCAGTGATCCCTGATATACACATGCCTCTTTTTCTTCATTCAGTCACCCTTCTGCTTGTTTCATGCCTCCCTGGCATTGTACTCCTGTGCAGGTGTACTTATCTTCCCTGTTGAGGGCACAGAAAAGTACTGCAGTGTGCAGGCTCCGGGAAAGGTCAGAGAGGCTCAGCGCCTGCGCACTGCATGAATTTGTTCTGCCCTCATCAGGGCAGTTAAATATGGCTGTGCAGGAGCGCAATGCCGGGGAGCGATGAAGCAAGCAGAAGGGCAGCATCGCAAGAAGATGGGAGGTGCCGGACCCGGACCTGTGACACCCATCGAACTGGACCGACACCCGGGTGAGTATAATAAGTTATTTTTCTTATCTTTCAGGTCGGACCGGGGGCTTATTTACACCATTATGGAATGCTGTAGATAAGCCCTGAAAGGCGGTGGCTGCATCTTATAGCGGACAAAACAGGTGACAGGTTCGCTTTAAACCAGAGAGTTATACCACACAAAAAGATAATAAATAACATACACCACATGTCTACTTCACATCAGCATAAATTTTGAAACATATTTTTTTGTTAGGCAGTTAGAAAGGTTATCACTTCCCTTTTGAAGTGACTTTCAGGGTCGTATGTGACAGAAAATACCAAAAAGTGACACCATTCTAAAGACTACACCCCTCAAACTGCTCAAAACCACATTCAAGAAGATTATTAACCCTTAGGGGCTTGACCAGATTGAAAGCAATGAGGAAGAAAATTTTACTTTTTCCCACCAAAATATTGATTTAAATTAAATTTTTGCATTTTTCTAAGGGTAACTGGACAAAGTGGACCATACAATTTCTTGTGCAATTTCTACTGAGTACACCGATACCTAATATGTGGTGGAAAATTATTGTTTAGGCGCGCGGCAGGGCCCAAAAGAGAAGGAGCATCATTTGACACTTGTGTAAAATTGGCTGGAATAGATAACGGGCTCTATGTCGCGTTTGCAGAGCCCCTGATGTGTCTAAACAATGAAAAAAAAACATAATTTAACCCATTTTGGAAACTACACCCCAAAAGGAACTTATCTAGAGGTATGGTGAGCACCTTGAACCCACATGTGCTTTACAGGATTTTTTAACGTTGAGCCGTGAAAATGAAAAAATACATCTTTCACTCAAAAATATTGCTTTAGCCCTGATTTTTCCTTTTCTCAAGGGAAACAGGAGAAAATAGACCCCAAAATACATTGTGCAATTTCCCCTAAGTACGCCAATACTCTACATGTGGTGAAAAACTATTGTTTATGCACAAGGCAGAACAACACCTCCACTTGCAACATCTCCCTCTCCTTTAACAATGCCCACTCTTTAGTTGTTATGTGCAGAGGCTGACCAGAATACCGACAGGCATGTTGGATCTGGTACTCTACAAACTGGCCTCTGCTGCTCACAAAACCTTTTTCGCCATCATCCATGTATCTCGAGTCTTCCCCACATTCCTTCATTCTTTCTGTGACAAGACTTGATCCTGCCAACTACGCCACGTGTAACATGGTGCAGGGTGTCAATTGTGGGTGATGGGAGCATCCTCCACATCCCATCATGCTACTTGAAAAAAGGGGTCCTATCTGGGTATGTTGACTTTAGCTATGGTGGTGATACATCCTTGCAAATCGCATAGTGCCATTGGATTTGGCTGGCAAGGACCAGGTGTTTCAGAGATCAGTGAGGGAAACCAACACTCAAAAATAACCTGTTTTTACAAAAGAATAGCTTAGTAGGAATTATATACAGCAGATAGCGGGTGTAATTCTTCATGGATGTTTCTCTCATAACATAGAACATCTTCATACACATTCTCTTTCCTTCCTGGCCTCACTCTGTTCTGCCCTAGTTTATTCCTTTGTGTTCACCACAGCCCAGCACAGTACTTCAGAAGCTTCCCTAGTCAGCAATAACGGCACTACAGCCCAATAGGCAAGAGTCCTGTACTTTGAACCAATGGTTCCGCGTCCTTCTCCCCTTAGTGGAGTGTCTAATTCCACCATGGCTGTTATTTATCTTCTCTCTTTGCTGAAACCTTGGAACTACCGTACGGAAAGGAGCACCCTCTTCATCTCACTTTCCTTTTTCTGCTCTGTTCCATTACCTTTTTGGCTGAGAGCTCTGTACCCTCCTGATAAACTTCCTGCCCCTGTCCCTGATACTTCTTCCTTTTCTCCCTTTGGCTCTAGACCGACCCCGGACACTAATCACTTCCTTCTCTTTGTCACTTCTCCCATAGGAGCTTTCTCCATGCCTTGGTCATCTCTATCTTATGAAAAAAGCACCCACTGCATGCGGTTCTGCTACTCAGGCAGACCTGAGATCTGCTACTGTAAGGTGGCCAGAGTGGTAGTCGTGGCAATGAGCTGTAGTGTTCCCACACCCTGGCACCCCACAGATGAAAAATAATGTCCCTTCTGCTGTATGTGCAGCATACGCAATAGAACACTCATATTTACTGCCGGAGTCCCCTCTGCTTCTGTCACTCTGGCTCCACATCCACGAACTTCACAAAAAACTCCAGATACAATGTCTTTTCCTTAACAGTTCAACTTTACTCATCAGAAGATTTTCCATTACAGATGTGGGACAGTGTGTACAGAGTGACATTCCTAAGACTTTCCCTGTCTTCCTAGAAATCTCTGCTCTTCCTGGACAACCCCTTTCCCGTCTTGGCAATCTCTGGTCTTCCTGGACAATCCCTGTCCTGTTCCAGCAATCACTGCTCTTCCTGGACAATCCCTGTCCTGTCTTGGCAATCTCTGGTCTTCCTGGACAATCCCTGTCCTGTTCCAGCAATCACTGCTCTTCCTGGACAATCCCTGTCCCGTCCATGCTTTTAGGCCCACCAGCATCCTACCATTCCCTTGTCCGGCTTCAAAAGGAAAAGGTACCAGGCTCTCCATCTCAGCTTCACCTGCCCTGGTCAAAGACACCTGAATCTCTAAGGGATGGTAACCATTCAAGAAGGAGACCGCCTGCGTGCCACATGGCCAAGGGCACCTTCATGCTGAAGCATACTTATCCCCATGGCTGTCCAACTGTCCTTGCTCACTGCTACATCTGCACTGCTACTTGCCCTGTTCAAGTTTACCTGGGCTCTGCTCTCTAACCAGGAAGTCTTATCACTATATCCTATTGCTCTGCACTCTGTAACTCCTCCCAGTCCGGAAAACCCCTGCGCTAACTATCTGCTCTAAGACTCTTATTCCCTATCTCTAGTGTGCCCCACTAATCTAGTCCCCCTATTGTCCTATGCTAACCCTAATCCGATACATAACAGATATCAAATATATTCACATTGCAGTACATAAACACATTAACTCTTATAAACGCTCTGGATTTGCACGCATGAAATGTGAACAATGTCCAAAGAGGGGGAGGCATGTGACAGCCTTGGTCACCTCCTTACACTACTACTGCAGGCTCATAGTGACAGGAAACTCTCTGCTGTCCCCTCACTTAGTCCTTCCCAGTCTGGGCTAGTCCCAACCATTAACTCTATGACTCCATGTCAGTTACCTGTGGCTGGGCTCAATATAACTTCATGGCTAACAATACAAATTACTAAACATACTATAAATCATAATGTATTACAGCAATACATATGTCTTCAAGGGGGAACGTGGACAACACCTTCAGTTCCTTACGTACTGTCAAATATTTTGTTCATCACTGCTGGTATCTTTAACACACCCAAGCAGACCAGGTTATCTACTACAAGCTTGGAAAATGTAACATTTGTCAAAATGAATAAGGCAGGGATCTATGTCGACTTTCATTCATCAATGGATAAATCAGCCATACCATCAGCGTGCTTGAGGGTCCAATGTCTGTCTTCTCAACTATTCTGCTTCTGCAAGTGTCGATGTTCCATAATCAGCTGGGCATTTACTTCCTCTACATTGTGTCATCTATTCTGCAGTTCTGCTGCATTTGGGGCTACTGTTGCTAGCCCTAAACTGCCAGGCATCTCATTGCATGCACTGTCCTATTTCTCTACCCTGCAGCTTCTGTTGTTGCACAGGTATGCCATTCACACGTTTCCTTGCTACTCACTGTGTTTTATAGTGCTAGACAGTAGAGCTTCTTGCCAGTGCTGAACTTGCACAGCCACAAATCTCCTTTCCTGACTAGTGTTGAGCATTCCAATACTGCAATATCGGGTATCGGCCGATATTCATGGTATCGGAATTCCGATACTTTTAGTATATCGAATACCGGAATCGGAAGGTCCCATAATGCAATGAGCCAGTTTGATTTTATTCAGCCAATGAGGATCCTAAGAAGTGTGGGCACATCCTGTTAGAGCATGTTAGGCATGTAACTACTGGCATGGCTGTGATTGGCTGCTGAAATGATGTCATGATGCACTATAAAAGTCGCTGCCGCCATTTTGGGTTCACTCTGCTGTGAATTCAGTTAGGGATAGGACGCTGCTGTTCTGAGGGACAGTGTGACCTAGCGATTTGCTATATTGTGCTTTGCCCAGGCTACTTTATCAACCGCTGTAGCTTTCTTTTGCCTTGCATACATTGTCCTTTTTTGAATTAGTGCTGCTCATTTTTCCTGATTTCTCCTATTAGTGTGGTTCCATCCGTATCCAGCTAGATTGCTTGCAAACACTATATAGGAGTAGATAGAGGAGCCTTTCTGCAGCCGTGCAGCGCTAGTGCACAGTTCTCTGCACTGTTCACGGCTGTCTGCGAGGTCTCTGTGTGTGAGTGCAGCTCATGCTGTAGTGTGTTCCGCAGCCAGCCACCCCCGGTTGTAGTCCGCTCAGCATGCGTCACTGCCTCATACATTGTCCTTTTTTGCAATATTGCATCATTTTTCCTGATTTCTCCTATTAGTGTGGTTCCATCCGTATCCAGCTAGAATATTTGCAAACACTATATAGGAGTAGATAGAGGAGCCTTTCTGCTGGCTTGTGCCCTGCAGCCCCAGCCAGATTAGTATTAGCCTATTTTTTGGAGCCTCATCTATTGCATTGTAGGTTACCTTCCTGCATTGTAATAGCTACAAAAAGTTTGTGATACTATCGGTTTTACATATTTGGGCACATCCAGTGTCTTTTTGTGAAAAAAAAAAAGTTAATAAAGTTCACCAAACACTCCACTTTACAGTTGTGTAGGCCACATTAGCTCATATTAAAGTCTAGTCCACACTTTATAAAATTAGTGTTTCTTATACCTGTTAGCAGCTGTTCAGGAATAAGCACACTAAGCCCTTAGTACTTTTCTGCCTTTCTTTATCAGTCTACCAAGATGAAGAAGGCAGGGAGTAAGGCACATGGTCGTGGGCGTGGAGTTTCTGCAGGGAGAGGACGTGGGGATTCTGTGCCTGCTGCGGGCACCAGTGACTCAGCATCCCCCAGTTTTCCCAGGGAACAGTCCTTTATGTGCAGCTTTGTAGGAGCTCGCCATACCCCACTGCTGCGGGTCGAACAAATTGAAGCCATTGTCGGATGGATGGCAGCTAACGCATCGACTTCAATTAGTTCCTGATCCTCTCAGGTCCAGAGCACTGAAGAGCATCCATCTGTCTCTTCACCACCTGCCAAATTGCTCAGGCAGTCAGAGAGCCCTGGACAGGAGCCATCTCTACTTCTGTTCTCTGAATCTGTTGGCTTGGAAAGAGGGGGCCAGCAAAGCAGCATTCGAGAATTTGAAGAAGAGGTACTATGCAGTGATGCGCAAAAGCTTTGTCTCTCTGAATCTGAAGAGGCGGGTCGGTCAGTGCCTATGGTCAGCACACCTCAGTACACATCAGATGATGAGACTCAGGCGCCACTTTCTGGTGCATACTGTGCTGTCGAGACTACCCAGGAGAAGCAGTCGTTTGAAGAGGGTAGTGTAGATGATGAGGTCCTTGACCCATCATGGCATGAGGCACAGGAAGGTGGTGGGAGCAGCTCTGAGGAAGAGATTCCCCGAACGGCCAAAAAAGGAGGGAGAGGGAGGGGGGAGACTCGGTTGCCTGTAGCCTCCACTTCGGTACCCATTAGGAGCATGCCTCTTCCAAAACCCAAAACGGGCGCTCCCAAGACTTGCAGTGCCTGGTCCTTTTTTGACACAGTTGCAGATGACATTTGCTTTGTCAAATGCAAGCTGTGCAATCAGAAAGTGAAAAGTGTCAGCAACCTCAATACCCCTAATATGTGGAAATATGTGCGGACCAAGCACGTGGTGGAGTTACAAAGACACACTGAAGACCTAGGCCAACCTACAGCGCCACCTACCACCTCTTCAGCTCGTGTTGTAGCCTCTTCCTCCAGCTCATACACAGCTGGTTCAGCTTCCTCACAGGATCGCCATGGAAGAACCTCTGGCACTGTTGTACAGAGACACAGTGTCATTCCACCCACAGCACCATGTTCCCTGTCATCCTCACACTCCCAGGCCAGTCTACAGCAATCGGTATCACAGGCATGGGAGAAAAGGCGCCCATACTCGGCAAACCACCCCCGAGCACAGGCTCTGAATGCTGGCAAAACTACTGTCCCTTGAAATGCTCTCATTCAGGCTGGTGGAGACTGACACCTTCCGTAACTTCATGGCAATGGCAGTCCCACAATACAACGTGCCCAGCCGCTTTTATTTCAGCAGGCAAGCCGTCCCTGCCCTGCAAAAGCATGTGGAGGGAAAAATTAAACATGTGCTACTAAACGCCATCAGTAGCAAGGTCCACCTGACCACCGATGCGTGGACCAGTAACCATGGACAGGGACGATATCTTTCCCTCACTGCCCATTGGGTAAATGTTGTGGAGCCGGGTACAGATCTTGAGAGTGGCGCTGTACGTGTTCTGCCAACTCCAAGGATTGCAGGAATCCAGTCTGTACACATTGACTCCTCCTCATACTCCAGTTCCTCTGAATCAGCGCTGCAGGAACCGTCACAGTCTACCTCCACATGGACCCGTGAACGCTTACCTGTTACAGCCGATATGAGCACAGCCGTGGCCAAACGTCAACAGGCTGTATTGAAATTAATTTCTTTGGGGAATCGAAGCCACACAGCGCAGGAGCTCTGGAATGCCATCAAGCAGGAGAGCGACATGTGGCTTGTGCCAGCGACTCTCCAGCCAGGCATGGTAGTGTGTGACAATGGCCAAAATCTGGTGGCAGCTCTGGGCCTAGGCAACCTCACTCACATCCCATGTCTGGCACATGTGCTCAACTTGGTCATGCAGAGTTTTTTGAGGGATAATCCGGATCTTGATGCACTGCTGCACAAGGTCCGCATAGAGTGCGCTCACTTGCGGCGTTCCAGCATGGCAAGATCGTGCATTGCAGTTCTGCAGCGCCGATTCCACCTTCCAGAACATCGCATCATATGTGACCTACCTACCAGGTTGAATTCAATGTTATATATGTTGGAGAGGTTGTGTGAGCAGCAGGCAGCAGTAATGGAGTACCAGCTGCATCCGGCGCAAACAAGTCGCACTGCGTGCCATTCACACTTCACCACCACTGAGTGGGCCTCTATGAAGGACATCTGCCACGTTTTGCGTGCCTTCGATGATTCCACACGGATGGTGAGTGCAGATGATGCACTAGTCAGCATGACTATCCCCCTTATCTGCCTGCTTGAAAAAACACTGCAAGCACTAAGGGAGGAGGTTGTGGAAGAGGTGGAGGATGAGGAGTCAAAAATGCCATCTGCTTCTGGACAGTCTGCGCAACATGATTCCTCACAAAGGCCTAGGCAGGGGACACTTTGTGAGGAGGATGAGGAGGAGTCAATGGAGGAGGAAGGTACACAATGCTCTAGTAGTCAGTATGTAGAGCGAGGGTGGGGTGATGCAGAGCAGGCAGAGATGACACCTCAAGCAGGGGACAGTGTTTCTTGGCCAGTTGGCAGTGTGCAGCACATGGTTGATTTCATGCTGCAGTGCCTGAGAAACGACCGCCGCATCGCCCACATTCTCAACACGGCTGATTATTAGGTGTACACCCTCCTAGATCCTCGCTACCGGGACAACTTACAAAGCCTCATAACACCGTTGAACCGGGAGCATAAAATGCGGGAGTACCAAGACACACTGGTGCATTCCATCATGTTCTCCATTCCACCCGAGAGCAGTGCTGCTAGTGCTTTACAAAGCAGCTCAGTGCGTCGAGGCAGTGGACGAAGCTCTGCACAAAGAGGGAGCAGAAGCAGCGCCTCAGCACAAGGCAAGACCAGTTTGGCCCAAATGTGGCAAAGTTTTGTGTCCCTGCCACAAATGTCTACACCATCACAGATGGCTCCAGTCAGCAGGAGGCAATGTTTCCGTCAGATGGTGACAGACTACATGTCTTGCCCTCTCAGTGTTCTCCCACACGGCTCTTCCCCCTTCAAGTTTTGGGTCGCTAAGCTGGATACATGGCCAGAGCTTAGCCAGTATGCTTTGGAGGTGCTAGCTTGCCCTGCTGCTAGTGTATTATCGGAACGCGTCTTTAGTGCCGCAGGTGGTGTACTAACAGACCATCGCATGCGACTATCCTCCGATAACGTTGACCGGCTTACTTTTCTGAAAATGAACAAGGCCTGGATCTTGCAGGAATTTGCCAGTCCTCTTCCAGATTAAATAATTGGTTGACAACAGTATCCAGGTCTCCTGTTGTGTTCATGTTTCTACCACCTGAACTGTAATCCCTGGGCTCCTACACCGCCAGTTGCTGCTCATAAGTGCCGTCTGCACAGTCAACACATGCTCCAGTGTTATTGGGGTTCAGTAACGTCAGCTGATCCCCTGCTGTGTGTCCGGCAATTTCTCCTGCTCTGTCCACATTCACACTACTACAGATATTAAACTTGCTCCAATTAGGCCTCTGGCTACACTCTGTTTCTACTGTAATCCCTGGTCTCCAACACTGCCAATTGCTGCTTAGAAATGTCTTTGGCACGGGTACTCCCTTCTGCCCAGCCTGGTTCCAGCACGCCAGCTGTTTCCGGGTAGTGTCAACGTCACTTTGCCTCCAATATGTTGTACTGTCGTGTTGCGGTCGGGTTAGCCGACTCTATGGTGCCTGCAGTTTAGGTGCTTCCTATGTGGGCTGCGGGATCTGGCAATGAAGGCTGGTTCCGTAGTGCCAATAGGACAAGCTCCCCCTGTAGGACTGTGCGTTTCGGTAACTCCGGCCGACTCGCGGCCTTGCAACTTTTTTTTTCATGTGTACCTTCTGCTGCCTATCTGAGTTCCAGTACCATTAGCTGGTTCTTTGGAAGTCAATCTTGAATATGTCCCCCTGGGTTCCAGTAACGTCAGCTGGTTCCAGGCAGAGCCTTTGGCTTAGGTGCCTCCTTCTCGGTATCCGAGTTCCACCAACGTCTGCTGGTCCTTGGTTGTGCTTTCTGGCACAGGTACCTCCTGCTTAGTAACCGGGTTCCAGTACCATCAGCTGGTCCTCGGTAGTTCCATTGGCTCTTGTACCTTCGGCTACCCATCCAGGTTCCAGTACCGTCAGCTGGTTCTCAACTGTTCCTCAGCCTTCTTGTACCTTCTGCTACATTTCCAAGTTCAAGCTTTTTGAAATGGTTTTTGGTAACCACTCTGGATCTCCCTGACGACCCTAAAGATGACGACCCTGTAGACCACCCCGAAGAAGACCAAGAAAATGACCCTGAAGAGGAAGATGAAGGAGAAAGTGTGGGAGAAGTAAAAAAGGTGAAGAGCATGGAAGTAGTGAAACATAAATATCTGACAAAATATAAAAAAGCTTAACATAGTCAATATCTTTGTAACTCCAAACGTCTTAAAAAAAAAAATTAATTCCTGCTATTCCATTTGATTGGGCTAAATCTCTATGCCTTTAATGTCTCCTCCACCTCCCCCAATACATTCTACATTATTGTTAGTCATTTTCCTTCATGTAGAATTAACCTGCAGGGAAAGTAAGGGTTTATTTTCATTCCGATATTTGTGTCCCATTGACTTGCATTGGTTTCCGGTATCGGAATCGGCGATATCCGATATTTTTGGGGTATCGGTCCGATCCAATCCGATCCGATATTTCCCGATATCGGAAGGTATCGCTCAACACTATTCCTGACCCATCCTAATTTTTTACCATATGTCTTCTGCCATTGCAAAACCATGCCAGCCTCACATCTTCTGGCTGCCCACTGAGGGTTAGCTGAAGAACCCAGTGCCTGTCTTCACGGCATTCATAGGAGACCGTGACTTTTCCTTTACATAGCAATACTATGGTGTTGCTGTATATAGTACAAGCAATTGGATGATAGCAGGTTCCATTCCCCTAAGAAGACTAAGGCTGCGTTCACACATAGCGGTTTTTTTTGCGTTTTCGCGGCGATTTTAAACGCGCAATTTTTCCGCGAAAACGCAAAAAAAATAGCATCCCATGCAATCCTATGGGATTCTCAATGCTGTGCTATTTCCTCGGAGGTATCACGTCGTGGAAAAATACGCAGCATGCTCATTAATTTTGCGGAATCGTGGGGATTCCGCACACATAGGAAAGCATTGCTCTACTTACCTTCTGCATGTGGCTGTGCCTACCATGAGAAAAGTAAGCAGAACATTTGCAGATGGTACCCAGGGGGTGGAGGAGAGGAGATTCTCCTCCACCCCCTGGGTACCATATCCCTGTAAAAAAAAATAGAATTAAAATAAAAAAAGTCATATTCTCACCTTCCGATGTCCCTCTCAGCGTCCCCAGGCTTCAGTGATGCTGCCGGTAGGTCCCGTTCCCAGCAATGCCTTGCGAAATGACCTTTGATGACGTATCAGTCTCGCGAGACTGCGATGTCATCAAAGGTCATTTCGCAATGCATCACTGGGAACGGTACCTGCCGGGAGCATCGCAATGATCCGGAACGCTGCGCGGGACGTCGGAAGGTGAGAAAAACACGATTTTTTTCTTTTTTTTTGTTATTTTTAATATTAGATCTTTTTACTACTGATGCTGCATAGGCAGCCTCAATAGTAAAAAGTTGGTCACACTCGTCAAACACTATGTTTGACGAGTGTGACCAACCTGTCAATCAGTTTTCCAAGCGATGCTACAGATCGCTTGGAAAATGCTATTATTCTGCAAGCTAATTATGCTTGCAAATCGCTAGTTTTTCCACGGGAAATAGGTGGAAATTAATATGCGGTTTCCTCGCATATTTCCCGCAGAATGGAATTTCCGCAGAAATTTTCACGGGAATTCCGCAACGTGTGCACATAGCCTAACAAGTACAGTAGAAAGTTAAAAAAATATAAAAGTTCAAATCACCCCCCTTTTACACCATTAAAAATAAATAAATGGGGGCATGGCCTAGGCAGCACACAAGACAGTGGCACATCACCATAGCTCCTGCTCCTAGTCAAGGAAAAACAAGTGAATTTACACCAAAAAATTAATATAACTAGTTGAAATTGCATTCTTACTAATAGAAAGGCAAGTGGATTCAACAAGACTGATCTGGCTCAAACTGCAGCTTACAAGGGGGCACTTTAATCCCTGGAGATCTGCTGGAGAGTACAAGCAAAGAAACATCCTCACACCAAAAGTAAGTAGTGACTCATCCTCAAGAGACAAGCTAAGGAGGTGAGGGGGAAATCTCTGGTGGGTCTTACCTGGGATTCAGTGCCACGTGCACCCTCAGTCCCCCAACTAATTGCTCTTGACTGCTCCTGACCAATTGCTTGGCATCCATTCACTCTGGTCTGACAGTGTCTGGACACCCACTCTGTTCCTCCTAGTGATGTGTCGTTTGCAAACGATCCGACACAAAGAGCCGGCTCCCTGCAGTGAATGATGGGAGCCAGCACCCCAGTGAGAGCCACTAAAATCCCTGAATGGCTCTTACTGGGCATAAAATCCTGGAGTTCTGCAGACATAACTCCGCCCACCTGAACAAAACTTATGCAACAGGTGGGAGGGGTTTCGGATGCCTGAGCACCTAAGCAATAGGGATCCATTTAGGATCCAAAAAGAGACGGCTCTTTTTGGCGAGCGGAGCCATGAGAGCCAGATCACCAAAAAGAGCCGGACTGCCCATCACTAGTTCCTCCTGAGACTGGCTCTGTACTCTGGTCCATCAGCTCACACATATCTCCTGCCTGCCTCGGAGCTTCTTCTGGCATCCAGCCAGCTGCAGATTGCAGGGGGCCATCCACCTCACTGCACCCAGGGGGCTGCTCTGCTCAGGGGGGAGCTGAAACCAACAGGGAGCTTGGGTAGACAGGGAAACAGTGCCATCTTGTTACTCAGCACCATAGCTTTCAGATCAGCTCATATTGTCTAAAAGTGTGTGAAACACATCAGCAGCTCACTGTACATCACAGACTTTCTGCTACAGACTCTTGACAGACTTCACAAGAGAGGAAAATAGTTGAATATACTTGGAAACTGTCACGGTAAGTCTGGCTCTGCGTGACACGACACGACGATTGGTCGGTCACCAAACAACAAGACAGACAAGGGGACACCGGGGAAGCAATAACAACAGTGGGCCCTATAATAGGGAACGGGGAAGTGGACACCTCCTGCACTCTCCTGAGGCTGTGTCCATGAACACTCCGATCGCTCCCTATACAGGTTCTTTCAACCTGTCGCCGACCAGGATACCTTAGTTCCTCACTAGCCCTTCCCCTGCCCTTACTAGGGAACTGGCAAGTGCGGACACTGGTCCTCACCGCTGCACTAATAAACACACCAGGGAAAACAACAGACAGGGAATAACAAACAACTTAGCTTTCTCTGTTGCCAATGCTCCAATGCCAATGAGTGTAGCACCTGGACACAGCTTCCAGCTGAAACACCAAGGCTCTCAGATGAGCTGCAATAGCACTGCTCCAAATAGCTTCTCTCTCCTCCAAGGTTGGTTAGGGAATGACCAGTATCACCAACAGTGATCTGAGCACCTGCTGGCTTTTTATAGGAAGGAGGGTTGGATAATCACACCTGCTGGCTAATTAAAATGTGTAGTAACGCCAGCGGCCATCGGGGGCAAAAACCCATTAGCAGAGCAACTAAGGTTGTAGTGACTCCAACGGCCACCGGGGGCAAAAACTAACATTACGCCAGAGGCTTGAAAGAAAAAAAAGGTTATATATGAGCCCAGATCTGCCACAGATCCAAAAATGGATCGTGACAGAAACTGATCCCTAAGTGGACCCCTCACAACAACAGCACAAGACAGGCACCTTTCTAATGAAGCAAACACAAAGGGAAGGGCAGAAGAGAGACTCTTCTCACATCAACTAAAATCCCCTGCATCTTAAGAAGCACTCCTAGCTGCTGTTACATACTTTGAGACGCAAATTCTCACAATCCTAATTCTATATCTTTGAGCGAAAGAAAGGGAAAGAAAAAGAAAAGTAAAATAACTTGTGACGTTATACAGATGAACATTCTCATAAAGTCTCATCTAAACATAGTGCTATCTACTGCACCTCAGGTGCAATTGCAAGACCTATTAGCACACTTGACCACCGTGTTTTTTTTGTTTTTGTACAATTCTAATATAGAACACCAGTTTGCTCACATGATTTAATCACTTAGAACTTCTCCCGGTGTAGTTATATTAAATCAGTCCACAAAATGGGAAGATCCACTAAAACTCACACTGATGAGCCAAGCAAGCCTCATAAGACAACTAAAAAAATCCAAGATGAAGGCAAGGCTCAAAAACGTCTGCCCACTGAAACTCCTATGGGCAGTAAATCTCAGAGAGCCTTGCACAAATTGAAGTTTGCCCCACTTCTAACCAATCATTGGTCAGATAGCGATGAAGATGTGGATTCTATGCAAAATGATCCAGATATAAAGGAATATATTAAAGCCCTACCCACAGCTGAATACATGAAAAACCTTTTTTTATAGATTTCACTCAAGCGGTAAAGGAAGAGATAGCGGATCTCAGAAATGATGTTAAGATTGTTCACGACAGAGTACAAAATTTAGAGACCAGCTGTGATCAGATTATAACGCACGCCACAAGAGTCACAGAAATCTTAATAGAGAACCAAAAAGAACAATTTCCGCAGAGAATTCACCTTGATGACATGGAAAAACAGGTCGAGGCGGAATAATTTGAGAGTTAGAGGGCTTCCGGAGAATATCCTAAACAAAGACATATTCACTACATTATCTACAATTTTCAACAACACATTGGAAAAAATGACGACAATGACCTAGGAATAGAAAGAGCCCATAGAGTCTATAGACCAAAGCCTTCTGAACCGGACAGACCAAGAGACATCTTATGTTGTTTTCAAAGCTTCAGGACAAAAGAGGAGATATACCAAAAAGCAAGAGATGCAAATAAAATAGAATTTGAAGACAGCGAGATTCAAATATTTCAAGTCCTTACAAAGCTAACCCTGAATTTGAGAAGACAGCTTCAGCCCTTAACAAGAGCGGTGAGAGACAAAGGCATTGCTTATAGATGGCTTTTCCCATTTGGCTTGGCAAATCCCCCTAACAACAAAACTTTGATTGTCAGAACCCCAGATGACCTGCCATTTGTCCTCAAAAAACTAGACCTGATGAATCTTCATGTCCCAGACTGGGCTGCAATGGAAGTTTTTCTAAGGCTATGTGCCCACGTAGCATTTTAAAACGCTTACTAAAAACCGGACTCCTTCCCAGTAATCGCGCGTTTTTTTCCGCGCGATTTCACAGCGATTTTACCGCGATTATGATCGCGATTTTGCCGCGATTTTCGCGTGCGATATTCAAGCACTTTCCAAGCGATTTGAAGCATCGCTTGGAAAGTGATTGACAGGTTGGTCACATTTATCAAACATAGTGTTTGACAAGTGTGACCAGGTTTTTACTATTGAGGCCGCCTATGCGGCATCAGTAATAAAAGATAGGATGTTAAAATGCTAAAAAAAAAGTAAAAAAATTAGGGTATATTTATCTTCCGGCGTCCCGCGCTGCCATCCCGGGCCTCATCGTTCCCAGTAATGCCTTGCGAGACCTGTGATGACGTAGTCTCGCGTTGCTATAGCGATCTCGTGAGACCGCTAGAGTCACGTGAGACTACGTCATTACAGGGCCTTCCGGCAAGGCATTACTGGGAACGCTTAGGCCGGGAATGCAGCACGGGACACCGGAAGGTAAATATACCCCGATTTTTTATTTTTTATTCTTTTTTTTACAGGGGTATGGTACCCAGGGCCTGGAGGACAGTCTCCTCTCCTCGACACCGTGGGTACCAACCGCACATGAGACACTTAGCTTCCCGCATGGTGGGCATAGCCACATGCGGGAAGTCAGCGATTCTCATGCATTCCTATGGGTGCGGAATCGCGGCAATTCTTTGCGATTCCGCACAAAAGAATGAGCATGCTGCGATTTTTTCCACGATGCGATTCCGCCGCGGAAAAAAGCGCAGCATTAGCACAGCATGTGCGGAATGCCATAGGAATGCATGGGGGGCGTTCTGTACACGATTTTTAAGCGTTTTCGCAGCGTTTTTGCGCCGAAAATCGCCGCAAAAACGCTTAAAAATCGCTACGTGGGCACACAGCCTTAATCTACCACCTCTTCCAAGAATTGAAAAAAGGTCCACAGCAACCCCTTCCAAGTCAAAGAAAAAGAGAAGATTGAATGAGGATCTCGAGAAAACCCCCAACAAGGATATGGAAGAGGAAGAAGAGGTCGGCTGATGTTTTCAATTTAAACAGGTGTATGGCTCTACACTTCTGCTGAGACGTTTACCAGCTGACATGTACACCAATTTTTTCTCTTTCTCATCTGTTTTTCTCTTTATACAAATCTGACACTAATTACTTTTGATGTTGTTATTTGCTGTTTGATATATTTCTAGTATATTCATGGCATTTCTTCCCTCTCTCCTCTTCCTCCTCCCTCTCCCCACATGGAGGGGAGGAGGTATAGGAGAAGTCTGGGCATGTTGTATGCATTTAAGGTACTGTCACACTTAGCGATGTACCAGCGATCCCGACCAGCGATATGACGCGGTCAGGATCGCTGATGCATCGCTAAGTGGTCGCTAGTGAGCTGCCACACAGGCAGATCTCACCAGCGACATCGCTGGGGACGGGGATCTCTACTTACCTGTCACACCAGGCGATCCTGCGTCCTCCCGCCCGGCTCCACGCGACGCTCGTCCTCACAGCAGGAAGCTGACGACGAGAAACAGTCCTGAACGTTCTCGCGCGATCAGCGATAACCAGCGGGGGAGCCGGTCGCTGGTAAGTATCAGACACAGAGATATCGCTAGCAATATCGCTATAACGTCACTAGTTATAGCGATATTGCTAGCGATATCTCTTAGTGTGACGTGCCCTTTAGCATTATAGTCTAAATCGACTAGTTTTAGTTACATCCTTAGATTGCAAAAATGCTGCATTGTTTTTATGGTATTACCTGTTCAAATAAGACTCACTGGGAGTCTGTTCACCTGCAATTACACTTATTCTCATACTTTCAAATCAACTGAGGGTTTTGTCATATCTAGGTCCACGCCCCCACCGGCCTAGACACCACCCTTTTGCATCTATACCTGGTTGGGCTCACATCGCTGCTTACATCCTAACCAGCTGCAAAACCTTCTCAGGTTCCTTCTGAGATTCACGAGCATGTTGCTAAGGTTCTGTAACAAACCTCCATTGTTTACTTTAACCCCATATAACCCTGCCCCATCCCCAAGTCCTGCTAAAAAAATGAAACTACTTTGTGGTTCGCTCCCATTAAACTTTAATGGTTGATTTAAATTTTGCTACCTTCAACGTAAGAGGTATGAACATTCCGAAAAAAAGGTGGCAAATTCTGAACTATCTAGGAAAAAATAAAATGGACGTCGGATTTCTTCAGAAAACTTATTTTAAACAAACCTATACACCTATCACTAAGAATAAAATTTTTACCAAATGGTTCAATGCCAATTCTCCGATGAAAAAAAATAAAGGAGTATCCATAATTATAAACAAGAGAATTCCCTTCACACTTAAGAATGCTATATATGACACAGACGGAAGATATATACTATTAAAGTGCACAATTCACAATGAATTGTTTACCTTGGTCAACATATATGCCCCCAATAGCAATCATTGCCCATTCTTTAAGAAGATTATTGATATTTTAGATAATTTTGCAGAAGGTTAAATAATTTTAGGAGGTGATTTTAACCCCTTTCCTACATTAGACGTACTATTCCGCACATGTGACCTGGGACCTAAGGCCCAAGGACGGAATAGTACGTCTAGTGCGATCAGCTGCACTCACGGGGGGGAGCGCAGCTGATCGCGGCCGGGTGTCAGCTGATTATCACAGTCGACACCCGGCACCATGTGTCAGGGGCGGTCATGGACCGCCCTAACACGTTAACCTCTGGCACACCACGATCAAACATGATCGCGGTGTACCGGGGGTTAAAGGAAGCATCGGCAGGGAGGGGGCTCCCTCCGTGCTTCCCTGAGACGCCCACAGCAGCGCAAAGTGCAGTGCTGCTGTGGGGGCCTCCCTACCTGCAGGTCCCCAGATCCAATGTGGAAACAGGGACCTTTGGGGGCTTGCAGGGAGCTGGCTTCCTCACTGCCCGCAGAGCCCACGCATGAGGAAGCCTGCAGCAGTGCCTGTGACAGATCGCTGATCTGTCACAGCAATCTGTGATGTGACAGATCAGCGATCTGTCACATGACAGTGATGTCCCACCCTGGGACTTAATAATAAAGTAAAAAAAAAAAAAAGAAAAGTGTAGAAATAATTTTTAAAAAATTGCTAAATAAATTAAAAAAAAAATATTCCCTAATAAATTCTTTGAAAAAAAAACAAAAAAACAATAAAAGTACACATACTTGGTATCGCCACGTCTGTAAAGACCCACCCTATAATACTGTCCCATTAGTTAACCCCTTTAGCAAACCCCTTAAAAAATAAAAATAAAAAAACGAAGCAAAAAATAATGATTTATTATCATACCGCCAAACAAAAAGTGCAATAACGCGCGATCAAAAAGACATATAAATATCCATGGTACCACTGAAAACATCATCTTGTCCCGCAAAAAAACGAGCCACCACACAGCATCATCAGCAAAAAAATAAAAAAGTTAAAGCTCGCAGAAAAAAGCGATGCAAAAAAAATTATTTTTTACATAAAATTGTTTTCATTGCATAAAAGCGCCAAAACATAAAAAAATGCATAAATGAGGTATCGCTGTAACTGTACTGACCCGAAGAATAAAACTGCTTTATCAATTTTACCTCACGCGGAACGGTGTAATTGCACCCCCCCAAAAGAAATTCATGAAATGCTGGTTTTTGTTCATTCTGCGTCCCATAAATCGGAATAAAAAGCCATCAAAAAATGTCACGTGCCCGAAAATGGTACCAATAAAAACGTCAACTCGTCCCGCAAAAAATAAGACCTCACACGACTCGGGGGGTCAAAATATGGAAAAATTATAGCTCTCAAAATGTGGTGATGCATAAACTATTTTTACAATAAAAAGCGTCTTTTAGCGTGACAGCTGCCAAACATAAAAACCGCCATAAATAGTAAATCAAACCCCCCGTTATCACCCCCTTAGTTAGGGAAAAATAATAAAATTAAAAAAAAATTATTTATTTCCATTTTCGCATTAGGGCTAGGGTTAGGGCTAGGGTTAGGGTTGGAGTTAGAATTGGGGGGTTTCCACTGTTTTGGCACATAAGGGGCTTTCCAAAGGTGACATGGCGTCCGATCTCAATTCCAGCCAAAAAAGTTAAATGGCGCTGCTTCCCTTCCTAGCTCTGCCATGTGCCCAAATAGTGGTTTACCCCCATATATGGGGTATCAGCGTACTCAGGACAAATTGCACAATAACTTTTAGGGTCATGTTACTCTTGGGAAAATAAAAATTGTTGGTGAAAAGATCATTTTTGTGGAAAAAATATGATTTTTTTAATTGTATGGCTGTACGTTATAAACTTCTGTGAAGCCCTTGGGGGTTCAAAGTGCTCACCACATATCTAGATAAGTTCCTTGGGGGGTCTAGTTTCCAAAATGGGGTCACTTGTGGGGGTTTCCACTGTTTAGGCACATCAGGAGCTCTCCAAACGTGACATGGCATCCGATCTGAGTTCCAGCCAATTTTTCAGTGAAAAAGTCAAACAGCGCTCCTTCCCTTCCGAGCTCTGCCATGCACCCAAACAGTGGTTCCCCCCACATATCAGGTATCGCCGTACTCAGGACAAATTGCACAATAACTTTTCCAGTCCAGTTTCTTCTGATACCCTTGGTAAAATAAAAAAAATTGAACCTGAAATAATTTTTTTGTGAAAAAAAGTTAAATGCTCATTTTTTTTAAACATTCAAAAAATTCCTGTGAAGCACCTGAAGGGTTAATAAACTTCTTGAATGTGGTTTTGAGCACCTTGAGGGGTGCAGTTTTTAGAATGGTGTCACTTTTGGGTATTTTCTATCATATAGACCCCTCAAAGTGACTTCAAATGTGATGTGGTCCTTAAAAATAAAATGGTGTTGTAAAAATGAGAAATCGCTGGTCAACTTTTAACCCTTATAACTTCCTAACAGTTTGGTTCCCAAACTGTGCTGATGTAAAGTAATCATGTGGGAAATGTTATTTATTAAGTTTTTTGAGTGCCATATCTCTGTGATTTAAGAGCATAAAAATTCAAAGTTGAAAAATTGCGAAATTTTCAAAATTTTTGCCAAATTTCCATTTTTTTCACAAATAAACGCAAGTTATATGAATGAAATTTTACCACTAACATGAAGTACAATATGTCACAAGAAAACATTGTCAGAATCACCAGCATCCATGGAAGCGTTCCAGAGTTATTACCTCATAAAGGTACAGTGGTCAGAATTGTAAAAATTGGCCCGGGAATTAACATGCAAACCACCCTTGGGAGTAAAGGGGTTAATGTACCTCTACACCCCTCTCTAGAAACCTCAAACGGTCACTCTATAGTTCCCGCATATACATAAAAAAACTATTAAATAACAGACGCTTGATAGATGCTTGGAGAACAATACATCCTTCCACAAAAGATTATTCTTTTTTCTCCTCAGTTCATAACAAATATTCAAGAATTGATTACCTGGTCCTCCCACATCATCTATTTAATACCATACAAAAAATTTATTATTACACTATTCTTTGTTCAGATCATGCCCCATTATTTCTCAAAACAGTCATAGATCCACATAAAAGAGGGCCATTAAACTGGAAGGTTAACAATAATCTACTTAAGAACAACATCACACAAGAATATATAGCCACAGGCATAAAGAATTTCTTCAAAGAAAACCGCCCTCATGACAAATGCGACTCCAACACCTGGGAGGCTCATGAAGCCGTTCTTAGGGGAATCCTTATTGAATTGGGTTCCAGAACAAAAAAGGCAATACTACTGAAACTCTCTCAGATAAAAAAACTAGAGGCTTCACACAAACTAACACAGCTTCCCTTCTAGAGAAAGACCTCTATAACTTAGGAGTTGAACTAAAGGCCCTCCTAAATCAAAAATTTGAAAATTTTTTATCATATTCTCAGTTCAGAGCATATTCATCTGCAAATAAATGTAGCAAATATCTAGCAAATACAATTAAGAAACAAATTAACTCCACCCACATACTTAACATAAAGAATAATAAAGATCAGTTACTTAATAAAACAGAAGATATTGCCAAGGCCTTCTCAGATTTTTACTCAAATCTATACAATTTAAAATCCAATTATAGCTCTGCCATAGATAAAACTGTTAAAACACAAAATTTCTTAAAAGACTTATCCCCTCCCCAAATCACGGACCTTCAATCTAATTTTTTAGATAGTCCCATAACTAAAGAAGAAGTGGAAGAGGCGATAAACCGATCTCCAGGTGGGAAAAGTCCATGTCCAGACGGTTTTTCGATTAAATACTACAAATATTTTAAATCTGAATTATCCCAACATTTGACAGATTATTTTAATCATATTAGTAAATCCAACAATTTCAAAGCAGAGTCTCTACTAGCCCACATCAGCCTCATTCCAAAAGAGGGAAAAGACCCCACCTCTTGCGGTAGTTACAGGCCAATTTCACTCATTAATAATGATGTGAAATTATACGCCAAAATATTAGCAAAACAGAATACAAAAACTTCTTCCAGATCTGATAAACCCAGAACAAGTTGGCTTTGTCAAAGGAAGAGAAGCCAAGGATAATGTCATGAGGGCAATCAACGTGATTCATCTAGCAAAACAACACAATATACAAATGTTGATTCGCTCCACAGACGCAGAGAAAGCTTTCAATTGCGTTGATTGGTATTTCATGGAAAAAGCGCTTGAAAAATTTGGCTTCCCTCTAAATTTTATACATAAAATATCTGCCCTATACACAGCACCCTCTGCGAAAATTAATAACACACTATCCGCCAGCTTTGACATAAAAAACGGCACAAGCCAAGGTTTCATCCTATCGCCCCTTTTGTTTATTCTCTCATTAGAGACATACTTGAAGAAAATACGACAATCCCCTAAGATCAAAGGATTGAAAATCGGCACAGTTGAACACAAATGTGCAGCATACGCAGATGACACACTTTTCTTTTTGGTGGATCCTGACAACTCTATTCAGATTTTACTCAATGAGTTGCGCTTCTTTAACTCAATCTCCAACTTCAAAATAAACTTCACCAAGTCTAATATCATGCATATTTCTTTATCTCCTGAAAGCAGAAGTAATTTAGCATCACTCTCCCCATTTAAAGAATGCTCATCCATTGCATATTTGGGAACAAAACTTAGCTGCTCTCCTTCACACCTTTTCGATTCAAACTTCAAACCTTTGTTCCATTTGGTCGAGTCTACCTTATCAAATTGGAGAGATGTCCCAGTTTCATGGTTCGATAGAGTCAACCTTTTAAAAATGATAATTCTCCCCAAAGTCTTATACCTTCTCCAAACCCTCCCAATAGACATTCCTCAACAATTTTTTCAAAAACTCAAAAATATAATTTGAAAATTTATATGGGCAGATAAAAACCATAGGATAAATCATAAAACCTTGATAAAATCAAGATGTAGAGGAGGTTTAGGTCTCCCTGATTTTGAAAGATATAGATTATCAACCTACATATCAAGAGTGATTGAGCTGCAATGCCCTTGTCCCACAAAACTTTGGGTTCAACTTGAGTTGAATGATCTTCATGATGGTTTTGCACACTACCTATGGCCCACCCCATTTAATAGATTTAAATACAATAATATCTTGAACCCGTACACTATGACTACCCTCAGATTATGGCACAAAACAAATAAAAAAATGAATCTTATTCCAAATATATGCAAAGCCACTGCTATCTTGCATTTCATACCTAATAAATATAGATCTCTTAAGAGGAAAATCAGGCTCTCGATTCCGTTCAGAAACATACCGATTTACTCATTGGTGTACAAAAACAGATGTATGAGCAAGAAGAAGATCAGCTCACTCACTAAAAACCTTCACTTGAAAGATGAGGAAATTCAAACTCTACAGGAAGTAACAAATCTTTATCTCCCAGATATTTCTACCTCAGCACCTGATCCGCCAATTCTTAAACTAATTATGAACACAAATGGAAAGGGAAAATGATAGCCAAAATAAATAAGAACCTAACCCAAACACAGGAGATCCCGGATTTCATTAAAAAATGGGAATTAGAACAAAACACAAAATTTCTTCCAGAAGAAATTCATACAATCTTCAAAATCAACCACTTCCTAACATCTTCAGTGAGATTCCAAGAACTTAATTACCGTATTTTTTGGACTATAAGACGCACCCCAATTTTCAGTAGGAAAATAGGGAAAAAAAATAATGTGTCAAATGGGGGTCCGTCTTACAGTCCGAATTCAGCTTACCTGGGAAGGGATCCGGCACAGGTGGAGAAGTAATCACAGGGGTCATTCAGTGGTCCAGGCTCGTGCGGTGGCGGCTCTGCACTAGGGCAGGTTGGTTGTGCTGGGGCAGCTGCGCTGGGGTAGGGGCAGCTGTGCTGGGGCTGGGGCAGCTGTGCTGAGGCTGGGGCAGCTGTGCTGAGGCAGGGGCAGCTGTGCTGGGGCAGGGGCAGCTGTGCTGGGGCAGCAGTGCTGGGGTAGGGGCAGCAGTGCTGGGGCAGGGGCAGCAGTGCTGGGGCTTGGGCAGCAGTGCTGAGGCAGGGGCAGCTGTGCTGGGGCAGCAGTGCTGGGGTAGGGGCAGCAGTGCTGGGGCAGGGGCAGCAGTGCTGGGGCTGGGGCAGCAGTGCTGGGGCAGGGGCAGCTGTGCTGGGGCTGGGGCAGCTGTGCTGAGGCAGGGGCAGCTGTGCTGGGGCAGGGGCAGCTGTGCTGGGGCAGCTGTGCTGAGGCAGGGGCAGCTGTGCTGGGGCAGGGGCAGCTGTGCTGGGGCAGCTGTGCTGGGGCAGCTGTGCTGAGGCAGGGGCAGCTGTGCTGGGGCAGGGGCAGCTGTGCTGAGGCAGGGGCAGCTGTGCTGGGGCAGGGGCAGCAGTGCTGAGGCAGGGGCAGCTGTGCTGGGGCAGGTGGGCTCTGCGGTGGTGGCAGCGGGCGGCGCTCTGCGGTGCGGTGGTGGCAGCGGGCTGTGCTCCGGTGCTGGGGCGGTGGCTCCGCCGGCATTTCTTCACAGCACGGAGGCCCCCGCACTTCCCTTGCTGACCGCCGCCATGTTGCGGTGGCCTCCGGGAGCATGGACGCCGGTCCGGGGACGCCGCATGCGCGGGATCAGATCTCGTCCCGAGATCTCGGGGGACGAGATTCAAATCTCGGCAACGAGATCTCGTCCCCCGAGATCTCGGGACGAGATCTGAAGCTGCGCATGCGCCGTCCCCGGACCGGCGGCCGTATTCCCGGCGTCCATGCTCCCGGAGGCCACCGCAACATGGCGGCGGCCAGCAAGGGAAGTGCGGAGGCCTCCGGGCTGCGAAGAAATGCCGGCGGAGCCGCCGCCCCTGCACCGGAGCACAGCCCGCTGCCACCACTGCACCGCGCCGCCCGCTGCCACCACCGCACCGCAGAGCGCCGCCCGCTGCCACCAGCCACCAGGTTAGTACCGTGTATTGTGACCATAAGACGCACCCCCCACTTTCCCCAAAAATTTTGGGGGAAAAAAGTGCGTCTTATGGTCGGAAAAATACGTTATAAAATTATATCAAGAAGGCATAAAACACCTGACAATGAATAAAATAGACAGCTCAATCTCCCCTCTTTGTTGGAGATGCACCAGAGAGAAGGGTTCTCCATCTCACATTTGGCTGGAATGCACAAAAATTAAAAGTTTCTGGGAGAGAGTTAGAGAGCATATAAAGAAAACCTTAAACGTAGACATCCCATTAACGTCAAGTATCATTCTATTCAATCTGGATCCTTCAAATTTACACTTTAAAAAAGGCTCACTGCTACCTCACCCGCTCAACTCAGCTAAAATAACTATCGCAAGACACTTGAAAGATGTAGAGACCCCTACCTGCAAAGAATGGATAAAAGAAGCCAACCAAATCGGTATATACGAGAAAATTAGACTTTCAGGATCTAAAAACTTAAAGACTCTAAATGCATGGATAGCCTGATTGAACGCCTCAGAGGATCACCAAATAAGCACAGCCGGTAATCCTTAATTTCTGTCCCTCTACAAATTTCTTTTGTTATTCATTTTTTTTCTTTACATATAGCTAGTTCTGTAATGTTCATGCCTTGATTTGAGCTTGATCTCCCAAATCGCTTAGTTAACCTCTGTATTTTAAGTAGGATTTTCTGACTCCTAACCCACCCCCTTTCCTTCCTGTGTCCCTCCCCACCACTGCCCCTTGTTTTTTAAACTCTTCTTACAACCCTTTTGGTTTGCAAATCCGCAGCCTTGTAGTGTTATCCTTGTGGTTTATTACGACTGTTTGTTTTTTTAATCTCATTCTTTCTTTTACTATTTCTGGAAAATGGAATTTTCCTTTCCTGTTATATTATTGAAATTTTCTAAATAAAGAATATATACAAAAATAAATAAATAAATGCTATTTGATATTGCTGCATTCCTTGAAAGTCTGATCTATCAAAGTATAAGATAAATTACCTGATCTGTAAATGACGTAATGAGAAAAAGAATTGAAAAGCCAGAATTATGGTTTTTCACCCGCCGCAACACTGCAATAAATGAAATGAGAGGTAATGAAAACATCACATCTAGCCCAAAATATCCTAAATAAAAACATAAAGAAATAAACCCTCACACAGCCCTATCGACTAAAAATTGAAAACATTGCGAGCCTTGGAAAATGACGACACAAGTAAAAATTTAGTTTTTTTTACAAATTTCCGAATTTTTTTTCCACCACTTACATTAAAAAAAATATCCACATATCGTACTGACCTGGAGAATCATATTGGCAAGTTAATTTTACTATATATTACCGTAAATATAGCATATAAATAAAAGCAATTGCGGAATTGCGCTTTTTTTACTTTTTCACCTCATTTGGAATTTTTTTCTCGCTTTCCAGGACATCACATGATAAAATGAATGGTGTAATTCAAAAGTACAACTCGCACCACAAATAAAAGCCCTCATACGGCTATGTGGATAGAACAATAAAAAGTTAAAGTTTTTGGAATAAGGGGAGGAAAAAAATGAAGATGCAAAAACATAAAATTGACCAATCGAGAAGAAGTTGAAACTATGAAAAAATTTAGGGAGTGCTAGATACATCACAATTGCATTTACACTTACCAATTAGAATTCTAAGGGGGTAGCCTAGGTTTCTTATATTGATGACCTATCTTTAGGATGTGTGGGGGTCCGACACCCAGTAGCACCACCAATTATTTATTTTTCAGCTTTTGCAGTGGAATGAATTGAGCCAAGTCAGCACTGCTCAATTCAATGCATAGTGGCCAAAAAGTGCAGAGCTGAGCTGCATTTTTTGGCAATGGAAACTATACAGTGATCAGAGCTTTGCTGTTCCACCTCCAGTAATTGCTTACATTGGCAGCACACAGAGCCAATCGGTGAGGAGTTCTATATATAGTATCAGTGTACAGGTAATACAGGGATCACCAGTGACATTATACACAGGAGCTCTCTATATAGTGTATAGTATACTCCTCCGGAAGAAGGCACATAGCCGAAACATGTGTAGGGGCTGTGGCACGACAGGTCTGAGATAATTACCTAATGGTTATTTGATTCTTTTATTCTGTTACTTTCTCCACATCTTTTATGGTGACATGTCATTTGTGGCTCTAGTGAGCTCCAGGGTGATACACAATCAACCTTGGATAACATAATTGGTATTGGTGTTTGGAGTAATCATATTTAACAGTCACTATGCACCTTACTGCCTCCGACCTGTGGTTCCACCATTGGTAGTCTCCACTATCTCATTATCCCTTATTATTTTTTATGCATGTATTGTAATTTGGGTTTTTAATAGTGTCTATTCAATAAGTAATATAATTAGCTATTATGCAACCCACCATTCCAAATATAAATTGTAATCCACCACTGTTTCGCTCTAACTATAAATAGCTACTTTCACCAACCAATAAATATATAAATTAATTAGCACCTATACTCTTTGCCCGAATTCATTACTAGTCCCACTCCATCATCCTCAGTGCCTATTTATCATCATTTACTCTCCCCTACCCCCAATTTATCATCATTTGTTGCTGTCCACCTTCAATCCATTATCATTTGCTTTACCCCTCGATCTGAATTCATTATCATTTGCTCTCCCTATCCCCCACCCTCAATTCATCATTTGCTCTTCCCACCCTCATTTCATTTGCTCTCCACCGTCCCCTACCCTCAGTTCAGCATTTGCTTTCCCCTTCCCCACTCCCAATTCGTCAATTGCTCTCCCCCAACATCCAATTCGCCATTTGCTCCCCCAATTCCCAATTCGCCATTTGCTCCCCCCACTCCCAATTCATCATTTGCTCACCCCCACTCCAAATTCATCATTTGTTCTCCCCATCTCCACTTCTAATTTGTCATTTGTTCTCCCCCATTCCCAATTCAACATTTCCTCTCCCCACCCCCACTCCCAATTCAGCATTTGCTATCCCAATCCCCCACTGCAAATTTGTCATTTGCTCTTCCCACACTCCCAAACCAGAATTAGCTCTAACCACCCCCCACTCCCAATTCATCATTTGCTCTCCCCACCTCAATTCCCAATTCATCACTTGCTGTTCCCAAGACCATTTAATTCTGTAAAAAAAGTGTTATGTACTTACCTCTCATATGAGCCCCTGCAGCTCCACTTCTGGACTGGCATCCTGGCGCTCTTACATGACAATGTGTACGCGATGCCATTGCATACGCGCCACCAGCAGCCTGCCACAGAGAAAGTGAAGGGACTCCCTTCGACCTTCATGGCCATCACGGCCATGAGAGCTCCAAGCCTCCCTGCAGCGGGATGTACTGCCCTGGCCCACGATACCCTGGGGCCCGGTGAGCAGAAGCAAAAGTGGGTGGGTACCGGGACCCGCTCTTTACTTCTGTTCACCGGGCGCATACAGCAGTAAGGACAGTAATGCCCTGATGATGGTAATGTGCTTACCAATAAGGCAATGAACAACCACACTCAATTTGGCGCTAGTAAAAGCAAATGGTGGGTACAAGAGTTACTTAGTTTTTAACCCTTTAATCCCTTACACTGTACAATGGTCTAGACTTCGATGTTGGGAGTCCCCTGGTCACAGTTCATGAAATAGTCACTGACTGGCAAATAATAACTAACTAGAATATGGCAAAGATATGGAGTTGGGTAACACACAAAGCTCAAGCAGATCAGCAGCAAGCTAAGTTGAATATTCTGCAGTAACAGCAAATTCAAGGACAAAAGAGAAGTCAAACAATCCAAAGGTCAGCAAAAAGTACACAGGCAGATAAGTGGACAATCCAAAATTAGTGTCAGGTAATAAGCCAGGTCAGAACAAGGTAGAAACACCAGAACACAGAACAAGGCAACCTAATCTAATAACTGACACAAACATGTGCATCGAATAGATTCATATTGACCTTGAAATTATAAAATTGGGGAGACAACTTGATTGGCCATCTAGCAGGGGGCTCAGACTATCTGGTCTGCCAAGTTTACAAACAGACTAGGTATCCGTACAGACTGCACACACATTTTGCTGCTCCCCCGACCCCTTAGCTCCACCACTTTGACAGCTAATGGTATAAATTGATAGGACAGCAATGTGACAGCACAGTATACAAAGACTAAGCTTATCTTCTAGCATTATATATACCATTGTTCACTAGACAATACAGTTCATATGTAAAAATTGATTTTTAGAGGAGCAGACTCTAAATCCAGCAATTTAACAATCACAGTTCACTCTTCATGGCTAGTGGACCCCAAGGACACCCCCTAATTTAATATTCATATATCTTATACTGGTATAAAGCTACATATTGCAGTTATTGCATTTAAAAAAATGTTTATAGCTGCCTCATTCAACCAAAGGATGGAAGATCCAATTCAATTATGGGAAGGCATCTATGTGCAATGGTAATGCATGAACTAATCTGCTCTAAAAGAGGACATTTTCCTTCTGCATCCCGAGTGTCACTGGATCAACACTCAGAACAAGATTTTCATGCATTTACAAAAGACTGTTATTTTCTTCTAAGAAATGATCAAAGCCCTTTTTGAAACTCTTGACATCTCCAGCAATGAGCAGCTCCCTAAGACAGCTGTTCCAAAAATTAATAGTTCTCGTTGTACACAAGACCTATCTCCTATTGGCATTGAATCTTTTTATCTTCGGATAGAGATAGTGCATCCTTGTCTTCTGCGAGGTTTTAAATGAAATAGCTTTTGATTCTGTAAAGATAATTTTTTACTTGCTAAAGATGAGTGAATCTACCTAAATTAAAAATTGGCAGATTTGCTCAAATTCAGAAGGAAATATTCAATTTACATCAAATGTATTTAATGTAAAAGAATGAACCCTGATTGCCACTAAAAATAATGTTTATTATACTCTGAACTCTCAAAACCACGCGCGTAATAAACGGATAGGAAAAGAAGGGCTTCAATATCAATAAACCTACTTACGCACTTAGCCCCTCCAGGCCACCGCTCTCATAGCTTTCTAAAGCAACTACACTGCTGTGGTATAAGGAACACCACTGTCCTATGGTTGCTTTAATGTCCCTAAATACCATAACAAGGGTTCCTGACTGGGTGTGTGTGCTATTACCTTATGTATAAGCAATTTCAGACTGCACACTGCCGATTTAGGTGGCAGGCATGGAAACAATGACTTCAAGAGGAACAAGAGAGGCAGGGATAAGAAAATAAACTTGTCATGATCTCAGTGCGGGTTTGACTCGCACATGAGGGGTTAATGTCTGGAACAAGTGCTGATGACTGGCACTTCTGGGATTAAATGTTATGATCCCAGTGCAGGCTTACCTGCACACCTGGGGCTTATTATTGTGGCCTCTCCCTGGTTCTGGGAAAGCTTCTTATAGCCTCAGGACGCTCCTATCCCCGTCAGTTATACTTTCGCCCTTGGCAAAGTTGTGTTGACCCCTGAGTGTGTTTGTGCTGTGTTCTTGTTTGCCTGATACTCTGTGTATGACTCGGTCTGTTCTCTGGATACTGCTTGTTGGATTCTGCTTGGTACCTTCTATCTCTGTTTGGCTTTGATCACTGCCTGGCCCTGACTCTCCGTTCTGTCTCATCCCTAGTACTTTATTGCTATCCCTGTGTATGACCCTGTTTGTCTGACTTTGAGAATTCCTGTATTAGTGTCCTGCCATCTCTGGCAGCAGGATGCTAAGCCCTGCCCCCTTGCAGTCACATGACCTTAGGTCCTTCACTGCTCACTGACTTCAGCTCCTCCAGGTCCTGTTTGCCTGAACTGTCCGGCCGTGTCTGACCCCGGGCCCCTCTGCAGTGTGGGCGAGTCCTTGCTCAGTGGTGGCTGCACGCCGACCCTAACAGGACCGTGACATTATAACTGACCGTTAAGTTTTTGGGGGTTTGTTTTTTCTTTTCTGCTGATAACTATGGATCCCATACAGTCTCTGGCTGAACAGATGAAAAATCTGAGTCAGATGTTTCAGGGTTTATCTCTGGAGCAGCAAGCTCTTGCTCGTTCTCAGCAGCAGGTTTCTGAGACAGTGCGGGGGGCTTTAGCTGCTGGGTGTCTGGGGGCTGGGGCGAGTGATGCTGTTTTGGTGTCTCCAGAACCACCTGTTAAGCTGCCTGACTTCTTTTCTGGGAAAAAATGAGTTCAGGGTCTTCATGGAGGGGTGCAAACTCATCTTTAGTTTGAGGCCACATTCCTCTGGGGACGAAAGTCAGAAGGCAGGGGTCATTATGTCTTTATTAAGAGGGTCCCCGCAAGCTTGGGCTTTCTCCCTTCCTCCCACTGCCCCTGAGAGAGTGTCTGTGAATGCATTTTTTGAGGCCCTTGGGCACATATATGATGAGCTGGACCGAGTGCGATTGGCAGAGGACATGTTGATGAGTATCTGTCAGGGGAAACACTCGGCTGAGTGGTTTTGTACGGAATTCCGCCGCTGGGCCGCAGAAGTCTCTTGGGACGACGCCGCACTCCGAGGACTCTTTTGCAGAGGCTTGTCCGAGTGGCTACAGGATGCCTTGGCATTACATCCCCCACCTAACTCACTCGAGGACGCCATGACCCAGGCCGTCCGGATGGACCGCAGGTTGCAGGCCAGGGGGTGATGCAGGTGGAAACTCCATTGTTCCCTAGTGGAAAAGAGACTGTTTCTGTGCCCATGGACGTAGGGGCTCTCTCCGTAAAGGAAAAGGAGAGACAACGCCGGAGAGAAAAGCAGTTATGCTTCTACTGCGGTAAAACAGGACATTGGAAAAGGGAGTGTCCTGATTGTCCATCCTCGACCCGATTCGCGGGAAACGACTAGGTCTGGGTAGTCAGCGGGGAGACTACTTAGACCCTCAGGTACCCTTTTCCTCGTTTTCTAAGGTGTTGCTTCATGTGGAACTGTTAGTGGACGGTTGTTTTTTCCCTGTACAGCCTTCGTGGACTGCGGATCATCCATCAATCTTATTGACTCCCAATTGGTCACACGCTGTAAGATAGGGACAGTTAGACTCAAGGTTCCGATCAAGGTGGTGGCCATTGATTCCTCCCCCCTCACTAAAGAGGGAATTCTCTTCATGTCTGACTTGTTTTCGCTCAGAGTGGGCACTACCCATGTGGAAAACTTAAGATGTTTGGTGCTGGACAATCTACCAGCAGGATTGGTGTTGGGCATGCCCTGGTTACAATGCCATAACCCAGTTATAAACTGGAAAACGGGGGAGATTGTTCAATGGGGGTTTAATGATTCGATGTTATGTGATAAATCTGCACTACTGGTTGAACCTGTTAAATCTGTATGTGTCAACTGTCGAGCTAGAAGGTATTCCGGAGTACCTGAAAGAATTCGAAGGTGTATTCTCTGAAAGCGAGGCCGAGACGCTGCCGCCACATAGACCCTTTGACTGCGCGATCGAATTAGTCCCGGGGGCTAAATTACCTAAAGCCCATCTGTTTAATTTATCTGGCCCTGAGCGCTTGGCCATGAAAGATTACATTGCTGAGAGTCTTCGCAAAGGACACATACGTCCCTCAGTCTCACCTGTGGCGGCAGGGGGTTTTTTTGTAAAGAAAAAAGATGGCGGTTTACATCCCTGCCTTGATCTTCGTGAGCTCAATAAGATTACTGTAAGGAATACGCACCCCCTTCCGTTGATTCCCGATTTGTGTAACCAACTTTCAGTGGCAAAATGGTTCTCCAAACTGGATCTTCGGGGGGCATATAATTTGATAAGGGTCCGGGAGGGGGATGAATGGAAAACCGCGTTCCTCACGACCGAGGGACTGTTTGAAAATTTAATCATGCCGTTTGGTCTTACCATTGCCCCCGCCATATTTCAGAATTTCATGTGGTATTCCTGGATCTCATTGGTCATTTTGTTGTCATTTACTTAGACGATATTCTGATATACTCTCCCGACAGTCAGTCTCATCTGAATCATGTACGAACCGTTCTCCAAAGACTGAGGGAAAATCACCTGTATGCCAAATTTGAGAAATGTGTGTTTTTTGTTCAAGAATTGTCTTTTTTGGGATTAATTGTGTCCTGTGAGGGTTTTCGCATGGACCCCAAGAAGGTGCAGGTCATTGCGGATTGGGTGAAACCCCGAGACCTTAAGGGTCTTCAGCACTTCTTGGGGTTCGCCAATTATTACCGCAAATTTATTCAGGGGTTTTCACAGGTGGTTAAACCACTCACAGATCTTACATGTAAAGGTGCGGATGTGAGAAATTGGTCCTCGCTCGCAAAAGAGGCGCTTGCGACTCTGAAAAGATGCTTTATGTCTGCTCCTATGTTAGTACAGCCAGATCCGTCCAAACCATTCATTGTGGAAGTGGACGCCTCCGAGGTAGGGGTGGGGGCGGTGTTGTCCCAAGAGCCTGCCACTCTAATCAACCTCAGGCCATGTGCTTTCTTTTCCAAGAAGTTCTCTGCTGCGGAAAGAAATTACCACGTAGGCAATAGAGAGCTTCTTGCGGTCAAATTGGCGTTTGAAGAATGGAGGCACTTTTTGGAGGGGGCCAGTCATCCGGTTACTGTGATCACCGATCACAAAAATTTGTCATACATTGAATCTGCTAAAAGACTAACGCCCAGGCAGGCCCGTTGGTCACTTTTTTTCCAGTTTTCAGTTTACTATTACATTTCGTCCAGAGAATGTCAAGGCTGACGCCTTATCTCGCAGTTTTCAGCCAGTGTCTCCCCCTGAGCCCCCTTCCTCCATTCTTCACCCTGGGGTTGTGTTAGCAGGGGTCTCGTCTGAATTGGAACGGGAGATTCAGGGGGCCCAGTCGCTGGCTCCGGCGGCCAAGCCGGGGAGTATGTTGTTTGTCCCAGAGCAACTTCGCCTGAAACTCTTGCAGGAGTTCCATGAATCCAAGCTGAGTGCTCACCCTGGTATATCAGCCACGCATCTGGCAGTGGCTAGGATCTTTTGGTGGCCTACCCTTGGTTCGGACATAAAAAAATTCATTTCTGGTTGTGGGATCTGCGCTCGTTGTAAAAGCTCTCATAGCCAGCCGGCAGGGGAGCTGATGCCCTTGGTAGTGCCTGAAAGACCATGGACTCACTTGTCCATGGATTTTGTTACCAATCTCCCTCCATCTAAGGGTAATACGGTGGTATGGGTAGTGGTGGACAGATTTTCTAAGCAGGCTCATTTTGTACCCCTGAGAAAAGCAAAAAGCAAAAACACAAATGTCCTGAACTAAAAAGTAAAAAATATACTGCAAATAATGCATAAAGGTAATAATAATAATAATAAGGGTATTTAGTAAACATAATTTTGATCAAAATAATGTACAAGCCATCCCGCAACGTCACGGCAACCCTTGTGGGACAGTCCCTACTCTAGTATTTAAAACCTTTTCACTTTCCAAGTGACGTGAATGTGAATAAGGATCGAGCGGCTGAACCACTAGTAACAGCTTAGGCCAGACTGGATGGCTTTCCCAGCTCAGAAAGAGGGCGGTCACACCCATATATGCACTGAATGCACAATGAAATGAATAAAAATTGTGCATACACATTAACTTACTTTTCTCAGTTCAGATTTGTTTTTTATTCATTTCATTGTGCATTCAGGCAAGTGAAAAGGTTTTAAATACTAGAGTAGGGACTGTCCCACAAGGGTTGCCGTGACGTGGCGGGATGGCTTGTACATTATTTTGATCAAAATTATGTTTACTAAATACCCTTATTGTTATTATTACCTTTATGCATTATTTGCAGTATATTTTTTACTTTTTAGTTCAGGACATTTGTGTTTTTTGCTTTTTGCTTTTCTCTGGTTAATTGTCATGTGTTAATATGCACTTACATTGTGCATACACATTAACTTACTTTTCTCAGTTCAGATTTGTTTTTTATTCATTTCATTGTGCATTCAGTGCATATATGGGTGTGACCGCCCGCTTTCTGAGCTGGGAAAGCCATCCAGTCTGGCCTAAGCTGTTACTAGTGGTTCAGCCGCTCGATCCTTATTCACATTCACGTCACTTGGCAAGTGAAAAGGTTTTAAATACTAGAGTAGGGACTGTCCCACAAGGGTTGCCGTGACGTGGCGGGATGGCTTGTACATTATTTTGATCAAAATTATGTTTACTAAATACCCTTATTATTATTATTACCTTTATGCATTATTTGCAGTATATTTTTTACTTTTTAGTTCAGGACATTTGTGTTTTTTGCTTTTTGCTTTTCTCTAGTTAATTGTCATGTGTTAATATGCACTTACATTGTGCATACACATTAACTTACTTTTCTCAGTTCATTTTGTACCCCTGTCCGCACTACTGTCAGCTGAGACTTTATCCAAATTGTTTGTGCAGCATGTGATCCGGTTGCATGGGGTACCCCTGAATGTGGTCTCTGATCGTGGTGTGCAGTTTGTGGCTAAGTTTTGGCGTGCTTTCTGCAAAAAATTAGGGATGTCTCTGTCCTTTTCGTCTGCATACCATCCTGAGAGCAATGGTCAGACGGAACGCACTAATCAGTCCCTGCAACAGATCCTCAGGTGTCTAACTTCTGCTAGACAGAATGACTGGTGCGATGCACAGCCCTTGGCTGAATTTGCCTTCAATAGTCGGGTGAGTCAGTCCACGGTTATGACTCCTTTCTTGATCAATTATGGGTTCAGTCCTCATTTTGGTGAGTTTTCTCGTCTGGACTCGGGGTGTCCCAGGGCTGAGGTCTCTGTTCAGCAATTAAAGAATACGTGGGTGGAAGTCCAGCGGAATATATCTAGGTCTCAGGGCAGGTATAAGTTTTCGCGGACAGGAAACGAACACCAGGTCCCACGTTCCAGGTTGGAGAGAAGGTTTGGCTCTCCACGTGAAACATTAAGCTAAAGGTTCCTTCAGCCAAGTTAGGGCCCAAATTCATTGGCCCATACAAGATTGTGGAAAAAATCAATCCAGTGGAGTACAGGCTGTGCCTTCCACCCTCTTTCAAAATCCCTAACATCTTCCATAAATCTCTACTAAAACCTTTTGAAGCAGTCCGGGGAGACTTCGAGTCCGCTGCTCCTCCTGTTTTGGTAGAGGGGCAGGTGGAGTACGAGATTGGTCATATCGTAGATTCCAGGTTGGTACAGCGGTCGGTACAGTACTTGGTTCATTGGAAGGAGTATGGACCGGAAGACAGGTCCTGGGTGCTGGCCCGGTTGATGCATGCGGATCGCCTGGGTGCGGGCTTTCCATGCTAAGTACCCGGTCAAGCCTGGGGGTCCAGAGGCCCCCCGTTGAGAGGGGGTACTGTCATGATCTCAGTGCGGGTTTGACTCGCACATGTGGGGTTAATGTCTGTAACCAGTGCTGATGACTGGCACTTCAGGGGTTAAATGTTATGATCCCAGTGCAGGCTTACCTGCACACCTGGGGCTTATTATTGTGGCCTCTCCCTGGTTCTGGGAAAGCTTCTTATAGCCTCAGGACGCTCCTATCCCCATCAGTTATATTTTCGCCCTTGGCAAAGTTGTGTTGACCCCTGAGTGTGTTTGTGCTGTGTTCTTGTTTGCCTGATACTCTGTGTATAACTCTGTTCTCTGGATACTGCTTGTTGGATTCTGCTTGGTGCCTTCTATGTCTGTTTGGCATTGACCACTGCCTGGCCCTGACTCTCCGTTCTGTCTCATCCCTGGTACTTTATTGCTATCTCTGTGTATGACCCGGTTTGTCTGACTTTGAGTATTCCTGTATTAGTGTCCTGCCATCTCTGGCAGCAGGACGCTAAGCCCCGCCCCTTGCAGTCACATGACCGTAGGTCCTTCACTGCTCACTGACTTCAGCTCCTCCAGGTCCTGCTTGCCTGAACTGTCCGGCCGTGTCTGACCCCGGGCCCCTCTGCAGTGTGGGTGAGTCCTTGCTCAGCGGTGGCTGCACGCCGACCCTAACAGGACCGTGACAAAACTTTGATTTACAGGATGAACTTGTAAGACATACATATAACTGGTAGCAGGAATGACACTTTGTTAAGTTATGTTCTGCAAAATATAGTGGTACAATCTTGATGGTTATAAGTTATAACTTGTGTTACTATTGTACAGCAACTTCCCTGAATGCCTCCATCTTGTCAGTATAAGGGTCAAAAGGGTCAACATCTATAGCTGTGACTTCCTATACACAATTTTACCTTCTGAGTATACAAGGACAGCTCTTCTAGCTGTTATTCCTTATAAAATTGTGTCGCAACCTTGCCGGTCCCATATTATTTCACTAAGGCCTCTTTCACACATCCGGCGTTGGAAATCCGGCGTGGTGCGGCGAAAATATGGAGAGCCGGATGCGGCTGGGAACGCAGGGTATGCGGCGCAACTTACGGCGCCGGATTAGTTGTAAAGAAGAACTCGGGGAAGAAAAGCGAGGCCGGTGAGGAGAGCGGGGAAGAAAAGCGAGGCCGGTGAGGAGAGCGAGGAAGAAAAGCGAGTCCGGTGAGGAGAGCGGGGAAGAAAAGCGAGGCCGGTGAGGAGAGCTGGGAAGAAAAGCGAGGTCGGTGAGGAGAGCGGGGAAGAAAAGCGATGCCGGTGAGGAGAGCGGGAAAGAAAAGCGATGCCGGTGAGGAGAGCGGGAAAGAAAAGCGAGGCCGGTGAGGAGAGAAAGAGAGAGGAGAGAGAGAGGAAGGAGAGAGAGAGCACTCTGGGCATGTGCACAGGGTCAAATGGTGCATGCGGCGGCCGGATCAGGTGTAAGCCTGATCCGGCAGCCGGAATGTGCCACAGAGTAACATTGTCCCGCAGAGCCAGGAGGGCCGCATCCGGCCATGTCCGGCTTTTTGCGCCAGACAAAAAAATGCTGCCGCATGCGTCCTGTCCGGCCGCCGGACGGGAGAATTCTGCCGGATCTGATAAAAACCAGAACAAACGGAAGCACATGCGGCGCAATCCGGCGCATGTGCTTCTCAATGACAAAAAAACGCATCCGGCGTTAAAAAAAAAATGGATACTTTTTTTTACACACATGCCGGATGTGTGAAAGAGGCTAAGACCTCCAGATCTGGTAAATAACCAAAGGATGAGTCCTGTGAAGATCATTTGCATTCTGGGATGATTGAAGGGACACTGGATTTTAGCTGTTGCAGTTGAAAGGAGGACAACAGGAAACCGCACAAATTTTGGCACAATCTTCACCGTTTTGTCATCATGCAAACATTAAGAACATGGAAGAAACCAGTAGCCATTTGATGAACTGCATTGCATGTTACATGTTCACAGACTTACCAGTCGAAAAGCCAAACTTCACTTGCCTGAAATGCAAGCTTGTGCCCCTGTTGGAGGAAAAGTTGCAAAGTCTAGAAGAGAGAATAGCTACACTGAAAATTATTAAGGAAGGTGATGAGTTCTTAGGCAGAGCATAAGAATCTCTTCAGAATACAGAAAGAGAAATTTGTAGTGCACCTGAAGAAACAGAGGAATGGAAACATGGGACCCAGAGAAGCAGGAGGATCAGGAGGCAGTCAGCGCCCATACTGCTTACGAACCAGTACCAAGCTCTTGCGCAGAAGAACAATGATCAAATACATCAAGTTAATACTTTGACCGCAAAGAACAACCTTGTAAGCACTCAGAGTCCTCTTGGATGGAGAAAGAAAAATGTTGTAAAGAAGAAATGGAGAGTGGTGGTCATGGGAGATTCCCTGGAGAGGAACAGAGGCAGACCGGATATAACCTCAAGAGAAATGTGCTGTCTTCCAGGTGCCAAAATCAAAGATGTAGCTGACAGGATATCAGGACTCTTCAGACCTACAGATGACTACCCATTCCTGCTAATGCATGTGGGGACAAATGAAACCGCAGGAAAGAACCTGGAAACCATCTGCAGTAACTTTGAAGACTTAGGCAAAAAAAGTGAAAGAACTGGGAGCGCAGGTGTTCTTCTCATCCATCCTCCTGGTGGATAGATATGAAACAAGGAGGTGGAACAAGAGTCCACATGTAATCAACAGGCTATATCGTTGGTGCTGTCTTGCCCGGAGCGGGGTACTCAGGTCGCCGGGCAGCGTTAGATTCAGGAGGTCACGGGGGGGCGGCCGTGCCCGGTGCCGGCGGCCATACCCGGTGCCTGTGCTCCAGGGACAGTGAAATGGGGGTTGAAAAAGTAAAAATAAAAAAAATGTGAAAAAGAGTGCGTGACGCCAGTTGGAGTGTTCGACTGTAGGATAGCCGACACTGCAGATGATACCTGGCAGGGTAGATGGTGATGGCAGTGCAGATGTTTAACCCCCTCCAACCAGGGCTGACCCCCAGAGATTGTGATGGAAGTAGATGGCACGGAGTAATAAGGCAGGAGACAAGGAAACTCACTTTATCATTTACTGTAGTTCAGATGCAGTTCAGAGGAGATATTACAACTCTCACCAGGTTTACAGTCTGCCTGCAAGATGGGAGTTATCCTTCTCTCTGCTGAGACTCAGTGTAATCTTCCTGCTATTCTAATCCCTTCAGGGACCAAGGCTTTCCAGAGTTTGAAACTTCCAGTACAGCCACTTTACTCACTGTGTTTTCTTCCTTTGGCAACTTGCAGCTTGGATCCTGTGTGAATGAAGCACAAGTTTCTGCTTGCACAATCCTTCACTGATCCTTTGTTGCTATAGTCTTCCTGGGGAAAACACTATGCTGTTGGTTGTATAAACCCACACAGTCTCTCAGATTACCACCCTGCTCTAAAAGCATGCATGGCCTAGGGGCTGATTCTCTGATTCTTCATAGCTTTGCTCCTGGAGGGAGCACATTTTATGGCTTCCAGGAGCGTTCTCCATTTTCCTCCACCGTCTTCCTCACAGAAAACAACAACTCGACTCCTCCCCCTCCCAGTTAGGGTATGTCTCCAAAGCTCTAAGCTTCAGGGAAGTAAGGGAGTGAGGTAAAATTGTGTGTGTGCAGTGGTCTCTGGCAGAGAAAGCATAACTCCCATTGCTTACAAAACACATACAAAACAGAACATTTTTAACCGTTTTGTGGCGGTAAAGACACAGGGTGCACAGTGCCATCAGCAAGGATTTGGATTTCTGGATCACTGAGTGGATTACCTATACGATGGACTACTTGCTAGAGATGGACTACACTTTATCAAGACTGGAAAACATATTTAGAAATCGATTTGCTACACTCATTGAGAGCTTTAAACTAGAACATTGTGGTAAGGAAAGCAAAAGGCAAGGGGAAGCCAAACAGTGAACAAATACTATTGAGAACTCTGCCAATAGAATTGGAAAGCAAGATCAAAGACAAAAAGATCATAGTAATGAAAGTATTGGAGAAAGAGAAACCGATCACAAACTATGATGTTTCTATACAAATGTGCATAGCATGGGAAACAAACAAGGAGAATTGGAGCTACTAACACAGGAAAAGAAATATGGCATCATTGGATCACTGAAAGCTGGTGGGATGAACAATACACACAATTGGAATACAAGGTTAGAAGGATTCAACTTATTTGGAAGGGCCTGTAAGCTACTCATTCCTATGCTATGGCATTCGCCAAATATTCCAAGCAAGCATCAGTTAACCCAAAAAACTGACCAACTCTACCACGTAGATGAATTGTCAGCACTCTCCAAAAATAATCATCTTTCCTTCTTAGATGTCTGGAATCCATAGATAGCTTATAGAAGCACTGACAATTTTCTCTCTGTCTTCGTAAGATCTTACATGTAACCATATAGTACAATTATACTACCATTGGGCCTTCCGTACCCCCCTACTACTCCCTCCTAATACCCAGACCCCTTCCTTATCTTCACTTTTATGTTACTAGTTAAATTGTTGTTTCAAGTGAAGTGACAACCGTTTGTTTGATTTTTTTTCTTCTAGCCTAAGAATGAGTCAATTCTTTTTTCTTCTAGCTCTGTGGATGCATTAACCAATGATGCATGGTTTCCTTTGATTTGTCTCTGATCCATTTTGCCTGCTAATTGCCGTCAATCATTCTATGTTAACTAATAAATAAAACATTGAAAACAAAACAACTTATTTGTAAGAAACAGACTTAATAAACATGGAGGAGGTGTCACACTGTAACATAGTTAGCAAGGCCGAAAAAAGACATTTGTCCATCCAGTTCAGCCTATATTCTGTCAGAATAAATCACCAGATCTACATCCTTTTAAAGAACCTAATAACTGTAAGATACAATATTGTTACGCTCCAGGAAGACATCCAGGCCTCTCTTGAACTCCTTGACTGAATTTGCCATCACCACCTCCTCAGGCAAGAAATTCCAGATTCTCACTGCCCTAACAGTAAAGAATCTTCTTCTATGTTGGTGGAAAAACCTTCTCTCCTCCAGGCGCAGAGAATGCCCCCTTGTGACCGTCACCTTCCTTGGTATAAACAGATCCTCGGAGAGATATTTGTATTGCCCCCTTATATACTTATACATGGTTATTAGATCGCCCCTCAGTCGTCTTTTTTCTAGACTAAATAATCCTAATTTTGCTCATCTCTCTGGGTATTGTAGTTCCCCAATCCCCTTTAATAATTTTGTTGCCCTCCTTTGTACTCGCTCTAGTTCCATTATATCCTTCCTGAGCACCGGTGCCCAAAACTGTACACAGTACTCCATGTGCGGTCTAACTAGGGATTTGTACAGAGGCAGTATAATGCTCTCATCATGTGTATCCAGACCTCTTTTAATGCATCCCATGATGCTGTTTGCCTTGTCAGCTGCTGCCTGGCACTGGTTGCTCCAGGTAAGTTTATCATTAACTAGGATCCACAAGTCCTTCTCAATGTCAGATTTACCCAATGGTTTCCCGTTCAGTGTGTAATGGTGATATTGATTCCTACTTCTCATGTGTATAACCTTACATTTATCATTGTTAAACTGCATCTGCCACCTTTAGACCCAAGTTTCCAACTTATCCAGATCCATCTGTAGCAGAATACTATCTTCTCTTGTATTGACTGCTTTACATAGTTTTGTATCATCTGCAAATATCGATATTTTACTATGTAAACCTTCTACCAGATCGTTAATAAATATGTTGAAGAGAATAGGTCCCAACACCGACCCCTGCAGTACCCCACTGGTCACCTCAACCCAGTTAGAGAAAATACCATTTATAACCACCCTCTGCTTTCTATCACTAAGCCAGTTACTTACCTATTTACACACATTTCCCCCCAGACCCAGCATTCTTATTTTGTGTGGCACAGTATCAAACGCTTTGTAAAAATCAAGATATACCACGTTCAATGACTCACCTTGGTCCAGTCTATAGCTTACCTCTTCATAAAAACTGATTAGATTGGTTTGACAGGAGCGATTCCTCAAAAACCCATGCTGATATGGAGTTAGACAGCTATTCTCATTCAGATAATCCAGAATAACATCCCTCAGAAACCCCTCAAATATTTTACCAACTATAGAGGTTAGACTTACTGGCCTTTAATTTCCAGGTTCACTTTTAGAGCTCTTTTTGAATATTTGTATCACATTTGCTATGAGCCAGTCCTGTGGAACAGACTCCCTCGCTATAGAGTCCCTAAATATAAGAAATAATGGTTTGTCTATTAGATTACTTAGTTCTCTTAGTACTCGTGGGTGTATGCCATCCGGACCCGGAGATTTATCTATTTTAATCTTATTTAGCCAGTTTATCACCTCTTAGATTGGCGACTCTTAATATAGGGTTTTCTTTGTCTCTCGGCATTTCACCTAGCATTTCATTTTCCACCGTGAATACCGTGCTTAAAGGGGTTGTCCAGGCTTTTCACATAATCTCAGTACATATCTGGGCTGCAGAATTATGACAATAAGTAGTTTACTTTCTGTCACTAGTTTGCACGGTTTTCTAGATATTCTGAACAGAACGTCCAAGGGGGGGGTTTATGGCATTGAAAAGAGAACTAGTCGCAACCTCCTACTCTACTCCAAACATGCCCTCTATAGCAACAACCCCACCCTCCATAGCTACAGGCCCTCTCCGTCCACATGAAGCAGCCCTCATCACACAGTAACAAATTCTTCCCCTCCAGCAGCCTCAGTGCAGAGAGCTGCTCCTCCCCCAGACACACACTGAACAGTGATCTATGGAAAGTGAAACCAAACCAGTGAGGAGGGAAAATCGTCCTGTATTCTGGACCACTTCATGATTACAATACATAACTCATTATCAGTAATTCCTTCCCTCACTGTCCCAGGCTGCTGACAGCAGTGAGAACAGACTGTGTGATGGCCAGTGATGGGGGTCTGCAGCTTCTAATCTGCACAGGGGATGGCAGTCACTGATGTAATCTGTTGTGTCACAAAGCCTCCGCTGTGTGAATGAGACAGCTCTGTGTCACTGATGTCTTCACACAGCAGCAGATTTGGTGCAGTGTATGTGCGAAGCTCCACCAAACTCCCAGCAAGCTCCAGTGACCAGCACCACCTACTGCCCACTCATTGGCTGGCAGTAAACTGCACCAGCACTCATCTTTATCATTATTCCAGCATTGGAAAGAACACAGCAGTGATCCTGTATTTGTGAAAGCAGCACAATACATACATACACCCCCAACACTTCACACTGTTACAGCTGCTGATTGGACAGGCTGCTCCCATCAGTATTTGTGTCATTAGAGACACAGTGCTCACACATACACTGCACCAAATCTGCTGCTGTGTGAAGACATCAGTGACACAGAGCTGTCTCATTCACACAGCAGAGGCTGTCACACAACAGATTACATCAGTGACTGCCATCCCCTGCGCAGATTAGAAGCTGCAGACCCCCATCACTGGCCATCACACAGTCTGTTCTCACTGCTGCCAGCAGCCTGGGACAGTGAGGGAAGGAATTACTGATAATGAGTTATGTATTGTAATCATGGAGTGGCCCAGAATACAGGATGATTTTCCCTCCTCACTACTTTCACTTTCCATAGATCACTGTTCAGTGTGTGTCTGGGGGAGGAGCAGCTCTTTGCTCTCTGCTCTGAGGCTGCTGGAGGGGAAGAATTTGTTACTGTGTGATGAGGGCTGCTTCATGTGGACAGGGAGGGCCTGTAGCTATGGAGGGTGGGGTTGTTGCTATAGAGGGCATGTTTGGAGTAGAGTAGGAGGTTGCGACTAGTTCTCATTTCAATGCCATAACACACCCCCCCTTGGACGTTCTGTTCAGAATATCTACAAAACCATGCAAACTAGTGACAGAAAGTAAATTACTTATTGTCATAATTCTGCAGCACAGATATGTACTGAGATTATGTGAAAAGCCCGGACAACCCCTTTAATATATTAGCTTTTTCCTCGTCATCTAAAACCATTCTTTCCTCACAATTTTTTAAGGGGCCTACACTTTCACTATTGATTCTTTTGCTATTGATATAGCTGAAGAACAGCTTGGGATTAGTTTTACTCTCCTTAGCATGTGCTTCTCTGGTTCCATTTTGGCAGCTTTAATTAGTTTTTAGATAAAGTATTTTTCTCCCTATAGTTTTTAGAGCTTCAACAGTGCCAACCTGCTTTAGTAGTTTAAATGCTTTCTTTTTACTGTTAATTGCCTCTCATACTGTACTTATTTGTTTAGACACATTGGGTTTTCCTATTTCTTGTCCTTTTATTCCCACAAGGTATAAACCACTTACAGTGTCTATTTAGGATATTCTTAAACATTTCCCATTTATTATCTGTATTCTTATTTCTGAGGACATTGTCCCAGTCAACCAGATTAAGGGCATCTCTAGGCTGGTCAAACTTTGCCTTCCTAAAGTTCAGTGTTTTTGTGACTCCCTGACAAGTCCCCCTAGCGAAAGATAAGCGAAACTGTACAAAATTGTGGTCGCTATTTCCTAGATGCCCAACGACCTGCAGATCTGTTATTCTGTTAGGTCTATTAGATAGTATTAGGTCTAAAAGTGCTGCTCCTCTGGTTGGATTCTGCACCAATTGTGAAAGATAATTTTTCTTAGTTATTAGCAGAAAACTGTTGCCTTTATGGGTTTCGCAGGTCTCTGTTTCCCAGCTAATATCTGGGTTGCAGCTTCACCTATCTGCCTTAGTAGTAGACTTTCCAGGATTTCTGTTATATTTGGGGGCTTGTAACATGCCCAAATGAGAATTTTGTTATTTTTCCCTACATGTATATGGACTCAACATCCTCATTCCCTTCACTAATATCCTCCCTTAAAGTGGACTTTAGACAAGACTTTACACAAAGACAAAACCCACCTACTCTCCGATTTTTATGATCCTTTCTAAACAGACTGTAACCCTGTAAGTTAACTGCCCAGTCTTAGCTTTCATCTAACCATGTCTCGGTTATTCCCATTATGTCATAGTTACCTGTAGATATTTCTGCTTCTAGTTCTTCCATCTTGTTTGTCAGGCTTCTGATTTGCGAGCATGCAATTTAGAGGATTTTGTTTTGCTCCAATCTCCTCCCTGTGGACTGTTTTAGAAATTTACTTACCTCCCTTGTATGTTGTCTTGGGTTTTCTTTGCCGCACCTCATATCCTTCATCAGTATATTTTCTGGCTTCATGTGTTAGCCTAATGTTTTTCATCCCATCCCCTCTTCTTCTAGTTTAACACCCTCCTGATGAGTGTAGCGAATGTGTGTTTCCCAGATTTGTTGAGGTGTAGTCCATCTCTGGCAAGGAGTCCGTTGTACAGTGAATTCACACCATCATCCAGGAATCCCAATCCTTGTTGTCTGCACCACCTTGTTCGCATCAAGGATCCTGTTTCATCTCCTGGTGCCATGCCCGTCTACTAGAAGGACAGAATTAAAAACTACCTGTGAATCCAGTTCCTTTGCTTTCTTCCCCAACTCTATTTTCTTCTGTATGCCAGAAAAGTATAACTCTCCGCAGAGATTGAAGCTTCAGAGACCGCAAGTTCTGTGGAAATTGTTTGGGTAAAAATACAAAGAGAAACGGAAAGAACACCATTGAAGACGTTTACTACAGGTGACCTGGGCAAGCTGAAGGTATGGATGAACTCTTTATTCATCAGATGGTCAAGTTCTCAAAAAAAATGACATAGTGATCATGGGAGATTTCAACTATCCAGACATTTGTTGGGAATCTCTTTCAGGTGAAAGTAACAGCTTCAGCAAATTGTTATACTCTTTTGCTGACAACTTTATCTTCCAAAAGGTAGAGGAGAAAACAATGGGATCTGCTACATTGAATCTAATCCTTATAAACAGGGAGGAAATGGTTGAGTAAGTAAGGGTGGCTGGGAACTAGGAGGTCATGCCTTCACAGAATTTTGAATAACTAGAGAAGGAAGACTTGTGAAGATGTGAGCAGGTAGTAAGATGCAGTAACAGACCAGAGGTAGAGCAAGGGTTAACGTGGGGTTTACTTTAACAGGGGATAGTCCGGGTAGGGAGAAGAGGAGGTAGGGTTGAATTAAGGAGGGGGTTTATAATTTGGTAAAAAAATAGGTGCAGGTAAATAAAGCAACGAGTTCAGAGGTAATAAACGTATCAGTCCGACGATTGTCAGAAGTTCGATTCCTGGATGCAAATGGTGGTGCCAAGGCCATGGAGCATAAGGGGGTCCAGTGTGGTCCTGGAGAAGATGGCGTCCTGGATCCTGGCGGCGGCAGTGATTCCTCGTGGTCCTGATGGTGGTCCTGGATCCGGAAGGCGAAGAGCAGGCAAGGTCAATATCTCTAACCCTGGCAGAGTCTAGGGCTACTTGGCAGTTAAACGCTGGCTTATTGGGAAACAGTTCACAGCAGGTCACCCGCCTTCCCTGCCTGCCGGTATGTTCTGACCGTGGACCTTGTCACTCATGGTCAGCGGTGAAAGCTGTGAAAGTCTCTGTCGACAGTCTCTAGTCGTGGATCTGTGGCCCCTCAGACTTACGCCTGCTCCGTCTCGGTGCTCAGAGTTCGGAGCATTCACACTGTCCTCCTGTGGCTCTTTTAGCTTAGCCGTGCCCCCTATCACTGAGTGCAAAGGTCGGTCTGGGGCCTAAAGCTTTCCCCCGTGCAACATAGGTGACATCCCTGACAGTTCTGGATCCATCACGGAAAAGGTACGCCTGATACCATTCTTCTCCTTACAAAGACTCAGACTTCAAAGTTGGATTTCAGAAAGGCAGGTATTAAGGGACTCAGAAAGAGGTTAGGTGGGATCCAATAGCTGGATATCCTTAAGAACAGAAATGTCCATAAAAAGATAGGAAATTTTGAAAAAATTAGATTCTCAAAGAATAATCGTTATAAATCCCTAAAAGAGAGAAGAATAAGAAGCACTTAAGGAAACCAGGATGGATGAAAACTGAATTTGAGCACATGCTAAATAGGACGAAAGAAATGTTTATTAAATGGAAAGAAGGAGGAATATCTAATGAAGAATATAATGCTGTCTGCAGAATCTACAGGGCACACATCAGAACAGCTAAAGCTGATTATGAATTGAGGCTTGCAAGAGATGTCAAAAGCAATAAAAAAAGGAATTTGGGGGTATGTCAAAAAGTAAAAGAAAAGTCAGAGATGCTATAAGATTTTTACAGGATGAAAATAGTGAAGTAGTAAAAAAATTATGTTAAGACGGAACTTTTAAATTCCTATTATGCATCTGTTTTCTCTCAGAAAGTAAATGTAAGATCAACTGATCTTAGCTGTACTATTGAAGGAGAAGGAGACAGCAGATGCAATAATTGAATCACTCTCCATAATTTTTGAAAATTCTTGGAGACCAGAAGTCCCAGAAGACTGGAGAAAAGCAAATGTTGTCCCTATCTTCAAAAAAAAGGGGAAGAAAGTGGACTCAGGGAACTATAGGCCGGTGAGCCTGACTTCTATACCAGGAAAGATCTTTGAACAAATTATTAAAAAACATGTATGTAAGTACCTGGATAAGAATAAAGTGACTAACCAGAGCCAGCATGTGTACTGCATGTAACTAGCAAGACATGTCAGACTAACTCCTTTTATAACAATCACTTACTGGGTGGATCAGGGAAATGTAGTATATCTAGTATATCTTGAATGTTAGGTAGATTCATAACCGATTTAGTGATCAGACCCGCAAAATTGTCATAAATGGCTGCACATCCAGTTGGAAGAATGTGTTAAGATGGGTTCCACAGAGCTCTGTCCTGAGCCCTGTGTTGTTTAACATTTTTATCAATGATTTAGATGAAGGAATTGAGGGTAATCTGATTAAATTTGCTGATGACACAAAGCTAGGACGGATAGCTAATACTAGAGAAGAGAAAGAGAGGATTCAAACATTATTTTAGGTTTCTAAACAAACTGAAACTGTGGGGCAGCAACTAACAGAATGGTTTTTAATGGAGAAATCCAAAGTCCCACATCTGGATAAAAACAAATGAATAAAAAAAAAAACATACAGAATGGGAGGAATAGGGCTAAACAACAGCACATGTGAAAAAGACTTGGGTATACTAATAGATCACAGACTGCACATGAGTCAACAGTGTGACGCAGCAGCAAAAAAGGAAAACACAATTCTGGGTTGCATTAACAGAAGCATACAGTCTAGATCCTGTGAAGTAATTATCCCCCTCTACTTCTCCTTGGTCAAATGTCATCTGGAATACTGTGTACACTTCTGGGCACCACATTTTTAAAACAACATGAATAAACTGGAACAAGTTCAGAGAAGAGTGACCAGAATGGTGACCGGTGGAATATAGACATCTTATACGGTGGGTATGGAAAGTATACAGACCCCTTTACATTTTTGACTATTTGTTTCATTGCAGTCAATTGGTAAATTCAAAAAAAGATCATTTTTTCTCATTAATGTACTATACACTCTGCACCCCATCTTGACTGAAAAAACAAAAATGTAGAAATTTTTGCAAATTTATTAAAAATGAAAAACTGAAATATCACATGGTCATAAGTATTCAGACCCTTTGCTCAGTATTAAGTAGCAGCACCCCTTTTGGGAATGATGCAACATGTTTTTCACACCTGGATTTTGTGATCCACTGCCATTCTTCCTTGAAAATCCTCTCCAGTTCCATCAGGTTGAATGGTGAACGTTGGTGGACAGCCATTTTCATGTCTCTCCAGAGATGCTTAAGTGGGTTTAGGTCAGGGTTCTGGCTGTGACAGTCATGAATGGTCACAGACTTGTTCTGAAGCCACTCCTTTGTTATTTTAGCTGTGTGCTTAGGGTCATTTTCTTGTTGGAAGGTGAACCTTCGGTCAAGTCTGAGGTCCAGAGCACTCTGGAAGAGGTTTTCATCCAGGATATCTCTGTACTTGGCCGCATTAATGTTTCCTTCAGTTGCAACCAGTCTTCCTGTCCCTGCAGCTTAAAAATACCCGCATAGTATGATGTTGCCACCACCATATTTCACTGTTGGGATTGTATTGGGCAGGTGATTAGCAGTGCCTGGTTTTCTCCACACATACCACTTAGAACTTTATGGTGATAATAAAAGTGAAAATATGGAAGTATTTTGCTGTGTTCCGGGGCTTAGTTAACCGGTGCATGTGCAGTCCGGCTTTGCCCGCAGTTAGGCAAAGCATACTGCGCGTGCGCTAGCTATGAATGCTTAGCGCACGTGCAAAAAATGGCGTACACCTACTCCAATTCAGCAATAACCTGCGGACGGCGGGCAAGGATGGGGAGGTGGCACACATAGGGAGCACTGCCCATTGGACCGGACTGACCTCATTTTCATCGCCCGCCAAAGGGTAGGTGACAGATTCTTTTTAACATTATGGCTGGTCCCAACAATCAGGGCAATTGTTACCACCCACCTTTCGTGTCTACCTTTGTTTTCCCTTATAGACTGTAAGCTTGCGAGCAGGGCCCTCATTCCTCTTGGTATCTGTTATGATCTATGTGTTTATTGTTATGCTGTAATGTCTATCGTCTGTACAAGTCCCCTCTGTAATGTAAAGTGCTGCGGAATATGTCGGCGCTATAGAAATAAAATGTATTATTATTATGTCTTGAACAGAGGAGAGGCTTCCGTCGGGCCACTCTGCCATAAAGGCCTGACTGGTGGAGGGCTGCAGTGATAGTTGATTTTGTGGAACTTTCTCCCATCTCCCTACTGCATCTATGGAGCTCAGACACAGTTATCTTTGCGTTCTTCTTTACCTCTCTCACCAAGGCTCTTCTCCCATGATTGCACAGATGGCTGGACAGCCAGATCTAGGAAGACTTCTGGTGGTCCCAAACTTCTTCCATTTAAGGATTATGGAGGCCATTGTGCTCTTAGGAACCTTGAGCACTGCAGACATTTTTTTGTAACCTTGGCCAGATATGTGCCTTGTCACAATTCTGTCTCTGGGCTCCTTGGACAGTTCTTCTAACCTCATGATTCTCGTTTGGTCTGACATGCACTGTGATGTGTGAGGTCTTATATAGACAGGTGTGTGCCTTTACAAATCAAGTCCTATCAGTTTAATTAAACACAGCGGGACTCCAATGAAGGAGTAGAACCATCTCAAGGAGCATCACAAGAAAATGGACAGCATGTGACTTAAATATGAGTGTCTGAGCAAAGGGTCTGAATACTTATGACCATGTGATATTTCAGCCAGAGCCCTGACCTAAACCCAATTGAGCATCTCTGAAGAGACCTGAAAATGGCTGTCCACCAAAGCTCACCATCCTACCTGATGGAACTGGAGAGAATTTGCAAAGAAGAATGGCAGAGGATCCCCAAATCCAGGTGTGAAAAACATGTTGCATCATTCTCAAGATGACTCATGCCTGTACTAACTCAAAAGGTTGCTTCTGCTCAATACTGAGCAAAGGCTCTGAATACTTATGACCATATAATATTTCAGTTCTTCCTTTTTTAATAAATTTGCAAAAATTTCTACATTTCTGTTTTTTTCAGTCAAGATGAGGTTCAGAGTGTACATTAATGAGAAAAAAAATGAACTTTTTTGAATTTACCAAATGGCTGCAATGAAACAAAGAGTGAAAAATTTAAAGGGGTCTTAATACTTTCCATACCCACTGTAGATACCTCCCTATTACAAATCCGTGGGCTTAATGTCACCAGACAATACAAAGGTGACACCAACCCCACAAATATGAACCCCACTTGCCACCGCCACAGGGCAAGTGGGAAGAGGTGGGCAAAGCACCAGCATTGGCGTATCTAGTAGATGCACCTTTTCTAGGGTGACTGCAGGCTGCTATTTTAAGGCTGGTTGGAGAATATGCATGCTCCCTTACCAGCTTGAGAATACCAGCCCCAGCTGTCTGCTCTAGCTTGGCTGGTTGTCAAAAATGGAGGGGGGACCACATACCGTTTTTTCAAATTATTCATTTAAATAATTAACAAAAAATGGTTTGGGGAAACCTCTATTTTTGATAATCAGCCAAGCTAAAGCTGACAGCTAGGGGTTGAAGCCTGCAGCTATCAGTTTTTCTTGGCTGGTTATCAAACATACGAAGAAACCCACATATTTTTTTAATTATTAATTTATAGCGCAGGCGCTGGCTGATGAACACACTCATCAGCTGCACCTTCTCTTGCTGTTATTAGCGACAGCAGGTGTAGCCTGATGGAAGCTGTAGTCCCATCAGCTGATGCATGTGACTGGAGGTTAACTTTTAGAATGGGGGACAGTTTCATGTACTGTTTGGTACCTGAACCAAACTTTTTTTTTTACTTTTTGGCTTAACCCCTTTCTGTCATGTGATGTATTATCCCGTCCATGTGCCCTGGGACTTAATTCCCAGGAACGGGATAGTATGTCACAGCGATCAGCGGCGCCCACATAGTGAGCCGAAGAATAAAAGCGCTTTATCAATTTTACCGCAGGCGGAACGATGTAAACACACCCCCCAAAAGAAATTCATGAGACACTGGTTTTTGTTCATTCTGCATCCCAAAAATCAGAATAAAATGCGATCAAAAGATGTCACGTGCCCTAAAATGATACCAATAAAAACATCAACTCGTCCTGCAAAAAATAAGACCTCACATGACTCGGTGGGTCAAAATATGGAAAAATTATGGCTCTCAATATGTGGTGATGCAAAAACTATTTTTACAATAAAAAGCGTCTTTTAGCGTATGACAGCTGCCAAAAATAAAAACCCGCTATAAATAGTAAATCAAACCCCCCGTTATCACCCCCTTAGTTAGGGAAAAATAATAAAATTAAAAGAAAATGTATTTATTTCCATTTTCCCATTAGGGTTAGGGCTAGGGTTAGGGCTGAGATTAGGGTTAGGGGTGTGTTGGGTTAGGATTGGAGTTATAATTGGGGGGTTTCCACTGTTTGGGCACATCAGGTGCTCTCCAAACGCAACATGGCATCTGATCTCAATTCCAGCTAATTCTGCGTTGAAAAAGTCAAACGGCGCTCCTTCCCTTCCAAGCTCTGCCATGCGCCCAAACAGTGTTTCACCCCCACATATGGGGTATCAGCCTACTCAGGACAAATTGCAAAACAACTTTTGTGGTCCAATTTCTCCTGTTACCCTTAGGAAAATAAAAAATTGGGCGCAAAAATATCATTTTTGTGGAAAAAAATGATTTTTTTATTTTCACGCCCGGGCGTTATAAACTTCTGTGAAGCACTTGGGGGTTCAAAGAGCTCACCACACATCTAGATAAGTTCTGTGGGGGGTCTAGTTTCCAAAATGGGGTCACTTGTGGGGAGTTTCAATAGTTTAGGTATATCAGGGGCTCTCCAAACGCACATGACACCCGCAGACCATTCCATCAAAGTCTGCATTCCAAAGCATCACTACTTCCCTTCCGAGCCCCGACGTGTGCCCATACAGTAGTTTTCTCCCACATATGAGGTATCAGCGTACTCAGGACAAATTGGACAACAACTTTTGGTGTCCAATTTCTCCTGTTACCTTTGGGAAAATAAAAAAATGGTTACTAAAAGATCATGTTTGTTGAAAAAATATGATTTTTTTATTTTCACGCCCGTTCGTTATAAACTTCTGTGAAGCACTGGGGGTTCAAAGTTCTCACCACACATCTAGATAAGTTCCTTAGGGGGACTATTTTCCAAAATGGTGTCATTTGTGGGGGTTTCCACTGTTTAGGTACATCAGGGGTTCTCCAAAAGCAACATGACACCTGCAGACCATTCCATCAAAGTCTGCATTCCAAAACGTCACTACTTCCCTTCCGAGCCCTGACGTGTGCCAATACAGTAGTTTTTTCCCACATATGGGGTATCAGCATATTCAGGACAAATTGGACAACAACTTTTGGGGTCCAATTTCTCCTAGTACCCTTAGGAAAATAAAAAAAATTGGTGACTAAAAGATCATGTTTGTGGAAAAAATACGATTTTTTTATTTTCATACCTGGGCGTTATAAACCTCTGTGAAGCACGGGGGGATTCAAAGTGCTCACCACACATCTAGATAAGTTCTTTGGGGGGGTCTAGTTTCCAAAATGGTGTCATTTGTTCGGGGTTTTCACTGTTTTGGTACATCAGGGGCTTTCCAAACATGGTGTCCGATCTCAATTCCAGCCCAAAACGTCAAATGGTGCTGCTTCCCTTCCGAACTCTGCCATGCGAACAATTATTCGTTTACACCCACATATGGGGTATCAGGGTACTCAGGACAAATTGCACAATAACTTTTAGGGTCCTGTTACCCTTGGAAAAATAAAAATTGGGGATGAAAAGATCATTTTTGTGGAAAAAATATGATTTTTTAATTGTACGGCTGTATGCTATAAACTTCTGTGAAGCCCTTGGGGGTTCAAAGTTCTCACCACACATCTAGATAAGTTCCTAGGGGGTCTAGTTTCCAAAATGGTGTCATTTGTGGGGGGTTTCCACTGTTTTGGTACATCAGGGGTTTTCCAATCGCGACATGGTGTCCGATCTCAATTCCAGACAAAAAAGTCAAATGGCGCTGCTTCCCTTCTGAGCTCTGCTATGCGCCCAAATAGTCGTTTACACCCACATATGGGGTATCATTGTACTCAGGACAAATTGCACAATAACTTTTAGGGTCCTGTTACCCTTGGAAAAATAAAAATTGGGGGTGAAAAGATCATTTTTGTGGAAAAAATATGTTTTTTTTATTTGTACGGCTGTACGTTATAAACTTCTGTGAAGCCCTTGTGGGTTTAAAGTTCTCACCACATATCTAGACAAGTTCCTTGGGGGGGTCTAGTTTCCAAAAAGGGGTCACTTGTGGGGGGGTTTCCACTGTTTAAGCACATCAGGGGCTCTCCAAACGTGATATGGTGTCCGATCTGAATTCCAGCCAATTTTGCATTGAAAAAGTCAAACAGCGCTCCTTCCCTTCTGAGCTCTGCCATGCGCCGAAACAGTGGTTCCTCCCCACATATCAGGTATCAGCATACTCAGGACAAACTGCACAATAACTTTTGCAGTCCAATTTCTCCTGTTACCCTTGGTAAAATAAAAAAAATTGAATCTGAAGTATTTTTTTGTGAAAAAAAGTTAAATGTTCATTTTTTTAAAAAATATTCAAAAAATTCCTGTGACGCACCTGAAGGGTTAATAAACTTCTTGAATGTGGTTTTGAGCACCTTAAGGGGTGCAGTTTTTAGAATGTTGTCACTTTTGGGTATTTTCTATCATATAGACCCCTCAAAGTGGCTTCAAATGTGATGTGGTCCGTAAAAATAAAATGGTGTTGCAAAAATGAGGAATCGCTGGTCAACTTTTAACCATTATAACTTCCTAACAAAAAAAAATTTTGGTTCCAAAATTGTGCTGATGTAAAGTAAACATGTGGGAAATGTTCCTTATTAAGTTTTTTGTGTGCTGTATCTCTGTGATTTAAGGGCATAAAAATTCAAAGTTGGAAAATTGCGAAATTTTAAAATTTTTTGCCAAATTTGTTTTTTTCACAAATAAACACAAGTTATTTGAATGAAATTTTACCACTAACATGAAGTACAATATGTCACGAGAAAACAATGTCAGAATCACCAGGATCCATGGAAGCGTTTCAGAGTTATTACCTCATAAAGGGACAGTGGTCAGAATTGTAAAAATTGGCCTGGTCATGAACGTGCAAACCACCCTTGGGGGTTAAGGGGTTAACCTGCCGGAAATAAACATCCAGGGGTTCGCCCATCACTGTTTATAACTGCTTAGATAACAGGGATTTATTTCCTAGTACCAACTTAAAGGAGTTTTCCCGTGAACAGAAATTCATTTTAATCAATATATCTTGGAATAATAATAACTTCCACAATTGGATGTGTTTAAATAAAATGTTCCTGTGGTGAGATAATCTTATAAATGTGTCCCTGCTGGGACATGGTCTGATCATACCACAGCTCCTGGGCAGATGAGGAAGCAAAAGAAAATACAGTCATTACAGCAGGGAATCACAAATAATTCTCTGTTTGAGGTAAAACATTGTTTTAAAACAGGCAGAGAAATGTTTTACCTCACAAAAAGAATCAGCTGCAATTCCATGCTGCAATGTCTGTATACTCTTTTCCTTTATCCCATGCCCAGGTGCTGTGGTATGATCAGATCATGTCCTTTTTCAGGGCCAGCTCCAGGTTTTTGTGGGTCCCAGGCACAAGAGTCTCAGTGGGCCCCTTTAACACATACCACAATTCATGATGCACAGATACGGCAGAAAAATATAGGTATAGTACAATGCTAAAGATTTCACTTACTTCTTACATTACATGAGTGATATCTATTGTAAAATTCTACAATGGGTCAGAAACTGGACAGTATAGTCCTCCATACAGTATTATGGGCATCACATAGTGCTCCATAAAGAATAATGGACCCCATATATTGCTCCATACAGAATAATTGACCCCCTATAATGCTCCATACAGAATAACGAGCCTCATATACTGCTCCATGCAGTATTATGGGCATCACATAGTGCTCAATACAGAATAATGAGCCTCATATATTGTTCTATACTGTATATAATAGGCCCCATATATTGCTCCATGCAGTATAATGAGCCCCATATATTGCTCCATACTGTATAATGGGCCCCATATATTGCTTCATAAAGAATAATCAGCCCCATATATTGCTCCATACAGTATAATGAGCCCCATATAATTCTCCAAACAGTATAATGAGCCTCATAAAATGTTCCATACAGTATAATGAGCCCCATATATTATTCTATACATAATGGATCCAATATAATGTACCATAAAGTATAGGATGGGCCCCATATAATGCTCCATACAGTATAATATGTCACATATAATGATCCATACAGAATTGGCCCCATATAATGCCTACCTATATAATGGTCCCCATATGATGCTCCATATATAATTGACCCCATATGATGCTTCAGTGTATGATGGATGAATATAATGCTCCATATATAATGGGCCCCATTTATGATGATCCAGTGTAAGATGGGCCGATATAATGCTCCACATATAATGGGCCCCATATATGATGGGCCAGTGTATGATGGGTCCATATAATGCTCCATATATAATGGGCAATATATGATGCCCATATGGGAGACCATAGATCCAGACAAGGCTTGGGATCTATCTCATGCAGCGGGAGAATCCTGGAGCCTAACATTACACCCTCCTTAACATCCCTCTGGCAACGTCTGTCATGCTTGAAAGTCGCCACAAGCTGGGGGGCATGAAAGGGCATTTGCTCATTGGCCGAAGCTCTCCTTTGCTCCAACAGCTCAGGGGTTCTTTTAGTACAGGAGACACCACCCCGTTTGCAGATATGTGACCCAGAGTGACCCACCGGCTGAAAATTAGATGGAACATAGATCTTGCCCGGGGGCACCTGAGACTTGAGACACAGACTCTCACAGTAACTGCCCCTTATTCGTATGCTCCCCATCGCCCAATCAATCTGGGGAGAATGGAAGTGCAGCCAAGGCAACCCCAGAAGCACCTCATCCATACCCTCAGGGACAACGAGAAAAAATCTCCTGATGTTTTTGAGACATAGTGAGAGTAAGAGGTATAGTCTGATGGGAAATCGGGGTTGGTAAGACAGACGCAGTAGCTACCGGAATGGACATTGGCTTAGGAAGCTTCACTAATGGAATTGCGTGCCATTGGGCGAAGGTAGCAGACGTGAAATTGCCCTCAGCCCCGGAGTCCACGCAAGCCTCAGCATTGAGAGTAAATGACCCAAATGTTAAAGAGACACCAAAGGCCAATTTGGAAGCCATATTTACTGGAACTAGTGTGCCTCACCCTAAAGCCACTAGACGCTGTGACTCCTTTTGACGCTTGGGACGTTTATTGGCAAAATGGCTGGTCTGCCTGCAGGCAAAACAAAGTACAGGGCAGGTGGTAGATTCCGCTTGAGAGGCGTCCATGGGCTGTACAGGATCATGTGCCTGAGTGGGTGGATTCATGGGATTGGTGAAGTTCGGAGCCAACCGAATCCCAGATGTACTCTGAGCTCGCTCCAATCCCCACTCAGCGTGCTGATAGTGTAATGACAAAAAAAAATTTTTTATGAAACCATGTGCAATGGAGGAACTTTTATGGGTTATTTAAGAATAAGTATTGCTTTTTTTTGTTTTTTAAAAAAAGTTCCCCCTTTCATTCAAATGAAATAAGGCAAAAATTGTATTTTTCCGCCAAAAAAGGACATGCAATTTTGCATTATTATCTTTTATGTTGACAATAGGAGGGCAGATTCCTCGTCCAGATAGACCTGTTTGCTTTTACACTGTTGCTGGAATTTCTAGAAGACATTTTCTGAATGCACTTCTTGATCGTAAAACTTGAAGCTTTGCACTGAAAATGAAAAGATAATACTAAGTTCCAAAATATTTTAAAATATTCCAGAATGTTCTAGATGTGAATAAAATACCACTTTTTGTTACAACTTAGAAAGATATTTTCTTTAAAGATTAAAATTAAAAGACGAAAAATCTTTTGAAAAAGAGGGGGAGCTTTTTTGAATATTTTACAAATTTGATGATACTAATGTCATTTGAATGCAATTGTTCCTCCAATGTAAAGGGTTTCATTTTCGTTTTGCAAAATTTTTAAAATTGTCATCACCCTAGCGTGCTGAAGATCTATGCGAGTGGACACAGATATCAACTCATCCAGAGTAGTGGGAATCTCCCTAATAGCCAAAGCATATGACATGATCTGCCAAACCCCTCCAAAAAATGGGCATTAGAACCTTATCAGGCCACTCTAACTCACTAACCAGAGTACGAAATTGTATGGCTAATTGACTAACCATGGATGAACCCAGGAGTTGGAGTGCCGTATCATGAGTTACTTGTTGCCCCAAAAAGACCTCTTTCAGAGCACCCAAAAAATGAGAGGCGTTACGAATCAGTGGGTCATCTCATTCCCACAACGGCATAGCCCACTCCAATGTTCTGCCTGACAAGAGCAAAATCACAAATTCCACCTTTGTTCGCTAAGTTGGAAATCGTGCAGCCTGTACTTCCAGGTGAATAGAGCACTGATTAACGAAACCTCTGCAGGCCTTGCTGTCCCCGGAAAATTTGTCGGGAAGTGAAAAACATGGTAGAGGTGGACCAGGCTCCGCAGTAGAAACCATACAGGCTGCTTTGTTATCTGTCTGATCTGCCACGGCAGCAAAATCAACAGCTGAAATCGCCCGCACAAGAGAGGACAACCTGCTCCCCAGCTGTTCAATGTACCGCTGGTGTTCTGTCCTCACTAATTGAAGCAGACTTCATGGTCCAATAAGGAGACTGTAGGTTGAATCTGTATTTTATTGAACGTAGTGCTATATTGATGTGGTGAAACTACAAGTAAAACATATAAATACAATCAGTACTGGGTTCATAGGAATACATAATATACATAACATACATTATCTGCACTAATAGCTAACCAAGGGAGCTAACTAAACAGGCTAATATGAGATAGGAATTAGATATAGGAAGCGTGATTACCTACCAGCGATGCTGACACAAGGGGAGTAGAGAAATGAGATGTTCCCAGGAAGCAGGCTTGAGAGAAAATGGAGGACTGGAGGGAAAAATGGGGGCTGAACTAAACCATAATCCTTTGCAAACTTACCAGGGTGCTTTGCAAGCTTTCCCAAAATGCATTGTGAAGGGAGGGAAATAGAAAATGAAACTAAAACAAACAATAACACTGCAGTTATGACTCTGGTCACTAGATGGAGCCAAAAAACAATGAAAACATTAAATCTATGGCTGAAACTGAACATTATGGATATTCTCAGCAAATCACTGTATATATATAAACAAGTAGACAGTCAAAGATCATGAATTATGTCGGAGACAGAACAGCTGGAGTCGTTGCTCATTCATCATTTCTAGCCAGACCCTGGTGCTAGTATATGGTTAGGGTTGATTGATTTCACTAAATTAAAATAAATTATAAAGTGCAATTGCAACCCGGGGTCCACCGTACAGAGATGTTTAACTGCTGCTAGTGAACAATGGCGGAAACTAAACAGCGAGCGATTGCTTGAACACATGGTGGTAACGCCACACAATGTGAACAGAACACCAAGCTCCTTTACTTCACAGAGTGGTACTGAACAAAAGTATACTAAGAGCAATACCCTGTTACACGTCACAGGGATAAAGCATGTGAAACTTATATGACACTAGATATAATACCCTAAGGGTTGAACTCCATGTAACTCCACCGTGCTAACCAAACACGTGTAGAAAACAGGCGCTAAGTCAAGAGCTAATTGCCCCCACTGACACTAACTGCCTGCCTATGAGTACAGTCCCAGAGCTTAGACAGACTCACACAAACTGCAGACAGAATGGTAGAGTATCCACACTCACACACCATAACAAAGATGATAATAGCACACCAGCATGCACCTCTGAGAGCCTTTTATACATTAGGCTTCACCCCAAACACTCACGCCCAGCCGACTGTGACATCAACCGCAGGGAAATCTGGAGCTTCCCCATCACCAGACCAGGTGATTCCAACCACCAGTAAGAAAATGCCACATCACGGACATGTTCAGTAAGGTGATTTCTGGACTTAGACTCTAGAGGGCAAGGCTGCACCTGTATAACACCGGCTACCATAGACTTGGCTGGAGAGGCAGCAGTAACCAAGTGCATGCCATGAGCCTGAGCAAGCCGCAGGGACCGAGGTCTATGCTGAGCAACAATCGAATTGGCTGGACTTGAATGGGACACCGCAGATCCAGACAAGGCTTGGCACCCTCTGACCTTAACTTCACAGTCAGAAGACACCGCAGTGGTAGAGCAGGGAGAGATAAGTATTGCTGGGGCCCTGATCAAGAGGGGGACCCATTTGTGGGCGCCAGCACTGGCACCGGGCCACCATAGCGTGCCGGTGACCCCTACAGCAAGTGGGCCTCCCACCTGCTCAGGCCCCTGGCACTTACTCCAGTGCGGACACAAGCTCTGCCCTTTATGGTCAGACACAGCCATTACACAGTACTCAGCAGGGGCACATTTATAAGACTCTCAGCACAAGAAGACTTTATTTAGACACATCCAATTGTGCAACTTATTATTATTCCAATACGTATTGATTAAAATTAACTTTTGTTAGTGAAACAACCCTTTTAACTTCCAAAATATACAAAAAAAGTTTAGTGTCTGCTCACCTCTTCCTGGAGCGCACGGATCCTGTTGTGCAGCAAGTTTTCAGAACTTAGAAAAATTAAGTCCAGCGCTGTAATTAGTCCATACAATCCATTTTCTTTTATTCCATCACTTCCAGTAGGATAAAAGCAATTACGTCATAGTCCAGAACATTAAAATCAAACGCGTTTCAACGCAAAACCCTGCGTCTTAATCATTGACAAAGATCTAATGGCCGACTGAACATTTTAGACTAGTTCACAGTTCAATCCCACCCACCAGATCCAACTACCTGATAGGGACAGCTGTGTAGAGAAACCTGATAGATGATTTACCCCTTACAGGCTGGGATCATATATGACATCAGATAGGTATTTTTTATTCATAGTGATAAATCAGATCCTGTCTAATATTGATGCCATGCGGGACCCTGGTGTTTAGCTGATAAATCCACCATGTTTCTGCGGTTCCTGAATCACAGGAAATTGAAGCCTACATGAGGGTAAACACATAAAACAACAAGTAACAATAAATATTATATCAATAATCTTCACAGTGGGTGCTCAGCCATCTTCTCTACCTATACACACACTGGCCCCAATTTCTTTTCACTCTTCACCATCACTTCTGGTGCCAGTTAGGCCTCTTTCACACTTCAGTTATTTGCATCAGCTAAAATCCGCCAAAAAGGCAGACAAGCGGATCCGTTCTCAACTGATGTGAACGGATGGCACAGGATCGGCCAATAATGAAAGTCAATGGGGAAAAAAACGAATCCTCAAAGAAAAATGGCGGATCCGTTTTTTTTTTCAAAATTGGCGGATCTTGACTGATTGTCAAAAACGGAAGTGTGAAAGAGGCCTTAGGCGGAGCTTGCAATCTCTCTCTCTCTCTCTCCTTCCCGGCCAGCGGTTCGTTTAAATTTCATCATTTTCAGGAACCGTCTAAAAACGTATCCTGTGCCATCCGTTCACATCAGTTGAGAACGGATCCGCTTGTCTGCCTTTTTGCCGGATTTTAACTGATGCAAATAACTGAAGTGTGAAAGAGGCCTTAGGCTTCAACAAACATTCTGATTTCATAAAATCAGAACATGTGCACCCCCTCATCGATCGCCTAGGGAGGTACACATCATGACATCAGACCGTGCATTGAGGTGTAGCTGGCACCAGGGGTGCAGGAGTCGCCACTGCGACTGGGCCCGGGGGAGTCAGGTGCCCGGCAGGCATATCTCTCAATTGTCCCGATTCTCGCAGGACAGTCTCATTTTTGACCCCACCCACGTCCCGCACTGCACTGAGCCGCCACGCCCCCCATGCACCCCATCCTCGCCCTCCCTCAGAGACCCACCTCACTGATAGCAGCCCGTCACTAGGCTGTTTTCTCCAATGTGCGCACAGGACCTGTGATGAGGTCACAGGAGGGGAGGAGTCAGGGGTCACATGATCAGGAGCCTCCGTGTCTGCAGGACTCTGCTGTGCTGGTTGTCAATGTGATGGATGAGGTAAAGTTTATGTCTGAGGTCAGGAGGGGCTTACAGTGTGGATGTAGCAGGGCTGTGTGTGTACACTTTTGGACGGAGCGGAGCCCTGTGTTTACGAGGTGTACGGAGCGGAGCCCTGTGTTTACGAGGTGTACGGAGCGGAGCCGCGTGTGTATGAGGTGTACGGAGTGGAGCCGCGTGTGTATGAGGTGTACGGAGTGGAGCCACGTGTGTACGAAGTGTACGGAGCGGAGCCGCGTGTGTACGAGGTGTACGAAGTGGAGCAGTGTGTGTGAGAGGTGTACGGAGTGGAGCCTTGTGTGTATGAGTTGTACGAAGTGGAGCCGCGTGTGCACGAGGTGTACGGAGCGGAGCCACGTGTGTATGAGGTGTACGAAGTGGAGCCGCGTGTGTACGAGGTGTACGGAGCGGAGCCATGTGTATGAGGTGTACGAAGCGGAGCCGCGTGTGTACGAAGTGGAGCCGCGTGTGTATGAGGTGTACGGAGCGGAGCCGTGTGTATGAGGTGTACGAAGCGGAGCCGCGTGTGTACGAAGTGTACGGAGAGTGGCCACATGTGTATGATGTGTACGAAGTGGAGCCGTGTGTGTACGAGGTGTACGGAGCGGAGCCGTGTGTGTATGAGGTGTACGAAGTGGAGCCGCGTGTGTACGAGGTGTACGGAGCGGAGCCGTGTGTATGAGGTGTACGAAGCGGAGCCGCGTGTGTACGAAGTGTACGGAGAGGGGCCACGTGTGTATGAGGTGTACGAAGTGGAGCCGCGTGTGTACGAGGTGTACGGAGCGGAGCCGTGTGTGTATGAGGTGTACGAAGTGGGGCCGCGTGTGTACGAAGTGTACGGAGCGGAGCCGTGTTTACGAGGTGTACGAAGTGGAGCCGCGTGTGTACGAGGTGTACGGAGCGGAGCCGTGTGTATGAGGTGTACGAAGTGGAGCCGTGTGTGTATGAGGTGTACGAAGTGGGGCCGCGTGTGTACGAAGTGAACGGAGCGGAGCCGTGTGTATGAGGTGTACGAAGTGGAGCCGTGTGTGTACAAGGTGTACGGAGAGGGGCCGCGTGTGTATGAGGTGTACGAAGTGGAGCCGCGTGTGTACGAAGTGTACGGAGCGGAGCCGTGTGTGTATGAGGTGTACGAAGTGGAGCCGTGTGTGTGCGAGGTGTACGGAGTGGAGCCATATGTGTACGAGATGTAAGGAGCGGAGCCGCGTGTGTACAAAGGAGCGGAGCCGTGTGTGTACGAGGTGTACGGAATAGAGCCGTATGTGTACAAGGTGTACGGAGCGGAGCCGTGTGTGTATGAGTTGTATGGAGCGGAGATGTGTGTATTTTGGCATAGGGGGGCCCATTTGAAATTTCGCACCGGGGCCCATAACTTTGTAGTTACGCCACTGGCTGGCACCATAAGAGCAAATTGTGAGTTTGAAAATGTCAAAATCTAATTTGATCCACACATTTGGCATGTAGATCTGCTGATAATTCTGTAATCAGAAAAAGAGGAATAACAATATTTATATCCAGATTCAGTAATTCAATAATTTTTGCTCCTGTTTACTTAAACCTGACCTTGAACTGGTTTGGTCAGAAGTAGCAAACATTTATCCTGCAGTTGTCACCTGGTGCAGTCTCCTCCTCAAAAAAGTATAAAAGATTGAACTTAGTTAGCTCCATACTTAATGAGTTAGACAGACTGGAGATCAAGACCTGTACAAAGGATGCTGCCACCATTCATATATGTCGGTCTGATACTTTTACAATTCTGCACCACTGTAGATGCAAAACTGTGAGTATTGTGAGAAAAGTGGTTTGTGGTTTTAAACTTGTTTTCTGCTGTCATTTTACATTGTTTTCCCTTTTTCCTTCGATGTATGTTGCAGTGATTTTTAAAATGCTGTAAGCATTTTTTAATAAATAATTAATTTGGTAAGAGATGTGTTGGATAAGTAGACCCCTTTTTGACTCTAGAGCTTGGTCAGTACATCAATCCCATACTGACCAAGCTCTACAGTATAAAAAAAAGGCTCCACTTATCCAAATACATTATTTTTAAATGTAGAGCTTCGTCAGTACAGGTTGGGTCATGTAGGAGTCGACCGCATTCATTTGTTTGGCTGGCGTCAGATATCTCCCTCCCAGCTGTGATTACTTCCTGATGTTGGTGGGATGTCCTCTTTCTACTGGATCCTCTTCTTATTGATATACTTGTGTTGTAATTATACAATTATACTTCAACATAACAAAAATTGCAAAAAAAAAAAAGCAAATGGAAAGGTCTTCGGTAAGGCTAAATTCACACAGCTGTTTTATTCTTCAAAGTGCTGACCGTGGAAAAAAAAAATGACCTCACTTGTACCAATGTTATTCAAATAGGCTGCTCAAGTGATCTGTTTCAGACAGGTCGAATTGCCACATTAAAAAGAAAAATACTGCCCACAAGTTTATGGGTGCACACAAAAAAAATTGGATCCCATATGGATTAACTGTATAACATCCAAATTTTACTGATACATTGCATTTAACATAGGAAACTGTATTTGGTAATTTTATAACCGAATGCAATACAGATGAAATGCAGCTGAAAAATGTTACATTTTTCCTGAATCTGATGATTTTTTAAACTTTCATGTGAACTTAGCCTTATCTTGATATCTTATTGATTTGTACAACTCAATTCAATCTGTTTACATCCAGCTGCCGAGGAGCTTGAAACAGCTGATCAGTGAGGGTGCACGGTGTTGGACCCAACCAATCAGATATTGATGACCTATCCCAAGGGTACATCAACAATATATTTTGATTTGACAATCCTTAAAGGGAACCTGTCAGCAGGATTGGGCTCAGTAAACTACAGACACCGTCAGGTTAGTGGCCGTTATACTGATTACAATGATACCTTGGTTGATGAAATCTGTTATGTGGTTGTTATTTAACCACTTCCTGACATCAGACGTACTATCCCGTCCATGGGACCCGGGCCCCTATGCCCATGGACGGGATAGTACGTCTAGCGCGATCAGCGGCGCCCACGTGGTGAGCGCCGCTGATCGCGGCCGGGTGTCAGCTGATTATCACAGCTGACACCCGGCACTATGTGTCAGGGGCGGTCACGGACCGCCCCCGACACGTTAACCCCTTGCACACCGCGATCAAACATGATCGTGGTGTACCGGGAGTTAAAGGGAAGCATCGGCAGGGAGGGGGCTCCCTCCGTGCTTCCCTGAGCCCCCCACAGCAGCGCAATGTGCAGCGCTGCTGCGGGGGACTCCTTTCCTCCAGGCCCCCGGATCCAAGATGGCGACGGGGGCCTTCGGGGGCCTGGAGGAAGCTGGCTTCCTCAGTGCCTGCAAAGCGCAGGCATGAGGAAGCCTTGTGCACTGCCTGTGACAGATTGCTGATCTGTCACAGTGATCTGTGATGTGACAGATAAGCGATCTGTCACAGGACAGTGATGTCCCACCTGGGACTATGTAATAAAGTAAAAAAAAATTAAAAAAAAGTGTAAAAATAATTTTAAAAAAATCGCCAAATAAATTAGTAAAAAAAAAAAAAAATATTCCCCAATAAATTCATTTTTTGAAAATAAAAAAAAACCCAAAACAATAAAAGTACACATATTAGGTATCACCGCGTCCGTAACGACCCGCCCTATAAAACTGTCCCATTAGTTAACCCCTTTAGCGAACCCCTTAAAAAATAAAAATAAAAAACGAAGCAAAAAATAATGATTTATTATCATACCGCCAAACAAAAAGTGTAATAACGCACGATCAAAAAGACGCATATAAATATCCATGGTACCGCTGAAAACGACATCTTGTCCCGCAAAAAACGAAACACCACACAGCATCATCAGCGAAAAAATAAAAAAGTTATAGCTCGCAGAATAAAGCGATGCAAAAATAATTATTTTTTATATAAAATAGTTTTCATTGCATAAAACCGACAAAACATAAAACAAAAAGACCTAAATGAGGTATCGCTGTAACCGTACCGACCCGAAGAATAAAACCGCTTTATCAATTTTACCGCACGCGGAACGGTGTAAACGCACTCCCCCAAAAGAAATTCATGAAACGCTGGTTTTTGTTCATTCTGCGTCCCAAAAATCGGAATAAAAAGCGATCAAAAAATGTCACATGCCCGAAAATGGTACCAATAAAAACGTCAACTCGTCCCGCAAAAAATAAGACCTCACATGACTCGGTGGGTCAAAATACGGAAAAATTATAGCTCTCAATATGTGGTGATGCAAAAACTATTTTTACAATAAAAAGCGTCTTTTAGCGTGCGACAGCTGCCAAATATAAAAACCACCATAAATAGTAAATCAAACCCCCCGTTATCACCCCCTTAGTTAGGGAAAAATAATAAAATTAAAAAAATGTATTTATTTCCATTTTTCCATTAGGGCTAGGGTTAGGGCTAGGGTTAGGGCTAGGGTTAGGGTTAGGGCTAGGGTTAGGGCTTGGGTTAGGGCTGAGATTAGGGTTAGGGGTGTGTTGCGGTTTGGGTTGGAGTTAGAATTGGGGGTTTCCACTGTTTGGGCACATCAGGGGCTCTCCAAATGCAACATTGCGTCTGATCTCAATTCCAGCCAATTCTGAGTTGAAAAAGTCATATGGTGCTCCTTCCCTTCCAAGCTCTTCCATGCGCCCAAACAGTGTTTTACCCCCACATGTAGGGTATCAGCCTACTCAGGACAAATTGCAAAACAATTTTTGGGGTCCAATTTCTCCTGTTACCCTTAGGAAAATAAAAAATTGGGGGCAAAAATATCATTTTTGTGGAAAAAAAAATGATTTTTTTATTTTCACGTCCGAGCGTTATAAACTTCTGTGAAGCACTTGGGGGTTCAAAGTGCTCACCACACATCTAGATAAGTTCCGTGGGGGGGTCTAGTGTCCAAAATGGGGTCACTTGTTGGGAGTTTCAATAGTTTAGGTACATCAGGGGCTCTCCAAACGCACATGACACCCGCAGACCATTCCATCAAAGTCTGCATTCCAAAATGGCACTGCTTCCCTTCCGAGCTCCGACGTGTGTCCATACAGTAGTTTTCTCCCACATATGGGGTGTCAGCGTACTCAGGACAAATTGGACAACAACTTTTGTGGTCCAATTTCTACTGTTACCCTTGGGAAAATGAAAAAATTGGGGACTAATTGATCATGTTTGTGGAAAAAATACGATTTTTTTATTTTCATGCCCGGGCATTATAAACTTCTGTGAAGCCCTTGGGGGTTCAAAGTGCTCACCACACATCTAGATAAGTTCCTTAGGGGTTCTCGTTTCCAAAATGGGGTCATTTGTGGGTGTTTCCACTGTTTAGGTACATTAGGGGCTCTCCAAAGGCAACATGACACCCGCAGACCATTCCATCAATGTCTGCATTCCAAAACGTCACTACTTCCCTTCCGAGCCCTGACGTGTGTCCACACAGTAGTTTTCTCCCACATATGGGGTGTCAGCTTACTCAGGACAAATTGGACAACAACTTTTGTGGTTCAATTTCTCCTGTTACCCTTGGGAAAATAAAAAAATTGGGGAATAATTGATCATGTTTGTGGAAAAAATACGATTTTTTTATTTTCATGCACTGGCATTATAAACTTCTGTGAAGCCTTTTGGGGGTTCAAAGTGCTCACCTCACATCTAGATAAGTTCCTTAGGGGGTCTAGTTTTCAAAATGGGGTCATTTGTGGGGAGTTTCCACTGTTTAGGCACATTAGGGGCTCTCCAAAGGCAACATGACACCCGCAGACCATTCCATCAATGTCTGCATTCCAAAACGTCACTACTTCCCTTCCGATCCCTGACGTGTTCCCATACAGTAGTTTTCTCCCACATATGGGGTATCAGCATACTCAGGACAAATTGGACAACAACTTTTGGGGTCCAATTTCTCCTGTTACCCTTGGGAAAATAAAAAAAATGGTGACTAAAAGATCATGTTTGTGGAAAAAATACGAATTTTTTATTTTCACGCCCGGGCGTTATAAACTTCTGTAAAGCACTGGGGGGTTCAAAGTGCTCACCACACATCAAGATAAGTTCCTTGGGGGGTCTAGTTTCCAAAATGGTGTCATTTGTGGTGGGTTTCCACTGTTTAGGTACATCAGGGGTTTTCCAATCGCGACATGGTGTCCGATCTCAATTCCAGCCAAAAACGTCAAATGGCGCTGCTTCCCTTCCGAGCTCTGCCATGCGCCCAAATAGTGGTTTACCCCCACATGTGGGGTATCATCGTACTCAGGACAAATTGTACAATAACTTTTAGGGTGCTGTTACCCTTGGAAAAATAAGAATTGAGGGTGAAAAGATCATTTTTGTGGAAAAAATATGATTTTTTAATTGTACGGCTTTATGTTATAAACTTCTGTGAAGCCCTTGGGGGTTCAAAGTTCTCACCACACATCTAGATAAGTTCCTTAGGGGGTCTAGTTTCCAAAATGGTGTCATTTGTGGGGGGTTTCCACTGTTTAGGTACATCAGGGGTTTTCCAATCGCGACATGGTGTCTGATCTCAATTCCAGCCAAAAACGTCAAATGGCGCTGCTTCCCTTCCGAGCTCTGCCATGCGCCCAAATAGTGGTTTACCCCCACATGTGGGGTATCAGCATACTCAGGACAAATTGCACAATAACTTTTAGGGTCCTGTTACCCTTGGGAAAATAAAAATTGGGGTGAAAAGATCATTTTTGTGGAAAAAATATGATTTTTTAATTGTACCACTGTACGTTATAAACTTCTGTAAAGCCCTTGTGGGTTCAAAGTTCTCACCACATATCTAGATAAGTTCCTTGGGGGGTCTAGTTTCCAAAATGGGGTCACTTGTAGGGGGTTTCCACTGTTTAGGTACATCAGGGACTCTCCAAACGTGACATGGCATCCGATCTGAATTCCAGCCAATTTTGCATTGAAAAAGTCAAACGGCGCTCCTTCCATTCTGAGCTCTGCCATGCGCCGAAACAGTCGTTCCCCCCCACAAATCAGGTATCAGCGTACTCAGGACAAATTGCACAATAACTTTTGTGGTCCAATTTCTCCTGTTACCCTTGGTAAAATAAAAAAAATTGAACCTGAATTATTTTTTTTGTGAAAAAAAGTTAGATGTTCATTTTTTTTTTAAATATTCAAAAAAATTCCTGTGACGCACCTAAAGGGTTAATAAACTTCTTGAATGTGGTTTTGAGCACCGTAAGGGGTGCAGTTTTTAGAATGGTGTCACTTTTGGGTATTTTCTATCATATAGACCCCTCAAAGTGGCTTCAAATATGATGTGGTCCTAAAAATAAAATGGTGTTGTAAAAATGAGAAATCGCTGGTCAACTTTTAACCCTTATAACTTCCTAACAAAAAAAAATTTTGGTTCCAAAATTGTGCTGATGTAAAGTAAACATGTGGGAAATATTAGTTATCAAGTTTTTTGTGTGTCGTATCTCTGTGATTTAAGGGCATAAAAATTCAAATTTGGAAAATTGCGAAATTTTCAAACTTTTTGCCAAATTTCCATTTTTTTCACAAATAAACGCAAGTTACTTGAATGAAATTTTACCACTAACATGAAGTACAATATGTCACGAGAAAACATTGTCAGAATCACCAGGATCCATAGAAGTGTTCCAGAGTTATGACCTCATAAAGGTACAGTGGTCAGAATTGTAAAAATTGGCCCGGTCATGAACGTGCAAACCACCCTTGGGGGTGAAGGGGTTAATCTTTATTTGTAGTTTTCAGTTAATGAGATTCTTGTGCTTCGGGGCGGCCTGGGGGCGGGGCTGTGGGTGAGGCTTTATGTGCTGCTCTAATTGCATAATCATCTGTATGGGCTTATGACGGGTCACTGATCATTCTCTGATATGCCCCCTATTTTAAATAATGTATATAATATTGTGAAGTTAGAAAAAAAAATTACATCCAGCAAAATGGCACTGGCCTGCGCAGTAGCATCTATCTATAATGCATATAATATTTTTGGGTAAAAAAAAATATTTAACGTCAGCAGCCCCACAGCTCCACCCACAGGCCCGCCCCAAAGCACGAGAATCTCATTAACTGAAAACTACAAATAAAGATTAAAGGGAATCTGTCACCTCATTTTTGGCCTATGAGATGTGGCCACAGCCATCAGGGGCTTATCTACAGCATTCTATAATGCTGTAGATAAGCCCCCGATGTAACCTGAAAGAGAAGAAAAACGAGTTAGATTATACTCACCCGGGGGTCCAGTCCAGTCCGATGGGTCTTGCGGTCCGGTCCAGCGCCTTCCATTTTTGACGTCCTCCTTCTTACTTCTGCCGCGTCTCCTGCCCCGGCGTACTTTATCTGCCCTGTTGAGGGAAGAGTAAAGTACTGCAGTGCGCAGGCGCCGGACCTCTCTGACTTTTCCCGGCGCCTGCGCACTGCAGTCCTCTGGGCAGATAAATTACGCCTGCGCAGGAGCCGCAGCAGAAGTAAGAAGGAGGACGTCATCGATAGAAGATTGGAGGCGCCGGGAAGGACTGCGACACCCATCGGACGGGACCAGATCCCCGGGTGACTATAATTCGTTTTTCTTATCTTTCAGGTTACATCGGGGGCTTATCTACAGCATTATAGAATGCTGTAGATAAGCCCCTGATGGCGATGGCGGCATCTCATAGGCCAAAAATGAGGTGACCGATTCTCTTTAAACAACAACCACAAGACTGATTTCATCAACCAAGGTATCATTTTAATAAGTGTAACAGCTCCAACTTAACACTATGTGTAGGTTACTGTGCACAATCCTGCTCACAGGTTCAATTTAAAGTAAACATATAACCATAAAAATACTAATAATGAGCAGGTATAGGATTAATCAGCAGGTTAATAGCATTATCAATCTGCCTGGTGCCCCTCACAGAGTCGAACATAACGAAAAGAAAATTAACTTTATTTCCTGAGGCAGTGTTCTGGCGCTGGTTGACCCGGCATCTGCAGGTTAATAGCGTTTTTTCTGGTGACAGGTTCTATTTAAAGCCAAGTCAATGACTCGCGATCTGTGATACGTGGAGAATGTGAAATTTCATATCATCCTCATTGACAGCTTACTCTTGTCTAAACTGTTTTCTAGACAAATTACAGATTATCCACCTTTACCTTTTAGTGAATTTCTTTTCTTTTTTTTGACAGAAGGAAATTTTTACCTAAGATTTTTCTGCTGTTTACATTTTTGATATTCACCCAGCTACATGTAAAATGTTATAAATTGTAGATAGTTTAAATTAACAAAAAAATGAAACAACATTTGTAGTGATGGGCGAGCACTAAAATTCTCGAGTGCTCGTTGCTCAGGTCGAGCAAATTGGAATGCTCGGGTGTTCAACCCGAGCAACGAGCCCAATGTAAGTCTATGGGAAACTCGAGCATTTTTCCGGTGGCCTCACCGGCGGACTGCAGAGGTACTAGAAATTGCAGAAATCGATGGGAACAGTGCTCAAATGACATGCGAACAGCATGGGGATGACCCCTGGAAGCATTTCTGACTCCCACGTCACTGCTGTGAACAATGTTGTCAGAGTCTTAGGCTAGTTTCACACTAGCGTTTCTGCCATCTGCGCATGGCAGCCGATAATCCCCGCCCCCTGCCGCGCCCCCTCCTGACATCACCACCTATTATCGCACATGGCCGCATGCGATCTGCGCACCCTATCTTTAATAGATTTTTGAGTGCGCTGCTCACTTTTGTAGGTGCGCCGGTGTGCACCGAACGCAACATGTTGCATTTTGGCGCGCTCGGCGCACCTTCAAAAGTGCGCAGCGCACTCAAAAGTCCTACTAGCGCACGGTCGGTCAGCGCACGGTCTGCGCACCCTATATTAAAGATAGGGTGCGCAGATCGCATGCGGCCATGTGCGATAATAGGCGGTGATGTCAGGAGGGGGCGCGGCAGGGGGCAGGGCTTATCGGCAGCCGCGCGCAGACGGCAGAAACGCTAGTGTGAAACTAGCCTTACACCCCTTTTACAACTCACAATATAACATACAAAAGCGAAACCAAAATGGATTTTCCTGAGAAATATGTTAAGGAACATCTTTTCCAGGGTAATGACTTGTATATAAGGCAAAATAAATAACCAAAAACAAAAATGATCCTCCACACCTTGGGCTATGTTCACACGTAGCCTTTTCGATGCGTTTTTGAACTTTAGCATTGCTTTCAACCAAGACAAATGTATTCACTTGGAAATGTCATTTTAACATTTTACAACCTTATCTGGCCATGTGGTGTGCTACACATCCTGTTTCATTTATGAAGGAGGGACTCTGAAAGTCACAAAGCCTATTTTTATAGGGCCATCAGGCGGCCTTTACTATTTTTAAAGAGCCATCAGCTGACCTATGCTTTGTCGTTCCCATTATTAAAGAGTGGGTCTCCTATACTGTTATTGCGTATGCAGTGAGTGGCAGGGCTGCCCAAAATTTGGACGCACCCCAATACCCCTTTGAAGCGACATACAGGCGGGCCTCTTGAAAACAATGTTCCCATTATTAGGAAGTGGGTCTCCCATACTGTTTGCATATGCAGTGAATGCAAGGGCTGCCAAAAATTTGGAGGCACTTCAATGCCCCTTGGAAGAGACATGGAGGAGGGCCACATAAAAAAACGTTCCCATTAGAAAGGAGCGGGTCTCCCATACTTGTAATGCCCATACTCTAAATGTATGGACTGACAAACATTTACCCCTGGAGGTACACATCAACATACTGTATAACAATTTTTTTTATGGGCATTATAAACACCCTTTAAAAAAATTAAGTGGGTTTTGCATCACGGACCATGGTCACCCTGGTGATATGGTGGAGGAGGAGGACAACAGCAAATAGCCAAAACCATGAAGCATATACCCATGTGTGGGTGTGAAGAGGTGCAAGACACTGGATTTGAGCTTATGTAACGCTGCTATCATTCAGTGGTTTTGAGAAGTCTGGCCCAATCCAGCCTTAGCTCATTTTTATAAGAGTTAGCCTGTCAGCATTTTCAGTTGACAGGTGGATGCGCTTATCAGTTATAATACCACCAGAGGCACTAAAGACCCAGTCTGACAAAATGATAGTGGCAGGGCAGGCCAGGACATCCAAGGTGTAGAGAGCCAGGTCATGCTACGTGTCCAGCTTGGATACCCAATAATTATAAGGCACAGATGAATCACGGAGGATGTTGCTACGGTCAGCAAGGTACTCTCTCAGCGTCTTCCCAAACTTTGCACTCTTTGTGAGAGTACCCTGCACCTCAGGGCCTGTGCAATGGGAGAGTCTGAGAAAACTTTGACAGTGTTCCCCTGCCTCTGCTGGATTGGTGTTGTGTCTGTCTCGCCTGTACTCCTTGGTTGTCCAACGAACTGTGACCTCTGCCACCAGCGTTTTCAGATGGGATTTTTTTTTTAATACTTCTGCAACAAGGGCCCTCTGGTGCAGCCCCATTTTAGTAGACCTTTCGGCCTCGGGAATAAGAGATAGAAAGTTCTCCTTGTAGCGTGGCTCTAGAAGTGTCACCAACCAGTAGTGCTTGTGTAATGTGAGGACGGCAAACCAGGAGAAATAGTGGCGGCTGGGGACCGAGTACCGAGGGAAGGCAACCGCCTTCAAGTTGCGGAAAGCTTTCCTCTCCACAAGCCTAAAATGCAACATTTAGAGCACAAGCAGTGGCAAAATGTGGGAATTCAGTAGTGTGGCCTGTTGGGCGTTTGGCTGCGTATTTGCGCTTGCATTCCAAGAACTGGGGTATGGACAACTGAACACTGCCCTGGGACAAGGACGTGGACATACTTACTGATGGTATTATTTGAGTGTGTGCAACGACAGGAGCAGGGCAGGAGGCATCTTTGCATGCACCATGGACAGGGATTAGCTTGCACGCATAACAGCAGAAGAAGCAGTGGTGTCACCTGCAGACACTGTTCCTGGACCTGCAGACACTGAGGTTCGGCCCACAAAGTCGGGTGCTTTGCTGCCATGTGCCTAATCATGCTGGTGGTGGTCAAGCTGGTAGTTTTGCTACCCCTGCCAATGCTGGCCTGGCAGGTGATGTAAATGGCTTTTTTGGTGTTATCGGCAGAGTCTTTAAAAAACTACTAGACTCGGGAACTTCCGTTGTGTTAGCGTTATGGGGAACGGTTGCCCACCTTCTGTCTGCAGCCACCACACTGCTTCTTCCTGCCTGTTGGGGTGCTATGCCTCCCTCCCCCTGTGTGCTGCTGTCCTCGCTCTGCATGTCGTCCTGCCAGGTTGGATCAGTTACTATATCATCCACCACCTCATCTTCTAATTCCGCACCCTGGTCCTCCTCCTGACTTTCTGGCAATTGTGTCTCATCATCGTCCACCTCTTGTGACACTTTCCCACCATCACCTTTGTGTGTTCGTGGCTGCTCAAATATTGCGATCTCCTCTTGCCCTTCTTCAAGTGGACCGGGCGAGAGGCCTGAATATATAAATGGAAAAGTGAACAGCTCTTCTGAGAGTCCAAGTGTGGAATCATTTATCTATGGGCACTCGTCATGGTGGGAGGAAGGAGGATGAGGGTGAGAAATATGAGGTCCAGACTCTGGCTACTGAAACCTGACCGTGTGCAAGACAGGGTGGTGGTGGTGACAAAGTGACAGGAAGCATTATCCTCTATCAAACCAACAACCTTTTGACACTGCTCTGGGTTCAATAGCAGTGTGCTGCGATCCCCTAGTAATTGGGACAGGAAGGTTGGGCGAGAAGATGTAGGTGTTTGTTGTGGCACAATTTTAGCTTGCCCACGGCCTCAGTCTCTGTCTCTGCATGCACCATCACCATCACGTCCAGTTCCCCATTCTTGCCACGTGCCTTGCCCATTTTAATGCTCATGCCCATGCTAATTCTCTTGGATCTCTCTGCAGCATTCGACACTGTGGATCATCAGCTCCTCCTCACTATGCTCCATTCCATTGGCCTCAAGGACACCGTTCTCTCCTGGTTCTCCTCCTATCTCTCCGACCGCTCCTTTACTGTTTCTTTTGCCGGTTCCTCCTCCTCTCACCTTCCCCTTACTGTTGGGGTTCCTCAAGGATCGGTTCTAGGCCCCCTCCTCTTCTCCTTTTACACTGCCCCTATTGGTCAAACAATCAGTAGATTTGGTTTCCAGTACCATCTCTATGCTGATGACACCCAATTATACGCTTCTTCTCCTGACATCACGCCAGCCTTTCTAGAAAACACTGGCGATTGTCTAAACGCTGTGTCTAATATCATGTCCTCACTATATTTGAAACTGAACCTGTCAAAGACTGAACTCCTGGTGTTTCCTCCCGCTACTAATGTACCTATACCCGACATTGCTATTTCTGTGTGTGGTTCCACTATTACTCCCCAGCAACATGCCCGCTGTCTTGGGGTCATACTTGATTCCGAGCTTTCCTTTGCCCACCACATTCGATCACTGGCTCGCTCTTGTCATCTGCACCTCAAAAACATTTCTAGAATTCGACCTTTTCTTACTTTTGACTCTGCAAAAACTCTTACTGTTTCTCTTATTCATTCTCGTCTCGACTATTGTAACTCTCTTCTAATCGGTCTCCCTCTTACCAAACTCTCCCCTCTCCAATCTGTCTTGAATGCTGCAGCCAGGATCATATTCCTCACCAATCGTTACACCGATGCCTCTACCTTGTGCCAGTCATTACACTGGCTACCCATCCACTCCAGAATTCAGTATAAACTTATTACCCTCACCCACAAAGCCCTCCATGGCTCAGCACCACCCTACATCTCCTCCCTTGTTTCAGTATACCACCCTACCCGCGCCCTCCGTTCTGCTGATGACCTGAGGTTAGTATCCTCAATAGTCAGAACCTCCCACTCCCGTCTCCAAGACTTTAAACGTGCTGCGCCAATTCTTTGGAATGCACTTCCCAGGTCAAAACGATTAGTCCCCAATCCCCACAATTTTAAGCGTGTCCTGAAAACGCATTTATTCAGACTGGCCTATTGCCTCAACACATTAACCTAACCTATCCCTGTGTGGCAGAGCCAAAAGTTTTACCATAACCAGGTTCCCAGCATCATGTTCCCACATGCTTTATGCATCCATTAGCCCTCTGTGTCTGTACTGTTACACACTTAACATTATGGCTGGTCCATACAATCAGAGCAACTGTTACCACCCACCTTTCGTGTCTACCTCTTTCCTCATAGACTGTAAGCTTGCGAGCAGGGCCCTCACTCCTCTTGTTATTTGTTATAATCTACTGTATGTGATTATTGTTATGCTGTAATGTCTATTGTCTGTACAAATCCCCTCTGAAATGTAAAGTGCTGCGGAATATGTCGGCGCTATAAAAATAAAATTTATTATTATTATTATTATTATTATTTTAAATGGAGGACAGTATTTTCCACATTCACTACAAATGGCTAAATTTGGAGCGAACTTATATGTGATCCTTGAGACGGAAATCCACAGTTTTAAATAGCTGACCTGTAGGTAAGTATTTTTAACAGCATACTGGTGTCAATAACTTCACTAACACACTGCAACAAACTTTAAATGGAGGCCAGAAATGGCAGAATTTTGAGCGCACTTATATGTGATCTGTGTGACCGACAAACCACAGTTTTAAATAACTGGCCTGTAGGTAACTATTTTTAACAGCAAACTGGTGTCAATAACTTCGCTGACACACTGCAACAAACTTTAAATGGAGACTAGAAATGGCAGAATTTTGAGCGCATTCATGTGTGATCTGTGTGTCAGACAACCACAGTTTTAAATAGCTGTCCTTTAGGTAATTGCTTTTTCAGCATACTGGTGTCAATAACTTCGCTGACACACTGCAACAAACTTTAAATGGAGGCCAGAAATGGCAGAATTTTGAGCGCACTTATATGTGATCTGTGTGATCGACAAACCACAGTTTTAAATAATTGGCCTGTAGGTAACTATTTTTAACAGCAAGCTGTTGTCAATAACTTCGCTAGCACACTGCAACAAACTTTAAGTGGAGGACAGAAATGGCAGAATTTTGAACGCACTTATATGTGATCCATGTGACGGACAAACCACAGTTTTAAATAGCTGGCCTGTAGGTAACTATTTTTATCAGCAAACTGGTGTCAATAATTTTTCTAAGGCTATGTGCACACTTTGCGGATTTGTTGCATTTCTGCAGCATTTTTTCCACGTTGAATTACTATAAATCCACAATGGATTATTAAAGCAATGTTAATCAATGGCATTCCTGAATTGTTGTGCACATGCTGTGGAAATTTCCATCCTTATTTGCAGCGTTTTATTTTTGGCAGCATGTCAATTCTTTTTGCGGATCTGCAGCGTTTCTGCACCCATTGACTTCCATTGAGTCAGTCAAATCCGCAGCAAAACCGCAGGTGTAAAAAGGTTTGCTGATTTGCTGCGGACTTGCTGCCAAAAATGCTACAGAAAGCAAAATTTTGTCAGAAGGAGGAAGAGTGTGTGGGCTGAGAATATGTGTGTGGGCAGAGAATGTGTGTAGTAAGCGGAGAATATGTGCATGTCTGTCTGCGGGTGTCTGTGGCTTTGTGCTGGTGTCTGCGTGTGTGTGCGGTAACGCTACCGCCGGTACTGTCGGTCACAGCCCTTTGGGATCATGCTGGCAGATGTCAGCATGATTCCGCAGCTGACTGTGAACCGCAGCGGTGACCTGCAGGAAAAAAAGCAGCCATGAGCCAATGAGACTACTGCTCCCATTGGGCTATGTCTGCTGTCACTGAAACCCGTGACAGTAGGTGCCGCTGATTGGAGAGTAGTATCATCTGCCGGTGCCTGTGCTCACTGTTAAAAAAAAAAAGGAAAATTACATACATATTTACATAAAAATAAAAACCCATTATACTCACCTCACACCAAATCCGCAACGCCCTCATTTCCTAGAAATAATGTAAAATAGTAAACCAACATATACTCGACTGTCCACCATAGTCCACGTAATCCAGATTGCCCCACGGCCATCTCACATGTAAAACAGTCACATCGGGAGATGTGACCACTAGGGATGAGCTTTCCGATATTGAAATATCGGAAATCGGCCCGATATTTGCAATATCGGAAATCCGATTTCCGATTCCGGTATTTTTGTCACATCGGAAATCCCATAATCCTTCAGCCTCTGAGTGCTCCGTGGAGCCAGTCAGGAGCTGAAGTATTGCTGACAACATTGTGTAACTCCCCTAAGCTTGGTAGGAGGCGTCCAAACATGCTAGCTAGGGGCTGCGCTGCGATTGGCTGGCTGGATGGTGTGATCAGGCAGTATAAAAGGCTGCGCCTGCCATTTTAGCCTCACTCTACTGTGAAAGCAGATAGGGATAGGTTGCTGTTGGAGATAGGGAGAGATCTCGGATCTAATAGCGATAGAAAGTGTTTTTCAGCGACTGTAGCAGCCCCTGTGTGTTACAGAAGCAGTCTTTTTCCTCACTGACCCCGCTCAGTTTTATTTTTTGTGCTGTGCAGGCTCTCAGTGAGGTGCTTAGTGAGACAGTGCAGTGCACATTCACTGCAGCTGCTGCAGCTCCTCTTGCTGCAGCACTGTGTGGTGTGTGTCTCACTGCCTTTTCACAGCCTTTTCTTTTCATACCTTAAATCCCCTTCCCCTATTTTTTCCTAGAAGTGTAGCTTCACCATCCAGTACATTTTGGTGAACGCTATATAGGGATTTTTCAGTGAGGGGTTCTCCCCCGAACCTCCCCCCCAATCCCTTACCCCCATTTATCCCTCAATTTTCCTGGTGCTCAGGTGTGCTTTGCACAGTTTAGTTACCTCCGCTGCGCAGACCGCCTGTGTGCTTTTTTTTTTTGGGGAGTGCAGCACCCACTAGGTCAGTCTTTGTAGTCACATCAGATTGCAGGACCCCTCGTGCGGCCTGTTCTATCGCACACCCCCAAATTTTTCACCAGTAAATTCAATCTCAGTGCCCCTATAAGTGTTACTTTAGCTCACAGCATCTATTGAGGTTAAAGTGAAACACTATATACTGTAGGGATTGTACTGTGAGGGCCCAAACAACCTCTGTGGCTGGTTCCACACAGCACCTGGCCCAGTCCCGGAGAATCCTTTTTTTTTTGGTATCACAGCAGTGTCATTTACTGCGCTGTGACATCCGACCGTAACGTGTACAGCAACACCACAAACACACGTTACTCTTTGTGTAGGCCACACTAAATTCAAATAAAGTGTAGCAGACACACCATCATACAGTGCCATTAGTGTTTCTTATACCTGTTTGTAGTCCTACAGGAATAAGCACACTAATCCCTAATAATTACTTTCTTGCCGTTCTGAATCCATCGATAGAGATGAAGAAGGCAGGGAGTAAGGGACGTCCCCGCGGCGGACGGGGAAGAGGTGCATCAGCAGCTAGACCTGGTGCACATCCAGAGCAAGCAGCAGGCCCAAGTCACTCAGCACCTACTTTCACCCGGCAGCAGTCATTTATGCGCAGCTTGTTAGGAGTGCAGGGCCATAGGCTGATAAGAGAGGATAAAGTAGAAACCATTGTTCGTTGGATGGCAGCTGAGGCATCCACCTCAATGAGCGCAGCATCCTCCCAGGACCTCTCCACCACATCAGGTCAGGCCACTGAAGAGCAGCACCCATCTGCTTCTTCACCACCCACTAAATTGCCCAGACATTCAGAGGGCCAGGAGCCAACCTTAATCTCAGAATCTGTTGGCTTGGAATCTGTGTGCCAGCCAGACATCATTCATGCAGCTGAAGAAGAGGTAGTGTGCACAGATGCGCAACCACTGTGTGCGTCTGAGGAAGAAGTGGAGGGTGGCCAGTGCCCACAATGACCAGACCCCAGTCAGCAGATGATGATGAAACTCAGCTGCCTGTTTCTGCTGACGAAAGTGTATTGGATGACGAGGTCCTTGACCCATCATGGCATGCTGAGGGGCAGCAAGTAGGGATAGCTCAGAGGAAGAGCTTGCAGGTGTGGCGCAGCGTGGCCGTCCACGTGGGAGAGGAAGAGGGAAAAATTGGTCGTCGGCTCCCTCAATTTCAGCACCCGTTAGGAGCAGGGCTCTTTTAAAGGCACAAGGGGTGCACCCAAGAGTTGTGGTGCATGGGCCTTTTTTGACCAAGTTGCAGATGACGTTACAGTAGTCAGATTCAAGCTTTGTCGACAAACTGTGCGGAGAGGGAAGAACGTCAGCAACCTTAATACCACCAATATGTTGACGCATGTCAGGAAGAGGCACCCTGTGGAGTAGCAGCATCACACCCAAGATGATTCACCACCTGCAGCTGGTCCCCCACCTTCCACCTCTTCAGTCACAGCGGCCACCTCTTCCTCCAGCTCGCAAACAGCTGCTCCCACTTCCTCGCCAGAATGCCAGGGTGCATCTGCAGGCAGTGTTGTACGGCGGCACACTGTCTGTACTTCGTCAGCATCCCAATCGCTGGCATCCTCACACTCCCAATCCAGTGTGCAGCCATCTGTCACACAGGTTTGGGAGAAAAGGCGCCTGTACTCGGCAAACCACGCACGAGCACAGGGCATGAATTCTCGCATTGCCAAACTGCTTGCAGTGGAAATGCTACCATTCTGGCTGATGAGCAAGCCAGCCTTTATCGATCTGTTGGGGTTTGCAATCCCACAATACAGGGTTCCCAGCTTCTTCTACTTCAGCAGGCAAGCTGTCCCCACCCTGCAACAGCATGTGGAGCGTAAAATTAAGCATGCGCTACAAAATGCAGTTAGTAGCAAGGTCCACCTGATCACCGACACGTGGACCAGTCAGCATGGCCAGGGACGCTACATTTCCATCACCGCCCATTGGGTAAATGTAGTTGAGCCTGGAACTGAAGTAGACAGTGCAAGTGCACGGGTCCTGCCAACTCCACGCATTGCAGGCCTCTCCTCCGTGCAAATTGACTCCTCCTCATACTCCTCGGCAGACTCGCCTGCACCCAGACGTACCACAACAACCGATTTCAGCACTGCATCGGCCAAACATCAACAGGCCGTGTTGAAATTGGTTTATCTGGTTTTATCTTGGTTTAGTGATGTTAGCCACACCGCAACCGAGCTGTGGAACACGCTCAAGGAGCAGAGCGACATGTGGCTTGCGCCGCTCAACCTCCAGCCAGGTATGGTGGTGTGTGACAATGGCCGAAGCCTGGTCGCGGCTCTGGGCCTAGGTGGTCTGACTCACATTCCATGCATTGCCCATGTCCTAAACTTGGTGGTGCAGAGTTTCCTTAGGAACTATACTGACCTTGAGGAGCTGCTGCACAAAGTCTGATATGAGTGCTCTCATTTCCGGCGTTCAAGCAAGGCTGCATCGTGCCTTTCAGCCATGCAGCGCAGATTGGGCCTGCCCGAGCACCGCATCATTGTTGATCTCCCCACCAGGTGCAATTCGACTTTGCATATGCTGCAGAGGTTGTGTGAGCAGCAACCTGCAATTATGGAGTTGCAGCTGCAGCAGGCGCAAAGTAGGCGACACACAACTCAGCCCTCCCACTTTACAACCACAGAGTGGGCATCCATGAAGGACATGTGCACCATTTTGAAGTGCTTCGAGGACTCCACTCTGATGGTGAGCACGGATGCTGCCCTACTCAGCCTGACTATTCCCCTTATATGCCTTATAGAATCATCACTTAAAGGACTAAGGGATGAGGTTTCTCTGGAGCAGGAGGAGTATGATGAGACACTTGCACCAAACCAGGCAATCTTCATCGGCCCGGTTGGTACAAAGCTCTGTGGGTGCCTCACTAAGGTCCAAGCAGTACACAGCAAGTGAGGAAGATGAGGAGAACTATGAGGATGAGCCAGAGGAGGAAAGTACACAGCGCTCTACTAGTAGTCACCAGATAGATCGTGGCTGGGGTGATGCAGAGCAGCCAGAGCACATTCCTCCAGCTGGCGACAGCGATGCATGGCCAGTTGGCAGCCTTCAGCACGTGAGTGACTTCATGCTGCAGTGTCTGAAAAATGACCCACGCGTATTCTCCACACATGACTACTGGGTGGCCACCCTCTTAGATCCACGTTACCGGGATAGCCTTCAAAGCCTAATTACACCATTGAACCGGGCGCGTAAAATGCAGGAGTACCAAGACACACTGGTTAATTCACTCATGTACTCTTTTCCACTGCATAGCAGTGATGCCCGTGCACTAGCAGGCACCTCTGTGCGTCCTGGGCCCAGCGGAATCCGTTCAGAAGCCGGTAACAGAAGCAGTACATCTGCTACTGACAGGTTCAGTATACCCAACCTGTTCCAACGGTTTCTGAACCTGCAAACAGTTTGGGCACCATCAGCACAGACAGTGCAACGCACTAGGAGGCAATGTTACTGTGACATAGTGGCACAATACCTCTCCACCCCTGTCAGTGTGCTTCAGGATGGATCTGCCCCCTTCAAGTTTTGGGTCTCCAAGTTGGATACATGGCCCGAGCTTAGCCAGTATGCCTTGGAGGTCCTGGCTTGTCCTGGTGCCAGTGTGATTACTGAACGCTTCTTTAGTGCAGCTGGCAATGTACTAACAGACCAACGTACCAGACTATCCTCTGCAAATGTGGACCGGCTTACATTCCTAAAAATGAACCAGGCCTGGATTTCTGCTGACTTTTGCTGCCCTGGGCCAGAGTAGACAGATTACATGCATGGTTGGTAGCAGTATGCATGCTCTGTCATGTGACTATGTTGCACACAGCGTCATCTGTTATGCCCGTGCTCTGGCCTCTACTACCTACATCTAGCACCTGGTTCTATGACTGACTCTTTCACCTCATACTGTTTTCCATGGGCTCTAGTACCGCCAGCAAGTGCCCATATCCGTGACTGCTGATTTCACAGCATGCCATGTTTCTGGGCACTAGTACCGCCAGCTAGTGCCCATTTCCATGACTGCCACTTTCACAGCATGCTGTGTTTCTGGGCAACAGTACCGCCAGCTGTACCTCATTAGGCCAAACTGGAAAAAAAAGGACGACAGATGCCAAACACCTATAGGCAGAAGCACAAGAGGCGGGATCCAGCCACGCCGGCTGTTTCCTGGCAGTGAAGTGCGGACACAGGTGCCTCCCTTAAGGGGTAAACCGAGTTCCAGCATCGCCAGCTGGTTCTCGGGAGTGCCTAAGGGCACGGGTACCTCCTGCTCCAAACCGTGTTTCAACAACGCTCGCCGTTACACGGTTGTGTCCGCCACACTGTTCCATGCCCCCGCCGTACATCATTCCGGCTCAGTTTGCTGTTATCCGTGGTGTCGGCAGTGTAGGAGCCCCCTACGTGGACTCCGGGACCTGGCCCTCAAGGCTGGTCTCAACAGTGCCAGTAGGCCCTGCTCCTTCCCTGCTGCGACTGCAGAGTAAAGAAGACTGTGTCCTGGTTGCGGAGGCAAATGTGGCTCTTGCACCTTCTGCCGAGAAGACATTACTCCGGTAAAAGACTCAAGACAGGAAGACAGATGCAGAAGACCCAAGACAGGAAGACAGATGCAGAAGATCCAAGACATGAAGACAGATGCAGAAGACCCAAGACAAGAAGACAGATGGAGATGTCCCCGGACTCCTGTCTTTTTGCTCTTGAACTTGCGTCTTTGTGGGGGGTTTTTGGGCTTCTCGGCAGTGCTTTTGGCTTATGTCACTACTACATTGTGGTATCCGGGCTACATTAATGTCAGCTGTTGCCCAGTACAGCCACTGGCACTTTTAACTTCTGCTGCTTATCTGGGTTCCAGTAACGTCAGCTGGTTCTCAGTAGAGTCAATGGCTTAGGTCCCTCCTTTGTGGTATCCGAGTTCCAGTAACATCTGCTGGTCCTTGGTAGTGCATTCTGGCACAGGTACTTCCTGCTTAGTTAACGGGCTCCGGTAACGTCAGCTGGTGCCTGTTAGTTCCATTGGCTCTTATGCTGATTTCTGCTGCTTATACGAGTTCCAGACTCACCAGCTGGTTCTCTCAAGTTCTGCTGAGCTGTGTATACACAGCTCAGCATGTCCTCTCCTTTGGCACATCCTGTTTCTGAGCTGTGTATCTAACCCTATCCTGTGTTATAATGTCTGCTGAGCTGTGGACCTAATCCTCTCCTGTGTGATACTTTCTGCTGAGCTGTGTATCTAATCCTATCGTGTGTTACTGACTGCTCAGCCGTGTATCTAATCCTATCCTGTGTGATACTGACTGCTGAGCAGTGTATCTAATCCTATCCTGTGTGATACCGTCTGCTGAGCCGTGTATCTAACCCTATCCTGTGTGATACAAAGGCAAAATTGTTTGGTGAATTGGAACATGCGGGGTTAAAATTTCGCCTCACAACATAGCCTATGACGCTCTCAGGGTCCAGACGTGTGACTGTGCAAAATTTTGTGGCTGTATACAATGATATTATGGTCTTCAATGGAGAATGAAAAAGAAGAGGTTGAACAAGGAAATCACATCACAATTTTTTTTTTTATAATTTTCAACTGCATTTTCTGCCAAAAGAGGCAGAAACCCTGCAGAATTGTATACAAGCAAATCCGCAACGTGCACACATAGCCTAACACACTGCAGCAAAATTTAAATGGAGGCCAGAAATGGCAGAATTTTGAGCGCACTTATATGTGATCCATGTAACGGACGGACCGCAGTTTTATGTAGGTGGATTTTTAGCGCTGTAATATGTAAAGGATCTGGCTGTATTCTGCAGTGCCAACAAGCAAATGGAGCAGAAAAACAGTGTTCTCTGGATTGCTTTTTAAGCAAATAATCAGGATTAAGATCCCAAAAAAATTATTCCTGGCCCCTGATACCTGGGGCTATGTCTAGAAATATCTACAAAAGCTGCAGCAGACAGAACTGGAATGAACCCTCTTGCTATATGCACTGCAGTCTGCCACATATACTGCCTGCATGCCTAGCTTTGATATCTATACAGCTCGATTATTCCTCAGAAATACTGTTAGTTGAGATGGATATGTGTATAATATATTGTGGTATACCTACAGTAACTAAGAAACAAACAAATCTCTCCCTAGCTCAGCAGCACCTCTCCCTACTCTGCCTGATTCCGGAGTAGACTGTGACGAGCATGGCGGTGCCATGTCTGATACCTGATGACGCTGTGCGGCCAGCCATTTACTATAATGCCACAACCCACATGACTGCGGCATTGCAGTGTGTAGCAGACAATCCCTGCATCTTAATTGGCTCTCTAAAGAGCACCAAACGTGCATGGAGGAGACACAAGCTCCCACCAAGCAACCCGGGAAATTCTCGGTGAGCTCCGGGCATCTCGTGCAGAGAGATGCTCGGGTGCGTTCTGAGTAGTGGCGAGCATACTCGCTCATCACCAATGCCTAGAGTAAAAGTGCAAAAACACAGTATCGACCAAACATATATAAAGTGCAAGTGCTCTCTCGAAGGTAAGCATATCCCTCCTGTGATAGGAAGAGCAAGCGTAAATGGGGGGCCTGGTACCAATATACACTATCGTGCCCCATGTAAGACTTCTGCCCTTACAAGGGCAGTGCTTCAGGGTGGTATTGCACACTAAAAACCCTCCCTATGCATTTCCTTTCAAGACCTCACATTCCATACATGCTGCGTAACACCATGTGAGCCTGATCTAGGGTCTCCCCTGAAGAATCCTTGGCACCAAGGAGGAAGCATGTAGGGAGGGTCATTTGGGTTTTTTTAGTGTGCAGCACCACACTTAGATACTGTGTGACACTAGTCACTTCTCGAGGTCAAGCCGTGAGTTAGAGTCGTAAAGGAGTCCCAGGTCAGAAGCCAGGAGGGTGCGTCAGAAACAGAAGGAAGAGACAAAAGCGTTGTCAGCTAATGTTCCGAGGTCAGAGTACCTGGAGGAGAATGGATGAGAGCAGAAGGGGTTAAACAGTCGGATGGTCAAAACGAAGTCCAAGATCAGGTAACAGATCAAGCATACAGAAATGTAGGCACAGGGAAGCCCAAACCTCACAGGCTGAATGTAAGTCTGGCAGCGTTCTGGGAGAGACAGCTCAGTTAGGAAGCATGGCGATTACCTTGAATAGTGAACACCTTGATACTGCCGATGCCTCAACGTCTCAGATTGATAGAAGAGCTGTCAATCAACATTTTGATAGCTTATGCACCCCCTATACCAGATTGGATGGCCAAGCTGTCAATCAAAGTACTGACAGCTTAAGCACACCCCATACCAGATTGGATGGCCGAGCTGTCAGTAATTGCATCCCAGACACCCTGATGGGTGGAACGGTGACATACTGCCTTTGTAAGGGCAGGTGTCTTACACTTGGCATGATAGAGTATATTAGTGCCAGTCTCCTATTTACCCTCACACCTGCTAGTATAGACCTTGGAGAGAGATATATCATCAGGACACAGGGGTGAGATTGAACCATTTATTTGAGAGCACTGGCATTTGAGAGCACTTGCACTTTATACACGTTTGGTTGGTATTGTATTTTTTCCTTCTACTCTAGTCATATTTTCTTATTTTAATGTTACTAATAAAAACTAGGTTTTAATACCTTTACTATTATATTATCTTTACCTGCTGGTTATGCTGAATATAGGAAACTGAACAGTGGAGGCAATGGGTGGGATATTTTGCAAAACTTGTTCTAGAATTTTCCTCCCATCTTCTGCTGGAGAACATCAATCGTATCTTCATACACCATTTCCAAATGTGCAGTGTGTCGGTCTCATTAATAGTCTGGCCATCAAACCAAAATCTAGTTTGCCCCATTGCCATCCTAGCCAGCTACTGTACATTAAACTTGATGTGATCATTTTTAGTTTTCACACTCTGCTTTGGTTTTTCAACTGCTTTCCTGAGGCTAATGTAAGTATCCCACCTTTCAGCAAATCTTATTATGGACTTCAGTTTCCATTACACAAATTCAATGCATTATCGAAACATGCTAACAAGACCTTTGACAGGCTAGAATTAGTAGATGACCACATAAAGACACATAAAATATAAACATCTCCTGACAGAGTATTAAAAATTCTTGTTTTTTATATTTTTTCAAAGCCGGTCGTGGTATGTCAATCTTCTCAGGATATGTCAAGTAAAAGTAGAACCGATAGAACCCTGTCATGTAGACAATAGAAGGCGCTAGAATGTACAGTATCTTCTACTAGCATATACCCTAGAATTACTAAAATATAAGCTCTTGTATGCATCATGCTTGACAGTGCAGACGTAAACTTATGTAATAATGTCATTGATGATAATGGTCATGGGGGTGGGAGTCACCCAATCATAGATCATTCTTAGCCTAGAACTTTAGAAAATATATTTGATGCAAGTAAATAGAATGTTCACATCAGAATGTTTCATGTGTTCTTAATTGTTGCTTATGTGTGTACTTCTTTTATTGTCTTCTAGACACTATGCTCTCATGTTCCCTAGCACGATGTACTTTAATCTTCAGAATCATATCTGCTTGCATTTAGAAGATATGAAGGGAGATAGCAATGTCATGATTACCCTAACAATAGGAAGAAAGACCACACCCTTGTTAACTAAACTATTCCAGGAGAGTTCATCATTTTCCTGCAATTCTTTCCAGGTACAATAATATTTTCTTTTTTGTGCTAATTTAGTAAGGAAATATAAAATATATTATGTTTAATATGTTTACAGAAGAAGGTTAGGGAACACATACTGTATATACTGTATTGTGCTAAGTGGAGGGTCTGGAGGAGGTGGAGCAATACACCAAAATTACACTGGTCAACACAAAAAAATCATCAAAGGTAATATGTCTGTTTTATGGTTTTATGAAGTTTGATGTGCTGATTCCAAAAATATGCTTAGTTTTGCTCTATCACATAAAGTTTCTGAGATAGAAGTATTTTTGTTGTTATGTTTCTGCATTTTCAACGTACCGTATATACTCGAGTATAAGTCGATCCGAGTATAAGTCGACCCCCCTAATTTTGCCTCAAAAACCTGGGAAAACTTATTGACTCGAGTATAAGTCTAGGGTGGGAAATGCTGCACAGTGAGTAATGGTGGCCCAAATACCGTAATGCTGCACAACAGGTATGCCCCCATAAATGCTGCACAGTGAGTAATGGTGGCCCAAATACCGTAATGCTGCAGAACATATGCCCCCATAAATGCTGCACAGTGAGTAATGGTGGCCCAAATACCGTAATGCTGCAGAACATATGCCCCCATAAATGCTGCACAGTGAGTAATGGTGGCCCAAATACCGTAATGCTGCAGAACATATGCCCCCATAAATGCTGCACAGTGAGTAATGGTGGCCCAAATACCGTAATGCTGCACAACAGGTATGCCCCCATAAATGCTGCACAGTGAGTAATGGTGGCCCAAATACCGTAATGCTGCACAACAGGTATGCCCCCATAAATGCTGCACAGTGAGTAATGGTGGCCCAAATACCGTAATGCTGCACAACAGGTATGCCCCCATAAATACTGCACAGTGCATGATTTATTGGCCAAGTGATAGGATTACCGGTACCGTAATCCTATCATGTTGCTGCTGCCCCTGCTGAAATTTAAAAAAAAAAAAAAAAACACTATATACTCACCTCCGTTGCTGACAGCTGCTCCTGAGCGTTACCGGCTCTTCAGTGACTCAGGCAGAGGGCGTGTGCTATCCACGTCATCGCGCCCCCTGCACGTCACTGCCGGAGGACGGGAGAGAGCGGCGCGCTGGGAGAGAGCGGAGCGCTGGGAGAGAGCAGCGCACAGCGACTTGTAACACCGCCGCCGCCAGGACACTGACAGGCTGCAGGGGACCGCAGACACATACCGGGGAACGCGGAGACGACGGGGACCAGGTAAGTTTGAACCGTGACCCGAATATAAGTCGAGGGGGGTCTTTTTCAGCCCAAAAAGGGGTCTGAAAAACTCGACTTATATTCGAGTATATACGGTATGTGGTTTTTCCTATGTTCCCATTTCTTTGCTTGTCTTAATTATAAATTTTCTTACAGTGAGGGTTTTAGTGAGTTTTATGGGAAGCAGTACTGACAGTGCAGTCAACCAATGACTGCATCTCGGAAAGTCACATGTTATGGAGAGGAGCTAACTGTTATAAGGCGGTAAGATTTGAGTCAGTCAGAAAAGGATGGTGATGGCAGCAAGGGCTGGTATGTGAGACTCTGACAGGAGACAGGCCTCTACAGGGATCTGAGCCCTGCCACAGGGAGATAGAAGGGAAGGCAGCGGACAGCCGCCATCGTGAGAGATTTTCACTGCATTTCTGGGATGGCAAGTCGCCTTAGAGGAAAAAAAACAGCTCAGCCACTGAGGTGTAACTGAGTGAGGGTCTCCACAGAGAGAGTCTGAAAGCAGCCAATATCACACTAAGAATCTGCCGGTCCGCAAATGTTCATCTGTAAGGAATAGGCTATCTCGTTTACCTCACAATTGTATATAGTTATCTACCATATTACCTCAGGAAAATCAATTCTAAATACAAGCTGCCTCTGTAATCTCTGGGGAGATATCTACTTAGGAAATTCTTAGGCTAGTTTCACACTAGCGTTTATGAGCGCAGCGACGGCCTGCGCACGGCCGCCGCTAAGCCCTGCCCCCTGTCGCGCCTCCGCCGGTAGCTCCGCCCACCGGCGCATGACGCTGCATGCGCCCTGCGTCTCCTATCTTTATCTTTATCTGCTGCAGTTTGGTTGCGTCGGCGCACCATCAAAAAGGCGCATGCGCCGCCAAACGCATACTGCGCACGGCCTGCGCCCCCTGTGATAAAGATAGGGGACGCAGGGCGCATGCAGCGTCATGCGCCGGTGGGCGGAGCTACCGGCGGGGCGCGGCAGGGGGCAGGGCTTAGCGGTGGCCGTGCGCAGGCCGTCGCTGCGCTCATAAATGCTAGTGTGAAACTAGCCTTAGGAAAACAAAAATCTCCAGAATATGTTGAAAAATATTCAGAATTGAGAGTCCTCAGTGGTTGATACCTTTTAATGGCTAACTGAAAAGATGGTAACACATTGCAAGCTTTCGAGACTACTCAGGTCTCTTCATCAGGCTAGACTAATACAAAATCTGAAGGGTCACATATTTATGCACAATACAGCAGAGAAAAAATGCAATAGATGAGACAAGTGACGTGAAGCAGAATTATGATTATGGGAGAGGGAGAAACATAAATATTGCTCCAGTTCATAGATAAGGAGTCCGGATGTTTTATTGTCCTCAGATTGGGGTCTCCTAATGTGTTGTGATGCCCCCACAAGGTCTTAGGAGAGTGTTGTCACTCCTTATCTATGAACTGGAGCAATATTTATGTTTCTCCCTCTCCCATAATCATAATTCAGCTTCACGTCACTTGTCTCATCTATTGCATTTTTTCTGTGCTGTATTGTGTATAAATATGTGATTCTTCAGATTTTGTATTAGTCTATGCCTGATGAAGAGACCTGAGTAGTCTCGAAAGCTTGCAATGTGTTACCATCTTTTCAGTTAGCCATTAAAAGGTATCAACCACTGAGGTCTCTCAATTCTGAATATTTTTCTATCTACTGGCTAACACGGTACACAGATATACATCTTTCCTGTATCAGAATATGTTGAAGGTGTTGAGGAACTGCTACATGCATACCAGTGTCTTGGATGTCGAATGTCTGTGAAAATGCACTTTTTGCATTCACATTTAGATTTCTTACCTCAAAATCTTGGGGATGTAAGTGATGAACAAGTCAAGCGGTTTCGTCAGGACATTAAAGTAATGGAACACCGCTACCAGGGTTTTTGGAATTACTCAATGCTGTCAGATTATTGTTGGATGTTATATAGGGACAACCCTGAAAAATCGTATCAACGACAGTCTAATGTCAAGCACTTTTAATTTCTGTTCATATTTTGGTTTTTATTTTGCATGTGAAATTATTTTGGTTCAATAAAAATAAAATGATTTTGGTTGTAAAATGAAGCATATTTTTCTGATATGTAGATTACTGTTTTCTTAATGTCGCCAGTATATTTCCTATACCTTATAATAATGATGCTGCTCCATGGAAACTTTACGTGCTACAGAAAAACTATACATTTTTTAAAATCCGGACAAAAAGATCATTCAGAAAAGTACAATGCGATGATTACAAAAAATATTTTTTTGTTATTTTTTTGTGTTGCTGTAATCCCTCATCTTGGAGGGTACTTTTTATGTTGTGGTGACTGCCCGATGGCACAAGAAAATCTGCAGGAAATAGGAATCATTGGGTAATCCATAAATCCTTAAAGATTAGCCGTCATTTTAATTTTTATTTCATAAATCAGTAGTACATGTGGGAATGCGCAACTTTGTAATATATCTCATCAGAGAAATCTGGAATCTGCTTTTTTTATCCTCCAGGACTCCTCAGTAATTTTCACATTTTTCAATTAATGGGTAAAATCTGTATTTAGTGAAAACAGATTGTTAGATTATTGAGATAGAAGATGGCAGTTGCTACTGATAGGAGTCTAAATAAAAGAGGAGGAGGAAGGAGCTCGGCCACTAGCTTTATCTGTCTCTGTACACACAGTCAGTCTTGGGAAGCCAGCTGGGAAATGCATTGGACTAGTCCGGTCTCTGCCTAAAACCATGTTCTCATTAAACAGCAGAGCATTCCATAGAAATAAGCTGGATGACTACAATCTCGCAGCCAGATTCTGATTCATGTTTCCAGTGGTTTGGGCATCATGAATCAAGTGACAGGTTCCCTTTCAATGGTCTTGTGTCTAAAAAGGTAAATTTCAAGATTGTAAGTTATTCCCTATCCTTAAGATAATAGATTAAATACTGATGGCCAGGAGTCCAACAGCTGGGTCGCCAGTGATCCAGAGAACCAGCCAGTGATCCAACTTGCTCTTCAATGGGACCTCATTGCCCTCAGCGAAGAGTAAGTAATCCCCAATCCTGTGGATAAAGTATAACTTACTATCTTTGAAATAACCCTATAAATTTTGTTTATTATATAGTTCTGGCATATATATAGGTATTTGTACTTTTCTATCATTTTACAGATCCCTAATGAACTGGACATGATTCGTCAAATCGGTACAATATTCCTTTCCATTCAGACTGATGATGAGTTGATCCATGAAAGCAGAAGAGTTGATATTGAAAAGAAAAGGATGATGGATGCTCAAATTTTGATCCAGACTGACAAATCTTTATATAAACCTGGCCAAACTGGTAAACTTGGGTATTAAAGATTAATAAATGGAAAGACGTCTTATTATTGGTGTAGATGTAGACTGATATAATGCCCAATGTCTCAAACAAGGTCAGACTTCTCCAGTAGTGTATTAGAGTATATTCTGGTAGGTTGAAGTTTAAATACAAAATTGGGTCTTTTATACCTGAACTTTCCAAAGGTCCAGGTATAAAAGGCCTGATAACCTATTAGAGCCTATTAATGTCAAGTCCTGTATGCACAATTATAACAATGTATATGTGTACATGTAACCTGGACATGTGTAGATGCAGGTTGGACCTTCAGTATAATTTCCTCTGTTGGGTCCCATGAAGTCTATTGCTTAGCAGATATGGATTAGTGTGGAGAAATGGGAGGTCGGCGGGCGCCCTGGGTCCGCTAGCCGAAGCCGCATGGACAAGGGATCATCCCACCGAATGCCCGCTCTCCCATTAACGTGGGAGTAACGCTACTCAGACAACACAGGGTGAGGGTAAAACAGTGTAGCAATGCTTTATTGAACCACAAAATAGGCAGATAACACGTAGAACAATCCCAGCAAAGTACCCCAAGATGGTGCATATTACAGAGTCTCACACTTCTGCTTACTCGCCGGGATAATGGCAGCTGCTACGTCAGAGCTTCCAGGGATGGCTACCTCCCTTGTGGCATGCACACATCCCTCCAAATGCCTGCTCTCCCTTTAACTTGGGTGTAACGATACTCAGACAACACAGGGTGAGGGTAAAACTGTGGTAATAATTTATTGAACCACAAAATAGGCAGATAACGCGTAAAACAGTCCCAGCAAAATACCCCAAGATGGTGCACATTACAGGGTCTCACACTTCCGCTTATTCACTGGGATAATGGCAGCTGTTAAGTCAGAGCTTCCAGGGTCAGCTACCCCCCTTGTGGCATGCACACAGAGAGCAAGTAATGACAAGCGTAGGAAGATGACAGTCCATTGAGGTAAAAGTCCAGTTGATCCGAGGATCACAGCCTGGCTTCATCTTCCAGATACGATTACTCCACCTGTAGCACTCATACAGAGAGGAGGTAATGAGAAGCGTAGGAAGATGACAGTCCATTGAGTCCATACAAGGTATAAGGCCAGTTGATCCGAGGATTACAACCTGGTTTCTCCAAACGTATCCATGGTTCAGCGATGGTCAATGGAGCAGATCTGTGTTCTTCCAACCGGGGCCAATAACCCCTAGGCTGTTTCCTGTGGAATAATAGATCCGTGTGCCTCGTGATGGAGCCATGATATTGGCTGCTGTCCTGTCTCTGGGCCTTTGGATATATGGATGTCTTGGCAGAATCTCTGGCTGTCCCTCTCAGTCTCTCTCTTTGAGTCTCTTTATACAGAGGCATGTAACCTATTTTTAGATTTAACAAGTGTCCTTCAGTCCAGCATCACAGATAAGGGGAAGAATGGTGATGAGATCAAGTAGCATTACTTGATTATTTAATCTATTTGCATCGTTTTTCCCTCTCTGCTTTTGAAGTCAACAAACTGACTCCCTAACACAATGCATAATTAGCAAATCAGCAAACATCACTAGTCATCAAAGGTAAAACCACACTATGTTATATCAAATATCAGCTTACAAAAGACCAAGGAGGAAAAAAGGAATAAAGGATTCGATTGATAATGATTCAAAAATGCAAAATTTTATTTATCACATGCACAGACAAATCATAAAAGTAGCAGCAAAATTGCAGACGCAAGAACGACTAACAGGAAGAACTGGAGGGGGAAAGTGCAAATAAAACATGTGCACCAATACTCCTAAACATCGCAGTGAGTCTTGCCCATGGTAAATAGTAACCTAGTCATACAAAATGCATGTATTGTAAACGAGGGCAGATCACCACTGAGATGTGTGATGTAAGCTAAGATGATAAATGCCACCCAAGAGGAGAAAAACATTATTAAGCAGGCATACCAAGATGTAATGAGGGCGGCTTACCAATGGGTGCACATGTGGCCAGATCCAAGAGGTGACCCCCGACGCGCGTTTAGCACACACACACCGGACGCTTTCTCAAGGAGGTAAGGGGGGATGAATAGGACCTTTTGTATCCCTGGTGATGGTGACGAGTGCAGTCACATGGCCTCTGTGGGCCAATCAGACGGCAGAGAATGGCACATGCGCCATGCTACTGCCAGGTCTTTAGACAAGACGGCCAGCGTCAGGTGTCAGAGCTCACGCGCGGGGCTGGAGACCACCGCACCTGCGTCGGAGGCACTGGAGACACCGGTCACCATGGAGAGGACAGCAGGGGGGCACAGAGCGCATGCACGCCGCCGAATGATCAGATCGAATACGTACAGTAAGTACTGCTAGTAACAGTGCCTCATATAAGAATAAAGACATTATAAGGCGATCTAGACAATTGATAATGAAACAGGGAGAAAATATATAAAAACCGAATGACCTAAAAAAAACGTATCATAGAGAAGACAAATAGCCACCATCTGCTAACATGAGCGGGCCGCGCCTATCATCATAACAGCAAGTTATAATAATAATTCAACAGTGGAGCAAAATTTATAAATTTATATAGATAGAAACGAAAAATGATGATTGGTTCTTTCATTGATTGCAGATAGAAAATCCTCATATCCCGAAGAGTAGGGGAAATTCTTCCATGACATAAGTTGGAAAGGTCCATAAGATCCACAGCAGCCCAAGAATATGAAAAAGTGACTAAAGGGTAATAAAAAACATAAACATGTTAAAAAGACATAAAAACCACCAGAGATACTGGAAAAATATGCAATAATGGATGCAGAAGAAATAAGAAACAAAACGTAATTAAATGAAAGAAGCAAAACTCAGGGACTCAATAAGGCCCCTCGGAGTCACTGTGTCCAGAGTGACAATCCATTTGGCCTCTCTTTGGGCCAATGCTTTTTTATAATTGCCTGCTCGAATCACCAAATGAATGCAATCAATACCCCTCACCATAAAAGTTTGAGGGTTACATTTATGAAAGGTTCTGAAATGGCGAGGGATGGTTTTAAGTCAATATTACAGGCTTACACAAGCAAAAGTATAAATAATAGTCTATTCTTCTTGGTTTGCTTGAAATAGTTGTCTGGGTAATTAAGATGCAATGTCGTTTCTTCACAATTAGTCTTATGGGACTTCTATTTCTCCCTTGTGGAAAGAGCTGTCTTGTAAAGGACAACTAACAAATCTTAAACATGGGTGCCCTATATAATTATTGTGTGTTGTCTTTTCACAGTAAAATTTCGCATTGTGTCACTTAACAGTAACTTCCAACCTGAAGAAATAGAGGTAAGTTGTGTATAAATACACAAGCTCTGGATAACTTATGAGGCTCATGCTTTGTTCATTCTTCTAGTTTTCTTCACACATCTAGCAATAGATTTTAACCCCCTAACGACCAGGGGTATTTTTGGTTTTGTAATAAATAAGACAAATATCAGGGGCCCTAAGCGCTATTACACCGGAATCCTGAGCAGCAAATAATAAGACAAAACCACCTAGTTTGTCCAAAGCATACATAAATCAAATAAAATAATTATGTTATTTGCGCTAGAGTGGTATCCGGAAAAAAGGAATATGTCATAAGACCTACACAGCAGTGAGGTTTATATAAATGCACACACAAAAATGCCTGCAGCTATTATAAAAATAATTTAAAAAACAAAATTCTTTGGAGGACCTGCACAGCAGTGAGGTTTATAACAATACATGCAGCGCAATGCCGGCATCGGTTATTAGATAGCAATAGTTATAATTAAAAGTCAGATGACTACTGATGCCAGGTAATACGGAGGTCTAAAATTACCTTAAACTCACATAAGGCGATAGAGAGTTCTTGATTGTGAAGATCCAATGAAGAAACACCGATGTATGCCGCAGCCCAGATAGGGATATGGATTTCCAGTTGTTTCAAACACAAGGTGATGTCTTGGGTATTGGACGCTGTCCCGGCCGGTGACAGACGTCCCGTTTACCGCGTGCCAGCCGCTAATATGTAGCGGTAAAGGCACCGCGTGTAAGCTGTAGCTGACAAGGTGAAGCAGAAAGCTTGCAGGACCTTACGTGATGTCACGGTCACGTGAAATGTCACGTGACTGGCTAAGGAACGCTGAAAGGACCAAACTATTATCTTAAGCGTTTTGGAATTCGCAGATTCCTTCATCAAATGAAGGAATCCGCGAATTCCGAAACACGTAAGATAATAGTTCACCTTGCCGGCTACAGCTTACACGTATTTTTGGTTTTGCATTTTCATTTTTTGCTCCCCTTCTTCCCAGAGCCAATTTTTTTTATTTTTTTGGTCAAAATGGCCATGTGAGGGCTTATTTTTTGTGGGATGAGTTTTACTTTTGAACCACACCATTGGTTTTACCATGTTATCTAAAAGAAAATGGGAAAAAAATTCCAAGTGCGGTGAAATTGCGAAAAAAAAACTGCAATCCCACACTTGTATTTTTGTTTGTCTTTTTTAAAAGGTTCACTAAATGCTAAAACTGACTGCCATTATGACTTTCCAGGTCGTTATGAGTTCATAGACACCAAACATGTCTAGGTTCTTTTTTATCTAAGTGGTGAAAAAAAATTCCAAAGTTTGTTAAAAGAAAAAAGTTGCATTTTTCCGAGATCCGTAGTATCTCCATTTTTCAGGATCTGGGGTGAGAGCTTATTTTTGTGCACCGATCTGATGTTTTTATTGATACCATTTTGGTGCAGATACGATCTTTTGATCACTTGTTATTGCATTTTATTGAAATGTTGCCGCGACCAAAAAACGTAATTCTGGCATTTTCTTTTTTCTCGTTACGCCGTTCACCGATTGGATTAATTATTCTTTTATATTGACAGATAGTGCAATTATGAACACGATGATACCAAATATGTGTATATTTGATTTTTTTATATTGTTTTCCTTTTTTAATGGGGCAAAAGGGGGTTAATTTGAACTTTTATTTTTTTTATTTTTTTATATTTTTAAAAACATTTTTCTTTACTTGCTTCATTAGTCTCCATGGGAAACTAGAAGCTGCACTTGTCCGATCACCTCCACTACATAGAGCAGGGCTGGAGACCTGCTTTATGTAGCAGATATGCTCACTTGCTATGAGCGACGACCACCAGGTGGCACTCATAGCAATCCAGCAATGACAACCACAGGGGTCCTGCTGACCCCTGGTGCCAATGGTAGAAGGTAATGACGCGCTTCCTGCGCGTGCATGTTAAATGCCGCTGTCAGGGTTTGAGTTGGAATGGAAAAAGGATAAACATGCTATAGATAAAATCTAAAAAAAAATAAAAAATTAAAACTGTAATCAGCCAGAGTGGTTGTTGCAGCAATATGGGGTTTCGTTCAAGGACTTCACACCTCACAAGTAACTTTTAGGCTACGTGCACACTTTGCGGATTTTTAGCGTTTTTGCCATGTTTTTTGCTGCGTAAACGCTAAAAATCCGCAACCCAATGAATTCAGTAGCATTCCGCACATGCTGTGCTAATGCTGCGTATTTCTCCACGGCAAAATCGCATCGCGGAAAAAAACGCAGCATGCTCATTCTTTTTGCGGAATCATGGCAATTCCGCATACATAGGAATGCATTGTTCCATTTACTTTCCGCATGTGGCTATGCCCACCATGCTCAAAGTAAACGGAAAATGTGCGGATGGTACCCACGGTCTGGAGGAGAGGAGACTCTCCTCCAGGCCCTGGGTACCATATCCCTGTTAAAAAAGAATTAAAATAAAAATTCTTGATAATGTGGCACCACAGAGGTACTGCACCTCATCCACACTTAGGTAAGGAGGGAACACCACACAGGACTCCTATCACTTGCACCCAATACACACCAGACTGGCCAGGAAAGGGTGTTTGGAGACAGGTGAGAATGGTAGGTAGAGTGGGAGGAGCTTAGAAGTGGAGTGATAGCTAGGCATCCAATCAGAGTGAGAAAGGTGACAGTTGGTGGGAGGAACTAGTTCTGAGGTAAAGAGATCCTTCCAGAAACTAGTCAGTCGGTGACAGGACCAGCAAGAGAGCAGGATTGCTGTAGAGGACTGTGGGTGGAAAAGAGAGAAACATCTTAACCACGCTCCTGGACTGGGAAGAAGGGGTCCTAGGGGCACAGGTAGTGCGACTGGCCACCTGTGGTGCCCGCATCCTAGAAGGGAAGGACCAGGCCAGAGCGAGGGAGCCGGCCCCTGAAGCTAGTGGAGGACTACAGGACTCAGCTGGGAAGCCGGAGGCTGAGGTAACTTTAAGTGCCTCAGCCACAGCCACAAGCACCCTCCAAAAGGCAGCGGTATGAGTAACGGACCTCGGGGCCTGACCCACGTCACCTGAGGAGATCCGTGGCTACCAGCTGGGGGCACTACTTGTGAGGCGCAAGGCAGGCAAAGTAAGGAGAATTCAGTGCAGAGACACGACCTTGATAGAAGACACAAGGAGAAGTCCTGAAAGGTGTACCCAATCTGCCAGGAAGTTTGCTGGACCCCTCCCTTGGAGGAAGCAGCACTAAGTGGTCCAATGTGTACACGAAACTTGTGAGTAAAAACACAGAAACTGCACCTGTGTTCTTGGAGTTATTTTACAACTGCCTGCCTCACACAGCAAACACCATCACCGTCACCGGCTCAATTGCCCTGGGACACAGCTCTACCTGTGGAGAGCTTTAACATCCCCGCTGCCCAAACACCGTCCCAGAGGATCTGCAGAGCAGCGTCGGCTTAACACCTGCATTGCCGAATACCACAGGTGGCGTCATGATTTCCCTTTTCCTATTAATTATCCTACCATTTTCCCCTTCATCTGAACTTCCATCATCTACATTGGATACCCAGGGCCACGGACCGGGTCACCATCACCACTGTGACACACTTCCCATTTAAAGAGCCTGAAAGGCCCGGTACCCCCCCAGCCCTGTGGGCGTTCCATTTTTCCTGTCGGCGTTCGAATATTCTCACCTCCCTGCGACCCCTGCAGCCTTCCCGCCTGTCAGCCACGCTCCGGCATCTTCCGGTCCCAGTGATGCCTTGCGACAATGACGTGTGGTGACGTAGCAGTGTCGCAAGGCATCGCTGGGGACGGGACTTGTCGGGAGCATCGCTGAGGCCTGGGAACGCTGCGTGGGATGCCGGAAGGTGAGAATATCACAATTTTTTTTTATTATTATTTTTAACATTTATCTTTTACAGCCTCAATAGTAAAAAGTTGGTCACACTTGTCAAACACTATGTTTGACGAGTTTGACCAACCTGTCAATCAGTTCTCCAAGTGATGCTACAGATCGCTTGGAAAACGCTAGCATTCTGCAAGCTAAATACGCTTGCAAAACGTTAATTTTTCGCAGGAATTACGCATGCGGATTTCTCACGTATTTCCTGCGGCAGGGAGTTGCGGAATTGCCGCAGAAAATACCGCAAAAAATCCACACGTGTGCACATAGCCTTGCTAGTCACTGAAGCATAATAACATTGAAGGACACAACTGAGCAAGTATACTCGTTACTCGAGATTTCCCGAGCATGCTTGGGTGATCTCCGAGTATTTGGATGTGCTCAGAGATTTAGTTTCTGCTGCCGTACCTGCATGATTTGCGGCTGCTAGACAGCCTGAATACATGTGTGGATTTCCTAACAAACAGGCAATCCCCACATGTATTCAGGCTGTCCAGCAGCCACAAATCATGCAGCTACGGCGACAGAAACGAAATCTCTGAGCACATCCAAATACTCGGTGATCACCCGAGCATGCTCAGGAAATCTCGAGTAATGAGTATACACGCTCATCACTACACAACATATATATTCATTTTGTATGACCTGGTGGCCATGAAGGGTTGAGGTATCAAACTTCAACTCATATATCAATTTTTCGCACCTGAAATGCATGGATTCTGAATGTTAGTGAAACAGTTCCACTTTGAGCAGAGAAGCAATTTTGGTTCTGTTAGGTACAGTAATAATTTAAAAAAATACCTCCTCAGGTATTGTGGATTTGAGTTTGCAGAACCTTCATGGTCACTCCATCTGTGAAGTCAATAATCTCAGACCCTTTGAATTTTCGCACACACAGCCATAGATGAGAGGTCTGTGTCTCGGTAAAAGATCTAAATATATCATTAGCCACTCAGAGTCATTTGAACAATTCAGTATTCCCACACTCCAAAAGACCCATCAATGTCTACTTAAACACCAACCATGGAATCTGAGGCCAAAACACCCCAGTGCCATAGCGGGATCTACATGGCCAAAACATGGGAAAGGAGAACATTTTCTGATCCCTGGGCGGCCAACCACTGGGAACCCCACCAATCTTGAGAACTGGGGCTATGAAAACTCAATCATAGATGGAATGATGGTCGATCATGCACACTGACATCTAATCAGTCTTAATGGGACAGCCAGAGAAAGCCAAGAGCTGCGCTTAGGTGGTATTTGTCACTCCCATAAGAATAAATGGAACGAAGCGGTGCAGCTCTGGTCTATACATCATTTCGATCCATCTGGCAACAGCTGATTGGTGTGGGTGCTGGATGTCGAACACCCACCGATCTGATATTGATAACTTATGTTAAGGATACCTAATGAATCTCATAGTAGTGGATAACATCTTCATTGTATCTATTTCAAAATATTGTGTATTATGCTGCATAATATCAAAATGATCACTTGTGTATTTTTAACACTAATCACTGTTTCTTTTTCAGCTTCCACTTGTCGAACTACAGGTAATAAAAATCATGAGGATTTGCTGTTATAACAGATTGAAATATATTAGCATTTACAATTAGGTACCTGAAAAGGGGTATAGCTACATTTTCTTGACTGCAGTAAGGTTCTGTTCACAACACCAGTATGGCTTCTGTTCTTAATCGGGCTTGTGTTTTTATCTGTATTGTATATTATAGTAGTATAGTTCACTTGAAGGGAAATTGTCAGTGGTATCAACCCTTTTAAGGCTACTTTCACATATCAGTTTTTTTCTAACAGGCAGGATCTGGCTATTTGTTAAAAAAATGCATCCGGCGTAAATTTTGGAGAACTGAAGAAACGGATCCGTTTTTCTGCCGGATCCGTCTAGCAGGTTTATATCTGTTTCCTGGGGGCTGGCCAATTGGATCTGAGCATGTGCAGACTTAAAAAAACGGATCCAGTGGCCAGATCCGTCTTTTTCCAGATCCAGCGCATTACGGCGCCCATAGGCTTCCATTATAGCAAAAAAACGGAAGTGCTGGATCCAGCACAGTCCGGTTTTTCGCCGCAGACAAAAAACGTTACTAGAGACTTTTTTTCCAGAAGCCGGAATGAAACATTTAGCCGGATCCAGCGAAAACTGGAAGAAACGGAAGGCCATGCGGCACGATCCGGTGCTAATACAATTCAATGAGAGAAAACTGGATCCGGTAGCAGATTTCGCCGGATCCATTTTTTTAACAAATAGCCGGATCCTGCCTGTCAGAAAAAAACTGATGTGTAAAAGTAGCCTAAGACATCTACATGGGTATGAATGTCACAGAAAGTTGAAGTGACAGCTTGATATCTGTGATCTAATGTCTTATTAAAGAGAAATCCACATTTTTCTTATATGTAAATAAGCTGATAAGATCTATGGACCAGACATAGATCTCCATAAGAATTTGCCTCTATGACTGTTTTTAACGAAATGGGGCATTACCTGTGTGAGACATGCAATGACTGACACTTTGCTCTCATATTCACACACAACTCTGCAGTAAGACCAGAACTAACACAGTACAGCAGAACTAACACAGTACAGCAGAAGTAAACTTCGTCTCATTGCAAACACATTGGCAGTTGAAGTTGTCCTCTTATAGTGCTTCAGCTTCCATCTCATAGGCAGTCAGTGTGGGGGAGGGCAGTACAGCAGACCTTTCAGCACTGTGAGAGAACAACTGCAAGTTAGCTTGTTGTGCCTGTAATGAGACATGGTTCAACTCCGCTCTACTGTGTTGGTTTTAATCAAGCATAGCTTTGCAGCAGAGCAGACAGCAGTATGAAAGGACAACTGCTGCTGCAAATGTCTCTAATGAGACAAAGTTCACCTCTGTTGTACTGTGGTAGCTCTGATCTAACTGCAGAGCTATGTGTGATTATGGCAAAGTGTCAGGCATTACATGTCTCATACTGTTAATGCTAATTTTATTTAAAAAAAAACAAACTCTGGAGGGAGATTATCAGGTAGATTTGTGTCTGGCCCATAGAGCTTAACAGCTTGTTATAAATAAGAAAAACGAAGACTTCTCTGATCTAAGACATCCCTTCACAGACATCAAAGTATCATTTTATTTAACTTGCTACAGCCCATATAAATGGCTTAGGAGGGATGATCCTACTGACAGATTCCCTTTAAGAACGATCAGTCCACTACAGTATTAGCCAATCTACCAAGTGGTCATTTACAAACAACTCTACATTGGGTTCAGCAGCAAGATGTTTTTTGAGAATGTAAAAAAAAATACAAAAACGTTTCTCTTTTTCCCATAGGACCCAGGAAAAAACAGGATTGGCCAGATGCTGAATGTCAGTCTTACTCAAGGAATAGCTGATCTATCTTTTTCTCTTTCCACTGAGCCCTTACTTGGAACATATTCCATCCAGGTAAAAGACAAAGTCCATACTTTTCAAGTGGAAGAATATGGTGAGGAACTTCATAAAGCCTGAGCAGATTTTTTTTTACTTTCCAGAATTGTGCTGGTGTAAAATATTTATCACTTGCCTTTTTTTGTATTTTCTGACTTTACTTAATAGTATTACCAAAATTTGAAGTTATTCTCGAGCTCCCGAATAGTATACTGAAAAGCATGGAAACGTTTACAGTAAAGACGTGTGGCAGGTAAGGGAAGTAAAATATGCATGATCAAAATCGTTTCCAAATCAAAAGAGAAAATGCTTTGGCTAATATTGTTATTGTCGGCTGTAGATGTTTCTGTACAGTTGGGTTTTCAGGATGCATCTGATGGCTTCAATTGTGGAAGACAATCTGACACATTGAGATAGTGAGTTCCAGAGTTAGGCCGGAGTCACACTGGCGAGGAATACGGGAGAGTGAGAGGCGCTAAAAGCACGCATTAGACACGGACAAATGATTCTCTATGGGGTCACTCACACCAGCCGTATTTTTCTCCTCCGTATCCTACGCTCCGTGCCACTCGCAGCATGCTGCGATTGTCAGCGTACTACGCCCGTAGTACGCCAATGCAAGTCTATGGGTGCGCAAAAAATACGCATTACACACGGAACACACGTGTGACCTGCGAGCAATACGCAGGTCTTTTGGCTGGTGAACAGGAAATGGGCCAATCCATCATCAGGAAGCCTAGACATGCAAATGAGGTCAAAAAGCGCTCCAGACATCCAGGAAGTACGCCTCCACGGAGTACAGCAGCAGCATGGCATCCACATATATTAATGTAGAGATGCTAATTGTGCTGGTGCAGGAGCTTCCAGAAATATGGGACCCACGCGACGCAAACTATGCGAACCGCACAAGAAAGGAGGCATCATGGAGGCACATCTGTCGCCAGATGTACCATGACTTTGGTGACAGACCACGTGATGAGCAGCATAAAATTCGTAAGTGCAACCATAAAAATATAATTAACGTTAGCGCGCACTATAAAAGGAATCTACAATCAGCCCCCCCCCCTTCCTGTGCAGTACTTTTATTAGCCTCATGAGGCCGTTACATTAGGATGTGACACGTGGCTTCACACAGCCATAATTAGGGGTTAGGCCACAAGCTCCTCATCCTCCTAGCCACTAAAATTAGTTTCAGGGGAGCTAATGAGACCCTGGGTATCGGCACAATTACATATGCCACCATGGGTAGAACGCACACCCTATAAGGCCCCATGCCTAGACTACTGTTTAAAAATGTGACCTCTCAAATATCTGATTTTGACAATCTTTCCTGTCACATTGCAGTGGAAGATGTGATGAAACGGTGGAGAAGCATCCGGGACCAGTACCGCCGGGAACGCCAGCAGCAGTCCAGGAGTGGGGATGCTGGCCATGTCAAGCGCAAATATATATACTATGACCGGCTGAACTTCCTCGCCCCAATTCTGGCTCTGAGACCGTAAGTACATACCTCACACCACATGACACAAAAACATTACACAAATACTTTACAGGGACAAAAATATTGATGTATTTTTGCCTCTGTTCTATTTCATAACAGAACTCAATCCAACCTTACGGATCGAGGAACGGCCTCAGAGGCAGAGCCCATTATAGATCCTGTAGGGGATGAGGTGGCTGGCCCATCTTCTCCCCCTACAAGAAGGATGGCTGAAGAGGAGGCTTCACCAGAACACACAATGGCTGCCCTACACAACACACCACCAGGACGGTCTGCAGCTGCAACCTCACCCATCCTGGAAGAGATGGGCAATTTGAGCAGCAGCCCAACTGCCCAGATCAGGCCCTCCCCACAGGCTGCTCTAGCATCAAGGCGAAAAAGAAGAAGGCGCCAGGTCACCATTCAAGAGAGCAGGACCAATGTGGACACTGGGGTGCTGAATTACTTGTCCAGAGTCACTACAGATGATGGTGAGGAGGCCTATGCACGTAGCCTCACCCTTTATCTCCGTGCCCTTACCCGTGAGGTCAGGCTCCGTATTAGGGGGTGTATTCAGATCCTGCTTGATGCAAGCACCCCCCCCAATACCCCATATGAGGTGTTTGAATTTCTGGAGAGGTGGCAGCTCTCACCAAGAAATTTAATGCGCATGAGACCATCCACACAGATTCTTGCTCAAGCAGGGTCTGAGCAGCCCCTAATACGTGGGCCAACACCTCAACCCCTTCCTCCCCCTACCCATCCTTCTATTCCGCAGCCCCAAATGTCTTCATCAAGCCAACCCCACCAATATGGCCACTTGTACCCACCCAGTGTTGGAGGCTGGTCCCAACCTGGTTGGGGACGATCTGGCTATCTTGGTGGGTATGAGCCACGGGCCTACCAGAGCCAACAAGAAGCCCCTCACCATCATCATTATTACTCTGGCCAGTATCACCAACAGGCCCAGGAGGCTGGACAACAACAGCATCATGGGCAACAGTATGGCCCCACACAGGGCGATCTTGGCCACAATGTCCAGCATGTTCCTCCCCGTTCCCCTTCCCCTACATATGAGGATTTATGAATCAAAAGTTTGGAGATGTCCAGTAACAGATAACTGGTGCTTCTAATCTAGACAAAAAAACAGGTGTTCTCCTTCACCAACATTTAGAACATAATTTAACACTCACATTTTTAAACAATGTTTTCCAAACATATGAAACAATCCATCATGACAGGCAACGCTACCTCACGCCTTTCACACAAATATTACATGTGTGTATAAAAGAGAAGATTTAAATGCGCTATACTGTTACCTGAAAGGATGAAAATACACTAATCACTTGCTAATGCATAGGAAAGGCGTGCTTGCCTTTAGTTAAGTAGTCAACTTTGTTATTAGCATTGTCTAGTAAAGCAATTTGAGGCGACCAGCATTCTCAATATCACGCTCTCTCTATGTGTTAACAAGTGAGTTTTGTATTTTCATCCTTTCCAGTATAGCATGCTTAAATATTGTCTGTTCTACAGACAGGTAATATCTGTGTGAAAGATGTGAGGTAGCCTTGCCTGTCATGGTGGAAGCTTTCTCTGATTGGAAAACATTATGAGGAAATGTGAGTGTTATCTTATTGACTTTATTTTGGTGATGGAGCTCACCCTTTGTTGCCTTTAAGGAAGCATTTAAGGAAACCAGGATGGGTGAACACAGAACTTAAGCACATGCTAAAAAGGAAGAAAAAAATGTTTATAAAATGGAAAGAGGGAGGCATATCTAAAGAAGAATATAATGCTGTCTGCAGAATCTGCAGGGCACAAATCAGATTAGCTAAAGCTGAAAATGAATTGAGGCTTGCAAGAGATGTCAAAAGCAATAATAAAGGATTTTGGGGATATGTCAAAAGTAAAAGAAAAGTCAAAGATGCTATAGGATTTTTACAGGATGAAAATGATGAAATGGTAAGACAGGATGTTGAGAAGGCTGAACTTTTAAATTCCTATTTTGCATCTGTTTTCTCTCAGAAAGGAAATGTAACACCAACTGTTATTCACTGTCCTATTAAGGGAATAGAAGAATCCAGGATATCTATAAACAGAAAGATAGTGAGGAAACACTTAGCTAACCTAAATGAATTCAAGTCTCCAGGTCCAGATGAATTACACCCCAGAGTACTGAAGGAGATAGCAGAAGAAATTTCTGAACCACTCTCCATAATCTTTGAAAATTCTTGGAGAACAGGAGAAGTGCCAGAAGACTGGAGAAGAGCAAATGTTGTTCCTATCTTCAAAAAGGGGAAGAAGGTGGACCCAGGCAACTATAGGCCGGTGAGTCTGACTTCTATACCAGGAAAGATCTTTGAACAAATTATTAAACAACATGTAAGTCAATACCTGGATAAGAATGAAGTGATCAAACAGAGTCAGCATGGGTTTGTAACTAATAAGTCATGTCAGACTAACTTAATTTCCTTCTATGACGGTATCACTGATTGGGTGGATCAAGGAAATGCTGTAGATATAGTATATCTTGACTTCAGCAAAGCATTTGACAAAGTCTCTCATACAATCCTTATTGAAAAAATGACTAAGTATGGAATGGACAAGGCAACTGTTAGGTGGATTCATAGCTGGCTTAGTGATCGGACCCAAAGAGTGGTCGTAAATGGCTGCACATCCAGTTGGAAGAATGTCTCAAGTGGGGTACCACAGGGCTCTGTCCTGGGCCCTGTATTGTTCAACATCTTTATCAACGATTTAGATGAAGGAATTGAGGGTAAACTGATTAAATTTGCTGATGACACAAAGCTAGGAGGGATAGCTAATACTAGAGAAGAGAGAGAGAGGATTCAAAAAGATTTAAATAAACTGGAGAAGTGGGCAGTAACTAACAGAATGGTTTTTAACAGGGAGAAATGCAAAGTACTACATCTGGGCAATAAAAATGAAAAAAGCATATATAGAATGGGAGGAATAGGGCTAAGTGACAGCACATGTGAAAAAGACTTGGGTATACTAATAGATCACAGACTGAATATGAGTCAACAGTGTGATGCAGCAGCAAAAAAGGCAAATGCAGTTCTAGGATGTATTAACAGAAGCATACAGTCTAGATCACGTGAAGTCATTATTTCCCTCTACTCCTCTTTGGTCAGACCTCATCTGGAATATTGTGTCCAGTTTTGGGCACCACATTTTAAAAAAGACATCAACAAACTGGAGCAAGTTCAGAAAAGAGCGACCAGAATGGTGACCGGTCTGCAAACCCTGTCTTATGAGGAAAGGTTGCAGGATTTGGGAATGTTTAGTTTGCAAAAGAGAAGACTGAGAGGAGACTTAATTGCTGTCTACAAATATCTAAAGGGCTGTCACATTGTAGAAGGATCAACTTTATTCTCATTTGCACAAGGAAAGACTAGAAGCAATGGGATGAAACTGAATGGGAGGAGACACAGATTAGATATTAGAAAAAACTTTTTGACAGTTAGACTGATCAATGAGTGGAACAGGCTGCCACGAGAAGTGGTGAGTTCTCCTTCAATGGAAGTCTTCAAACAGAGGCTGAACAGACATCTGACTGGGATGATTTAGCGAATCCTGCTTTGAGCAGGGGGTTGGACCAGATGGCCCAGGAGGTCCCTTCCAACTCTACGATTCTATGATTCTATGATTCTAATCAAGGTTAATGTAGGCATGCAGCAATGTTGTTATTGCATAATGGTTGTTGCAGTTTTTTTCTGTAATGTTAATGTTACACCAAGTTAAAGAAGGCCCAAAGGGTCATTTTGGCCATTGCCAAATTTGTGTTATGGCAAAATTATGTTTGCCTTTAAGCAAAACCCAAAAAAAAAAGGCAAAACTAAAAATTTTTCTACTATAGTTAACGTCTCTGTGTGATTTCTCACTATCCCTCACAACTTACTAACAGACACCAACCAATGCAAAGAAACACTCATAGAATCATAACAAGGCTTGAGTAATATATATTTAGACACACTTTGAAAAAAAAAAATCATAACATAGACACAGCATTCTCTTGCCAAGAAGTTGCCCCCTCAGGTGAGATAAAGTAATTCGTGAATATATCACGCACTTTGAGGCCAGAGAGCGGTCTATGTTGAGGGATGATAGGTGGTCTCACCCTGCGCACATTGTCCGGCCTACGCACAACACCATCAGAGGAGGAACAATCATGTATCCTGGTGAAGTTATGCAGAACAACACAGGCTTTCACAACTTCATTCACATTTTGCTCACTCAACTGAATGGCAGACTGGAGTACCCGCCATTTTGCACAAAGAATCCCAAAGGAACACTCCACCAGTCGCCTAGCACGTGATAGGCGCAAGTTAAAAATTCTGCGCCTGTGGTCAAGGTTGCGCCGGGGATATGGCCTCATGACATTACGTGATAACTGAAAGGCCTCATCTGCCACAAGGACATAAGGGACTGATTGTTCGGGGGAGCCTGGTAGCTGGCGTGGTGGTGGGAGATCCAACTGGTTGGTGCGTAGCCGCCGACCCATTATGGAAGTATTGAAGACTCTAGAGTCTCCCGTCCTTCCATAGGCCCCAATGTCAACAATTATAAACTTGTATTGAGGGTCTACCAGAGCCAACAATACAACAGAAAAGTATTGCTTATAATTGAAGAATTGGGAGCCTGAGTTCGGCGCTTACGCACCCTGATATGTTTGCCATCCAGGGCCCCAATACAATTTGGAAACTGGCAGTCCTCCTCAAAGTCCCTTGAAATCCTTAACCAGTCTTCCATCCTGGGCTCGGGTAGGACCACCTGATGGAGTTTTGTCCAGATTTCTGCACATGTAGACCTCACTATGCCTGAAATGGTTGACTTTCCAATGAGAAACTCATGGTGGAGGGCGGCATAAGACAGGCCAGCGGACAGGAAGCTGTAGAACAACAGAAATAATACAGGTTAGAATGGGTAAAGTAAAAAAAAATCAGTTACATGCCGACCAAACTTGGTAGGGAATGATAGAGAAGAACACACACATATTTGGTGGCACAATGACTAAGTGATATGCAATACATATTAGATGTAACATTCTGCTGTGTCAGGTGAAACATATTTTGAGGAAGATGAGGGTATTAAACTTTGTCCAAGAAGGCCAAAAAACATAAATTAACACACACATTATGAACATAGAGAATGTGGTCGTGGAGTACATACCGTATTGTGAGTAGAAGTCGCTCCTCTGCAGATATGGCTTGGCGCATCCTAGTGTCCTGAAAGGTGATCCCAGGGCGCACTGTCTCCAAGAGGCGATAAAATGTGGAAATGCTCATTCGACAGTACTGGTAAAATTTTTCCGGATGCTCCCGCAGAGACGAATAGAGGCAGTGAAAATGACCTCTTGTGAGTCGTTGCCTCAAAAGTGGATGTACCCACATGCGTCTCCTCCTCCGCGGATCCACTATCACAGGATATGGTTGGCCAAAGCGCCCTGACAAAAGCCAGGTAAAGAGAACCTGCTCGGTTGTATTGAATGTCAGACCCTCGGCCATGCTGCACAAAGAACACCAACACACCTCGTGAAAGCAAGGTGAGAAATGTACAGAATGTAGGCAGCCACCTGTTTCTGAGTGTCTAAATAGGGTGCAGGCTAATGATTTAAATTGTTTGCAGGCCTCAAAACCGTTAAATGTCCATTTTGCAAGGCTGCGAGAAAATCTTGCCATACGGATTGCATACGGATGCCACACGGATTACATACGGATGCACACATGCGCAAAATACGCGACCACACCTTGCTTACGGATGACCTACGGAGCACTGTTTAGGGGTCATTGATCCGTATTACGCATGTAAAATACGGAGCGTATTTTGCGCAGGTTAGTGTGACTCCAGCCTAAGGGGGATACTCATGAGAAGTCTTGGGGAGGAACACATAATGATGGAGGAAAGAAGATCTTATGAAAAGAGAACAAAGAGAAAGATTTTATTTTATAAATCTTAATATTGAACATGATTATTTAACTTTTTTTGTCGAAATTTTTTGTGCTGCTTGTGGTCACGTACAACCCTTACATGAACATTTTAAGGAAAATTGGTGCTGACCTCCAACCCATATTTCACAGAGACCACAGACTGAAAGCAATATTCCCAGAACTGCCACTGCTCTCCTACAAACAGCCTCCCAACCTAAGGAATATCCTTGTCAGAAGTGCCCTCGCATCACCATCAGAGACAGGCACAGTCCCTTGTAACAGTAAGAAATGCAAGACCTGCACCCACATATCACCAACAGATAAAGTCCCCATACCCAACACAAATCAGGACTATAAGATCATGGACTATTTTTCATGTACATCTTCCAATGTTGTGTACATGATACAATGCACAAGATGTAATACAGGGACATACATAGGAGAAACTAAACAAAAACTTCAAACAAGGATGAATCTGCATAGACATACAATAAAAAATGAGCTGGACACACCTGTAGGGATACACTTCTCTAGACCTGGACACAGCTTGACAGATATAAAAGTCCTAATATTGAAAGGTCATTTTAATAGTGACAGAGAAAGGAAAATTTGGGAGTATAAATTTATAAATATGTTTCAATCTCTAACAATAGGACTGAATTTGACACCTGGATTCATGACTCACTACATGGACACAGTTCTCACCTCCACAAGAAGGTCTTCAGATCTCTAATAGAACACTGCCACCTCATTTACATGTGTAGCAAAAACCTTAATTTCCATGGCCTGTATCACCTCATGTCCTGTTGTAATTTCTATTTAAATGTTGACGTCTCTTCTCAGTAGTTCACTTGTAATCAAGCCTGATGAAGGAGCCTTTTGAGCCCTGAAAGCTTGCAAATATAATTTGTCTGGTTAGCCAATAAAGGTATCACTGCTTGAATACTTTTCTCATTTTTTGGGGGGACATAAGTATTTACATCTATTTGTCGAAATTAGAGATTTGAACTTCACCAGTCCAGACAATTGTAGCAATAGCAGGGCTGTTTAATCCAGACCCACTTCAGCCACCATATATTTGGTACACTGCGCAGTACCCACAAAATACAATATACAGTACTGTTATTATTGAACCTACACAATAAACATCCATTTGTTTATTTTACAACTATAAAGTCATTTGGTAAAAAAACGTTATAAAGTATTTTTTCTATCTATTTTCTTGTTATTTGTTGTTTCATCTCCCAGGTACACATACGGTAAACCAGTCCAAGGCACTTATCAGGGAAGCTTGTGTCAGAAATTTGTCAATCCTCCCTACTTCCTTCCATTTTCACCTGTCAGGTCCCGTGGCAACTGTATTAACTTTGAAGGAAAGGTGAGAGCTATGCTATTCAGTAAACTAAATTTAACCCTTTTTTTATATAAATAGTTTAGAAGTAAATCCAAATCCTTTTTTAATACCTTATAAAAATTGTGATTTTGTTTGTTTGAAAGACATTGAATATCATTGATAGGCAAGCAGTAGAAGTCTGCGTTTCCGTTCGCAATAAATACTTTTCCATAGTAATGCGTACAAAGCCAACTTTGAGTAATCTGATCCTGTAGCTATACATCTCTCCCTCTGTTCCCTATTTCCTGCTATTCTTACAAATGTTTGTTAGAAAGAATAAGGGGACAAATTAAAGGATGTATGACTTACAGAAGCAGATCACTTGGGGTTTGTTTGTTGCCTGTACCCATAGCGATGCATGGAATGTCATACAGTAAGAGCTGTAAACACAAAATGGTAGAATTTTCAATGAAAGCTATTTGTTTTACTTTTCGTTAAAGATACATGGAAACACTAAAAAAATGGTTGATATTTCATGAAGCTGGCTACCAGGGACAATAATATAAGAGGTGTAGGATTCACCCCGGACCCTGGAACCTAGGAAGGAGCCAAATGATCCCTTTTGCCAATATGAAAAGACTAGTGATGAATGAGTATACTCGTTACTCGAGATTTCCTGAGCATGCTTGGGTGTCCTCAGAGTATTTGAATGTGCTCAGACATTTAGTTTCATGATTTGCAGCTGCTAGACAGCCTGAATACATGTGGGGATTCCCTAACAAACAGGCAATCCCCACATGTATTCAGGCTGTCTAGCAGTCGCAAATCATGCAGCTACAGCGATAGAAACTAAATCTCCGAGCACATCCAAATACTACTCGCTCATCCCTAGAAAAGACTATTACTTTTAATGACCTGGCATAGTTGGAGACTCTGTTGGTGATTTTGCATCCCAGCTCATCAGCTTCAAGTTACACAACTGTTTACTACACTGTATATTCCCAATGGTATATTTCTTTACTCAGTATACAAATCCAGCTCACCAGACATAGCATTCCAACATCGGAGCACGAGACCGCTGTGTCAAAGCGCACAATCCAAGGCAATGAGAAAAAACTTTGTCCAGCTCCACGATGTAGTGAAAAATATTCTTTATTCACTCAATAGAAATGAGGTTTAAGAGCCAGCATGAGTTACAAGGCATGCGATCGATCTACGCGTTTCGAGTGGCTAAGCACTCTTAATCATGATTAAGAATATTTTTCACTACATCGTGGAGCTGGACAAAGTTTTTTCTCATTGCCTTATATTTCTTTACTGCCCATTATCAATATAGCCTGGTGCCAACATCCTGCGGTGCCAAGCTAAATAATGCTATTTTATCCATGGCTTAAATGGTGCAGAACAGAACAGTATCTGCAGTTCTCAGCATCTAGACAGCTTTTTGGATCATTTCCTCTAGAGACTTTTAAATGGTAATTTTTCTATATGGTCTTCTTATATGCTAAATCACAAAAATCTTTTTTTTTTCTCCTTTTTTTTCCAGTTGGATCATCTTGGTTGCTCCTCTAACACTATGAGATCTTCCAGTTATCAATTATCGAGTGACGTGTATAGAACCGCGCCAATAACACTTGAAGGAACAGTCACTATCAGAGAGGAAGGGACAGGTAAGGACTCAATTATAACCAAACCACCTTTCAATTTCTAAGCTATTACACCTCCTGGCACCTTGACAGAATGGGTGCTACTACCAGGTATAGCAACTTCTAGGGAACCTGACAGCTAAGAAATAAGCAATTTGCCATTGATTTCCTAAATTCCTATGCCTTTCTTAACTTTTTGTATGGCCAGTAGTATCGCAGGAAAGTGCCCACTACTGAGCATCACACATGATATGTTAATATCAAAAGCCAAATCTCTTTACACCAAAGACAAATAATATGTTTATCAGTCCAAAATATGACAGCCTTTGGACTTTTTAAAGTGGAAAAATTCTCTATACTGTTAGTTTTTCTTTTCTGTCTTTTTATTTAAGAAATAAAGTATTTTAGGAACTTGAATGATGATGATCCCCATACTAGCAACTGTTTAACTAAATGCAGTTGTTTCTCTTTTTGTACAAAGATGTAGTCCATTATTATACAACTGAAACTAGTATGTATCAAAATGTTCTAAAAGAAGAGTAAACTTCTAAATAATTGAAATTGAATAATAAAATAAATAATACAGATAATTGAAATAAAAAAATAAAGACAAATAAATGACTAAAGAGGTTATCCAGTACTATTTTTTTTTAAAGTCTAAGAACTTACATGCAGGCAGTGCCTAAATTCCTGCCTGTCCTGCCTGGTGCAGATCTCACGGTTCGCTCCTATGGCTTACATTGACGTCACATTGACAGGGCAGCTTATTCTCTTTCACTCTACTTTTACCGATGGGGAAGCACTGTCAATGTCATGCTGATTGACAGCTTAGTGTCTCGCCCCCAGGAGTATGGTCGCCACAGCGGCATTGCCTTCCTCCAGGGAGGGTGATGTCAGGCTTGGAAGAAATGAAGGGTCTCTCTAGCAGTTAACCATAACATGCAACACAGTTCTCACTCCGACCCAGCAGAGGGAGCTCTGAACCAGAATTGGGGGAGGAGTGCTCTCTGAGGGCCAGGAAGGGAAATTAGTCAGTTCTGTGAAGAGGGCGAAGTGTGTGGACGTGGAGAGAGGAGCTGAGGGATTGAGCAGAGAGTTGAGGCTCATTCCCAGCTGGAGCGCATGATCTGGAGCCTGGTCTCCAAGGTTGTATGGATACTGACGGTCCTGCAACAGAAACCAGAGGAATAGGAAGCTGTAAATGCTCTATTCCCATCTAAGACTCGGAGGCACAACAGCGACGTGTGAGCCAAAGGAGATAGAAGGCTACAGCTGTCTGCCATACGAGGTAGATCCAAAAGGGAAGAAGAAGGAGGAACGTCAGTGTAACACAGTACTGCATGTACCTCAAGTAAGCGCTAGAGAGGAGACTACACAACCCATCTGATAGAGAGATTCCTAAGTTGCTTCCAGGCTAATCAGCTCCTGTGCCATCTGTAATCTGGGCCCTGGACTGCACTTACAAAGTAAAGGTAAAGAAACTACACTTTGTTGTGTCCTTGCCTTCTTCCTTCAACTTCTTCAGCACTGCTACATCTCTGTGCCAGACACTGCACCTCTTCCTCAACATCTACCAACACCGATCTACACTGCCCTGGGACTACTGCCCTACCTGTGGAGGGCCACAACATCATTGCTGCACCACACCATCTGTCCCAGAGGATCTGTCTGCAGCGTCGGCTTAACATCTTCATTGCCGAACACCACAGGTGGCGTCACGAATCACTCATAAACTTTATTCCACCACTCTACCCCTTTTACATGGGCGCCCAGGGTCACGGACCAGGTCACCGCTGCTGAGACATTCCCCTCTGAGAGACCGGCCCTGTACAGAGTACCCCACAGCCCTGGGAGGGCGGCCCATTAGCCTAACGCGACGGGGAGCCGCCTATCGATTAACGTGACATTAGCAGTTATACACCAACAATAGGGCAGACCAGAAGAGGAAGAGCTGCTCTGTTGATGTGAGGTCAAATGAAGCAGCAGAATCGCCAGCATTAGCAGTCTCTGTGCTTGCAGAGATCGGCGCCGAACAGAACAGTCAGGTAAGTGCCAACTTCTAAGTGCTTAGCACCTTAAGAAAAAAATTCTAAAGTTCCAGATAACTGTCCCTTTAACTGAAAGGGTTTGTTCACACGTTTGATTTTTTTGCATTTCTTTTATGCATTTTTTTTCTATGAAAAAATGTAGCTTTTTACTGTACTGACAAAAGTTTCTGACATATCATGCACATGCTTCTAATTTTTTCCTTGGAGATTTGAAGCCACTTTAAATCTGCAGCATGTCAATTCTTAGAGCATTTTGCAGCATTTTTTCCCCAATCACATGAATTGAAAAAAAAAAAACACATCAACAAAGCGCATAAAAAACCCACACAAAAATGTACATATTTTATTATCTCTGAAGAGGCAGTTTTCATATTTTATTCCACATCTTCCTGCCAAGAGCCACGTTTTTCATGCAGAAATGTCTGCTGCAAATACAGTACTTAATGCGTACACATGCTTAAAATCTGCACCTCCATTAAGTACCACCATTAATTTTTCTTTTTCTTTTTTTTTCTTTGTTTTTCAATAATCCATTCTCATGTAGGAATTTTGTTTTCTACAACAAGTGAAACCAGGATAGTTGACAGTTACCGTGTATCATTTTTGGATCCAAGGGATACTTACAAACCTGGCTTGCCCTACACTGTAACAGTAAGTATCAGTAAGTAACATAAGATACACAATTCAGATATATTACAACCTAGTAAAAAAAAAGTGCAACACCGCTTTTGTAGATTTATTTGTAAGAATCCCAAAAAAGTATCCCCTGCTGAAATGCGATATTCAGGAAAAGTCACACTTATCCGTCAGTGACGTTACCTATAACTAAAGTGACCTAACTTAATCAATTTTTACCAATTCAAATAGTTTGCTAGAAAATGGAATTTTCAGAATTGTTTTTGTCACGGTTCCACCCCTTAGGGTGTCTGGGATGCAGTTACTGACAGCTCGGCCATCCAATCCATTACATGGGAGTACTGAAGCTGTCACTATTTTGATGGACAGCTCAGCTGTCCAATCCGGTACAGGGGTGTGCTGAAGCTGTCAGTACTTTGACAGCATGGCCATCCATTCTGGTTCAGGGGTGTGCTGAGCTGCCAGTGTGTTTATTGACGGCTCATCTAGCCAATTGGTGACTGTGAGGCATCGCAGTCTCCAGGTGTTCACTATCCCGGGTAAATGCCATGCTTACTTAACTTCTCCCAGACCACTACCATACATACATTCATCTTGTGAGGTTTGTGCTTTGTGCTCCCTGTGCCTTGAGTTCTCTATGCTTGATCTGTTTCCCGACCTTGGATTTTGTTCTGACTATTCACCTGTTTAACACCTTCAGCTCTGATCTGTTATCCGCTCGGTACTCTGACCTCGGAACGTTGCCTGACTATGCATTTATCTCTTTCTTCTGTTTATGATGTACCCTCCTGGCTTCTGACCTTGGACTCCTTGACCACTCTGACTCACTGCTTGGACGTGAGAAGTGACTAGTGTCACATTACGTCTGGCTGCTATGTTTTTCTTTTTCGCCAGTATGGATCCTGTTCACACGCTTTGTTACCAGGTGGTGAATTTGATGCAGATGACTCAGGATCTGATGAAGGATTGCCAGAGTCTGGAATCATCGCAATATCAGTTGCAGGGTCAGATAAGGAACTTGATGATGCGCCTCACTGCCGGCAGTGGCTGTGACGTCAGTACCCTCTGATGTACTGTTTGTCTCTCCCATACCTGTCATATCTCTCCCTGATAAATTTTCAGGAGAGAAAGACCAGTTTAGGGTATTCAGGGAGAGCTGTAAGTTATCTTTTACCCTGCTTCCCGTTCGTCAGGAGAGGCGTTCCAGGGGGTGGGAATAATCATGTCCCTACTGCGAGGGGGTCCTCAGATCTAGGCATTTTCTTTGTCCCCACAAGCCCCAGAACAGTTTTCCGTTGATGCCTTTTTTGACAGTTTAGGTCTAATATATGATGAACCCGACAGAATCCAGGTCACAGAGGCTAAGATCATGAACCTGGCACAGGGAGGTCGCACAGCTGAGGACTACTGTACTGAGTTCCGGCAGTGGTCCACTGAAATTCTATGGAACGATGCTGCTCTCAGGTTCCAGTTCCAAAGAGTCCTTTCCGAGACATTCAAGGATGCTCTGGTCCTCCATGATGCCCCTTGTTCTCTGATGAAGGCCATGACTCAGGCCATATGACTGGACCGCAGAATCCGTGAGAGACATGCTGAAGAGCAGGCCACATGTTTACTTCCCCGGAGCAGGTCCATTTAACTGAGGTTAGAGTTGCCAGTCTTCGTGTTGCAGAGAGAAGATGGACACAAGATCTCAGGCTCTGTCTATACTTTGGTCTCTCTGGACATTTTCTTAAAAATTGCTCAACTCATCCTCAAGTCACTAAACCATCGGGAAAACGCCTGAGTCTGAGTGATGACCGAGGAGGTCACCCAGACACACAGGTACCTTTTTCTTCCTCTGATAAAGTTCTAATAAATACGATCATTTCCTTCGAGAACCAGGTGTTATCAACTTTGGCGTTCATTGACTGTGGGTCTGATGCTAACTTTATTGATTCGAGACTGGTTCTGAAGTTAGGGTTATTGACAGTTAGTTTAGAAAGACCCATTCAAATCATCGCCCATGACAAGACACCGTTAGCTCACAATTTAGTCAAGAGAGCAACAGTGGATTTCACTTTCCTAGTGAGAGCAATCCACTCTGAATCCATCTCCTGTTTTGTGTTGGACAATTTACCTGCTGGATTGGTACTGGGGTTTCCATGGTTGCAGACTCACAATCCAGTTATTGATTGGTGTCTGAAGGAGAATGTGAAATGGAGTCCCAACTGTTCCAAGAAATGTCTGAAAAATGTACAAATATGCTCCGCTAGTCTGTAGGATCTTCCGGGGTACGTGAAGGACTTCGGAGAGGTGTTCTCGGAAAAAGAGTCAGAGATACTACCTCCTCATCGGCCCTATGATTGTGCTATTGACCTTATTCCTAGTGCCAAATTGCTAAAAGCTCGCCTTTACAATTTGTCGGGGCCTGAGAGGGCCGCCATGAAAGAATATGTTAATGAGAGTTTCCGAAAGGGTCATATCAGTCCTTCCTCCTCCCCTGTAGCTGCTGGATTTTTCTTTGTTAATAAGAAAGATGGGGATCTCCGTCCTTGCCTTGATTTCCGAGAACTAAACAAGATCATGGTTAAAAATAACTACCCACTTCCACTCATCCTCGCCCTATATAATCAGCTTCTTGGGGCCAGGGTGCTTTCTAAACTTGATTTTAGAGGGGGTTACAATTTGATATGCACCCGGAAGGGTGATGAGTGGAAAACTGCGTTTTTAACATCTGAGGGTCTGTTTGAAAACCTTGTCATGCCTTTCGGATTATCTAATGCACCTGCTGTGTTTCAAAATTTTATGAATGATATTTTCTCTGATTGCATTGGAAGATTTTTTGTAATATATCTCGATGACATTCTAATTTTCTCACCAGACTTGGACTCTCAACAGGAACATGTCCATGTGGTGTTACAGAGACTGAGTGAGAACTCTCTGTTTGCTAAATTCGAAAAATGTGTTTTCTGTGCCAGAAATCTTTCTTGGGGTTTATCTTATCAGCAGAATTGTTTAAGATGGATCCTGGGAAGGTGCAGGCCATAACTGTTGGGTTCAACCTCATGATCTTAAGGCTTTGCAGCCTTTTCTGGGATTCGCCAACTATTATTGAAAATTTATCAAGGGGTTTTCACAAATTGCTAAACCACTTACTGACCTTAAATGTAAGGGGGCGAATCTTAAGGTTTGGTCGCCGGGTGCTTTCAGGGCTTTTGAAAGATTAAAAGAGTGTTTTATGTCCGCACCCATTCTGATCCAACCTGATCTCCAAGAACCATTCATTGTGGAGGTGAATACTTCAGAAATCGGAGTGGGAGCAGTCTTATCACGGGGGCCCAAAACTCTGACTAACCTGTGTCCATGTGCTTTTCTTTCTAAAAAATTTTCACCATCAGAGAGAAATTCTGATGTTGGGAATAGGGAGTTGCTTGCTGTCAACATGGCCTTTGAGGATTGGAGGCAGTTTTTGGAGGGGCAGTTCATCCAGTTACGGTGATCACGGATCACAAGAATTTAGATTACATTGAATCGGCTAAAAAGCTAACTCCCAGACAGACCAAATGGTCCTTGTTTTTCTCTCGATTTAATTTTTCTATTACATTCAGGCCAGGGGCTCAGAATGTGAAAGCTGATGCTTTATCCTCCATTATTCCTCAGGGTATTGTGGTGTCTATGGTAACCTCGGAGCTGGAAGAGCTGGAAGTGTAGATTCGTAAAGCCCAGTTGTTGGAGTCATGGTTACAGATGGGGTCCATACCTGCTGTCATGGGGTTAATGCTGTGTGCCTCTTTTTGGATCTGGGAGGGACATATATACCCCTTCCTGGCTAAGATTCTCTGTCAGTTATACTGTTGCTCCGAATGTGTGTCTGACCCCTGTTGTGCGTGTTTACTGCATTGCTTGATTGCCTCCCATGTATGACCTGGTCTGTCTGCTCACTCTGTTCTCTGTCTTCTTGTGACTTCGACTTGACTGCCCCTATGTCTCAGTCCACGTTACCTCCCATATCTCTCTGTTTTGACCTCGGTACGCATTGACTTGTCTCTGGTTTTCTTTGTCCCTGTTGGCCGTCGACGCCTGGCTCTGCCCTGGCCACTCCCCCTAAGTCGCGTGGGACAGGTCCTGTGCACAGTCTAGTGAGTTCACCTTCGTTCCCCAGTCACCTCTCCTATTTCAGTGTGCAGCCCCCTGTGGAAGGTTGCGCTGGGGGTCATTACAGTTGGCTCCTTCTACTTCCCCAGGGTCCAAATAATTTGTGCCTGTGTACCTAAGATGGTGGGTGTTACAGGAATTTCATGCTTCTGTATTAAGTGGTCATCCTGGAATTACTGCCACAAAGAAGGCCATTGCTAGACTTTTTGATGGCCATCCATGCATAAGGATATTAAGGATTTTGTATCTGCTCGTGAAGTCTGCGCATGTGCCAAAGTCAGTCATAGCCGGCCAGTTGGGGAACTGGCTCCATTGCCTATTCCAGAAAGACCATGGGCTCATTTGTCCATGCATTTCATTGGAGATTTGCCTCTGTCTGATGGAAAGACTGCTATTTAGGTGGTAGTTGGTTTTCTCCTGTCAGATACCTGCTCCTTCACCCCAATCCCACTGCCACCCTCTGTTACCCTCCCTTCCTTTGAGGTGCACTCTGTGCGCATCTACTTCCCCTCCAACCTCCAACTGGCTGTCATCTACCGCCCCCCAGGGCCAGCCACCACCTTCTTTGACCACTTCACCACCTGGTTACTTCATTTCCTTTCCGCGGACATCCCTACTATCATCATGGGCGACTTCAACATCCCCATTGACACTTCCCTCTCAGCTGCCACTAAACTTCTATCTCTCACTTCCTCCTTCGGCCTCACTCAATGGTCTTCTACAGCCACCCACAAAGATGGCCACACACTGGACCTCATCTTCACCCGCCTCTGCTCCCTATCTAACCTCTCTAACTCACCTCTTCCTCTCTCTGACCACAACCTGCTCACATTCTCCTCCCTCTTCACTCCATGTCTACAATCCCCACCCCACACACTTTCACACCCTCGCAGGAATCTTAAACACCTTGACCTACACTCATTCTCCGAATCCCTCCTCCCTCTTACAGATATAAGTTCCTTACACAATGCGGATGACGCTGCCGCTCTATATAACACCACAATAGCTGTAGCTTTGGAATCCGCTGCCCCACTTACACATACCAAAACTCGCAAAATCAACAGACAGCCCTGGCACACCAGCCTGACCAAAGAGCTGAGGCGAGCTTCCAGGGCTGCTGAGCGCAGATGGAAAAGATCCCACTCCAACGAGCATTTCATCGCATTCAAACAGTCCCTCACTACTTTCAAGACCACACTCGCCACAGCTAAACAAACCTACTTCTCATCTCTCATATCCTCCCTGTCTCACAACCCTAAACAGTTATTCAACACCTTCAATTCTCTCCTCCGCCCCCCAGCACCTCCTCCCTCCCCACTCATCTCAGCTGAAGACTTTGCCTCATTTTTCAAGCAGAAAATTGATAACATCAGGGACAGTTTTGGTCAACAACCCCCAGAGCCCTTCCTCCCGACTTCCCAGCCCTCCACCTTCAAAACCAACTTCTCCACCATTACAGAAGATCGACTCTCCACTCTACTCTCAAGATCACATCTCACCACCTGTGCACTCGACCCGATCCCATCCCACTTCATCCCAAACCTCACCACAGTCTTCATCCCAACCCTAACCCATCTCTTCAACCTATCACTAACAACTGGTGTTTTCCCCTCAAGCTTTAAACATGCCTCCATCACACCTATCCTCAAAAAGCCCTCTCTTGACCCATCCTCTGTATCTAGCTATCGCCCTATATCACTTCTCCCATACGCCTCCAAGCTACTGGAACAACACGTCTACCTTGAACTGTCCTCCCATCTCTCTTCTTGCTCCCTCTTCGACCGCTTACAATCTGGCTTCCGGTCACACCACTCCACTGAAACTGCCCTTACTAAGGTCACCAATGACCTCTTAACTGCCAAGAGCAAGCGACACTACTCTGTCCTCCTCCTCCTGGACCTGTCGGCTGCCTTTGACACAGTGGACCATTCCCTATTATTACAGACCCTCTCATCCCTCGGCATCACAGACTTGGCCCTCTCCTGGATCTCATCATACCTAACAGACCGGACATTCAGCGTCTCCCACTCACACACCACCTCCTCACCTCGCCCCCTATCTGTCGGAGTCCCACAAGGTTCAGTCCTAGGGCCCCTGCTGTTCTCTATTTACACCTTTGGCCTGGGACAGCTCATAGAATCTCATGGCTTTCAGTATCATCTTTATGCTGATGACACACAGATCTACATCTCTGGACCAGATATCACCTCCCTACTAACCAGAATCCCTCAATGTCTGTCCACTATTTCATCCTTCTTCTCCACTAGATATCTGAAACTCAACATGGACAAAACAGAATTCATCATCTTTCCCCCATCTCACGTGACCCCCCCTACGAACCTATCAATTACAGTAAATGACTGCCCACTCTCCCCAGTCCCACAAGCTCGCTGCCTCGGAGTAATCCTTGATGCTGATCTCTCCTTCAAACCACATATCCAAACCCTTTCCACTTCCTGCCGACTTCAACTCAAAAATATTTCACGCATCCGTTCATTCCTCACCCAAGAATCTGCAAAAACCCTAGTCCATGCCCTCATCATCTCTCGCCTTGACTACTGCAACCTCATGCTCTGCGGCCTCCCCTCAAACACTCTCGCACCCCTCCAATCTATTCTAAACTCTGCTGCCCGACTAATCCACCTGTCCCCCCGCTATTCCCCAGCTTCTCCCCTCTGTCAATCCCTTCACTGGCTCCCAATTGCCCAGAGACTCCATTACAAAACCCTAACCATGACATACAAAGCCATCCACAACTTGTCTCCTCCATACATCTGTGACCTCGTCTCCCGGTACTTTCCTGCACGCAACCTCCGATCCTCACAAGATCTCCTTCTCTACTCCCCTCTTATCTCCTCTTCCCACAATCGCATACAAGATTTCTCTCGCGCATCACCCCTACTCTGGAACTCTCTACCACAACATATCAGACTCTCACCTACCATCGAAACCTTCAAAAAGAGCCTGAAGACCCACCTCTTCCGACAAGCCTATAACCTGCAGTAACCACCGATCGACCAAACCGCTGCACGACCAGCTCTACCCTCGCCTACTGTATTATCACCCATCCCTTGAAGATTGTGAGCCCTCGCGGGCAGGGTCCTCTCTCCTCCTGTACCAGTTATGACTTGTATTGTTTAAGATTATTGTACTTGTTTTTATGTATACCCCCCTCACATGTAAAGCGCCATGGAATAAATGGCGCTATAACAATAAATAATAATAATAATAATAATAATAATAATAGTTGATCGATTCAGCAAACAAGCTCGTTTTGTTCCTTTGTCAGGATTACCTAATGCAGAGACACTCTCCAGGTTGTTCATCTCTCATATTGTAAGATTTAATGGGATCCCTCTGAACATTGTGTCTGATAGGGGAGTACAATTTGTGTGTAAATTTTGGAAAGCTTTTTGCATTAAACTAAGGATTGACTTGTCATTTTCATCTGCTTATCACCCTGAAACCAATGGTCAGACTGAGAGGACAAATCAATATTAAGAACAAATTTTAAGGTGCTTTGTGGTGGCGCAACAGGAGGACTAGTCTTTGTTTTTACCTCTTGCCGAGTTTGCTTTTAACAGTCGTGTAAATCAACCTACCAGAACCTCACCATTCTTCTGTATTTATCGTTTTCATCCCCATTTTGGTGAATTAGGGATGTCTGGAGGGAGGTTCAAAAGAATATTGGGACTGCTCAGATTCACCAAAAACGAAAGGCCGATAGAAGACGGTCGGTGGGTCTTTATCAGGATCCTGTCAGCGCTGGCGGACTGCCGAGGCTGAGCAGGGTAGCTCACTGTGCATGGGCCATTGTGCGCTGTTCCATATTGAGCCTTTGGAACATCTGGGTTAGACTGTCAGGATCCTGTCGGCGCTGGCGGACTGCCGAGGCTGTGCAGGGTAGCTCACCCAGACTACGGGAGAACCCGGGGTCCGAAGCTACAAGGAAAGTTCAGACAACAGGACCTGCGATACTGAAGATAGAAAGAAGTACCAGGACCTAAGATCATGTGACCACAGGGGGCGTGGCTTAGCGTCCTGTTGCAGGAGATGACTGTAGGATTCTATTACAGGAATCCTGGAGTACAGGCTAGGGAAACTCAGGTCAGACAAACGAGGGGTCATACACAGATAGGGCGGCGCGGTACCAGAGGAACAGACAGAGAATAGTCAGAACGTAAGCAAAGAATCATACACCAAGATAGCAATGCAGTACAAGAGGGGAAATCGGAGCGTAGTCAGGTCCAAGGCAAAAGAGTCATACACGGAGATAGCAAAGTAGTATGAAGGGGACAGGCAGAACTCGTAACAGGGACAGAACCGGATCAAAACCAAACAAGCATAAAGTATCACAATCACTAAGCACACCAGGGTCACACACTCGGCCAAGGTCTGAGTATAAGCGACAAGGAGTGAGCCCACAATGAGGCTATAAAAAGCCTCCCAGAATCTCAGAGTGAGGCTGTCCAGATTAACCTCTAAACTACCTGATCCCACGAACTCAGCAGATCATGACAGTCTTGCTTTTAAGATTGAGGATAAGGTTTGGTTGTCGTCTAGGAACATTAAACTTAAAATGCTGTCAGCTAAGTTGGGTCCAAAGTTTATTGGTCTATGTGAGATCCTAAAGGTGGTCAATCCTGTGGCATTTAGGTTAAAGCTTCTTCCATCCCTTCTCATCTCTATCGTATTCCATAAATCCCTATTAAAAGAGTATGTCCCTTCTGAATGTCTGCCTCATCACCGTCTCCTCCTATTTCAGTAGACGGTGGCCTGGAATATCAGGTTCAGAGGGTTGTGGATTCTCGGAGGGTCCGTAATTCCCTTCAGTACCTCATCCACTGGAGGGGATATGGACCAAAGAAGAGATCCTGGGTCCCTGCTCGAGATGTGAAGGCCAACTCAGGGCCTTCCATTTAAAATTTCCCTGGGAAGCCTGGGGTCCGGTGGCCCCCTAGAAGAGGGGGTACTGTCACAGTTCCACCCCTCAGGGTGTCTGGGATGCAGTTACTGACAGCTCGGCCATCCAATCTTGTACAGGGGAGTGCTGAAGCTGTCAGTACTTTGATGGACAGCTCAGCCGTCCAATCTGGTACAGGGGTGTGCTGAAGCTGTCAGTACTTTGATTGACAGCATGGTCATCCAATCTGGTTCAAGGGTGTGCTGAGCTGCCAGTGTGTTTATTGACGGCTCGACTAGCCAATTGGTGACTGTGAGGCGTCGCAGTCTCCAGGTTTTCACTATCCCGGGTAAATGCCATGCTTACTTAACTGAGCAGCTTCTCCCAGACCACTGCCAGATGTAAATTCATCTTGTGAGGTTTGTGCTTTGTGCTCTTTGTGCCTTGAATTCTATATGTTTGATCTGTTGCCCGACCTTGGACTTTGTTCTATCCGCATGTTTAACCCTTTCAACTCTGATCCGTTATCCTCTCGGTACTCTGACCTCGGAATGTTACCTGACTACACTTTTGTCTCTTCCTTCTGTTTTTGATGTACCCTCCTGGCTTCTGACCTTGGACTCCTTGACCACTCTGACTCATGGCTTGGCTGTGAGAACTGACTAGCGTCACTGTATTACAATGTTATGCCCTTAACCTTATAATAGAAGTGTTGCCTTTTTCTACTGAGCTTGCTTTTTTATAATCTGTTGTAGATAGAGGTGACAGATTCCAAAAGAAGCCCAGTTCCTGGCCAGAAAGTGTATCTCACCTGTGAACAATGTGATGTAACCATCAATGAGACTTTGGTGACAGATGACAATGGACATGCTTTTTGCATCTTAGAAAATACAACCAATTGGACACAACAGATTAGGTTAAAGGTACATGTAACAATGCTTTTGATGTCAGTCAACTGTTGAGCCATCATATATTTACTGTTACACTCACTGTCATATTTACCATCACATTTACAGGCTTCAACAACCATGGAGCCCGAACCAAGTTCAAGATTAAATCCTTGGAACCCAAATGATGATCTGCTACCAATTTTTCCCCTTTATTCTTCAAGCAAAAGTTATTTAAACCTAAAATCTTTAGGGAAGGATAAATCTTGCCGTTCACAGCAGGAGGTGCTTGTACAATATATAATACGAAATTCAGCACTACAGAAAGATACTAATCAAATGGATTTATATTATCTGGTACGTGTAATACAAACTTTATTATGTTTGCAAACTTTTCGAAGTCTGTGGGGTGGTTGAGTCTTACTGGATCTGATGGGGAAAAGAAGGGAAAGTCTCCTTTTGGGGAATATTATGGAGTATTGCCCTGTTTCTACTAAGGAAAAGTATCTTGATAATACTATGCTGTAGCATATAGTTTATACTTTTTAGAAATTTAACTTATAACTTCAACGCGGATAAATAATGTAGCTAGATGTAATATACTGTAAGTGGCAACAGCCATAACTTCCAAAATGCATTTTATATGCAATACATTATCCACATGTCTTATGACTGATCTGAACCCATTGAGAAAAATCAATCACGTGTAAAACAATTACACAATATGGATCAAAGTATTGGGAGACCCTCTTAAGTCTTAATCATTGAATTTAGGTTTTGCTTTCAGTCCCATTGCCTCCGATGTATAACTTCTGAGCCCTTGCCATGCAGTCTAATTTACTGCCATTTTTAATGGAGCAGGGATGCCGAGTGCTGAAGAGCAGAAGGCATAAATGTCACAAAGGATCTCCTGACTCTATAACTGCAGAATCCCAACCTCCTCTAACATTATTTTCCGCCCAAATACTGAATCAAGAGTTTTAAGGCATGAGTTTCCAAGTACAATGCCAAGCATCAGATGGAGTGGAGTAAAGCTGCCACCACTAGACTTTGGAGCAGTGGAAACATGTTCTATGCAGTGGCGGATCACACTTCTCGATCTGCAAAAAACTGACCAGCACATCCAAACCAGTGTGTACAGGTGCAAGCTAACAAAGTCACTAAAACTAAGAAAATAAAAGAATAATAGGAACTGCATTACTGTCATAAAAATAGGTAAATGTTACTTTATGCACACATGGGGAATATTGGAAAAGTGAAGCTGTAATATTGCCACAAAAAAATTACAGAAACAAATGAAAGAAGGTACCCAACAGCCATTGACCAGGCAAGCCTCATTGTTGTCACTCTAACCTGATAAGTCACTTCTTTTGGACTGAAAAGCCTACAATTTATAGGGCAGGAGGGATCTAGCTAAATATAACCACCTTAGGCTGATGAAAGTAGGGGTTAAGAGTTTTGTAGGTAGTATACTCATGACATGTGCACTCCTACTCCCATCAGCCTAAGGCGGTTTTAATTAGCTTGCTACGTCCTGCCCTATAAATTGTAGACTTTTCAGCCCAAGAGAGGTGACTAATCAGGTTAGGGTCCCAACAATGAGGTACGCCTTGTTAATGGCTGTTGGGCTCCCATGAATTGGCCAATTTATGTGCTAAGTACGTTCTTTTTTCGGTAGTTTTCTTGCAGCAATATTACAGCTCCATTTTTCCAATTTTCATATGTACATAAAGTAGCATTTAGCTATTTTCTATGGTAGTAATGCAGTTCCCATCTACCAAATGTGCTATTTCACACTTCTCTATCTGGCGTCTGATGGATGAGTCTCGGTTTGGTGAACTGCAAGAGAATGTTACCTGCCTGACAGTATTGTGCCAGTTGTAACGTTTGATGGAGTAGGTATAAAACCATGGACATGTTTTTCAGGGATTATTGCAATCTTAATTCCAATAAAGGGATATGTAAATGGTTCAACATAAAAGACATTTTGAACAATTGTAAAGTCTCAATCATGTAGGAACAGTTTAGGGAAGACTGTTTTGAGCAGGGGGTTGGACCAGATGGCCCAGGAGGTCCCTTCCAACTCTATGATTCTATGATTCTATGATTCTATGTTTTCTTTTCCAACATGCCTGTGCTGCAGCGCACAAAGGAAGATTGATAAACACTTGGTTGGGGGAGTTATGTGTAGGAGAACATGACCTCAACCCCTTCCAACATCTTTGTTATGAACTGAACCAGAGATTACGAGCCCGGCCTTCCCCAACATCAGTGTCTGACCTCACAATTGCTCTTCTAGATGAATGGGTAAAAAAATCCCACAGACACCTCCAAAATTTTGGAGAAATCCTTCTCAGAAAAATGGAAGTTGTTATTGCTGGAAAAGTGGACCGGCTCCATAGACCTACCTCTTCTGACAAGCCTACAACCAGCAGTAACCACCGATCCACCAAACCGCTGCACGACCAGCTCTACCCTCGCCTACTGTATTCTCACCCATCCCTTGTAGAATGTGAGCCTTCGTGGGCAGGATCCTCTCTCATCCTGTACCAGTTATGACTTGTATTGTTTAAGATTACTGTACTTGTATGTATTATGTATACCCCTCCTCACATGTAAAGCGCCATGGAATAAATGGTGCTATAATAATAATGCCTGTGGATTTAGAATGGGAGGTGATAAAAGCTTCTGTAGATGTAATGTGGAGTGGGCACAATACTTTGCCCATTTTGTATATCTGTACATTTCTATAGATGACAAAGATCACCAGTAATTTAGTTTCATCCACTAGCAAAATATATTTTACATCTTAATCAATTTCCATCTCTCAAATTGACATATGAAATTAATGTTTATTCACACACAATGATGTTCTGTACACTGCCTGGCAAATTTGATTTTGGGTGTTTATATACCAGAACAGGTAATTTCAAAATATTAATTCCTACTTCCTCCTGTGCAGGTAACTTCCAAGGGTCATATAGAATTGTCTAGTTCTCAGAAAATCATGGTAAAGAGCTCTGTTACAGGTGAGAATGTCTTACTATGCATTCACTATTTTTCAAAAACTATAAATGCTTAAAGGGAATCTGTCACCCCATTTTTGGCCTATAAGCTGCGGCCACAGCCATCAGGGGCTTATCTACAGCATTCTGTAATGCTGTAGATAAGCCCGCGATGTAACCTGAAAGATAAGAAAAATGAGTTACCGTATATTATACTCACCCGGGGATCCTGTCCGGTCCGATGGGTGTCGCGGTCCGGTCCAGCGCCTCCCATCTTCTAGAGATGACATCCTCCTACTTACTTCGGCTGTGGCTCCTGCGCAGGTGTACTTTCTCTGCCCTGTTGAGGCCAGAGTAAAGTACTGCAGTGTGCAGGCACCGGACCTCTCTGACCTTTCCCTTGCGCCTGCGCACTGCAGTACTTTACTCTGCCCTCAACAGGGCAGAGAAAGTACGCCTGCGCAGGAGCCGCGGCAGAAGTAAGAAGGGGAACATCATCGCATGAAGATTGGAGGCGGAGCACCGGACTGCGACACCCACCGCACCCGCCTCCGCCCACGGTGAGTATAATCTAACTTGTTTTTCTTATCTTTCAGGTTACATTGGGGGCTTATCTACAGCATTACAGAATACTGTAGATAAGCCCCTGATGGCGGTGGCCGCATATTATAGGCCGAAAATGGGGTGACAGATTCCCTTTAAATGGGTTGTCCCATAAATAAAGTAAATTACAATAAAAAGGTCTTGGAATAATAATGAGTTCCACAATTTGATGTGTTAAAAAAGTGTTCTGGTGCTGATATAATCTTATAAATTTGCCCCTGCTATGTACTGTGTAATGGCTGGCTGTGTCTGAACATGCAGAGCTGCTCCAGTTCATGGTCGGAACATACCAAAGCTCCTGGCCAAGGTGAAAAACAGAAAGAAATAAACAGACAAGGCAGCATGGGATTGCAGCTGCTGCTTTCTGTGAGGTGAAACGTTTCACTGCCCGTTTTATTACAGGATCAAGTGTTTCTGCAGTGTCTTCAGATTCCTGAGATCATCATAAATTAAATCAGTAAAGTAGGAGCTTTGGCTGCTGCTGATCTTATACTGTATTTGACTGACTTGATCTATGATGAGCTCAGGGGACTGGAGTTTGCTCCTGTGATTAAAAAATAGGCAGGGAAATATTTTACTTCACATAAAACTGCTGCTGTGTTATCTGTATAATCCCCTATTATTCCTCCCTTGCCCAGGAGCTGTGGTTTGATCAGACCATGACCCTGCATGGTCAGACACAGTTATTACACAGTACACAGCAGGGGCACATTTATAAGATTATCTCGGCACAGGAACATTTTTTAACACATCCAATGGTGGAACTTATTATTATTCAAAGATCTATTGATTAAAAATTACTTTATTCATGGTACAACCCCTTTAATGATCATAATATGGTTTGATTTTAGGATTCGTTGTTATGCGTCATTCCAAAAATTACTAGTTGTCATAACAATATTTTGCTGTCTTACAGATTTACAAGGGGACCTTTCTTTCAAATTTTCAGTCAATGTTAGTGATTCTTCATTAATCTATGTGCTGGCGTATATTTTTCTACCAAGCGGAGAAATGGTTGCTGACAACTTAAAAATCAAGATGATGAGATGCTTTAAGAATAAGGTAATTAAAAGAATGATAAATATTAAAAATAAATTTCACAAAAAGTTCCCACATTTTTCAAAAAGAATGTTAAAAAGCGGTTTTTGACATTAAATCCAATTATGAAATATTGAATATTTTTGAAATAATTATTTTATGTAGCATAAGGGTACCTGCAATGATGCTTCCTTGTAGTAGATGAGGATTCCTTATTATAAGAGTTGTGAGACCATGGAGCTCTCCACAGCACGAGTTCAAGAGGGGCTTGGATATCTTTCTTGAAAAATCAAAAACTGGGAGTTATAGCCGGTGGATTTCGAAAAATTAGATATTAATATAAGAAGAAATGTTTTCCCTCCTATGGGACCAATGCACCATTTTACATTGACATCACAGTTCCTGCTTGATCACCTTGAGCAGGAACGGACATAGACAGAAGAGGGCAGTTGTGCAAGAACAGAATATGGGTCCTTTTCAATCCATAATTTTAAATTTAATGTATAATGCAGAATTACAGATGGTAGAAGTGGCCCCCTTACCTCTTGGTCTCCTCTGTGTCTATACAGGTTGCACCAATGGTATGTCAACCCCTGATCTTGAGTAAAGGTACAAAATAGCTTCTATCTTGTTGAAGATCACAAACTTATGTGTCACAAGCTTCTCAGTGCCAATAGCTCATCACCTGGGATTCAAAAATTCCTGATCTGTGGTGATCAGATGATCAGTGGGGTAATTACAAGTTAAGGGTTGACCAAGAGGATATATTCTGTAATGCAATTTTATTTATTTTTTGGACTTTATAAATTGAAATATTTATAAAATATAAAACAAAATATATCAAACTCAAAAGCTGTAAGTGGATAACTCACAAAATGGTGAACACTTTAAAAAAGTTTGTGAACATTTTTTAAACCACATCTTTATCTAGGTTTCAGTAGGATTCTCATCAGATGAAGTTCTTCCGGGAACAGATGTCTCTCTACAGGTTCAGGCTGCTCCTGGGTCTCTCTGTGGTCTGAGGGTGGTGGATAAGAGTGTGGTACTGATGAAACCAGAAAATGAGTTAACTGCTGAAAAAGTGAGTATTATTTTTTTTAAAAAATGTCAAAGCCAACATTGCTTTTATTACATGCCATGACAGAAGTTTCTTTAAGGGGTCCAAAGTGTTCCATCTCTCTGCTTTTTACAGAAAATATCCAGTATTATAGAATGTACAATAAATACCAATGTCTCAAGTAATCAAAATTCTGTGTCTGAGCTTAAAATCTACTACGTATCCATACTCCGTTATTTGTAGATGATAAAGTAATTTGCAAAAAATTTCATTTATATGAATATTGACTATACACTTTGATGATCTTAATGTAAAAATGTCAAAAACGAAAGTTTTCGAAGACATGTACTGTATCTTCTTATATAGGCAATGCTTTCAGAACCTTCACAATGAAGTATTTCTCTGTTGTGTAATACTAAACATGTTAAAAGTAGAAATGAGAGAATTTAATTGAGTGGAATTTTTATTCATCTTGAATTTCATAAAAATTTGTGAACTCCAGAATGCAGATTTTTTTTTTGCCATTTTGCTAAACTGTTAAGGGCTAGGCAAAGGGTTAAAAAAAATAATAATATTAAACATACTGGTCAGCATTCCCACTGTCCAAGCAGCTTGACATCCAGTCTTTGACATCTCTTCTCGCTTTCCACCCTTTTTGGCCTCTTCACTCTAGGCCATGGCTTTCTGGCTCAACTAGAGTAAGGGTCCCGTTTCACATAGCGACACACCAGTGATCCCGACAACGATACGACCTGGTAAGGATCGCTGGTGCGTTGCTAAATGATCGCTAGTAAGATGTCAAACAGGCAGATCTCTTCAATGACGCAGCAACGATCCGGCGATCCATATAACGACCTTGGTGGTTGTTGGTACCTTGTCACACAGTAGCTTTTCTGACGACTCCCGCCTGCATCCCTGAGTTCTGTGTCGCCAACGAGGTCGCTCGTCGGCGTCAAACACAGCGATGCATGCTGGCCAGCAGGACGCCAACGATGAAAAAATGGCCCAGGACATTTGAGCACGATCAGCGATATCCAGCGGGGGGGGGCGGTCGCCGCTATGTGTCACAAGTAGCAAGATCGCAGGCGAGATCGCTGTTGCGTCACAAAATTGGTGACGCATTAGCGATCTTGCTAGCGATCGCGCTATGTGAGACGGGGCCTTAAGGCAGGCATCAAACATTACTGCAGGCTGTGGCATCACATGACATTATGATGTTACTATAATCTTGATAAAGTCAAAGAATATCTTATTTCATTAGCATTTAGTGATGAATGAATCTACTGAAATCAAATCCAGGACTTCACTAGAATTTGGCCAAGTAATTTGTGCCAATGTTCTCTGCAAACTCCAAAACAATAATACACATAAAAGAAAAAAAAGTATACTGTAATTATCTAGTCCTCCCCTCTCTTAAGGTACCGTTACACTACACGATGCACCAGCGATCCCGACAACAATATGACCTCGTAAGGATCGCTGGTACGTCACTAAATGGTCATTAGTAAGCTGTCAAACAGACAGATCTACTCAACGACACAGCAACGATCCGGCGATCCATCTAACGACCTCGGCGGTCGTTGGGACCTTGTCACACAGCAGCTATTGTGACGACTCACGCCTGCGTGTCTGAGTTCTGAGTCGCCAACGAGGTCGCTCGTCGGCGTCAAACACAAAAATGCAAGCTGGCCAGCGGGACACCAGCGATCAAAAAATGGCCCAGGACATTTGAGCATGATCAGCGAGTTCGCAACGGGGGCCCGGTCGCCGCTATGTGTCACACGTAGTGAGATTGCTGGCGAGGTTGCTGTTGCGTCACAAAATCGGTGACGTTTCAGCGATCTCGCTAACGATCTCGCTATGTGAGACGGGGCCTTTACTGTGCAGCCCTTCTCCTGTCCAGTCATCTTTGTTGTTCCTGTCACTGTTGTGGTCTTCACTGGGCCATCTTCCAGTACCCACCATCTTCAACATCTTCTGGTCACAACTTTCTGGGCAGCATGGTGGCTCAGTGGTTAGCACTGTTGCTTTACAGCGCTGGAGTCTTGGGCTCAAATCTCCCCCAGGACAACATTTGAATGGAGTTTGTATGTTCTCCCCGTGTTTCATGGGTTTCCTCTGGGTACTCCAGTTTACTTCCACACTACAAAGACATACTGATAGGGAATTTAGATTGTGAGCCCCAGTGGAGACAGTGCTGATAATGTCTGTAAAGTTCTGTTTAATGTGAAGGCGCTATATAATTTATCATAATTATCAAACAGCGTCATGATGTAAGGAGGTGAGATAGAATTACCGCCTTGCTCCCCTCCCTCCCGTTGTTCTTAAATGTGTTATTAGTTATTATGTCCTTTATTGATATTGGGTGGTACTGCAACATAGCAGTATGTATTACAGCCCACATTTATGGTACTGCCACATTCGTATGTATTACCATTCCTTGTATACCTTTGTAAATGATGTTGCATTCCTCTACGTGTTATCATTGTATGTCCTGTTATGTATTATTGAGTATTGTATTTATGTTCATTAGGTAGGGAAAGTCTCTTGCACTCTTTGGACAATAGAGGGGGGCATTATAGTGTTTGTAGTTCTTTATAATGAAGGGTAATTGTAGTACTTGCGGGAACCACTAGATGGGGGCATACTAGTGTGCAGTGTAGGTGTAGTTCTTAGAAAGGTTGTAGGGGGTTAATGTAGGAGGGGCTGCCGTGTGGTAAACTGCAAGTCTTACGGAAGTTAGTCAGACGGGGCCAGGATGCCCAAAGTGTCCACATGGGCTATAGGTCCAGGATGGCTCGGCAGCCATGCAACATTAAATAGCGCAGCCCACATTATCCACACCCACTGGGCATCATTGCAGTGGGCCAGTACAGGAGAAGAAAGATGTGGCGACTCATAGCCTGGGCGAACGCCTTTAGGGCAGGAGTCAGTTGGAGGAGTTGAAGGAAGTTGGAGCTTCAACGAGAACGGTACAGACGGGCAGGATGCTTTACCTGAGGCAACCAAACCGGGTGGCTGATGATTTTGAGTCTGGGTCGAAACAGGCAGAAGGAATTGTCATCATGGTGAGGTTAGGCCAGGAATAATCTGGGGAGCAGTCTAAGATGGTCTGGTCTGGACGTGTGCCGCACAGAAGCATCAGCAAAGCAGGGAAAGATGAGGAAAAAAGTGAATTCCATGATGGGCCAACTGTGGATGTAACATGTGAAGTACTAAGTAATGAGAGTGTTCAAGTTATCCTGGACTGTGTCTCTGTTAGGAGTCGGATTCCTGCGTTTACTCAGGAGGGATCCAGATCCTCACATTCTGCACTCTCCTCCTATTTTTCCACTGCAGAGGAGATTGCAGAGGAGATTGCCTTGCAGCAAATCTCTCCTGAGGCTAAGTCCTTCTGTCCTCTTACTGGGAATGCTCATGGGACGATCTCCCATTGGAGATCGGGAGTCATGTGCTCAGGTCCCGCACCAGTTCTCATTGGTCCATCTCAGAGATCTGGAAGCGTGCAGAAGGTCCCGGCTGCTATAAAAGGCGCGCATGGCTGTTCTGCCATGCGCTAGTATAGTCATACTTGCTGCTGTGTGTATGAGGACGGATGCATGATTCTGGTGACTGACTCATTTGAAACCCCTTCCCTCTGATATTATGCATGTGAATATGGACTGAGTTAGTTTCAGCGCCAGCGCTCCTCTGCTTCAACTTGCACAGCTGCTAGCGTCCGACATTGCGCTTGCGCCTTGCCTTTGTCGTTTGGCGGCAGTGTCCACGCCGCGCTGCAGTAGCAGCCTCCTTTGCGTTCGCAGTTGCAACACCGCGCACACGGTAGGTCTAGACGGACGTAGTTCCGCCGTCTTGGGCTACTCCTGTAACCATATACCGTGTGTGCGTTTTTTACTGAGTGCTGTGACTACAACGGGCTCAATTACTTGTGTTTGTACTTTTGGCATCTCCATGAGTTTAACTGAGATTGCTCTGCGCACCTGGGTGAAGTTTAACTCTGTGTGCAATTCCACCATATTGCTCCTGCCACCACTTAGCAGCGGTTATTTCACCTACTGCACGGTGGACCCCGAGCGGCGAACGCACTTTATTTATATTTTTATTTAGTGTGTTCCGCCGTTCCTAACAGTCTCCGTTACTGGGGGTCGCCTTGAAGAGAGGCCCGTCGCCGCCTGGGAAGTGCCCAGGGGGACCTGAAACTGGAGACGCAGGTACGCTGAGAAATGGAATACAGTTTCCTGTGAGGGAAGGTCGGGACACAGATGTTTCAGTGATTCTGGCCGTGACTACAGTCCTGGCCTCCCCTTACAATGACTTCGTGCAACTATTCAGCATCGTAAATGCCAAAGATGCTGAGCACCAGTGACAAGACCAAATTAGACAGGAGAGAGCTGGGTGAGTATTAATTACTTATGTATTTTTTGTAACCCGTTCCTGGCCCTTTTGATTTCAGTTGCAAATTTCTGGTGAATTTTTTTTTTTTATACTCTGAGTGGAATTCTCTTCATTTTCAAATGATCCTCTTACTTTTATAGGCATTAGTTCTGTCCTTCCATTACCCTTTGATTTTACATCTCTAAACTCCATGATGCTTTTTTTCTTTAGGTCTATGATCTCTTCACTGAATTACAGCATCCAAGTCTATTTGGAATATCATTGTCAACCGACACGGTGCTTGTTCCTTGTGAAAATGGTCCAGCTGGAGCTTATCACTCTAACCATTTTAGTTCTATGTCTACAGAGGAAGAACTTGACAAACTCTTTGTGGTACAAGTATTTTTTAAAAATGTTGTGCTATATAGCAACTATAGTAGAAGTCCGACAGCATGTTCAAGTTTTGTAGATAAAGATAATTTACAAAGCAATCATTTTGCTCTTTTACAGCTCAGAAATCGTGATGAGCGAGTTTGCTTGGATATTGTCTTATCCGAGCTTGCTCTGGTGTTATCCAAGTATATTGGCGTGTTCGATTAATATATTTGAGTCCCCGCGGCTGCATGTTTCACGGATGTTAGAGAGCTGCAACACACACGGGGAAACATGCAGCCACAGGGACTCAAACATATTACTTTAGCATGCCTAAGATACTCGGATAACACCCGAGCATGCTTGGATAACACCGTACCGAGTACGCTCACTCATCACTATTCAGGAGGCACTAGCTTTCTACTTTTCTTAATGAACACAAGAGAAGCGATCATTCCTTGAAATTAGTAGGACAGACATCAAAATAAGAAATCTAGTGCAATTGTTTTGATGACTTATGCGAAATCTGACACCCTCACCTATCAAAAAAGGTTGTATCCAACGCGAGAAAATTCTTCAAAATTAAATTTTTCACCAAAAATTATTTAAAACCAAAATTCCAAGATACAGAAAAAAAACATGGTAGTCACAGGTACATAATGGGCTACAGCAGCTACGCATTTCAGATGCTATCAGCGTCCTTTGTCTTAGCTGATATGAAGGTAAAACTCATTCCTAATATGCACTCGGTCAAACGGGACAGGTGTGTGAAAAGATCACATGGCTAGTCTAAACCCAAACCGTGATAAATAAAACACACAAAAATCAAATGAATAGTAATAAATAATACTCCAGAAATGAATAGCAGAAACTTTTAACAAACCAAAATAAAAGATATATGAAAAATCTCAACAATGAAGGATTACCTCCCTGTGCATGTTCAGACCGTTGGTATGAGTGTGCCTAGATGGTAAATCCAAATGGCTTCTCTCATAAGAAGACGCCTCCTGTGGTCTCCTCCGCCAATGGGCTTATTCACCCTTTCTATGATATATATTTGAAAAGAAGACATTTGACGTTGATGGTAAGTTATAAAATGTTTTGATGCAGGTGATGTGGTGCGATTAGTGCTGGTCATACTAATTATACCAGTAACATGTTCTGGAATGCGTGTTTTAAGTTTGCATATCATACAACAATGATGGATCTTCATATAATAATAATGATAAAAATGTATGTATACTAGATTCAATCTAATTAAATTGAGGACTAAAATTCATGAATAGTACAGGTTTAGTACCCTAATCAAGATTTGGGTTTTTATTTTCCAAAAGTAAACTATGTTCTGTATTGCAAACTTTATTATCAGCCCTATTTAAACCCATGATGAACAGTTTCTTTTAGAGATTCTGGAATTTCCTTACTCAGACCTTTAGGATGATTGCAGTTCCTTATAATTCTAGTAAATTTCCCCAGTGAGATGGAAAGGATAGTGTGTTTTGGATGACTTCTGTGGGCATGCAGGATGGTATTACCAGTTATCGGTTTAAGAAAAGTGGCTGTAGATATGATATTGTTTTGTAGATCAGTGAGTTGAAAATACAAAAAAGAGATGTGAGAAGAGTTAAAAAATGAAGCAAATCTGAGATTGTAATTGTTGCTATTCAAATAATCCTCAAAGTTTGACATGGCAGACACACAGCCCCAACTATCATCAATGGGTCCACCTTTATGGACCTATAGTGAGGGCATGGAGGACTTGAATGCCAAGTTTTGTGAGAGAGTAACAATGGGTTTTTAACGAGTGCTATTGAGTATCAGACTACATTTTCTCTGCATCATTTCTCATTATTACACATAATTTATGGACATCTGTGTCTTAATGTCTTTGCCTGCGTGGATTGGATGGGTTATTGCCGACATCCAGTGAGAATTCATGTCAATACCACCTTTAGAAATAGATTTTACTTAGAAAATTGGTGACGATTTGGATACTTACGGTATTTCACCCGTTGTATGTATTATTATGCACTATCAGTTACAAATAGGTCACCTTCCTGCATGATTTATTTCATTTCTCCTGACTCCAGATGGATCTGATTCTTCTCCACATTCAATGTTTGTTAAATTATTATATTTTCAATTTCAGGACATGCAATTAAAAATAATTACTAGTGCCGAAGTTAAGAAACCTGTACATTGCCCTGATCCCAATGCAAGAGTTGAAGTGGGAGTTGGAGTGGGAGTGCCGTTTGGAGGTAATACAAATAACAATGCACCACACTGAGACTATTTGTAGCATTATTGATTGCCACCTAAAAATAGAGCTAATTTTGTTTCAATGAAAATTTTGCACTGTTAGCCTTCTATAGCCTCTGTGTCACCCTGTCAATTGCTGGATGCAGAATGCGTTAACTGAGAGTCTGTCAGTTAGCCCATTCTAATGGTCTGTGAGAGAGAGAGAGAATTTTTTCCGTCCGCCAGAAAGGATTTCAGGGTTAAATTTCCGGCTGACTTCCTTCCTCCGGGCATGCGCAATGTAAAATGCGGATCCTGCAGCAAAAAAAGTTCCATGGTCCGTCCAGGCATCTCGGCGGACGGAAAAAATTTGGCGGATCCGCAAAAAAACGGATCCGTACGGATGGCCATCCGTCAAGATCAGCCGGTAATGCAATTCAATGGGGAAAAAAACGGATCCGCCAAAAGAAATGGCGGATCCGTTTTTTTTTAAAAAACGGCGGATTTTGACTGATGGTCAAAAACGGAAGTGTGAAACAGGCCTAATATCCCACATCATCCAGTCAGCCAGAGCCACCGGACAACTCCCCGTAATATCCCACATCGTCCCGTCAGCCACAGCCACCGGACTACTAATATCCCACATCATCCCGTCAAAGCCACCGGACTACTACCCCTAATATCCCATATCATCCCATCAGCCATAGCCACCGGACTACTCCCCCTTATATCCCACATCATCCCATCAGCCTGGGGTCAGAACCAGAGCTCTAAGTGGAATGGCCCTAACTTCCATACCAGGGATCCCTTTAAGAGAGGCCTGGGGTCAGAACCAGAGCGCTGAGTGGATTTGCCCTGACTTCCATACCAATAATCCCTTTAATAGAAGCCTGGGGTGATGAGAATCAGAGCACTGAGAGATTTACCCTAACTTCCATACCGGAGATCCCTTTAAGCGAGGCCTGGGGTCAGTACCAAAGCACAAAGTGGATTTGACCTCACTTTCATACCAGGGATCCCTTTAAGAGGGGCATGGAGTCAGAACCAGAGCGCTGAGTGGAACTGTCCTAACTTCTATATAAATGATCCCTTTAAGAGGCCCTGGGGTCATAACCACAGCGCTGAGTGGAACGGTACTAAGTTCCATACCTGGGATCCTTTTAAGAGAGGCCTGGCATCAGAACCAAAGCGCTGGATGGACTTGCCCTGACTTCCTTACCAATGATCCCTTTAAGAGAGGCCTGGGGTCAGAACCAGAGCACTGAGTGGATTTGCCCTAACTTCCATACTGGAGATCCCTTTAAGAGACCCTGGGGTCAGTACCAAAGCGCAGAGTAGATTTTCCCTTACTTCTGTACCGGGGATCCCTTTAAGAGGGGCCTGGGGTCAGAACCAGAGTGCTTAGTGGAACAGTCCTAACTTCCATACTGGGGATCCCTTTAAGAGAGGCCTGGGGCCAAAACCAAAGCGCTGGATGGATTTGCCCTAACTTCCATACCAATGATCCCTTTAAGAGAGGCCTGGGGTCAGTATCAGAGCGCTGAGGGATTTGCCCTAACTTCCATACCGGAGATACCTTTAAGAGGGAAGATGTGCCTATGGGGATGGAGGATGTGTGATGGGGATATGGGCAGGGAGAGGGTGATTCATTTCTGTCATGTGTTCTCTGCTCCTTTCTGGGGGGCAGACAAAGGCTGGGAGCTTATGTTCCCGGGGATGCTAGATTTCTCCCACCATGTCCGTGTCTGTTGAGGTGTTGTCGAGTTGGGAAAACTGTTGCTCATAGCAACTAATCACAGCTCAGCTTCTTTTAAACATCTCTGGTGAAATGAAAGATGCTTAGTGATTGGTTGCAAAGAAAACTGTTGCTCATAGCAACCAATCACAGCTCAACTTCTTTTAAACAGCGCAGGTGAAATGAAAGATGCTTTGTGATTGGTTGGTGACACACACACACATTCAATTTCATATATAGAGATATAAGATTGTTAGCCCCCCAAACATGCATTTAAATAAATAAAATGTTTCCAAAGGTGGACAACTCTTTTAAGTAGATTTTTTGAGCGACATCGGTAGTCTAAAGGAGTACATAGAGTTGTATGCAATCTTGCTTACTGCAACCATCATTCAAGGGTTAAACTTACTTGGTAATGTTATAAGAGGAGGACGTGGATGCCTTTCTTGAAAGATATAACATGACAGATTATGGGTACAGGTTCTGTAATGAAACGTTGACTTAATGAACAAGTCTGATTGTTTTATGTGGAGTAAGGAAGGAATTTTTCCCCAAATGTGAGGCAATCACCATCATTGGTTTATGCCTTCCTTTGGATCAACATGTTAGGGTAAAGGTTAAACTTGATGGACTTGTATCTTCTTTTCAACGATAGACCTATAAAATCCATGAAAAAGCCTAATAATATCCATCAAACACTGCCTGCAGCTAAACCAATAGTGGTTGACAGATTTTGTTATGGCTTTCATTATATTCTGATGATTCCTTACATCTTTCTTTAGTACTTTGAGTGCAAAAGGGTGTAATTTTTAAAATGAGCTTTTGAAGCGTTTGAGCATATCATCTATGCTGTGTGTGAAGGGGGCTGGAAGTCTGGCTCAGTACGATAGCTAATCTTCTACTGTATGATCCTCTGTTATTGCATTGACCATGATAGAAAATGGGACTGGCTTAGTTATTAAAATAAGCAAGTCAGCCAGCCCCTCATCACACAGAGAACGGATGAAGTGCTGCTGACACAGGAACTCTCTCCTGCATCAAGTGGAGCTGCCGGGACCTGGAATCGCGCTGATTAGAGATGAGCGACATTGCCGATTTTAGGGTCGAGTCGGGTTTCATGAAACCCGACTTTCGCAAAAGTCGGGTCAAACGAAATCGTCCGACTATAGGGAAAAGTCGGAGGCCGACTGAAACACGAAACCCAATGCAAATCAATGGGGAAGCAAAGTCGGCAGGGAGTGGAGGACAGTAAACACACCTACAGTGCCCATTTTAATACCATAAACATCAATTCTTATTACTGAAGCTTGTCAACCTTCATTTACTTCATAATAATAGTTACGCATTGAAAACTGGGGGTTATTTTGCTAAAGCTGTTGGGGGGTAGGGCTGCCTCCAGGTTTTCGTGTGCCCTGGGCCAAAGAGTGTCAGTGTGCCCATACAACAATTCATGAAGCTCCGATACGGCACAGAAATATAGGTATAGTACAATGAAAAATACTTCACTGCTTACATGACATGACTGATATCTATTTTAAATTCTACAATAGCTCAAAAAAAGGACAGTATATTACGCCATACAGTATTATGGCCACCACATTGTGCGCCATTCAGAATAATGAGCCCCATATATTTCTCCAAACAGAATAATTGGTCACATATAATGTTCCATACAGTATATGATGAGCTCCACATAATGCTACAGTATATGATAGTCTCCATGAACGATGCTCCAGTGTCTTATGGGCCAAAATAATGCTCCATATATGATGGGCCCCATTTCTAAAGCTCCAGTGTAACATGTGGCCCATAGATGCTGCACCAGTGTCTGATCTGCCCCATTTAGAATGCCCCAGTATATGATGGGCCCCATGGATGATGCTCAAGTGTCTTATGGGCCAAAATAATGCTCCATATATGATGGGCCACATTTCTAATGCTCCAGTGTAACATGTGGCCCATAGATGCTGCTCCAGTGTCTGATCTGCCCCATTTAGAATGCTCCAGTATATGATGGGCCCATGGATGATGCTTCATTGTCTTATGGGCCAAAACAATGCTCCATATATGATGGGCCCCATTTCTAATGCTCCAGTGTATAATGTGGCCCATAGATGCTGCTCCGGGTCTGATCTGCCCCATTTAGAATGCTCCAGTATATGATGGGCCTCATGGACGATGCTCCAGTGTATGATGGGCCCTAATAATGCTCCATATATAATGGGCTCCTTTTATAATTCTCCAGTGTATAATGGGCCCTGTAAATACTGCTCCAGTGTCTGATGTCCCCCATTTGGAAAGCTCCAGGATATGATGGGCCCCATTTTTAATGAACCGAGGCATGGTATGTGAAAAGAGATCCATGGAGTTATCTGAAGTGTGTGTTGCCGCATCCTTCACTTTTGATGTAGGTGAAGGACACAAGGAAAGGGGTTGCTTCTGACCAGAAACCTGCACTGACGACTCAGTGCTTGGATTTTTTCAAACTTCAAAAGAGGAGGCGATAGAGCTGGAGGCTGTTTCAGCAATGTAAGCCAAAAACAGTTCCTGATTCTCCGGCTTTAAATGCAGTCTACCTACTCCCAGAGAAGGGAGCCTTACAGGCCTTCCGGAGCTACCCCACGACTGTTAGGAACGGCGGAACGCACTAAATAAAAATAATAAAGTGCGTTCGCCCCTCAGTGTCCACCGTGCAGTAAGTGTTACAACCGCTGCTGAGTAATGGCAGACGAGCAATATGGCGATATAATGCGCACGGGTTCAACTTCACCCGAAGTGCACAGAGCGGGCTCTGTTCACATACAGAGGCGCCGCAACAAAAACATACAAAAGGCTGAGCCTGTTAGAGTCACAGGCTTCAGGTAAATGCACACACGGTATAAGGTCACAGGAGCAAGAACTAAGACAGAGGGGCTGCGTCCGTCTAGACCTACCGTGTGTGCGGCATCGCTACTGCGAAGGCCAAGAGAGGCTGCAACTGCATCGTGGCGCAGGACACTGCCGCTGGACGACACAGCTACAAAGCAGGCGCTATGTCGGACGCTAGCGCAGAGATGCGGTGTGCACAGTGGCCTAAGGCTTGTCACAGACTGGCACAGACTACTGAACTAATTCCCTAAACACATGCGTAATATAAGAGGGAAGGGGTTTCATAATAAGTCAGTCACCAGAATCATACATCCGTCACCATTCACACATAGAAGTATAGTATATACTAGCGCATGGCAGAACGGCCATGCGCACTTTTTATAGTCGTGCGGGACCTTCCAGATCTCCGAGATGGACCAATGAGATCTGGAACAGGACCTGGACACATGACTCCCGATCTCCAATGGGAGGTCGTCTCGTGAGCATGCCCAGTAGGAGCACAGAGGGACTTATTCTCTGGAGCGGTCTGCTGCAAAGTAATCTCCTCTGCAGTAGAAAGACAGCAGGAGACCACAGAATGTGAGGCTCTGGATTCCTGCAGAGCAGATGCAGAAAACTGACGCCTAACATTACCCCCCCTCCCCTAGGGCCCCCTCCTCTCTGAGCCTTCCAATCCACCACCCTGTGCCCATCAGAGGAATAGGCCTCAGACTCATCCGAAGGCAAGTCTGGTGTCCTGGTAGGTGACACGGAAAACCGGGACACGTGGAAGGTATAAGAGGTGGCAAGATCGCCAGGTTTAAGAAGGGACACATGGGAGACCACGGGAGCGGAAAAACCGCACGGAGCATAAGGTGAAGTGGGACGCCGCGGTGTGTCGGCGGACGTCTCCACTCTCTTTTTAAGGAAGCTTACCCGAGCACACGAGGCGCATGCCTGAATATATTTTTTAATGTCCCGAGCCCTGTGCGGCCACCAATATGACCCTGCCAGGAGTTTTGTGGCCTGCATGTAGCCACAGTGACCATCTGCCCTGGACGCGTGTGCCCACGCGAGAACCTTCGGCCGAAGGCGAGGGGGGACAAAGGTCTTGCCCGGTGGCACAGAGTTTGGCCATTGCGGGGCTCCGTTATCCTGGTAAACAGAGTGCTGACAGTGGCAGCCGCAAGTGGAGCTTAGTGCTGGACGCGCCTCGAGACTGGCGTGAGACACCTCCATGGGCTCTGGGAGTGAACACTCTGGCTCAGGTGATTCCAGAGGTTCAAAGAGGTTGGGAGCCAGAGTAACCTTCCGTCTGGATTGAGCACGCTCCAGCCCGCGCTCCGAAAAATGGAGATCAATACGGGTGGCAATGGCCATCAGCTCCTCCAGACTTGCAGGAACCTCTCTGGTAGAAAGAGCATCCTTAACATGCTCAGCTAAACCTCTCCAAAACACAGGGATGAGGGCTTTGTCAGACCACTCCAGCTCGGAAGCCAGTGTCCGAAAACGAACGGCATACTGACTAACCGAGAGGGATCCCTGAGTCAAAGCAAGTAGCTGTAGAGAGGTGTCGTGCGTGACCCGTGGTCCCAGGAAGACCTGCTTAATAGCTGTTAAAAACTGAGCAGCGGTCCGAACCTCTGGGTCACCACGCTCCCATAGTGGCGTAGCCCACTTCAACGCCTTGCCCGACAGAAGGGAAACAATAAACCCCACCTTGGCCCGCTCCATAGGGAATCACGCAGTCAGTAACTACAGCTGGATAGAGCACTGGCTGACGAAATCCCCACAGGAGGCGCCATCGCCAGAAAATTTATCGGGCAACGGGAGGCGGGTAACTGTCGGCGCGTGGGAGGACGTGGACATACGAGAAACCGCCTCTGCGATCGCCTGTACAGCAGCCTCCGAAAACTACACCGCTGCGATAACACTCTCAAGAGTAGCCAACCGGCCCTCTAGCTGGTGAAAACACTGAAGGAGTTGCGGCTGATCTGCCATCACTAGCCAGACCCCGGCGCTAGTTTAATGTTAGAAACGGCGGAACGCACTAAATAAAAATAATAATAAAGTGCGTTCGCCGCTCGGGGTCCACCATGCAGTAGGTGTTACAACCACTGCTGAGTAATGGCAGATGAGCAATATGGCGATATAATGCGCACGGGTTCAACTTCACCCGAAGTGCGCCGAGCGGGCTCTGTTCACATACAGAGGCGCCGCAGCAAAAACATATAAAAGGCTGAGCCTGTTAGAGTCACAGGCCTCAGGTAAATGCACACACGGTATAAGGTCACAGGAACAGGAACTAAGACAGAGGGGCTGCATCCATCTAAACCTACCGTGTGTGTGGCGTCGCTACTGCGAATGCCAAGAAAGACTGCAACTGCAGCGAGGTGCAGGACACTGCCGCTGGATAACACAGCTACAAAGCAGGCGCTATGTCGGACGCTAGCGCAGAGGTGCGGTGTGCACAGTGGCCTAAGGCTTGCCACAGACTGGCGCAGACTACTGAACTAATTCCCTAACCCCATGCGTAATATCAGAGGGAAGGGGTTTTAATAGTAAGTCAGTCACCAGAATCATACATCAGTCACCATTCACACATAGCAGAATAGTCTATACTAGCGCACTTTTTATAGCGTGCGGGACCTTCCAGATCTCCGAGATGGACCAATGAGATCTGGAACAGGACCTGGACACATGACTCCCAATCTCCAATCGGAGATCGTCTCGTGAGCATGCCCAGTAGGAGCACAGAGGGACTTAGTCTCTGGAGCAGTCTGCTGCAAAGTAATCTCCTCTGCAGTAGAAAGACAGCAGGAGACCGCAGAATGTGAGGCTCTGGATTCCTGCAGAGCAGACGCAGAAACTTGATGCCTAACAATGACGCAGGCTCAACACCTCCTGCACTAGCTGCTATTGTGTTTTTGGCACTTCCAGCAGATGCACCACCACCACCATCACTAACAGGTGGCCCTCCCACGTCCGTGTCCTCTTCCACCATACTTCCTCATGTTGTGAAAAATGGACCCAAAATACGAGCAGATACATAGTACTGTATCAGAAGCGTACAGCTCTATACAGTCTATGGATAACAGTAAATCTCCGTATATATTTCATGAGGCATACACAGACGCTCACAGGCTCAGTATGGATTACCCAATAAAATAACAAGTTGAAAAAGGGTACAGTATCATCAGATACAAGGTATATATAGTATAGTGTAAAGATTCTGATTCTCCGTATACATTTCAGGAGGCAGACACAAACGCTCTCAGGCCCAGTATGGATTACACAAGAATATGAAAAGCTGTATACAGCGTTGGGGTAATCTTAAAGTTCCAAATATATTGCCGGAGTAACAGACAAATGTTTACAGGCTCATTGATTACACCAGAATCTAAATAGCTAAAAAGGTTACTGTATCAGAAGTGTTCTGCTGTATACAGTGTTGGCCAAATTGAAAATATCGGTATATATTTCCGTAGTCACCCTCAGACGCTCAATCAGTTTGGTTTTGACCATAATAAAAAATGTTGTAAAAAAGGTCCTGGATAACAAGATAGCAAGTATATATTTTTTAGGGTACAATTGAAATCTCCGTATAAATAGTCCCGTAGTCACTCTCAGACGCTTACACAGTATGGATTTGACCTTAATGCTAAATGTCGAACAAAGGTACTGTTTAACAAGATACAAGCTGTATTGAGTATAGTGTAAAATTTTGTTTCTCCGATTCACTGTATATATAGAAGGCGTAACCCACACACGCTCACTCACTATGGATGATGTAGGGAAGGTGGACTGACAGACAAGCCAGCCTGTAGTGAGAAGCAGAGGTGTAGCGCAGTATAGGTGTGAAACCGCTAAGATAAAGAGAAAAGGTGCAGTGTTTTAGCTTGCCCATTGGAGGGCAGTGGAGAGTGTAGGAGTGGGACTGAATAACTGCCATTGGTCAGAGAAACTGTTAGGTGATGGTGGGCGGAGTTACCAGAACTGGAAGTATAAAAGGCTGAGGGAAGGTTCTGGAAGAGTCAGTCAGCGAAGGGAGCACAGTAAAGAGGAAGTTCTGCTGAGGAAATAGAGACAGTGGAAAGGCTCCAGAGAGGACTGACAGTTGAGGCGGTAATGGGGGGGTGGCCCAGAGGACAGTAGCCACAGGTGAAGATGGCCTGGGGCTATCATACGGACGGTGTGCTCAGACTGGTGCAGCGCTGTGGTGGTTGGGCCTAGGCCAGCCACAATGGAAAAGCCACAGAGGACGCCACGATTATAGTTACAAAGGAAGTGAAGGTACTGGGGCCTGTGTACAGAGAAATGTGAAACAGCTGTGGTGAATTGCTGTTGTCGACAGAAAGATGGGCACTAAAAACGGACCTGTTCAATACAAACTCTGTCTCAGTCTCGTGTTTATCTGCGGCAAGAAGAGGGTCTCCCCCCAGAGTGGGTTATCCTACAGATGATACCTTAATACAAATTTTTGAAACAAGGTACTGTATCAGCACATACCAGGTGTGTCCAGTCTAGGGTTAAATTTCCGTCTATACTTCCGGAGTCAGACTCAGACACTCACAGGCTCACTATGTATTACACCAGAATTAAAAAAATAGAAAAAGGGAAAGGTATTCATAGCGTACACCAGTATACAGTGTTGAGGTACTTTTAAATCTTTGTATAAATTTCAATCTCAGTAAGCCAGTCAAGAATCTCCGCTACTGGAAACTACATGGATACAAGTATAGACGCAAAGTCGAGTGTTAGCAGAAATTTTGGAATTACTCATCGTGGGAAAACCTCCCGGGAGATATTGCAGAGGCGATGCAGACCTTCAATTACTGTGTCTGTAGAGAAAGCGAAAAAGGTTCTTTGTGAAGAAAGGATTGCTTTATCGCAGTAGCGTGGATCACATCACCGCTACTCGTCTCCATCAAATTGTGATCACAGGGAGAGATGTACCCATGGTCCTCACTGCCTATCATGATTTGTCTGGTCATTTTGGAGTGCAATAGACAGAAGCCACAGGCCGTAGGCGATTCTATTGGATTGGCATGAGAGGAGACATTGAAAAATGGTGGCAGGAATGTCACACGTCTGTGACTATCACAACTGTGAAAGGTGATCATAAACCACCACTGCATCCGCTTGTAAGTTGACGTCCATTTCAAATGGTAGCCATTGATCATCTGAAGGTAGGGGCCAGCAGGACAGGCCATAGCTACATCTTAACCATCATTGATCAATGCACCAAATGTCTAGTGGCCGTCCCTGTGAAGGATTTAACTGCCCAGACTACACAGCGGTGGAGCAGGGAGAGGTAAGTATTGCAACTTGCAAGTGCTGTGGCCATGACAAAAGCAGGGGGGGCACAATCGTGGTCGATGGTACTGGCACAGAGCCCCTCATAGTACACTGGTGTGTCTGATGGCGAGTGGGCCCTCCCTCCGTCTGAGACACTGTATTGTACTATGAGGGGCCCTGTGCCATTGCCGTCGGACATCAGTGGGCCCATCCACCTGTTCAGTGCAACGGCACTTGCCCGGGTGCGCCAGGTCTTGACGCCAGCCATTGGGGGAGGGGTGGGCAGCCCAGTTAGAGAAGTTTAAAAATTGGCATATGTAGATGTGTTGACTGGACATTCAGCTGCGGCAAAGGGCGTAATTGGGCAAGTCCGAGGAAGAGGAGGAAAAAACCGAGGCACTTTTCTGGTAGCCTATGTGTCATCAGGGGAAGGTGGGACAAAATCCTTTGAAACCCATGCATGGTTCATTTTAATGAAGGTTAGATCATCAAAATTTTGGGTCGACAGACGGGTCCTTTTTTCTGTCAGGATTGATCCAGCAGCACTGAAAACTCTCTCAGATAACACACTAGCAGCAGGTCAAGCGAGCTCCTGTAAGGCATATTGTGCCAATTCAGGCCAGGCGTCCAGTTTAGAGGCCCAATAGTCAAAGGGGAATGACCTGTGAGGGAGAACATTGATATGGGAGGAAAAGTAGTTTGTAACCATAGTTGACAACTGCTGCCTCCTGTCACTTTTAATTTGATGCAGTATTAGCAGTCGTGTGAGCGGTACTTGAGAAATCATTCCACAACATGGTCATTAAACCCCTGTCTCTTCTGCTGTGTGCACCACGAACACCTCTTCCATTGTGCCCACTGCGGCTCGTGGGAGAACCAGCACCGCTGCTGTGTGCTGGGAAAGCCTCAAACAAACGGTTTACCAGAGTTGCTTGTTTGTTTGCCAATATTATCTCTAGGTTCTCCTGTGGCATGATGTTGTGTAATTTGCCTTTGTAGCGTGGATCGAGGATGCTGGCCAGCCAGTAGTCGTCATCCCTCATCATTTTGGCAATGCAGGGGTCCCTTTTTATGATCCGCAAGGCATAATTGCACATGTGGGCCAATGTTCCAGGTGTCAATGATGCACTGCCCGTGGTGGGTGGAGGAGCAGTTTCTGGCAAATCCACATCCCTACAGTCATGCACAAACACTGTCCCTGACCTTGGAACGCCAACATTTTCTCTTGCCCCCTGACAAACATCCTCCTGCCCAAAATAATCATCCCCCCTCATCCTCATCCTCCTCCTCTTCCTCCACCTCGTCCAGGACAGTTCCCTGACCAGACAATGGCTGATTGTCATCAAGGCTTCCCTCCTCCTCCTCCGCTGCAGACGCCTGATCCTTAATGTGCGTCAAACTTTGCATGAGCAGACGCATAAGTGGAATGCTCATGCTTATGATGGCGTCATCTGCGCACACCAGCCATGTGCATTCCTCAAAACACTGAAGGACTTTACAGAGGTCTTTCAGCTTTGACCACTGCACACCCGACAATTCCATGTCTTCCCTCAAACTGCCTGCCCGTGTATCCTCCCACAAATGCATTACAGCCTGCCTCTGTTCGCACAGCCTCTCAACTGTTATGAATGAGTCACCGAGGAGGAAAAACAAAAACAAACTAAGCCACAGAAAACCAGAGAGGTTGGTAACTAAGTGGACCCCTGATCCTATCCACAAAACTAGCAGTAGCCGTGGAGTGTACCTACGATGATCCTAGACACCTCGTCACAGCCGGAGAAAGAAATAAGCCTAAAGCAAGAAAAGGGGAAATCTGAACTGCCCCAGAGCAGACCCCAAAGCAATAGACAGCCCCCAAACATGTATTGTCGGAGAGACAAGATGAAAACACAAACACAGATAGAAAAATAGGCTGAGCAAACGATGGGGCCCACACTAACTAGAAAGGACAGGAAAGGAAGATGCTGTCTGCAATCACGCACAAAACCCTGCCAAAAAATGTCCAACACTTTCTGATATCAAAAACCCTGAAGTCGCTAGACTTCAATTCCCTATAGCAGCACTCTGGTATATTCTGAAGACAGAGCAAAAAAGAGACCAATCTGATCAGGGACAAAAAGCAAACTGGCATAAACAGAGACATAAGAATGGAAATTAAGCACAGCCCCAGCGGGGGCTGGCTGACCACAAAAACTGAGTAAACCAGACCAAATCTCAAGAGAAAAATTTCAGAGCACACTTAGCTTGAGAAGGCAGGAACAGAACTGGAAACTAGAACCTCAGAGCAGGAAAATCACCAGCACAGAATTAGGGAGTCAGCTGTCTTAAATCCAGTCGGAGACTCTTGATATCCAATCACAGTCCTCCTCCTCAGGTGGCAGGACTCTGCCATTTAGATCAGCTTCATTACCTACTGTCACCACCAGAGGGAGCCCGGATGGAGAACTCACGACTCCTCTGTCAACACAGCCAGCTCCACCACCCTCACTAGAAGCCAGAGGTAAGCCAGAAAATGAGTTCACAACACTCAACCATGTGCAGGGTGGAGTTCCACCTTGTTGCAACGTCTATGATTAGGCAGTGCTCGGGGAGGTGGAGCAATCGCTGCAGCTTCTGCATACGACTGGAGTGTACGGCTGAGCGACAGATGTGCGAGCACAGTCTTCGCACCTTATGGAGCAGGGATGTTAACTCCGGATAATTATTAAGGAAGCACTGCACCACCAGGCTCAAAGTGTGAGCCAGGCAAGGTATGTGTGTGAGTTTTGCACGGGCTATGGCTGCCACAAAATTACGGCCGTTATCACTGACTACCTTGCCTGCCTCAAGATGTAGACTACCCAGCCATGACTCTGTTTGTCGCTGCAAGCAGTCGGCCAGTACCTCCGCAATGTGTCTGTGTGTCTGTTGTTACCCAAAGACATCATCTTTAACACAGCCTGCTGACGCTTACCACTAGTTGTTCGATAGTGGGACACCTCGTGTGCAACACTGCCAGCTGCGGATGTAGTGCTCGTGTGACTGAGCTCTGTGGACGAGCTTTCACTGATAGACGAGGAGGAAGAGGAGCGAAAGCCTACAGCCAACTGTTTCCTATACTGTGGGCTAGGCAGCACTGTTCCACCGCAGCTGTCCCCAGTGGAGCATGCATCCACCACATTAACCCAGTGTGCAGTGATGGACACGAAACGGCCCTGGCCATGCCTACTGGTCCATGCATCCATTGTGAGGTGCACCTTTCCACTCACTGACGGTTTTAGTGCATGGACAATGTGGTCTTTCACATGCCGGTGGAGGGCAGGGATGGCTTTTTGAGAAAAGAAGTGCTGACTGGGTAGGTCATAGCGTGGGACAGCGTAGGCCATGAGGTTGCGGAAAGCTTCGCTTTCAACCAAACAGTAGGACATCATCTCTAATGAGATTAGTTTGGCAATGTAGGTGTTCAAACACAGTGTACGCGGATGAGAGGATGAGTACTTTCTTGTCCTACTTAGAGTGTCTGGTAGGGTGAGCTGGACTGGAGAGCTGCATATGGGGGAAGTAGCGGTGGACCGGATGGAGTGAGAGGGGGTTGGTGATGGTATGGATGGTGATGGCCTAGATTCAGTGTTGTGTTGCAAAACCATTGTGATTCCCTGAGTGGTTTGGCCTTGCGACGACACCTCCACATTTAGTGCTGGTGGTGTGCTTAATGGTGGCGGTGGTCTTACAGTGGGGGTATCGATGGAGTGTTGTTGGCTACCTTCAGTCGGAGCAGGTGCACATGTGCTACCTGAGGTTTTGTAGTCCGTCCACGCTTGCAAGTGCATGTTGATTAAATGTCTAAGCATGCAACTGGTATTCAAATTTCTGAGTTGTTTACCTCGGCTAAAGGTCCTTCCGCACTTCTTACAGGTAACTTTTGCCTCATCAGTAGGATTTTGGACAAAGAAGTGCCACACTGCACTCTTCCTACTATGGTAAACATTTTCTGGCATTGCACGCTGTGCTAAGTTGACCGTCTGGTCAAGCTGTCCTGCAACTCTTTTAGTTTTTGTTCCACGTTTTAAGACAGCTACGGGCCTGCTAGATAACCGATGCTGCGATGTCAATGCCTACTGCAGAGCCTTCTCCTTATCTGAACTATTGCCAGCGCCACCCTCCTCCCCCAATGGATGCCAATCTGGGTCCAGAACTGGGTCATCCATCACCTCCTCTTCAAAGTCATCTGCACCTTCCTCTTTACCTTCCTCTGTGTCATCGTGTAAGGTGGTATAGAATGCGGGAAGGGGCACCTGGGTTTCATCAGGGTCAGATTCTGGCTCAATAGACTGGGAGGGCAATGTAGTGCTGTGGGTCAATGTACCAGCAGAATCATCTAGCAGTGGCTGTGCATCAGTGCACTCCATGTCAGATTCATCTTGGACTGGGGAATTCAAGATTTGACTGGATAACCCAGGCATGGTATGTGAAAAGAGCTCCATAGAGTAATCTGAAGTGTGGGCTGCCGCATCCTTAACTTTTGGTGGGGGTGAAAGACAGAAGGAAAGGGTTTTTTTATGAAAAGAACCCTGCACTGACGACTCCGTGCTTGCAGGTTTCGACCGTTCAGAAGAGGAGGCAATAGAGCTGGTGGCTGTTTCGGCAATGTACGCCAAAACCTGTTCCTGATGCTCCGGCTTTAAAAGTGGTTTTCCTACTCCAAGAAAAGGCAACCTTACAGGCCTTCTTGGGTCAGAGGATGATGCAGGCTCAACACCTCTTGCCTTAGCTGCTATTGTGCTTTTGCCAGAACCAGCCGATGCACCACCACCATCAGTACCAGCTGCGCCCCCCTGCCTACGTCCGCGGCCTCTTCCACCATACTTCCTCATGTTTGGGAAAATGTACCAAAAATACCAGCAGAGAGATGGTACTGTATGAAGAGTGTCCAGCTGTGTAAGGTGTAGTAAACAAATTAAATCAACGTATATATTATGTTAGTCACAGACACTAACACAGTATGTATTGGACCGCAATCCAACAAGCAGATATCAGAAGTGTACAGCTGTATACGATTTTTGTGCAACTAACAATCTCCGTATATGTATTTACGGAGTGTCACACACACACACGCTGACTAGGTATAAAAGTGACTATAATGCGAACGGCAGATATACAATACTGTTGGAGAATCGGACAGCTCTATACGATGTGTGTAAGGAAATTGTCAAGCTCCGTGTATTTGTATACGGACTGACAAACGCTGTCTCTGTCTAGTTTTGATCATAATCAAACAGCAGATATACAAAACTATTTGAAAAACGGACACGACTCTAAGGTGTAGGTCTGGAAAAGCGGAAAAACTCCTCGTTTTTTTCTCCAGAGTCACACACAGGTAGCTTCTATTTGTCCGTGCTAGAAGGCGGTACACGGTAGTGTGGGAGGAGCGTACACCGCTAGACGGTGTGTGTATGGAAAATTGTCAAGCTCCATGTATTTGTATACAGACTGACACACGCTGTCTCTGTCTAGTTTAGACCGTAATCAAACAGCAGATATATGAAACTGTTTGAAAAATGGACACAACTCTAAGGTGTAGGTCTGGAAAAATGGACAAACTCCTCAGCTTTTTCTTCCAGAGTCACACACAGATAGCTTCTATTTGTCCGTGATACCAGCCAGCACACGGTAGTGTGTGAGGAGCGTACACCGCTAGACGGTGTGTGAAAAAATGAATGCTCAGTAACTCACCAGGACAAAATAATAAAATTTGGAGCGCTTTGAAAAAAGCAGTTTGAACAGCAGTGTGCACACAACAATGCAGCTAGCAGGTAGCCTTAAAAGGCAGCCTAATCACCACCAGCGCTGCTGCACACAACAAAAATCATCCCCTTTCACTACACACTAACTGTACAGTGAAAAGCGCTATCAGCAGAAGCAGTTTTTTTTTCTTCTTCCCTGCCTAATGCTCCCCCTGTTCAGAATCAGCAGCATCACCTCTCCCTTAAGATCGGCAGAAGTAAGATGGCGGTCGGCGTTCATAGCCTTTTATACCCACTGTGACGCCACACAAAGCCAGCCAATCATTTCAATGCCCTTCTCTAAGATGGTGCTGGCCGCTGCACATGTCATCGCATTGCCCACAGAGTGCGTCCTCCATCATTGGGTGAGAAAAGGCGCTGAAAGCATCATTTGAAACGCGATTTTGGCACATTGATCAGCGACCTCATGGCCGACCACGCTAGGGTCGGGTTTCGATCGGCGAAACCCGACTTTGGCGAAAGTCGGCGATTTTTGAATCTGACTGACCTGTTTCGCTCACCTCTAACCACCACCATCAGTACCAGCCACGCTCTCCTGCCCACGTCCGCGTCCTCTTCCACCATACTTCCTCATGTTTGTGAAAATGTACCCAAGATACCAGCAGAGAGATGGTACTGTATGAGGAGCTTCCAGCTGTGTAAGGTGTATTAAAAAACTAAATCTACGTATATATTTTGTTAGTCACAGACGCTCTCCCAGTATGTATTTGACTGTAATACAACAAGCAAATATACGGTTCTGTATCTGAAGTGTACAGCTGTTTTCTTTTTTTGTGTAACTAACAATCTCCGTATATGTATTTACGGAGTGTCACACACACACGCTGACTCTGTATAGATGTGACTGTAATGCGAACAGCAGATATACAATACTGTTTGAGAATCGGACAGCTCAATACGGTGTAGGTCTGGAAAAATGGAAAATCTCCTCGGCTTGTTTTTCCAGAGTCACACACAGATAGCTTATATGTGTCCGTGATACCAGGCAGCTAGTACACGGTAGTGTGTGAGGAGCATACACCGCTATACGGTGTCTGTATGGAAAAATGTCAATCTCCGTCTATGTTTATATGGAGTGACACACGCTGTCTCTGTATAGTTTGGACCGTATTCAAACAGCAGATATACGAAACTGTTTGAAAAGTGGACCGCTCGATAGGGTGTAGGTCTGAAAAAATGGAAAATCTCCTCGGCTTGTTTTTCCAGAGTCACACACAGATAGCTTGTATGTGTCCGTGATACCAGGCAGCCAGTTCACGGTAGTGTGTGAGGAGCATACACCGCTATATGGTGTCTTTATGGAAAATTGTTAATCTCCGTCTATGTTTATATGGAGTGACACACGCTGTCTCTGTATAGTTTGGACCGTACTCAAACAGCAGATATACGAAACTGTTTGAAAAGCAGACCACTCGATAGGGTGTAGGTCTGGAAAAATGGAAAATCTCCTTGGCTTGTTTTTCCAGTCACATGCAGATAGCTTATATGTGTCCATGATACCAGGCAGCCAGTACACGGTAGTGTGTGAGAACCGTACACCGCTATACGGTGTGTGAAAAAATGAAAGCTTGGTAACTGAGCAGAACAAAATAAAAAAAATTGGAGTGCTTTGAAAAAATCAGTTTGAACAGCAGTGTGCACACACCAATGCAGCTATAAGGTAGCCTGAAAAGGCAGCCTAATCGCCACCAGCGCTGCTGCACACAACAAAATCCTCCCCTTTCACTGCACACTAACTGTACAGTGAAAAGCGCTATCAGCAGAAGCTATTTTTTTTATTCTTCCCTGCCTAACGCTCTCCCTAGTCAGAATCAGCAGCAGCACCTCTCCCTATTCTAAGATTGGCAGAAGTAAGATGGCGGTCAGCGGTCACGGCCTTTTATAGCCCTGTGACACCACACAAAGCAAGCCAATCACTTCTATGCCCTTCTCTAAGATGGTGGTGGCCGCTGCACATGTCATCGCGTTGCCAACAGTGTGCGTCCTCCATCATTGGCTAAAAAAAGGCGCTGAAAGCATCATTTGAAACGCGACTTTGGCACGCAGGTCGCCGACCTCATGACCGACCTCACGCTATGGTCGGGTTTCGTTTCATGAAACCCGACTTTGGCGAAAGTCGGCGATTTCTGAAATTGACCGTCCCGTTTCGCTCAACTCTAGCGCTGATATCTGAATATTGCGATAGTTTTATAAATGCAAACTTATTTCAAACAAATCTAAAGACAAGACATCCTCTCTAATATCCTTCACTTTCTATATGTTTTAAAGGTACCAAACATGCAAAAAAAGCAAAATATGGTGTAAGACATAAAGTCAATGTTATGTATTAATGTGATCCAAAATCATTCAGTATAAAAATAATCTTTTTTTCAGATATTAAAAAATATACCGTAAATAAAAAGTGACGCTACACAAACATGATGTTAGGGTTTGCGGAACGCACTAAATAAAAAAATAATGGTAATAGTGCGTTCGCAACCCGGGGTCCACTGTGCAGAGATGGAAAACTGCAGCTAGTGTGGACAGTGGTGGCGCTGCACTGTAAGCGTTCACAAAGAGCACACTGGGTTCACTGCACACAGTGTGCACGGAACACAAAAGTATTGCTCTCTGTAGCTCTATTAAACGTCCCGCAGTGTGCACAGAACATAAAGAACCTGCCCTGTTACTCCACAGAGCGGTAATAAGGAACACGTCTGAGCATGTGGGAATCTGTGCTCTAGTACTACTTGTGCTAACAGGTGTGTGCCACAGCATGTGGCCTGGCTGTGCCCTGTGAAATTAAGGGCCTGACTGTGCCCTGAGTACTAACTGATGCATGCTGCGGCCTGTGGCCAGACTGTACTGAGTAGAGGATAACCTGCCTCACAAGGGTCAACTAGCGCATCCACTCTCAGCACCAGGGGCGTAACATCCCTGGTCGCAGCTGCAACGGGGCCCCTGAGCACTTAGGGGCCCGGGCCCCAGGGCTGCCAGTCAGGGCATTAATGCCCTGACCGGCGTATGGAGCCCCTATGAGCAGAGGGGGCCCGCATCATGAAGATGTCTACCCATCTATGTAACCATTTGAAATAACATTTAGGCTATGTGCCCATGTTGCGTTTAAATCCGGACACTTAAAACCGGACTCCTTCCCAGAAATCGAGCGTTTTTTTCCCCGCACGATTTCACCGCGATTTTACCGCGATTATGTTAACAATTTTGCCGCAATTTTCACGTGCGATATTCAAGCACTTTCCAAGCGATTTGAAGCATCGCTTGGAAAGTGATTGACAGGTTGGTCACACTCATCAAACATAGTGTTTGACAAGTGTGACCAGCTTTTAACTATTGAGGCTGCCTATGCGGCATCAATAGTAAAAGATAGAATGTTAAAAATGAGAAAAAAATAAAAAAATCGGGGTATATTTACCTTCCGACGTCCCGCGCAGTCTTAGCGATGCTCCCGTTCCCAGCGATGCCTTGCAAGACCTGTGATGACGTTGGTCTTGCGTTGATATAGCAATCTCACGAGACCGCTAGAGTCACGCGAGACTATGACATCACAGGACCTTGCCGCAAGGCATTACTGGGAACGCTGAGGCCGGGAATGTAGCGCGGGACGTCGGAAGGTAAATATAACCCGATTTTTTTCATTTTTTATTCTTTTTTTACAGGGGTATGGTACCCAGGGCCTGGAGGACAGTCTCCTCTCCTCCACACCGTGGGTACCAACCGCACATGAGACGCTTAACTTCGCGCATGGTGGGCATAGCCACATGCGGGAATTAGCGATTCTCATGCATTCCTATGGGTGCGGAATCGCGGCAATTCTTTGCTATTCCGCACAAAAGAATGAGCATGCTGTGGTTTTTTCCGCGATGCGATTCCGCTGCGGAAAAAAGCGCAGCATTATCACAGCATGTGCGGATTGCCATAGGAATGCATGGGGTGCATTCTGTACTAGATTTTTAAACGTTTTCGCAGCGTTTCGCACCGAAAATCGTGGCAAAAATGCTTAAAAATCGTATCGTGGGCACACAGCCTAAATATCATAAATTTATCTTATGGAAAAAATTAATCTAGATGTAGGTTTTCTTAATTAACCAATTTGACATGATTACACTTATCCACAATTAACTAAATCAAGAAATAATTACTAAAGAAATATAGAAATATATGTTGTGTAGATAATATTTAATTTTGTATCTTAATATTCTGATTAAACTGATTTGCATTATTTCCCATTAAAACAAGGTTTTTGGTTTTTTTCTTGCATACAATGAGTCCTGAGGCCTCTTTCATACATCACACATATCACATTACTCTTACGGTCATATTCTCTCTTAGCAGCTGCTCACACACACGTATCTGTCACTCAGACTGTGACTCATATAAGTTCACACCACAGAATCCACATACAAAAGTATGAATACATGTACATTATCGCAAATTATTGTATCCTAATTATCAATGCGCATTATAAACTATTAAATTTATTATCTTAATATTTCTTTGAATATTCCCCAAATACACATAACATAAAACTTTGTAAATTATTTATGGATAAACGAAGCATAAGAAAATTAGGATGAGTTGTAGCTATACTTGGTACAAGGGTTTGCAATTGTATCTGAACCTTGAAACTTAGGCCTTAAAAAAAATTCCTTTCACTAGCAAAGGTTGAGGTCCCTCAAAAATTCTTTTATTAATAGAACAGAGTTCAGATTTCACATGCTGTGATTGGCATGCCATGCAGTAAAGACATACAATATTAGCACAGAAAACTAATTTTAGATTGAGGTAGTTATATATTATTTCCTTTAAGTTAAAGATATAAAATTATGCAGTTATTACAACTTCCTGTGTAAATAAAGGCATAAAGAGATTTTTTCCGATTAAGTCCTGCTTTGAAATGAAAATTCTAAGGAAAAAATAAATGATAAAAGTTAAATATCAAATTCGTACAGAAACAAAACAATTGCAATATCCTATACATATAGGTATTGACTTTAATGTAATTCTAAATATTATTACTGGAGTAAATCTTAATTTTCACTATACATAAAAAAAAAAACTGTTATACAGTCTCTACTTACATAAGCATACGATATATACTGTTAGAATATATATATATATATATCTACAAAACTATAGAACTACAGAATTATACTCTATAAAATAATTACAAATAACTTATACATTGTATAACACTTTTACACAACATATAATTACATTTTTAGCCAATTCCTAAACCAAATCTTATTTCTCTGTCAAAAATGTCCTGAAAAACTCTTGCCATTTTTAAGCTAATGGATTCTCTGACCAGCGTCTACAATTTACCCCCTATGTCCCTTTGAGAAGTCACCTGTTTCTGTCTGTCAGATTCCGCCATTTACCTTTTAAGGGTATGTGCACACGCTGCGGATTGGGGTGCGAATTTGGCCGCGCGGATTTTGTAAAATCCGCAGGTAAATCTGCAGGTCAAAAGACCTGCGGTTTTACCTGCGGATTAGCCTGTGGTTTTGCCCTGTGGTTTTTCATCTCCACAATGGAGGAGATGGCAAACCGCAGCGGAATCCGCAGAAAGAATTGACATGTCAATTCTTTTTCGGTTTAGAAACCGCAGGAAAACCGCACGGAAAAATCCGCACCATCTGCCCTGCGGTTTTTAATATCCATAGGATATTATGGTACTGCACACTGCAGCAAATACTGCTGCGGATCCGCAGTGGCCAAATTCGCTGCGGAACCGCAGCAGAATCCGCAGCGTGTGCACACACCCTTACAGATAGAAGGTCAGAACTTTGAATTTTTAACTCTTTCTGTGACGTTCTTTCTGTGGTCTCTTGTATCATTTCATAGGGCTTAAAGCAAATATGTGATATTCTTTGCTCGTCATAGATTTGATTACGGGGATAACTCAGTTTAGGAGAGTTTAATACTGGCTTCTGATAAGATTTTACTCTATCTGATTTTACAAAATTAGTGCGATTTATTTCCCTTTCACGATTCTCATGTTTTCTAGCAAAACCAAGGGATTGCGCACATTCAAATAAAGAATCTTTTTGTGACGCAATAACACGAGATACAGGATTTAGAAACCCAAATTTGTTTACAAAACTTTTTCATCATTGATTGTTTTTTGACATTTTTAATGATAGTTTTGTACAACCGTTCAAATACGGACATGAATGTAAAAGTACATTCTTTCCGACTAATCCTTAATTTTTTAAGAATGTCAATATCTGGACAATTTTCATTCGATGCACAAAAAAATCAGAATTTTTAATCTGTCTTTATCATTTAAATTTACATGTGACTCACCAGATATCTTTAAGGTTACTTGGCTGCAAAAGGTTACAGGGAGCCACATTTTAAACAACTGATTTTTCTCCTCATTAGTTAAATCAAACTTATCAGCAAAACTCTCAAATATCTCTGAATTTCTGCACACATGGATTTTGTTATCATATGCAGGAATGATTTTGCATAATTTTAACAAATTTTTCCTACCTTTAATTTGGAGTTGGGCCTCTGAGTGGTCTATTTTTAGTGCGTCTGTTCCTTGTACGTCATCTACGTCATTTCTGAAGTCTCCTCCTATGCTTCCTCCATCTTTTTCCATGTCTGCAAGGTCACCTTGAGTGATTGTTACAGACAATTGTTTCACATCTTGTTCAGTCTCCATAACTTTACAGTCAATCTCGGGAACATCAATAGTATTGTTTGACACTATTCTTACACAATCATTTTTGGATTTCTCTGACACAAACTTGTGAAATATGTCAACCAACTGTAAAATATTTTTCAATTTCTCTCTTTCTCTACTAAAGGTGTGACTGGCTGGCTTGGCCAAATGTTAAATATACTTATTCTCGTATATTTATTTATTCAGGACTTGTTACCAAATGTGATACTCTAAAGCAAATATCACAATGTTTCTTATAAAAAAAATCTAGTGGTTTTTTGGATTGTCCACCCAAAAAAAGATCATTACAGAAAAACAAAATAGGTGAAATAGTTACAATGAGATTGTCCATTTGTTCATAGCAAAGCTTGTTCCACTTCTTTCCTGGAATTCTGAATGTATCAGTCTCTGGAAGCAACACATGATTAACTTACATACCAGCTGTTCATTCACTGTACTGTTGGAGTAAAATGTCACTGAAGTGTGTTCGAAGAGAGAGAGAAGAAGAGAGCCCCCCCCCCCAGAGCAAGCCCCCCCACCTCAGAGCACATGTTTTCTCTATATGGTGTGGACATTTTACAATGAGCTAAATACAGAAATAACATATGTAATGTCAGCGAAAGGCAATGTGCTCAGTACAGAATTGAGTGTAATAAGAATCAATAACTGATAACTAATATTTAACAACCTCTGTCACAGCGGGTGCGCGATGACGTGCTGTATACCATGGGGGGTGCTGTATACCATGGGGGTCTGTATACCATGCGGTGCTGTATATCATGGGGGGGTGCTGTGCTGTATACTATGGGGAGCTGTATACCATGTGGGGCTGTGCTGTATACCATGCAGGGCTGTGCTGTATACCATGTGGTGCTGTGCTATATACCATGTGGTACTGTGCTATATACTATGCGGCTGTGTTATATACCATGGGGGTACATTATATTCCATGGGGGAGGCTGTGTTATATAATATGGGGGCGACATTATATTCTATGGTGTAGAAGTCAGACACCTGCCCTCCACTCCTTTCATTCTCTATGTAGGGGTGGAGTTATGGGAACAGTGGGGCTGTGGACAGTTTGAGGGATGGAGCCTGGGCTGGTCCCAAGGGGGCCCCAAAAATTTTGCCAGTATGGAGCCCCGAAATTCCTAGTGGCAGCCAAGGGTGGGGGTGCCCATTTGAAAGTTCACACCGGGCCCATAACTTTGTAGTTACACCACTGCTCAGCACTCACTCACAGACACAGGCCATTAAAGGGAATCTGTCACCTATTTTTCGGTGTATATAGGATGCAGCCACCGCCATCAGGGGCTTATCTACACAGTGGTGTACAAGCAAAGCCACTACTTGGCGCTGAAGCTAGGCCCTGACTCTGCCTCAGCCTAGGCACTACCTGGCAAGGCTGATTAACACATGCATACCAAGGGTAGGGGTTTCTTAATGAGTCAGTCACCAGAGACATACATACGTGCATACAACACTCACTCCACATTGTCTATACTAGCGCACGGCCATGCGGTTCTTTTATAACCGCAGCCTTCCAGGACCTTCCTGATGGCCCAATCCGAGCTGCTTGAGGACCTGAGCATGTGACCTCTGACCACCAATGAGCGGTCGTCTCCTGGGCCTGCTCAGATGAGGAAAAACAGGACTTAGTCCCAGGAGCGTCTGCTCGCCGCTAACTAATGCTGGAAGCTATAGCTGAACCTGGGGCAATAGCAGCAACCACATGGATAGCATTAGCCTGAGCAAGATGCTGGGACTGACTTTTCTGCTGAGCAGGAACCTCTGCAGCTGCAGAAGAATGGGAGACTACAGAGGACATGGCTTGAGATTCCCCCTGTGCAGTGGCGAGAACTCGACGCCTAACAATTGGTACAATACAAAATATATTATTTGATTTTAAATTATATTATATATAAAAGTTATATGGGAAACACTAGTCACATTTAGAGTTGGACTTGTACATTTTAGATGCAGCAACTTTGTCTTTATTCCTAGTCGCGGTGGTCACTACTGTTGCTTATGCAGCAATATTCCCCTTCTCACTCCTCTTCACTGCTCCCTTCTTTTATAGTAATGTACTAATACATTTTTTGGTAACTGGTAAGATTAGAATTCCCCTTAATTACATATACTTCTTATATTTGCATGTAGTACTGCTGTATGTAATAAAAAGTGCAAGTGGTTACAAACTCTTGAACGCCCTTTAAAGTTGAAATTTAAAATATATTTGCTAAATTTTGCACTCCCATAGACTAGGGAGAATGTTTGACAACACTTTGTACGGTTCATGTCCATATCATCGTGTTGGTGGAATAGGCTTGTTCTGAGATCCGCTTCATAAAATGGATATTTTCTTCTTTGTGGGGGCCTACTAAGTACAATGTTTTAGGTTGTGTACAAGAAAAAAATATTACTGCTTGTTGTTTTATTTCTCATTGTAGGTTATGGAGGAGCCATTCCAGTAGGTATGCCGGGGCGTGCAGGTGCAGTACCTGGAATAGGAGCGGGTGGAATAGCTCTTCCACAGCTTGTCAATGAAATTCTAGATCCTCTAGAAAAAGTAGGGGTCACTAGAAAGTATTTTCCGGAAACTTGGATATGGGAACTGACACCTATTGGGTGAGTGTTAGTTAGAAATACAGTGTTTGATAAAAAATACATGCATATGATTGTGTGACAGTTATTTTCCAGAATTATTTAGACAGTGGCATGTATTTATAATTCAGTCTCTGTACCCCACCACCAAGAATTTGCATTAAAGTCATCAAAATGTTATGAATGAAGAGTAGGTTTTCGACTTAATTGCAAGGTCTTTAACTAAAATGTTGTGTTAATTGTTTAGAGATTACAGTCATCTTTTACAAAGTCCTTCCATTGTTGCAATCTCAAAAGTAATAGGACAACTAACTGATTAGCCATTTTTGGTGTGGTATGACCTGTCCCTTCATTATTTCATGAGAAATTAAGGAGATAAATAGTCTGGAGATAATTCCAAGCATTGAATTTGCATTTGGTAGCTGTTCATCAGAATTTGCAATATGAAATTCAAAGAGGTGACAATGCAAGGAGTAGGCCATCATTAGGTTGAAAGAAAGAAAACTATCAGAGAGAAGGCAGAAACTTTAGTAGGTAATTAATTTAGTACATTTTTCCGAAAATGAAGTAATGCGCTGAACAGCTCAGCAACATCAAAATGCCCAGAAGAGAATGGAAGACAACTAAAGTGGGTGATCCCAGAATTATTTCCTTGTTGAAGAAAAACTCCTTTACAACATCAAGACAATTTAAAATTACTGTCTCGTGAGGTAGAGGTATTATGTTCAAAGTCTACAATCTAGAGTTGCCTTCATAAATGGAAATCCAGAGAAGTTGTCTCAATATCCAAGTCACTGGCAACAAAGGAGCAAATCACAATGAGGTGATTATTATGGGGGACTTCAACTACCCCGACATAGACTGGGAAACTGAAACCTGCGTATCTCCGAAAGGAAACCAATTTCTGTCAGTGACCAAGGATAATTATCTGTCACAACTTGTGCAGGGCCCAACTAGAGGGACAGCCCTTCTGGACTTAATTTTAAGCAACAGGCCAGATAGAGTAACAGAAGTACGAGTCGATGGGCACCTAGGGAACAGTGACCACAATATAATACAATTCCACTTGTCCTTCAGTAAGGTGCCCTGGAAGGGGGTTACAAAAACGCTGAATTTCAGGAAAGCAAAGTTTGATCAGCTTAGAGAGGACCTTCGCCGAATTGATTGGGACAATGTCCTCAAAAATAGGAGCACAGAAAATAAATGGGAAATATTTAAATCAGTTTTACACACCCACTGCGAGCTAGCCATACCGTACAGAAATAAAAGGGCTAGGAACAGGAGAACACCATTGTGGCTAAATAAGGATGTAAAAAGGGCAATAAATAACAAGAACAAGGCATTTAAGAAGCTAAAACAAGAAGGCAATGAAGAAGCATTAAAAAGTTATAGAGAAAAAAATAAAATGTGTAAAAAACAAATACATTTAGCAAAAGTGGAAACTGAGAGACTCATTGCTAAGGAAAGTAAAACAAACCCCAAACTATTCTTTAATTATACAAACAGTAAAATGATTAAAATTGATGGTGTCGGCCCTTTAAAGAACAATGAGGGTGAAATCATAGAGAGCGATCTGGGAAAAGCAAATGTTTTAAATACTTTTTTCTCAAGTGTTCACACAGGAAAAGGATTTGCCAGGGGAAATGCAGAGTGATAATGTAAACTCCCCATTAAGTATTACCTGCCTAACCCAGGAAGAAGTGCAGAACCGCCTTAGTAAGATTAAAATTGACAAATCACCAGGCCCTGATGGCATTCACCCTCGGGTATTAAGGGAGTTAAGTAATGTGATAGACAGGCCTCTATTCCTTATATTTAAAGACTCTATAGAAACAGGGTCTGTTCCTTTTGATTGGCGGCAAGCAAATGTGGTACCAATATTCAAAAAGGGGTGTAAAAGGGAACCTGGAAACTATAGGCCGGTAAGCTTAACATCTGTTGTGGGTAAAATTTTTGAAGGGTTTCTAAGGGATACCATTATGGAATATCTCAATGTTAATAAATGTTTAACTCCATATCAACATGGATTTATGAAGGATCGCTCCTGTCAAACTAACCTGATCAGCTTCTATGAGGATGTAAGCTCTCAAATGGACCAAGGAGAATCATTGGATGTCATTTATCTTGACTTCTCTAAAGCATTTGACACTGTCCCACATAAAAGATTGGTAAGTAAGATGAGAAAGCTTGGGCTAGGGGAAAATGTGTGTAGATGGGTAGGTAGCTGGCTTAGTGATAGAAAACAAAGAGTGGTTATTAATGGTGCATACTCAGATAGGGTCAGGGTTACTAGTGGGGTACCACAGGGTTCTGTATTGGGCCCCCTACTATTTAATATATTTATTAATGATCTAGTGGATGGTTTACACAGTAAAATATCAGTATTTGCAGATGATACAAAACTATGTAAGGTAGTTAACACAAAGGAGGACAGTTTGCAACTACAGACAGATTTGAGTAAATTGGAAAATTGGGTTGAAAAATGGCAAATGAGGTTTAACACAGATAAGTGTAAGGTTATGCACATGGGAAGGAGAAACAGATGCTACAATTACTTACTAAATGGGAAACTGCTGGGGAAATCAGACATGGAAAAAGACTTAGGCATCTTAGTTAATAAGAAGCTAAATTGGAGTGCCCAGTGTCAGGCAGCTGCCACCAAAGCAAATAGGGTCATGGGATGCATTAGAAGAGGTCTGGGGACACGAGATGAAATCATAATTCTCCCTCTGTACAAATCACTCGTCAGACCACACTTGGAGTATTGTGTGCAATTTTGGACGCCGGTGCTCAAGAAAGACATTACTGATCTTGAAAGGGTTCAAAGGCGGGCTACTAAAATGATAAATGGAGTTGGTTCACTACAATACCCAGAAAGGTTATCAAAATTAGGTCTATTTACTCTAGAAAAGAGAAGACTTAGGGGAGACCTAATATATATGTACAAGTATATCAGAGGGCAATACAGAGATCTCTCCAATGAACTGTTTGTACCAAGGACTGTGACAAGAACAAGGGGGCATTCTCTTCGTTTGGAGGAAAGACAATTTCTGCACCAGCATAGAAGAGGGTTCTTCACGGTAAGAGCAGTGAGGCTCTGGAATTCTCTTCCTGAGGAAGTGGTGATGGCCAACTCACTGAATGAATTTAAGAAACGAATGGATGCTTTTCTTTTGAGTAGCAGTATAGAAGGTTGCGAATAACATAATATAGGTAGGTGGTTGACCCAGCTTAGGGGAAGGAATTTTTTTCCCTATGGACAAAATTGGCTTCTACTCTGTGGGTTTTTTGCCTCCCCCAGGATCAACAATGCAGAACAGCTGCACTAAAAATAGGCTGAACTAGATGGACATAAGGTCTTCCTTCAGCCTTCAAAACTATGTTACTATGTTACTTAAAGGGCTTACCCAGGACTATTTATTTTTTTTACTATGTGCCTAAGAACTAACAGGCAGGTTGTTGGTAACTGCCTTCCTTTTATGCCCGGTACCGATCTCAGACGGCTCAGAGTGGACATGGACAGCTCTTGTCGGCGATTCTGCAGCCTCTGGTGACATCACAACGACAGAGCAGCTCGGTGTGTCTTTATTTCCATAACATTTTGAGACAGATTTGCTTTGGTGAAAAAGGTGTCCAGGTCAATATTGTTGCACAGCTTCTGGATACCCACAGTTGCAGTACAAACTTCACAGAGCAGATTACATGAGAAAGCAAGCTTTTACTTCTCAGAACATGAGGTAAAGGAAAAATGCACAGTCATTCAGTGCTGCATCAGGAAGAAGAAAGCAAAACTGTAAGTACAAGAGACCTTATCTTTTACAATACATTAAGCAAGGAAACTTTACACAACATCGCCATCTATTGTCAGATCAGCATAAAGTCCTCCTTCACACAAACAAAGAAGTCCACAACTGTTGCATATACCAACAAATATAAATGAGGTGTTCAGACCAATATCATATTTTTTAACTCAGTTACAACAAAATTGGTGACAATTAGAGTTGAGCGATACCGTCCGATACTTCAAAGTATCGGATCGGAATGGATCGGCCGATCTTAAAAAAAAGTATCGGTATCGCCGATTCCGATACCGGAAGTCCCATTCAAGTCTATGGGACTTCCGGTATCGGAATAAGAAAAATCCTGTTTTTCCCTTGTACAGCCTCTCTGGGGTCTGTACGGGCCTTTCGGGGGGCTGTGCCGGCCTGCCAGGGGGTCTGTGCAGGCTCCGGTGGTCTGTGCCGGCCTGCCGGGGGGCTGTGCAGGCTCCGGTGGGCTGTGCCGGCCTGCCGGGGGGCTGTGCCGGCCTGCCGGGGGGCTGTGCAGGCTCCGGGGGGCTGTGCCGGCCTGCCGGGGGGCTGTGCCGGCCTGCCGGGGGGCTGTGCAGACGCCGGGGGGCTGTGCCGGCCTGCCGGGGGGGCTGTGCCGGCCTGCCGGGGGGCTGTGCCGGCCTGCCGGGGGGCTGTGCAGGCTCCGGGGGGCTGTGCCGGCCTGCCGGGGGGCTGTGCAGGCTTCGGGGGTCTGTGCAGGCATCGTCCGATGGGACTACAAGTCCCATCGGGCGATGCCTGCTACCATGACAGTGATCGACACATTAGCCAATGATGGGACAGTAGTAGTCCCATCATCCGGCTAATGTGTTGAATGTAAAAAAAAAAAAAAAAAATTACATGCTACATACATGCTACATACATACAACATGCATACTACATATATACTACATGCTACATACATACCACATACATACTACATACATACTACATACATACTACATGCATGCTACATACATACTACATGCTACATACATACTACATATATACTACATGCATGCTACATACATATATACTACATACATACTACATACATACTACATACATGCTACATACCACATACATACTACATACATACTACATACATACTACATGCATGCTACATACATACTACATGCTACATACATACTACATATATACTACATGCATGCTACATACATACTACATATATACTACATACATACTACATATATACTACATGCATGCTACATACATACTACATGCTACATACATACTACATATATACTACATACATACTACATACATACTACATGCATGCTACATACATACTACATGCTACATACATACTACATACATACTACATACATACTACATACATACTACATATATACTACATACATACTACATACATACTACATGCATGCTACATACATACTACATGCTACATACATACTACATGCTACATACATACCACATGCATACTACATACATACTACATGCTACATACATACTACATATATACTACATGCATGCTACATACATACTGCATGCTACATGCATGCTACATACATACTACATACATACTACATGCTACATACATACCACATATATACTACATACATACAATACATTCATACAATACATACATAGACATACAGTACATATAACATAGAGTAACATACTTACCAATACTTGTCACATTGTTCCCCGAAGCCATTGTCTTTTACGGAATAAATATTAACATAACAAACCACAAAATACTCTCCCACGATCCGAAGCAGTCCACGAGTGTGTCCCACGACGATCTTGGGTAGAGAACTGCAGCATCAGCTGTTGCTGCCGTTCTCTACGGGCTGCAGGAATCCAATGACGGAAGGTAGGTATCCTTCCGCACTGTATTCCTCCGCCACTTAAAAAAAAAAAAGTCCCTAGTCTCACTTTATGCCATTGCTGCGTGCGTATTAAAAATGTCCACCAAAAATGTTGTCCAAAGAGATAATAAAAGGAAATAAAGACAACATTAAAAAGTTCGAGTTTCCCATTGATCCATTGTTAAAATAACTGAAAAGAGCTGCAAATGATGTCTATAAAGCGCTGTGGAAATAATGGTGCTATATAAATGAGTAAAATAAATAAATAAAATAAATAAATACTGTTTTTATGTCTGTATTTCGATGATAGATCTCATCCTAGTCAATAATTGCATTTCATAGTAGGATCTTTTAATTTTTAACCAAGAGACAAACCATATGGCTGCAATTCACGAGAAAATATTCTTGTATTTTGCTACGATGTGAAAAAGAATAAAAAAAATGCATATACATTCATTTGATTTGATTTAATTTAATTAACTGTAATAGAATTTTGCAAAGTGCATCAAACTTTGCATGGTAAATGGTGGAAATAATATTGATGACGTTATTTAATAGTCAGATTGAATAAAACATTAAATTATTACTAATATATGTTATTAATACATTTAATTTCTTGAAAATATGTATTTTTGCCTATGAGTCCTATGTATCCAGACTTTAGGGACACCCTGTATTTTAACCTGTGACCATGTAATCTTAGAGACTATTGGATATGAAGTTTATGTATTAATCATAATTGATTAACTGATGTTTTTTTCCTTTTTTTCAGTAACTCTGGTGTGGTTGAGCTCCAGCACTTATCTCCAGATACTATTACAGATTGGACGGCAGGAGCCATCTGTATGGGACCGGATGGGTTTGGCCTTTCACCCTCTGTACCCCTCAGAGTTTTCCAGCCATTCTTTGTGGACCTTGCCTTGCCGTACTCTGTGATCCGGGGAGAGACATTTACTCTGAAAGCCAATGTGTTTAATTACTTGAAGCAGTGTATCAAGGTGATAAAATGATCAAAGTCTATTTGGTTATTTCTTCATATATCACATTTGCCATTTTTGCTGAAGGGCAACATGTACAATTACTTGTCACGTCATTATTTCGTACTTGTTGGGTTGCATAGTATTAGTGGTGATTGTGGTTAGAGTTTCAGATATCCCACTCTCTAACGTCCAGGAAACCCCTATTCTACCACATAATAAAACAATTGTACCAGAAATGGGCACGTATGTTTAGGAATAATCCAAAAATTAGTTTTCTTCAAACTTGATGCCTCTCCAACTTGCAGTTTCACAAAAATACGTAGCTCTGGGATGGAGACCAATGTTTTACATATAGAATGACACAGAAATTTTGATGGCATATAACCACATATGCAGTCACTTGGCGGGTCCAAGTAATTTTTGCAGCTGGGCACATCATTTCAAAAGCTTGTCAACTTTAACAGTTTGGGAAAAATCTACAGTGGGTAGGGAAAGTATTCAATGCAGCCATTTGGTAAATTCAAAAAAGTTCATTTTTTTCTCATTAGAGTTTTTCTCACCGTGCTAGTGGGGATCTCACCGAGGTCATCGCAGTTCAGCCCAGCTGGGAACGGAGCCTCAGTGACTGGACGTAACCTCTATTATGTCACCACCAGTCTCTAAGGCTGCGCTCGCAGCAGCTCGGTCACCAGTGGTTCTCAGCTTGGACGGACGCATCTTGGTACCATCCAGGTTGAAAACTGTTTATCCCGCAGACATGGATTACGGCGTGGGACAGAACAAAGGACAGGTATGGTATATTGTTGTTCTTTTATATCACTTTTATTACAGAAGAATAAGGGCTTCACTGGACTTAGGCGTTTAAATAAAAATGGAAAACTGTGCTTAGTCTTATTTGAAATAAAGGACTTTATTTTGGCTTTGTCTTTATTTACCATACAACTATAGGATTAGTAATGGTTAGGTGTCTTATACACACCCCTTTATTACTAAGCCATGAGCTTGATGTCACCCGACAATGCAAAGGTGACATCAACCCCACAAATATGAATCCCACTTGACACCGCAACAGGGCAAGTGGGAAGAGTCGGACAAAGCTCCAGAATTGACGCGTCTAATAGATGTGGCTTTTCTAGACAGCTGAGGGCTGCTATTTTTAGTCTGGGGGGCCAATATCCATGGCTCCTTACCAGCCCCCAGCTGTCTACTTTAGCAAGGTTGGTTGTCAAAAATGGGGGAGACCCCATGCCGTTTTTTTAAATTACTTATTTAAATAATTAAAAAAAACAGCCTGGGGAGTCCTTTATTTTTAATAACTAGCCTTGCTGAAGCTGACAGCTGAGGGTTGCAACCCACAGCTGTGAGTTTTGTCTGGCTGGTTAGCAGAAATAGAGGGGAACCCACGCCGCTTTTTTTAAATTATTTATTTACAGTGCAGGAGCGGCTGATCAATACTCCCATCAGCCGCTCCTGCTCTTAATGTAATTAGCGGCTGCAGGTGTCGGATGATGGGATCAGTAGTCCCATCAGCTGACACCAGTGACCAGATGTAAGCTTTAGTGATGGTTGAGCACTAAAATGTTTGGGTGTTCGTTGCTCGTGTCGAGCGAATTGGAATACTCGCAGAATACACGGACAGGACAACGAACCCAATGTTAGTCTATGGGAGACCCGAGCATTTTTACCACGATTCCCCCCGGGGTCCTTTTAAGGTCTGAAAAAATCTGAAAATGATGGAAACACTGCTCAAATAACACGGGGCCATCATGGGGATTTCCCCTGGAAGAATTCCTGACTCCTTGTTCACAGCTTTAAACAATGTTGTCAGAGATTCATGCCAAGTTTACCGGTGCACCAAAAAACATACCAAAACGGATTTTGCTGGGAAATATGCTAAGGTACATCCTTTCCAAGTTAATGACTTGTATATAAGGCAAACTTAATAACCCCAGACCAAAATGTTCCTCCACCACTTGGGATATGTTCAAACGCAGCATTTTTGAAGTGTTTTTCAACATTAACATTGCTTTCAGCCAAAACAAATGCATTCACTGGGCAATGTCATTGTAACATTCACCAACCCTAGCTGGCCATGTGGTGTGTGACACATAAGCAGACCCATCTTGTTTCATTTATGAAGGAGGGACTGTTAAAGTCACAGAGCCTATTTTTACAGGGGCATCAGGCAGCATTAATCTGTTTAAAGGGCCATTATTAAACAGTGGGTCTCCAAAACTGTTATAGCCTATGCTGTGAGTGGATGGGCTGCCAAGAATTACGACGCACCCCAATACCCCTTTCACGAGATGTCCAGGAGGGCTTCCATAAAAATGTTGCATTGAATGCAAGGCCTGCCCTGCTACCAAGTCACATGCACCCCAATATGCCTTAGAACCCAGGTACTGGATGGGCCCAGGAAAATCCACTTCACATTATTCATTTTGTACTCCCATTCTGTTTTATTATGCATTTACTGCAAGGCCTGCCCTGCTACCAGGTCATATGCACCCCATTCCCCCCTTGGAAGAAACATGGAGGCGGGCCTCTTAACCAAAAAAATCCCATTAAAAAGGAGGGGGTCTCCTAGACTTGTATTGCCCATTCCATAAGTGTGTTGGCTGGCAAACATTTTCCCCTGTGGGGTACACCTCAACCTCTTCCATAACAAGTATTTTAGACCCATCAAAACCACCCACCCTTGTTCAGAATTCGACACTGGCTGTAGCAGCACGGAACACATTAATGGTGGTGATCTAGTGGTGATGGCTGATGAGATGTGGAGGAAGCCCTGATTAAAACCTATGCCCAATTTAAAGGATTGTGTCTCCTAGACTTGGAATGACCATACACTTTGTGCATGGGCTGGCAAACATTTCCCCTGTGGGGTACACCTCAACCTTTTTCAGAACAAGTCATTTACGCACAGTCTAACCTCCCACCCTTGTTAATAATGCGACCCTGGCTGTAGCTGCACGGAACACATAAATCCTTTTTGATCTAGTGGCGGTGGATGATGAGACGTGGAGGAAGGCCTGATTAAAAAATAGGCCCAATATCTACGAGCGGGACTCCTAGACTTGGAATGCCCATACACTTTGTGTATAGGCTGGCAAACATTTCCCCTGTGGGGTACACTTCAACCTTTTTCAGAACAAGTCTTATGCACAGCCTATCCACCCACCTTGTTAATAATGCGACACTGGCTGTAGCTGCACGGAACACATGAACCCTTTTGATCTAGTTGCGGTGGATGATATGTGGAGGAAGGCCTGATTAAAACTTATGCCCAATTTAAAGGAGCGTGTCTCCTAGACTTGGAATGCCCATACACTGTGTATTGGATGGCAAACATTACCCCTGTGGGGTACACCTCAACCTTTTTCAGAAGAAGTCTTTTACGCACAGCCTAACCACCCACCCTTGTTAATAATGCGACACTGGCTGTAGCTGCATGGAACACGTAAACCCTTTGATCTAGTGGCGGTGGATGATGAGACGTGGATGAAGGCCTGATTAAAAAATAGGCCCAATTTCTAGGAGCGGGACTCCTAGACTTGGAATGCCCATACATTTTGTATATAGGCTAGAAAACATTTCCCCTGTGGGGGTGTGCATATTTTTTGTATTTTGGTGACGGGCATCATAACACCCTTGCCCAAACATAGAGTGGCCGGAGCATGACTGAATACGTTCACCCTGGTGTTGAAGTGGTGGTGGACGGTGAGGATGAGGAGAACGAGGAGGACAACACCAAATAGCCAAAATCAGGAAATGTATATGCATGTTTAGTTGTGAAGAGGCGCATGGTAATACACCTCCCAAAAAAAACACTAAATTGGAGTTTATGCTTCGCTGTCATCTTTTGGTGGTGTTGGGAAGTCAGGCCCAATCCATCCCTTGTTCATTTTTATAAGAGTCAGCCTGTCTGCATTTTCCGTAAAAAGGTGAATGCTCTTATCTGTGATAATGCCGCTAGCAGCACTAAAAACCTGCTCGGACAAAATGCTAGCGGCAGGGCAGGCCAGAACCTCCAAGGCGTAAAGAGCCAGCTCATGCCACGTGTCAAGCTTGGATACCCAATAATTAAAAGGCACAGAGGAATCACGGAGGACGTTGGTACCGTCAGCAAGGTACTCCCTCAGCATCTTAGAGAAGATTGCATTCCTTGTGAGAATACCCCGCGCCTCAGCGCATGGGCGATGGGAGGGTCTTAGAAAACTGTCCCAGAACTTTGCCAGTGCTCCCCTACCTCTGCTGGAGTGGACTTCTGTCTGTCTCGCCTGTCCTGCTTGGTTGGCCAACGAACTGTTATCTTTGCCGCCAGCGTTTTGAGATGGGAATTTTTTCAATAATTCAGCAACAATGGCCCTATGGTACTGCAAAATTTTGTTACACATGTCTGCCTCTGGAACAAGAGATTGAAAGTTATACTTGTACCGTGGGTCTAAAAGTGTCACTAGCCAGTAATGACTGGTACCCAATATTTTGACAATACGAGGGTCACGGGAAAGGCGGCGCAACATAAAGTCAGCCATGCGTGCAAGACTGGTAACAGGCAAGCCTTCTGTGTCTCACCAACAGGACGACTGGCCAATGTGTCCTCCTCCTCATCCTCCTCTTCATCTTCTTCCCTGTGTTCAGGCCATCCACGCTGAACAGACGGCATGACAGTTGTGGTTGTAGTCCCGTCTATAGCGCATGAAAGTAGCTCCTGTTTTTCCTCCTCTTCCTCATTGTCAACCAATCCACGTTGTGACGACACGAGGCTGGGCTGTGTGTAATCACCCTGTATGGTTCCTTGAACCATGCCCTCGTGCTCCGCCTGCAATGCCTCCTCTTTCATTGTGAGCAGAGAGCTTTTCAGAATGCAGATGAGCGGGATGGTGATGCTAATTATGGCGTCATCACCGCTCACCATCTTGGTTGACTCCTCAAAGTTTTGGAGGATGCTACATATTTCAGACATCCATGTCCACTCCTGAGGTCTTATGTGTGGAGTCAAATCTGAAAAACGACAGCCTTGTTGCTGCTGGTATTCAACAACTGCCCGCTTCTGCTCACAAATCCTTTTTATTATATGCAGTGTAGAGTTCCAACGCGTGGGTACATCACACACCAGTCTGTGAGCCGGAATCTGCAATCGTTGCTGAAGCATGGCAAGGGCGGCTGAAGCTGTAGCTGACTTTCTAAAATGTGCACACAGGTGGCGTACTTTAACCAGAGATCCGGCAGCTCCGGATAGCTTTTTAGAAAACGTTTAACAACGAGATTCAGCACATGGGCCAGGCATGGTACGTGTGTCAGTTCGCCTTGCCTCAAAGCCGCCACCATGTTCCTGCCATTGTCACACACAACCATGCCTGGCTGGAGATTTAGCAGTGTCAGCCACACATCTGCCTGCTCTTTCAAAGCTATCAACTCTTAAGCATTGTGCGGTTTGTCACCTAAGCAAATTAGCTTCAGCACAGCCTGTTGCAGCTTTGCTTTGGCAGTGCTGCAGTGCTTCCAGCTTGTGACTGATGTGCTCATTTCTGACATGGAGGCTGAAGAGGAGGAGGTACAGGAGCTGTACACAATGGGGGCAACCCTGAGTGACATAGGGCCCACAATCCTTGGCATCAGGAGGATGTGCTCCATCCCAAGGTCTGACTGGGTCCCGGCTTCCACTATGTTAACCCAGTGTGCTGTCAGTGAGATGTACCATCCCTGGCCACAAGCACTTGTCCGAGGTTAGGTGTATTTTCCCAGTAACTGCATTGTTGAGGGCATGGGTAATGTTGTGGGACATGTGCTTGAGTAATATCGGGACGGCACAGGCGGGAGAAATAGTGGCGTAAAACTTCCATCTCCACGAGCCAAAAAGGCAACATTTCGACCGCAAGCAGATGAGAAATATGAGAGTTGAGTACTGTGGCCTGTGGGGTGTTGGCTGCGTATTTCTGCTTACGTTCCAAAGACTGGGGTATGGACAACTGAAGGCTGCGCTGGGACAAGGAAGTGGACGTGCTTGATGATGGTTCTATTTGACTGTGGGCAATAGCAGGTGCAGGGCAGGAGGCATCTTCGCATACACCGTGGACAGGGGATTGGCTTGCATGCACAACAGTGGAAGAAGCAGTGGTGTCACCCGCAGACACTGTTCCTGGAGCTGGGGTCGGGCCCACAAAGTCGGGTGCTTTGCTGCCATGTGCCTGATCATGCTGGTGGTGGTAAGGCGGGTAGTTTTACTACCCCTGCTGATGCTGGCATGACAGGTGTTGCAAATGGCCTGTTTAGGGTTATCGGCAGAGTCTTTAGAAAATAACCAGACTCAGGAAGACTGTTGGACTGGCAACTTCCATCAGGTTGGTGTTACAGGGAATGGTTGCACGCCTTCTGTCTGCAGCCACCACACTGCTTCTTCCTGTTAGGGACGGTGGAACGCACTAAAAATAAATAATAGGAAGTGCGTTCGCCACCCGGGGTCCACCGTGCAGTAGGTGTAACAACCGCTGCTATGTAATGGCAGACTCGCTATATGGCAGTATACTGCGCTCGGGCTAAACATCACCCAAGGTGCGCAGAGCGGACTCTGTTAAACTCAGAGGCGCTTTAGTATCAGTAAAGCATAAACACCGAGCCTGTTAGCTTCACAGGTCTCATCTGGCATCCACACACGGTATATGGTCACAGGTCATGGCCCAAGGCAGAGGTCGGTGTCCGTCTTGACCTACCGTATGTACGGCGTCGCTACCGCGGACGCCAGTAAGTGCTGCTAAGTGCAGCGCGACGGCAACTACTGCCGCTGTACGATAGTGCCGTGAGGCATGACACCATCGGACGCTAGTGTAGCGGTGCGGTAGGCACAGTGGCGTATGGCATGCCACTGACTGGCGCTGACTATCCTCTAATTCCCTATCCACATGCGCAATATCCAAGGGTAGGGGTTTCAAATGAGTCAGTCACCAGAATCATACATCCGTCACCATTCACACATCTAGCAAATAATATCTATACCAGCGCATGGGCGAGCAGCCATGCGGGCCTTTTATAGCCATGCACTTCCAGGACCTTCCAGGCCTCTGGGATGGGCCAATCAGATCAGGACAAGGACCTGAGCACGTGACCCCCGATCTCCACTGGGAGATCGTCTCGTGGGCATGCCCAGTAGCGCGGCGAGAGGATTTAGCCTCTGGAGTGGAATCCTCCAAAGCAGGTTGCGCTACCATTGCTGGTCCAGAGGTGGCAGCAACATCCAGACCCAGAGAGCTGGTCTGAGCAGGGCACCTGGATGACCGAGATTGCTGTGCAGGTCCCTGAGCGGTCGGAAAGGAATGGGAGACCGCTGGATGTATGGCTCTGGATTCCTGCTGTGCAGCTGCAGGAATCCGACGCCTAACATTTCCTGCCTGAAGTGATGCGACGCCTACCTCCCCCTGTGTGCTGCTGTCCTCTCTCTGCCTGTCCCCCTGCCAGGTTGGGTCTGTCACTACATCATCCACCACCTCATCTTCCACTTCCCCACCCTGGGCCTCCTCCTGACTTTCCTGCAATTGTGTCTCATCATCATCCACCTCTTGTGACCGTGGCTGCTCAAAGATTTGTGCATCGTTACATGGAATATCATCTTGCCCCGCTTCAAGTGGACCGGGAGAGAGGCACGAATCTCCAAAATGGAAAACTGAACAGCTCTTCGAAGTGTCCGAGTGTGGGATTAGTTGCCTCAGGGCACTCAGCATGGTGGGAGGAAGGAGGATCAGGGTAAGGAATATGCGGTCCAGATTCATGGCTACTGTGACTTTACTGTGTTAAAGACAGGGTGCTGGTGGTGGTGGATAAGTAACTGTAAGTATTATCCGCTATCCAACCAACACTGCTCGGGCTTCAATAGTGCTGTCTTGCCGCAGTCCCCTAGGACTTCGGATACTAAGGTCCAGCGAGAAGATGTAGGTGTTTTTGGTGGGCCAATTTCAGCTTGCCCTAGGCCTCGGCCTGCACCATCACCATCACATCCACTTTCCCGTCCCTTGCCACGCGCCTTGCCCATTGTAAATGGACTAGAATATTATACATGTTCACTACAAAAGGGTGATTTTGGAGGCAAATTGTATGTGATAGGTGTGCTTGAAAACCACACTTTTACCTATCTGGACTTAAGGTAAAAATGTTTTTGGCCTTATCAAATTTAATAATTATGTTAACAGACTGCAAAAAAACTGGCCAAAACTGGCCAAACTTTGAGCACGCACAGATATCAGCTGACACAGCAATACCACTACGACAAATGTGTGCCCTGTTTTTTTTTTATTTTTGGACTAACTAGTGCTGTATATCAGTACTATGACACCCAGGACAAAAAAAGGAAAACCGGCCTAAACTAACCAAACTTTGAGCACGCACAGATATGAGCTGCACGGAGATACTACTACGAAAAGTTTTTTTTTTTTTGTTTTGACTAACTAGTGTTATATATAAGTACAGTTTCTCCTAGAACAAAAAAAAAAAAAAAAAAATCGGCCCAAACTGGCTAAACTTTGAGCACACACAGATATGAGCTCACGGAGATACCACTACGACAAATGTTTTTTTTTGCTAAATAGTGGTGTATATAAGTACAGTTTCACCCAGGAACAAAAAAAAACTGCCTAAACTTGCCAAACTTTGAGCACGCACAGATATGAGCTTCACAGAGATACCACTACAACAAATGTTTGTTTTTTTTGGGGGGGTTTTGGCTAAATAGTGCTGTATGTAAGTACAGTTTCACCCCGGACAAAAAAAGAAAACTGTTGTAAACTGCCCAAACTTTGAGCACATACAGATATGAGCTGCCACAGATATACCACTACGACAAATGTGTGCCCTGTTTTTTTTTGGGCTAACTAGTGCTGTATATCAGTACTGTGACACCCCGGACAAAAAGGAAAACCAGCCTAAACTGGCCAAACTTTGAGCATGCACAGATATGAGCCGGAACGGAGATACCACTACAACAAATGGTTTTTTTTGTTTTTTTTTATTTTTTTTTGCTAAATAGTGCTGTATATAAGTACAGTTTCACCCAGGGCAAAAAAAAAAAGAAAACTGCTGTAAACTGGCCAAACTTTGAGCACACACAGATATGAGCTCCACGGAGATACCACTACGACAAATTTGTGGGCTGTATTTTTTTTTTTTTTGCTAAAAACTGCTGTATTTACAGTGACAGCCAGGACAAAAAAAGAAAACCGCCGTAAACTGGCCAAACTTTGAGCATGCACAGATATGAGCCTGCAAGGAGATACCACAACAAAAAATGTGTGGCCTGTATTCTAATTACACCTGGAGCTAGCTATATACGCCCAATATATCCTACAGGTAGCAGCAGCGCCAGAACACAGGAAAGGAATGGACCCTCTTGATGTATGCAATGATCTATATACACACATACAGTGCCTGCATGCCTTGCACTGATGTGTATAGAGCGACGTACACTACCCTGCCTATCTAACACTGGAATCTATATACTCCGGAATTAGTCCTTAGAAGGACTGTTGGTTTAGTTGGATTTGAGTAGTTTAGGATGGTAGACCCCACATTAACTAATAAATCCCCAATACTGACCCTATATCAGCAGCAGCTCTCCCTACACTATCTCAATGCACCGAGCAGGGTTACGTCCGGTCTCTTATACCCCTGATGATGCTGTGCCCCCAGCCAATCACTGCACGACCACAACAAAGATGGATGCGGCATTTCATTGCCTGGCAGCCAATCCCTGCAGCGTGATTGGGTCTCTAAAGTCCACCAAAAAAGCTGGGTGGAGACCCGAGTTCCCGTCGAGTAATCCGGGAAATCCTCGGTGCTCGCCGAGTACACTGAGTACTGTGATACTCGGGAGAGTAACGAGTAGTGGCGAGCACGTTTGCTCATCACTAGTAAGCTTCATACCTCCGATCACAACTGAGTGCTTCTGCTGTCTTTTGACAGCGTGGGAACCATGACTCGCTGACGGGCACAGATGATTTCTTGGCCGATCAGAAGCGGTGTTTGCCGTGCTGTCATGCACATTACAGAGTAGCAAACACTGGATTTTCAGGCCCCCCATTCAATTGAATGGGGTCCAGGTACTGTTCTGGCACCCGAACCGGAACTTTTTGTAACTGTGTGGCCGAACCCCCAAGATCTGAACATCCAGGTGTCTGCCTATCTCTCATTATAAAACAATTCTAGAGATTTTCTCTTACACGGTTATGCCTCTGTTCTTGATGGTTTCATTACAAGTGTTGAAGTGCTTTCATTTCCTCTTTATTTTTATTTCTTTTTTAGCCCCATCCCAATATATGACATACAGTTACATCATATGCGAACCGGCATCCTTCCCAACAGATGGTGGCTGAATTATTCATATATCATCTGCCTTTAACAGCCGCAGGTGGAGCGGAGCTTGGTCAATGGTGTTATCCTGTTAACCACCTCTGTCAATCTCTGACAGCGACATGTAATGTGCGCCTGCAGGGGGCGCGACAGTCCACCTGCCCATCAGTGCACCAGTTATGTAATCTCGGGGCGCCGATGGTATGCCATGACAGCTGAGGATCTGCTGAAAACCTCTGTGCTTGTCATGACAGTTCTCTGCTCATAGGAGACCATGATTTTCACCATGCATAGCAGTACATCATCATTGCTATGTAAAGTACAAGCGATTGTATGATCGAAGGTTTAAGTCCCCTAAGGGGAGTAACAAAAAGTGAAAAATATGTGCTTAAAAATCTGAAAAAAAATTAAAAAAATTAAAATCACCAACTTTTTGCCCTGTTAAAAATAAAGCAATAAAAGATACATATTTTTGGTATTGCTGCATTCATAAAAGTCTGACCTGTAAATGGTGTAACAACAAAAGAATCAAAACACCACAATTATGCTTTTTTGCATCAGTAAAAATATCCGCTCAGGGTGCAGAAAAACAAGCCATCTCACAGCCCCTGATCCTGATAAATGAAAATGTTACGGGTCTTGTAAAATGGGGACACGAGCAAAAAAATTTATAAATTTCCTAAAATAGTTTCACCACTTAAATAAAAAAATATGTAGGTTCAGTATCGGTATAATCATACTGACCTAGAAAATCATATTGCCAGGTCAGTTTTACCACATAATGAATGTGGTAAATAAATAAAAAAAAAAACAATTGTGGACTTTCACTTTTATTGCAATTTCAATGCACTTGGAATTTTTTCCTGCTTTCCTTCCAATGCATCACATCATAATATAGAAATGGTGTCATTCAAGAGTACATACAACTCATCTCGCAAAGAATGTGGATGAAAAAAATAAAAATGTTATGGCTCTTGGAAGAAGGGAAGGAAAAGACAAAAATGGAAACAATGGAAATTGGCCGTGGCATGAACATATTAATAAAAGTTACGGTATGTCTTCATTGCTTGACACCCATGCGCTTGAGTATTGTCTTACGCTTATATTATACTTATGGTTCTGATGACCTTACAGTTTTCTACCTTTTTGAATTTTGTTTTGTTATCTCAAGATACCAATTGTTTGTACAATGCAGACATGATGAAATAATAGATACTCTCTGATCCTTTTTTGGGCAGGTCCAAACCACTTTATTACCTTCTGTTGAGCTAGAACTGGAGGCATGCCCCCAATGTCAGTACAGCAGCTGTCTGTGTGCGGATGAAAGTAAAATATTTAGCTGGAATGTTAAAGCTGCCAAACTGGGTAAAGTATGAACTCTACTAAATTAGGTGAAACGTTGGCTGAAATGGATAAGGCAAAAAAAACAATTGTTTAGCAGTTGTTGCTTCTTTTTTGCTTGTTTTAAATCTGCAATGGATATCGACTGACATATTGCAACATTTTTAACCGTGAACTTAAATATAAAAAAATTGCAATATCTGCAAAGATAAAATAATATTTACGGTACGTTGGAAATCAAGACTTATGTATCATTCTGTACCTCGGCATGAGTGTGCCAGAATACAAGATAGCATCATGGTGTCCATTAATTCCTCGCTTTCCTCTATTTCCCAATGGAAAGAAATAATATAAATCATATTCCATTTCCATATTCTATTCAGTGATTCCAATACTTTATGGGACCTAGAAGACAAAAAAAAATTCATTTATCTGAAGAAAACACCTGAGCATATGACCAATTAGCAGGGGCGGACACAGACTGTAGTGGGCCCCTGTGCAAGAAATTTTTCGGGCCCCCCCCCCCACTAGCAGCAGATCCGGCAGACTTCCGCACCTCTGCCGCATAACGGGCGACTTGTGGGACCGATCCGACAAGCCCTATTCATTCTCTATCGGCCTTCAGGTAATATATACAGCCCACCACAGCCTCCAGGTGATATATACAGGCCAGCATAGCCTCCACTCCAGGTAATATATACAATTCAGCATAGCTTTAAGGTAATAGATACAGTCCAGCATAGCCTTCAGGTAATATATACAGCCCAGCATAGCCTCTAAATAATATATATAGCCCAAGACAGCCTCCAGGTAATATGTATAGGCACCCCCGTTTCCCTTTGTTTCATAATGCTCTCCCCCAAATGCAGTCTACTTTTGCCATAGTGCTTCTCGCACTATGTGGCAACCCCAGTTTATTCTGCTTCTCCCCATGTGGCCCCCCCCAGTTTATTCTGCTTCTCCACCTATGTGGACCGCCTGATTCAGGTTTCTTCTCCCCCCATGAGCCGCCCCATTCATGAGCAGCCAAGCATCTCTCCCAGGGGCCCAACATTCATGAGCAGCCAAGCATCTCCCCCAGGGCTCCCCATTCATGAGCAGCCAAGGACATGCTTCTCCCCAGGCCAGGGGCCCCCCATTCATGAGCAGCCAAGCATCTCCCCCAGGGCCCCCCATTCATGAGCAGCCATGCTTCTCCCCAGGGGCCCCCCCATTCATGAGAAGCCAATGTCATGCTTTTCCCCAGGCCAGGGCCCCCCCATTCATGAGCAGCCAATGCCATGCTTCTCCCCAGGCCAGGGGCCCCCCCATTCATGAGCAGCCATGCTTCTCCCCAGGGGCCCCCCATTCATGAGCAGGCAAGGCCATGCTTCTCCCCAGGGCAGAGCTCCCCCATTCATGAGCAGCCAGGCCATGCTTCTCCCAAGGCCAGGGGCCCCCCATTCATGAGCAGCCAGGCCATCATGCTTCAGTTCTCCCCCAGGACGGAGTCCCCCAAAATCATGCCTGCCATGCTTCAGTTTTCTCCCCCACCCAAGGAGCCCCCGAAAATCATGCCTGCCGCCTCGGTCCCAGTCCCTCAGTCCTGCTCGGCTCCGGTACTCTAACCTTGTGCAGGCAGGCTGAGCAGGCCAGAGTCCAGATCAAGAGGATCCACACTGTGTACACTCCACTCTCCAGTCACAGTGTCTGCACTCCGCACATTCCTCCTGACTGAGCTGCTGCTATGGGCAGGGCAGAGCACGGCCACACAGACTCAGACAGACACGTTATGTCACACACTGACCTGCGGCTGAACTGCAGCCACCGTCTGGCCGGCGCCACAGGGCAGGCAGTGTGAGTGACAGTCAGACAGTCTGTCTTCCCTCCTCTCCTCACCCACGGCACTGATGCTGCTGGCTGATCTCTGATGATCTCTCACCTCAGCCCTCAGGGCTGGCTCCTCTGCCCTGGGCTGCGCTGGCACGCAGCCTCAGGAGGAGTGAGACCCCTCCCGTTGCCTCCTGCAGGGGGACTGCGCTCCTCTCCTCCTTGCTGGCTCTGTGGTGCTCACGCTCCACAAGTCCACATGGCTAATTTGCATGAATAATTAGCCATGTGGTGCTGGAGGCTGGAGGGGCCCCCCTCTCCCCTGGGGCCCCTGTGCAATGAACCAGCTGTACAGGCGGTTAGGTCCGCCCCTGCCTATTAGGATTATGAATGTCCTCTCCTCGAGACTCAGAACTTTTTTAATTTTCCATTCTGTATGCAAAAGATCACAGATGAACTCTACGAAGCAGAAAGTATCAACCAAATTGTAAAATGATACATTTGAAAACTGTAATATTTCAAGATTTCTAATTGTGTCTCATAACATCTTCTAGGTGAAGTGAACATCACTGTGAGGACCGAGGCTGTGAACACCCCAGATCTGTGTAATAATGAGGTTCCCCTTGTTCCTAAACAGGGAAATGTTGACACAGTGATAAAGCCACTAATTATTACGGTGAGACCCTCATTCCCCCACCTTTTGGAAATCTTTTAAGTGCAACCTGTCATATATGGCATATACTTTTGAAAAAGTAATAATCCTTCAAAGTTTATTGTGGCTTTTGGGAGGGAAAGTAGGGATTCAGTAATCACCAGTATGACATGTGACCAACTAACCATAAAATTTCATCCTTTCTTTGGGTCTATAGCCAGGTGGAGTTTTGGTGGAGAAGTCTCATAGCGCTATGATCTGCATCCAAGCAGAACAAGGTAAGCGTTGCATTATTTTACCATTGAAAAAAGAGATTTAGTATGACACATAATGCTCCTTTAACTTCTACTTTTTCTATGTCTTTCTTCTATAGAAAATTCTAAAACTGAAAAGATCTCTTTAACAATACCTGTGAATATTCTTAAAGATTCGGAGAGAGCTTATGTGACTGTCGTGGGTAAGAAAAGCTTTCCATTATTGAGCTGTATTATAGGTCCACCTTAAAATAAGCTGGAGCATAAATTAAAGATTAGTGGTGTGCTAGCAGTAAGGACATGTACAAAATATATTTTACTCACCCATTAATTCCACAGCGCTTTACATACAGTAATATAGTTATGCCCATTGGGGCTCACATGTAGATTCCCTATCAGTATGTCTTTGGAGTCTGAGAGGAAATCGGAGAACCTGGATGAAACTTACGCAAACATGGGGAGAACATACAATCTCCTTGCAGATGTCGTCCTTGGTGGGAATTGAATGCAGAACTCCAGTCCTGCCCATTGAATGGTCCTCTTTGTAGCACTGAACATCAGACTGAAAAGATAGACACATGGCTGTTTTTAAAAGTCATTTTTGCATTTTTGATATATTATGCGTATTTAATCAGCATAGCATAGTATTGAGCTTTGACCTTGGTTTAGCTACATAAATTGGACTAAGAGTTCACTTTGAAGGGGGTTTCTCCTTTCAGAAAACTTTTGGATATAAACATTGGAAGTTTAAAAAAAATGACTGAGCATTACTTACCCTCCCTGGGTCCAGAGCCGGCTCTCCACTACTGTGAGAGTCTCTGTTATTCCTCTTTGCAGACATGATGAGCCCCTGAGTTCACTGATTAGTTGCAGTGCTGTCGATGTGATGTCAGTTCTGCATACAACCAACACAGACAAGAGCATTGGCATCACGGAGGTTAATTAATAGTCAGGGTTTTTTATATAACCGAAGCTTATACCAAAAGGTTTCTGTAAGGGAACAACCCCTTTAACTTTCTTTTGTGAAGAATTCTAAATATATGCAGTGGTATGTAAAATCAGAAACAACATATTATTGTATTAAAATAATGTGCATTAAAACATAAGTTCAGATTTTCATTATGAGCTCGCTTTTATTTCTACGAATTTTAATTATTTCACTGAAATTTACATATTTTATTAGTGGCTAAAATATTACTGAAAATGATCATTATCAACTTCTACCCATTTTTATTCTTCTACCTTGTTTCGTATATATTTTTTTACAATAGCAGTCTTAAGTGGGGTTTCTTTTTTCTGGACAGCTTATCCAAAAATCATGAGCAGACAATATTTTTTAAGGACACATTGTGAAACCATTGGACACGTTGTAAAACCAAACCAATTCTAAATCATTATCATCATTAAGATATCAACTGCATTCTATATGAACTCTTAAATGCTATAATTTACAGTCATAGTTACAATATTCTTCATAAATTTCTACACGTACACCATCAATTTTTTTGTGGACAGGGCATAAAAGTAACCTACAGTCATGGCCAAAAGTATTGACACCCCTGCAATTCTGTCAGATAATGCTCAGTTTCTTCCTGAAAATGATTGCAAACACAAATTCATTGGTATTATTATCTTCATTTAATTTGTCTTAAATGAAAAAACACAAAAAGAATTGTCCTAAAGCCAAATTGGATATAATTCCACACCAAACATAAAAAAAGAGGGTGGACAAAAGTATTGGCACTGTGCGAAAAATCATGTGATGCTTCTCTAATTTGTGTAATTAACAGCACCTGTAACTTACCTGTGGCACCTAACAGGTGTTGGCAATAACTAAATCACACTTGCAGCCAGTTGACATGGATTAAAGTTGACTCAACCTCTGTCCTGTGTCCTTGTGTGTACCACATTGAGCATGGAGAAAAGAAAGAAGACCAAAGAACTGTCTGAGGTCTTGAGAAACCAAATTGTGAGGAAGCATGAGCAATGTCAAGGCAACAAGTCCATCTCCAAAGACCTGAATGTTCCTGTGTCTACCGTGCGCAGTGTCATCAAGAAGTTTAAAGCCCATGGCACTGTGGCTAACCTCCCTAGATGTGGATGGAAAAGAAAAATTGACAAGAGATTTCAACGCAAGATTGTGCGGATGTTGGATAAAGAACCTCCACTAACATCCAAACAAGTTCAAGCTGCCCTGCAGTCCGAGGGTACAACGGTGTCAACCCGTGCTATCCGTCGGCATCTGAATGAAAAGGGACTGTATGGTAGGAGACCCAGGAAGACTCCACTTCTTACCCCGAGACATAAAAAAGCCAGGCTGGAGTTTGCCAAAACTTACCTGAAAAAGCCTAAAACATTTTGGAAGAATGTTCTTTGGTCAGATGAGACAAAAGTAGAGCTTTTAGGGCAAAAGCATCAACATAGAGTTTACAGGAGAAAAAAGAGGCATTCAAAGAAAAGTACACGGTCCCTACAGTTAAACATGGCGGAGGTTCCCTGATGTTTTGGGGTTGCTTTGCTGCCTCTGGCACTGGACTGCTTGACCGTGTGCATGGCATTATGAAGTCAGAAGATTACCAACAAATTTTGCAGCATAATTTAGGGCCAGTGTGAGAAAGCTGGGTCTACCTCAGAGGTCATGGGTCTTCCAGCAGGACAATAACCCAAAACACACTTCAAAAAGCACTAGAAAATGGTTTGAGAGAAAGCACTGGAGACTTCTAAGGTGGCCAGCAAGGAGTCCAGACCTGAATCCCATAGAACACCTGTGGAGAGATCTAAAAATGGCACTTTGGAGAAGGCACCCTTCAAATATCAGGGACCTGGAGTAGTTTGCCAAAGAAGAATGGTCTAAAATTCCAGCAGAGCATTGTAAGAAACTCATTGATGGTTACCGGAAGCGGTTGGTCGCAGTTATTTTGGCTAAAGGTTGTGCAACCAAGTATTAGGCTGAGGGTGCCAATACTTTTGTCCGGCCCATTTTTGGAGTTTTGTGTGAAATGATCAATGTTTTGCTTTTTGCTTCATTCTCTTTTGTGTTTTTTAATTTAAGACAAATTAAATGAAGATAATAATACCAAAGAATTTGTGTTTGCAATCATTTTCAGGAAGAAACTGAATATTATCTGACAGAATTTCAGGGGTGTCAATACTTTTGGCCATGACTGTATTTTTGCAGACTGTGCTGGAATTTCAGGATGGTTGGCAACCCAGGTTTTAATCTTTGCTTTATACTTTGCTTTTAAAAATGAACCAAGTCTTTTCTTTCTTCCCTAAAACGGAATTACATATTTTCTAATTTACTTTTTAAATGATTCCATAATACACATTTTCTATTAGTTTTAATATGTTTTGGTCACTGTTGATTCTTTTTTTTCCTATAGGAGATATGATGGGTACAACCCTGGAGCACATAGACCATCTTCTGGCCATGCCTTTTGGTTGTGGTGAACAAAACATGGTTCGCTTTGCGCCAAATATTTTTGTACTGCAATATCTGGAAAAGACTAATCAGCTGACTAGTGAAATTAAGAGTAAAGCTACCAACTTCATGAAGAAAGGTGAGACGTGAAGGATTTCATAGTTCATCAATTTAAGTTGAGATACAGATCTGAATATGACTTGTGTTCTTGTGTTACACGACTGAAGACAGTTCTTCATTCTCCTCCAATTTCTGTTATCCTGTCCTATAGCTTTGAATTAAATTACATCACTTACTAGCTCAGATCTCATCAGTCACAGGCAATGTGTCGACGAGAATAGGTTAGGGAAGTTCAACCCATGAAGCCACAAGCAGTTACAAAAATGGTTCTTAGTCTTGACTATAGATTACGGCCATGGTCTCCAATATTTCTGAACTTGAGAGCCACTTTCAGATCAGAGAGGGTCGACAGTCACAACCAGAATCCCCTCAAGTAATAACATCTTGCTCCCACTTCCCCCAGAGTAGTGATACCCAGAGCCTCCATTATCGGTATAATGACAGTCTACTGTAAGCTTCCCCACAGAAAACACATTGAGGCAGTAAACTTGCATCCATGGGTTTCTGTTGTACCCCCATTTGGTATTCTCGAATCCTATTTCTCTCACAACATAATCATTTCCAGCTTCAAGCATCTCCTCTATCTGGCAGTATAAATCTATCTCCAGCCTAGCACTTGCAGTACTTAATTTATCCAACCATTCTCATATGCACCTCCAGATTTGCTCTTCTGCACTGGGATGCAGAAAAAAAGGCATCATTTGGTAATAATGTTCCAAGCTGGCGCATGGCCATGAGCCATGCATCAATTGCCCGAAAGCCACATGTGACTCCTGAGCCACAGATTCGGGATCCTTGGGTTCGGAGATGTGTGCTTTACTAGGGTGACATCAGTTTTGTTGCAGAATGCCAGAGAGGAAATGTAGGAATGTCTCAGACTCCTAGTAAGCCTATTAGGGTAGGACAAGTTCACGTTCTGATCACAAATTTAAGAAAAAAAAATGTTTTGTTTTATTTGCAATTTCCTGGAGTATTCTTGTTGTTGTTCAGGGTACCAGAGGCAGCTGGGGTATAAACGTCAAGACGGATCCTACAGTGCATATGGTAAAGATGACCATGAAGGAAATATGTGGTGAGTATGTAAGCAGGTGCGGTAATGCAGTAACGCTGGGATGGCAGAACAAGGCTGTCTAACAAGGTAGTTTAATGGGTTAACAAGGAACAGGAAATTGGTAAAGGCCTCCTCGCAGGGAGCTAATGACTTTAAACAATGAAAACAACAGGAGGGTAAACCAACGGTTGGCACTAAAGTCTGTTATGCAAATGGCACTTATGGTTATCCTCTCGGGTCCTTGTAGAAATCCAATCAGATGAAGATGATGATGTCAGCAACAGCTGGCACAGTCACTTAGATGAATCCCAGAGAATCACAATCCAGCTTCTGGTGGCAATAGATGGTCACTGGTTTTATCCGTTGAGCCCCTAGTCCATAAATCTGTGCAGCCGGAGCGAAGGGAGTTGCAGGGGTCTCTTTCCAACACGTGGCATGCTGCTGCTGCATGTCTGTCGGCAAAGGAAAACGCACCTCGGAGGCCTGTACTATGCACCCGCTTCTCTGCACGGGTGCAGTCCTCTCACTTGCCGGGCGTTTGGTGCCCTGCTCACTCACAGTCTGTCTTGAGCGCTCGCCTGACCACTGCCACGGCTTGTGCGCACCCTGTCTCTCACTCAGCAGAGCCTGGCGCTTCTCTGATCCTGCTCACGCTGCCGGCGGGAAACTCACTGCCTTTTCCCGCGCTCTCTGTTCAACTCCCCGCCTAGCCACGCTCCCTCTCACCAGGTCATGGGACCTGTCCGGTCTCCTATTCTTTCACCCCGGCAACACTAGGCGCAGCCCTGACAGTTTCAGACCCGGCACAGCGCAGGTACCCGCAGTTCGGTCTTGTTCCTTACAAATATTCTGGAAGAGTTGGAAATTAGTAAAGCTAAATTGATAATTTTCAAATCTTAGAGGCATAATGTCTGCCGGAGCCTCCGCATAGTTCCCCTTCTCCAACCATACTGGGACGCCGGCTTAATCACCTCCCCGGCAGAAGTACCATCCTCATCCACTTCTTCCTCCTCCCCTGTACATGCCACAATGTGTTACCCTGCTCTTAAAGGGGCAGCCCACATATGGTAACATACCCCACCATAATAGCTGGAAAGCATTTAGTTAAAATAATCAACTGAAAGTTGTCTCCCAGCCAATAGCTGGGAGGCATCTTGTATAAAAGGCACCCTCCCCAAATGGGATGTGTCTGATTAACGCCGATAGTTTAGTCTTCGTGATGTTGGTGTAACTATATGTTACTAGGTCCACCATCCTTAGTCTGTTAAAATTATTCCCATATCCTGTGTTCCCATTAGCCTATTATAGTTTGTCCGTGTTCCTCTGACCACTTCGGAGGTATCCTAATCTTGAATCCGCGTCTGCTGTACCTATTCCTGGTCTCCTGGTCCCGATGCAACCAGTCCTGTGCTCGTTGTCCCTGGTCCTAGTGCATCAACTCTAGAAATGTTTTCTGGAGTTGAACAAGAATCTATCTTCAATATCCCAGTTATCAGTACAGTCCATCAGTCCTGCTTGTCATTGACCTCAGTCACGTCTTCTTGTGTCAGCGAACATGACCGCTGCTATCATCAGCTGCAGTACGGTGCCTGTCTATTAGTGATACCTGGCAGCTACCTGCAGTCCAGTCTGTCTCCACCATCAGGAGCCCTAGTGAACACCAGGTAGCCACTTATCTATGCCCCTTTCTAGGCCCTGTGGCACAGTGGGGCCACAAACCACCTTTTGCCATCTGTGATCATGACAAGCGTTGTGTGTCCTCAATGCGTTAAAGCCCTTGTTAGGGGCATACAATCTTTTTGGTATTGTGGTTTTATATCTACATCATACAACACTAATTATGGATTACTTTATGTATAGAGCTGCTATCTATATGGCACTGCTACAATGATGCTGTGCTTGTATTACAGTGGTTATTATTATTTATTTATAAAGCACCATTGATTCCATGGTGCTGTACAGGAGAAGGGGTTACATACAAATTACAGATATCACTTACAGTAAACAAACTAACAATCACAGACTGATATAGAGGGGAGAGAGGACCCTGCCCTTGTAGGGAAGGTGACCTGACGGACGGACAGACTTGTCAGAATAGAGAAAGGAAGGTTTGCACAGTTTAGACAGGTGTCAGTTACTACAGTGGGGAAACAGCTGAGAAAGTGTAGTGGACGTGCAGTACCTTGGGTTGACCATTAGAGGGCAGGGAGGAGTGTGAGTAAAGGACTTGACATCAGCTTAGGGCTTAGGAAACCGTTGGTCATGGGGGGCGGAGTTACAGGGAACCGGGAATGGTATAAATTTGACAGGAGGGTTCCAGAAAGTTCCAGTCCCCAGAGGGAGCTCCAGTGACAGGAGGACTACGACAGTTTGTGCACTGTGAAGAAAACCGAACCAGGGGGACTGAGGAGAGAGAAAGTCAGGGGGGTGGTCCTGACACCAGAGTACCGCAGTATAGACGAGGCACCGAGGTAAAGCATACCGTACAGAGAGAGAGACGACTGATCAGTAGAAGTGCTGTTGGTTTACGGGCCTAAGGCGGCCACAGTGACGGACCTGACAGGAGCGGCGAAGAGTGAAGAGGGGACAGTGCGTAAATGTACGTCCCCGGTGTAAAGTACGGTGTGCGGGAAGCGGCCCTGGAAACGGGGGGCCGATAAGTGAAGTGGAGTAAGCTGAATTGAAGTGCGGTGTACTCCGGAGGCCGTCAGGTGGACGGCCAGAGAATAAACTTGGACCTGTTGTACCCGAAACTTGCCTCATCATGTGTCTGTACGTCACCAAGAAGTATCATTTGTCCTTGCGGAGAATGACATGTTAAGCATGTCCAGGTGAGGAGACTTAAAGCCGCAATACTCCTCTGGGAAATATTCTAATTATGCAAATTGTCTCTTCAGAGAGGAAGAGGACTAGAACTCTAATGCCACCTATTGGAGGTAGCAATCCTAAAAGTCAATGTTGACCCTTTAACGAGCCTAGTTACATGACTTAGGATAAAAGCCAAGCCAGAATCTCCATTTGCAGACACTGTGTTTCGGGGTACTGCCCCTCATCAGTGCAAAGTGGGAGATCTGGTTTGGCTGTGAGAGAGGCGTCTGACCGATATCCAAGAAGTATCATTTCTCCTTGTGGAGAATGACATGCTAAGCATGTCCAGGTGAGGAGACTTAAAGCCGCAATGCTCCTCTGGGAAATATGCTAATTATGTAAATTGTCTCTTCAGAGAGGAAGAGGACTAGAACTCTAGTGCCACCTATTGGAGGTAGCAATCCTAAAAGTCAATGTTGACCCTTTAACGAGCCTAGTTACATGACTTAGGATAAAAGCCAAGCCAGAATCTCCATTTGCAGACACTGTGTTTCGGGGTACTGCCCCTCATCAGTGCAAAGTGGGAGATCTGGTTTGGCTGTGAGAGAGGCGTCTGACCGATATCAAAGAAGTATCATTTCTCCTTGCGGAGAATGACATCACTGCACGGTATATCGAGGGACCACCCCCCAGCTCGGCTCACCGACCCTACACCCTTTCGGGCTTACATTCTACAGGATGGTGGGGAAAGAGACAGTAGGTTGGGGGATTGCAGCAGCTCCAGTGATGGTGAGGCGGTAGCTCCAGTAGTGGTGAGGAGGTAGCGGGGCTCATTGCAGGCTGTAAGCTTTCCTGAAGAGATGGGTTTTCAGGTTCCATCTGAAGGATCCGATTGTGGTTGATAGTCGGACGTGTTGGGGCAAAGAATTCCAGAGGATGAGGGCTATTTGGGAGAAGTCTTGGAGGCGGATGGGTGAGGAGCGAATAAGTGTGGAGGAGAGAAGGAGGTCTTGAGAGGACCGGAGATTACGTGAGGGAAGGTATCGGGAGATTAGTTCCGAGACATATGGGGGAGACAGGTTATAGATGGCCTTGTAGGTCCGTATTAGTAATTTGAATTGGATACGCTGAGGGAATGGGAGCCAGTGAAGAGATTTGCAGAGTGGTTGCACTCTTGTATTATATTGTTGTTTATGTATCTATATAGCAATATTATTTAGTCAATATTTGGTATTGGAATATGGGCACCAATTATGACTTATAATTGGGCACTGTTTGTTTTGGATACTTGAGCACTGTTAAATATACCCCCATATAGGAGGTTTCTACCACCCATTGTAAGGAATTACCCAGCTTAACTGATGTTCTGGCTCTTGCAGTGTAAAATGAACACGGAACATAACACTAGTGGTCATTGCAGTGTATGTTAGTATTACATGAGCATGGTATTGTGTTACTTACTTTCACATTGTGTGACAGTGCTAACAATTATCGATAACAATTTGCTGCTGATGATATTAAACAATGTATTATTGCTTGTAAACTGCATGACAGTAAACCATATGAAGGGGCACCTACAGGGCATGGGGCACCAAATGTAAGAGCAGCTCTAATATCAATCACGTCTTTACTTACCATCATCTTTGATTTTTTTAAGGCTGACTGCTTTTGTTGTGAAGACGTTTAGTAAGTCAAAACCTCACATTTTTATTGATGACGCTCACCTCAATGCCTCCTACGCTTGGTTAACAAGAAACCGATTTTATACCGGCTGCTTCCGAAATGTGGGCAAACTGTTCCAAACCTCCATGAAGGTATGATCATACAAGACTTTTTTGTGCGCCATATTAATAATAAGCAATCACTCTCTCTATGAACTGGTAGGTTGTGAGTGAATGTCTCATCAGTATTTTGCACCTGTGTTGCCGCCATCTTTATTATATGGGTTTGCTGCATCCTGAGTAGAAAAATACTGTTGCTCTTTTTTGCTGTGTTAATTCCTGAATTTTGGAAGGGAATTTTAATTCCTTTTTTGGTGACTTTTCTATTAAATTTTATTTCTGTGGGAGAAAAAGATTGACTTACGTTATGACCCTTGAGTCTATTCCATATTGCCATGTGTGCCAACACTGTAGACTTAAGAGGAAGAAGGCACTTCACTGTATTATATGTTTTTAAAGGGTTAATACAGAATATGTATCCACATATCAGTATGTCCTCGGTTCTTATGCAAAGTAATACATATGTTACAGGGGGGCGTTGAAGACGATGTGTCCCTTTCCACATATGTTACAATAGCACTGTTGGAGGCAGGCAAATCGCCACAAGTAAGTAATCAATTGCAGCAATTAAGTTTGGATTAACGTAGCATGTACATTTTTAGATCATGTGTCACAGTGATGCAAACAGCACTTGCAGGGCTGGTCTTAGAGGATTGTAGACCGGGCAATTTGCCAAGATTCATTTTTCCAAGAAGGATCTCAAGAGCTAGACCTCCATTTAACAGAAACAATCATACAATATTGAATAAAAATGGTAGCAGTTGGGCTCTACTTGGTGCTCATGGAAAGATTTGCAATAGAGTCAGTTATGTTGCTGAAAGGAGTGAAAATTATTGAATATCTTTCAGACAAGCCTTCACTACGAAGAGAAAGAAGGAAAAGCAGAAGTACAGTAGATATTCACTACATTGTTGTTCTTGCCATTATAACTATCATTGATGATGTTCTCCATGTTGCACACTTCCTTTGGGTATAGGTTGATCGCTCTGTTACTGGTCAGCTTATGCATGATTCCCTTAGCCAAAGGATGGAGCTTAGTGTCATGGTCCAGGTTGGATGACGACAGTTAAAAGCACATGTAACCTCTTTTTCCTTAAGCTGTGTGCTTAAGTTTGGTTTTGCCCCCGGTGGCCATTAGGATTATTACACAGTGGTGTCTTTTGTTGAGTTTGCCCCCGGGGGTGGTTAGCGTTATTACACGGGAATCACTAACAGATGTGATTCCTCTGGCTTAACTATAAAGGTGTGTCATGTGCTCTCACTGGTGTTGGTGATAGTGTTCATTTCCAACCATCCTTGGTGGAGAAAGGAGCTAGAGAGAGTTCCTTGCAGCACAGTCAGAGTCCTGGTGTGGAAGGAGTCAGAGGAGATTTCTTTGCAGCTCTGACAGAGCTTGGTGTCAGCTTTTCAGGAGGAAAGCTGCATTCTGGTGGTGGACTATGTTGCTGGGAGCAAGAGCAACAGAGCAAAGCTAAGTGGTGTTTCCCTGTTTGTGCCTTTCCTTTATGTGTGTTTCAGTGCAGTGGTGGGATTAGTCTCTGCACCGGCCATTTCACTAGAAAGGGGTAGGTGCAGGGCGAGCTAAGGTTTAAAGGTATCCAGATTGGAGCCCGGTGCGGAACCGGCCTAGAGATTGGTAGGAGTGTAGAGACACTGACTCAGGGGAGTGCAGGAGGTCTCCACGTCCCCGTTCCCTTTCGCAGGACCCACCATTGTAATTGTTTCCCTGGTGTTTCCCCTTATTATTTAAATTCACCCTGATGGAGGCGGTGTATCCGGTTTTACGTGTATTTCTGAAATTCGCCTGCTGGAGGCGGTGTATCCGGCTGCACGTCTTATTATTTAAATTCGCCTTACTGGAGGCGGTGTATCCAGGGTCGCGTGTGTCATAAATTCGCCCTGTTGGAGGCGGTGTGTCCAGTCACACGTTGACCATTACACTTAGCAGATCTTGTCCTACTGCATACAAGGCAGAGGAGGAGACTTCTGCTGCAGCCAGTTGTCTTACCAACACACAGAAGACAGTGAGAGAAAGATGGGTTGTAATTGAGTTCCTAAGACACAAATAGGTTTCTTAGTTTTAATTAGTTCTTTTAATTCATTCATTAATATGGAACAAAATAGGAGTAGAAAGAAGTTGGTTAAGGGAAGAAGTACTTACTTATTAATTTCCAGTATATTTTTGTGGGGGTTTTTTTAGTATCTTTCAGATCACAACTAAATTGCTCAGTAAAAACACACACTCCTTCTATTGTTAATGTTGAGCTCCTAATGGTGCCAATAGATTCCCCTAAGCAAGAGAAAAAATGAAAATCTTAGCATTTCCGGTCTGACAGTTACCGTATATACTTTTCTGCAGACAAAAACTTAGAATTTTCTGCTAGGAAGTGAAACTCTGAATCAGTTTTGTTAGGCTGGATAGTTTGTCATTTGTCTTTTTACTGCAACTAATTGGAAAAAAAATCAGATTTTAATTGAGTGCCTTTGTCTTCCAGGACCCTCTTGTTAGAGATTCAGTTTTTTGCTTGCAACAGTTGGCTTTGAGCGTGAATAATATGTACACCCAAGCCTTGCTTGCATATGCTTTCACATTATATGGAGACACTTATTACAGGAAGATCTTATTAGACAAACTGGAGCAGAAAGCTGTGAAAAAAGGTACGTCTGGTGGCAATTTTTGAATAGTTGAAGCACCTACTTTATGCCAGTGTCTTGGCTTAATACAATGGTCCCCAACTTCATCCAGATCCGCTCTTTTGTCCTCAACTACTCAAAAAAGTTACCATCAGGAGATCTGCTCTTCACAGCTATTTGTTTGACCTGTGCTAATGAAGACCGCTGCGAGCCACACATCATGGGCCCGTGAGCCACATGTGGCTCTAGATCCACAGGTTGAGCATCCCTGGCCTAATAGGTAGGCCCCACTGTAATAAGAACTCATCTTCATGCTGTGAAGATGTTGCATGGAGCCAGAGGTGTATCTAGATTTTCTGGCACCCGGGGGAAGAATTCAGTTTGCCCTCTCCCCCCCCCCAAGCACATGTGATTTGCAAACTTAATTGCGTGCCAACGAGCTACTCACCCTAATTCAATGTTCAGTGAAAAACTAAGAGAAGCAAAAGAGAATCTCGCTTTCACTTAACAGTGTAAGTATTAAAATCACATATGAGTGAAGGAGCCATGTGATGTCTGCTGGAACCTGAATCCTGACAGTGAGTATATTACACGCCGTTAGGATTGGCTGCAGGGCTTCATTTTATAATTAAAGGGTGCGTTCAGGTTTGAGATAAAAGTCTGCAGTCACTATAGATGGCTGCAGGCTTTTCAATTCTCACAGTGCATGTACTGCACACTTTTCGGATTCTTCCTTGCACATGTATGTGATTTGTGATTATTCTTCAGGGAAATGTATTAACAATAAACAGTAAAATGATAAAAAAAAAACTTCATAAAAAATTTTCATCATGTAAGCAGAGTCACATCTTACTACCTTTTTAATGAAATTAAAGAAAGGGGTTGTACAGCCTTAGGGTACAAGTTTGTAGTCACTCTATGTGATAGCACACTTGTGAATCATTAGAGAGCATTCTGCATGCTGTGAGGATTCTTCAGTGCCGTGGCCGGGAGCGGGCGGTCATATGAATACTTCTGGCCACATTCCGACTAGACTTGTCCGACGTTGCTCAATTCATTTTCATTTAGTTAGGTTGTAAGGGGGGAGGAATGGGCCGTGGGTACCTATTCTGTGCCAGATCCGGAACTGTCGGGACTGTCTTTTCTATTGTCCGGGGGAAAGCATAAGAGACTGGACAGACCTTTGCACCAGGAATCAAGGGGCATGGCTAAGCAGCAGTAGCAGCGCGCGGAAGCAGTCAGTCGTAGTGGGAGCAGTAAGCGCGCAGCTAGGAGAGTTGAGTGCTCCATCCCTCAAGCACCAACGCTGCGCTGGCCCACGTCTGTTTACCCCGGTTACCATCAATGGGGACTTGAGAGAGAGAAGGGCAGTGTACCCGGTGAATACCACAAAACCAGGTGCCGCATGTTCCGTGCCCGTGAGTACAGCATTCGTGCCTCTCTGCATCTTGCAACCTGCTCACACTTGGCGTAGATGGCAGGATGCAGTCCACAGGCACGGAAGTGACAGACCAAGTGGCCCTGGGTGCCCCAAGGGCCAGTATACCATTGGGGGCAATGCTGAGTAATCTCCCGAAGTTCACAGACAGCAACACCTTGCTATGGGATTGTGGACTGAGCGGGTCAAGGGTATGTTGATGATGCACTCCATGACCCACGCGATGCAGGCAGAGATTGCCATGATGGCCCTGGACGGGGAGGCTAGGTGCTCTGTCATGTTCCGGACCCCGCATGAGCGAGACACCTTTAATAATAAGGTGTTACAAAGGAGGAGATGCACGGGGACCCTACGGACGTTGGAGAATTGCGCATGCGCTTGTTTAGTCGAGTTCAAAGGGAGGGGCAGTCCGTGACCCAATACATGAATGTGCTACAGGAAATCCACGCTGCGATTGCTAAGTGGGATGACGTAGGCATAGGACCCCCTGATATAATTTTGAGAGACCAGCTAGTGGCAGGCTTTAGAGATGTGCTGCTTAAACAGACCTTGCGGGAATGCTTGTAGGTTAAGGCGCATATGTCCTTTCTGGAAGTTGGGGCGGAGGCGCGCACATGTGAGCAGGAGCAGTGAGTGACAGCCCCAGCAGGGAAGGTCTGGAGAGGATAGGTATGCATAGCCTTTGCAACTGAACCAAGTTGGGTGAAAGAAATCCAGAAGGAAATCCAGGACATGCAAGAAGAATGGACCGACTTAAGAAAGAAACCTCCTGTAACCCAGAATCCCTTCAGAGGTTGAACTGATCTCGAGCCTCACCAGGAAATGAGACAACCTCGCACAGAAAGGCGGCCGATCTGTTTTGTATATGGAGATACCGAACATTATGCCCGAGGATGCGGTAAATACCACAAATCAAGGTGCTGCACATTCCGTGCCCGTGAGTACAGCATGCGTGCCTCTCTGCATCTTGCTACCTGCTCACAAGGTCACGCATGTCTAGTCAGCATGTGACCGCATGTATGCAAATCGCTGGCACGAGAGAATCCTAACAGCAGGTAGTCCGCACTAGGAAAATTCAGAAGTCTGCAGTCACATAGAATGACTGCAGACTCATCACCAACTTGGACAACCTCTTTAATTCTCCTAACATAAATAAACACATGAGAATTAGTTAGAATCACAAATGACATTTATATCCAGGTACCTTATAGATGTCATTCTTTTTCTTTTCTTCTTCATCTTGTCCAGTCTCCATGAATTTTCTCATCCACAACCATCACTGCAGACTTCCATCTTCTTAAGTCTTGTGCAGCACATTCCCATACAACGCCCTTAACCCCTTTCCGACATTGAGCATAATAGAACACTGATGTCGGACACCCTCCCTTTGATGTGTGCTCCGGCGGTGAACCCACATCTTTTCCAGCACATGTCAGCTGTTTTAAATAGCTGACATGTGCCTGGAACAGCTGCGGGTGGAATCGCGATCCACCCGTGGCTATTAACCCATTAAAGTCCACTATCAAATGCTAACAGCGGCATTTAACATGGGCTTCCTGCAATCGTGACTGAAATTCGCCCACTGGTGACCCCCGTTATGTGATCACATGTCACCAATGGGTTGGCATGACAACCAGAGGTCTCTGTTATGAACTGGTCACCGAGGAGGATGGCAGGAATAGGCTAAGCCACCAGGAAACCAGAAGGGTTGGTAACTTAACGGATTGCAGACCCCTAATCCTAACAACACAACTAGCAGTAGACGTGGAGCATACCTACGATGCCCTAGATGCCTTAGCACAGCCGGAGAGCTAACTAAGCCTAAAGCAAGAGAGGTGAAATCTAAACTGCTCCGGAGTAGAACACCAAAGGAATAGATAGCCCCCAAACATATATTGTCGGTGAGACAAGATGAGACACAAACACAGGCTGAAAATAGACTGAGCAAATGATGTGGCCCAAACTGTTTAGACAGGATAGGACAGGAAAGACACTGTCTGCAATCATGCAAAAACCCTAAAAAATCCAACACGTCTGATGTACAAAAACACTGAGGCCTCACGACCTCTCCCCCACTATATCAGCATTCTGGTGTGAACAGGCAGCAAAGCAAAAGAGACTAATATAACAGGGGACTAACAAACTGACACAAGCTGAAACACATGGAGCGGGGCCCAGCGCTGCCCCCAGCGGGGAGCATGCTGAACCCTCACAACAAAGCAGAAAAAGGCACAACCAGATCAGATGCAAAGGGTTAGCAAAAGAATCACTTAACTGAAAAATGCAGGGTCCAGCAGGAGACAGAAAACTCAAAATGCACGAGGAGAAACAATCACCAGCCACCACTGAGGTAAGCCTGCTCACTTATATGCTCCCAGCCAGTAATCCCAGATTCCCAATCATCGTCATCAGGTGGCAAACTTCCATCAAACTGGCCAGCTCCACTACACCCAGTAACCACCAGAGGGAGCCCTGGCTCAGAAGTCCGATCCAGAGAATTCACAACAGGTCTCCTGCAACCCTCTATGGTTGTCATTGCTGGTTTGCTATGAGCGCCGCCCAGTGGTTGCCGCTCAAAGCAAGTGAGTATTTCTGCTACATACAGGTGATCTGATCTTTGCCTGTATGTAGCAGAGCCGATCAGGTTATGACAGCTTCTAGCCTCCCATGGAGACTATTAAAGCATGCCAAAACTAAAAAAATGTTTTTTAAAATATAAAAAAATAAAAAAATGTTCACATCACACCCCCCCTTTAGCCCCATTCAAAATAAAACAATAAAAAAAATCAAACATACACATATTTGGTATTGCTGCATTCAGAATCGTCTGATCTATCAATAAAATAAGGATTAACCTGATCGCTAAACGGCGTAGTGAGAAAAAAGTCAAAACAGCAGAATTACGTTTTTTGGGTCGCCACGACATTGTATTGAAATGCAATAACGGGCGATCAAAAGATCATATCTGCACCAAAATGGTATAATTAAAAACAGTAGCTCTATGCGTCAAAAATAAGCCCACACCCAACCCAAGATCATGAAAAATGAAGACGCTACGGGTATCGGAAAATGGCGCAATTTTTTTTTTACAAAGTTTGGACTTTTTTTCACTAATTGGATAAAAAAGAACCTAGACATGTTTGGTGTCTTTTGAACTCATAATGACCTGTAGAATCATAATGGCAGGTCAGTTTTAGAATTTAGTTAACATATTAAAAAAGCAAAACAAAAAAATAACTGTGGGATTGCACTTTTTTTTGCAATTTCCCCGCACTTTGAATTTTTTCTCGTTTCCCAGTACCCGATACACTAAAACCAATGGTGCGGTTCAAAAGTACAACTCGTCCCGCAAGAAATAAAGCACTGACGTGGCCATTTTGACAAAAAAAATTAAAAAATTGGCTCTGGGAAGAAGGAGAGCAAAAAATTAAAATGCAAAACCAAAAATATCTCTGGTCGTTAAGGGGTTAAAGATAGCAGAGAAATTATAATGCTCCCGAACAAAAATATCTGCTGAGCCCCTCAATAAATAATTGCCCCTCACTATATTCCCTGCACAAAATATGACCCCACACAGTCCCTCTTATGGTACATGCCCTCCACACTGCCCCTGCCTTAACATACTGGGCCCCTCTTCACACTGTCCTCTCACACTGAGTCCCCCCTATGGGGTCCAGTCTCTAAACTGTGCCTTGTCATCACACTTCCCCTCTTTGGTATTCTGTCACCTGGCTGTGCCCTTACACTGTTCCCCCATGCTACACCCCCCCAATACTCGGTTTCTATTCTGTGCCCACTCACACCTTTTTCCCACTTACTATCTCCTCACAGTATTCATCTCAATAGTCTCCTCACACATTTCCCCTCCCTCCTCACACATTCACCTTCTCACTTTCCGTAATGCCTCCTTACACATCCCTCTGACTCCCCATTCTGTGCCCACACCCATCCCATCACCCTTGTTCCCCATACTATTCCCACATACATTTTCCCCTCGCTCCTCATACTGTGTCCGCACTCACCATACTGTGTCTACACCCTTCCCCCATACATGTCCCCATCTCACACCTTCCTCCTCATATTATCTTTAAACTTCTCCCTCTCCCCATATTGTCTGCACCTGTCCCTTCCTTGCTCCCAAAACTTGTGTCTGCAAATCATCTTCCGTTACATGAAATCTCCCCCAGCCCCGTTCCACTAAATAACCCATCACAATAAATCTTATTCAGTCCTGTTACAGTAATTCTCTCCCATACAGTAAATACACCCCACACACAGTAAATACCTCCACACAAAACACATTATAATTCTCACCCACTGTGACTCATTCCCTGATGACCGGGGGTGCAAGGTAAACAATAATTTGCAACTCTTTTTAAAAATTCTGAACTGGTCCTCTTCTCCTGAAAATTTGTCAGGGAGTGCTATAACAGGTTCAGGGGGGCTGAGCAATATGTCAGATGGTACAGACGTCATAACAGTGGTCTGAGGAGAGGGATTCTGAGAGGCAGTTAAAGTACCAGAAATCTGACCCTATAACTGAGCATGAGAGGAAGCCAGTTGGTGTTGTTCCAAGGCCAAATCTTAGACTAACTGAGTCAGATTTGCCACCTGATCACACAACTTATGTAACGGATCCATAGGTGAGGAAACTGAAAAAAATTTTAACGGTCAATAATAATGTAACGCGAGTCACGATTGTAAATATATATACTACTTACTGTAAGTAAAGGAAGGTCAAACAATCCGAGGTCAGGTCCAGGAAATGGCGCAGTACGAAAAAGGGAAGTCGGAGACGAAGTCCAATACACGAGCCGAGGTCAGGAAAGCCAGAGAGACAAAACAGTTTACAGGGAGCAAGCACAAGCAAAGTCAGGTCACAAGGAAAGGGTCTAAGTCCGGAAAGAGAATCAAGTCAAGCTGGGTCAGGCACAGAGCGCAGAGGGATCAATGTTCCACAGGAAACAGCAAGTGTACGATTGACACTGGGTGGAGCAGCTGGCATGCTTAAGTAGAAGCCTGATTAAGGAAAATGAACACAGGTGATTGCAGCACAGACCCAGCACAGACTGACAGCCCCAACACAAAGTAACAAAAAGACAGAAACAGAGTGAAAATCGTGACAGTGGTCCTATACTATCTGCTAATCTATCCCTAAGCCTATGCACAATACATAACAAATACAACATCTTGCATTGCATTACAGTACACACACAATAATAGAACATTAGAAAACAACGAGGTGCCGTACATAATAAGTGAACAGTGTCCAGGGGAGAGGAGGCAAGTGAGGGTCCCCCGCCACCTACTTACAATGTCATGCCACAATTTGTAATAATGTAAAGTATTTTGCTCTGTCTTTGAAGCTTTGTAAAATGTATCTCTTATGTGTGTCTTACTTGCCTTTTTCTGTGTTTTTTTAATATGCCTATTTGTAAAGATGGACAACTATATTGGCAACCAATACCCCAACCGGTGTCTAATGAGACTTGGCAACAGGCTTCATCTACGGAGGTGGAACTGACGTCTTACGTGCTACTGGCTCTGCTCTCGACGACTACAAAAGACCTGTTCCATGCGGCACAGATTGTGAGATGGTTGAGCAAGCAGCAAAATGCTTTTGGAGGCTTTTCTTCTACTCAGGTAAAGTTTTTTATAGTCTTTAAAAGCAATTAATAAATTATTTGTTACTTGGATTTGACCTTGAGGTCATAAGTACTATGAAAATTATACTGTCTAATCTTCTTTCAAGCTCAACGTCCATCTTTGATGTCCAAAATTCTGTGCTGAACAAGTTTTAAGTGCACATTTTGGGGGGTTAAAGCTGTACTCTAGTAGACGTCTACCAAAACCACAACAGACGTAGGTAGATATAAATGATAAAATACTAGTGACTTCCAACCATCACTAGGGGGGAGCTTCTGAGCTCAGTGTATAAGGGTTATATATACCCACACTCCTCGCCCTGCAACAGACATGGTGGAGCAGTGGGTTTCCTTCTTTCTAAAAACTGCTCCTTTAACCCTATCCAACCCCCACCCTCACTTATCCTCCTTTCTTTCGAGGTTCACTCTGTCCATATCTACTCTCCCTCTAATCTCCAAATGGCTGTCATATACCGACCACTGGGCTCAGCCACTGCCTTAATCAACCAATTCTCCACCTGGCTCCTCCACTTTCTTTCTGCTGACATCCCCACCATCATCATGGGGGAGTTTAACATCCCCATTGACACCCACCAGCCAGCAGCCTCCAAACTCCTGTCACTTACCTCATCCTTTGGACTTACTCAGTAGTCCTCCACAGCCTCCCACACAGATGGACATACACTAGACCTCATCTTCACCCGCCTCTGTTCCCTACCCAATCTCACAACCTCTCCCTTCCCCCTGTCTGACCACCATCTACTCACCTTCTCATCTTTGTCCTTCTCACCTGCCCCCATGTCCAGCCACTAGCACATCCTCACAGAAACCTCGCACACCTAGACATTCACAGACTCTCAGACTCTCTTCTACCCCTGTCCTCCATATCTTCACTCCACAACACGGACAGTGTCACCGCTTTCTACAATGCCATCTTCACATCAGCCATAGACTCAGTCGCCCCTCTCATGCCTGGCAAAGTGCGATGAATCAATAGGCAACCCTGGCACAACCTCACCAAAAAACTTTGACAAGCATCCAGGGTCGCGGAGCGGCGTTGGAAGAAAACACACCTGTCAGACGATTACACTGCTTTCAAACAAGCTACACTTGCCTTCAAATCAGCCCTCACCTCTGCTAAACAGACCTATTTCACAAACCTTGTATCTTCATTATCTCACAACCCAAAACAACTGTTCAGCACATTTAACTCTCTCCTCCGCCCACCACTGCCACCTCCAACTCCCCTCATCTCTGCTGGGGACTTTGCCACCTACTTCAAAAACAAGATCGACCAAACAAGGCAAACCTTTACTGTCCCACCACCCCAACCACTCCAAATACCAGACCTCTGCCCTTCCCTAATAACCTCCCTCTCCAACATCACTGAAGAAGAGCTTACTCATCTCCTTTCCAAATCACACCTCACCACCTGTGCACTTGACCCCATTCCTTCCCACCTGCTCCCCAACCTCACTAACATAATCATTCCAGCCCTAACCCATCTCTTCAACTTATCCCTATCTTCTGGTACCTTCCCTTCTGCCTTCAAACATTCCACCATCACACCCATCCTCAAAAAATCAAACCTTGACCCAACTGCTATGCCCAGCTATCGCCCCATATCACTGCTCCCATTTGCTTCCAAACTCCTTGAACAGCATATCCATACTCAACTTTCCTCCCACCTCTCATATAACTCCCTCCTTGACATCCTCCAATCTGGCTTCCGCCCCCACCACTCCACTGAAACTGCCCTGACCAAAATTACTAATTACTTACTCACAGCCAAAGCTAACAGACAGTTCTCCATCCTCCTTCTCCTTCTCAACCTGTCCTCTGTCTTCGACACAATTGACCACTGCCTACTGCTACAGATTCTCTCTTCCCTTGGCATCAAAGACCTTGCCCTGTCCTGGATTTCCTCATACCTTTCTGACCGAACATTCAGCGTTTTCCACACCCACACTACCTCCTCATCCCACCTGCTCTCTATTGGAGTCCCCCAAGGCTCTGTCCTGGGACCCCTACTTTTTTCCATCTATACTCTTGGCCTAGGACAACTCAAAGTCCCATGGCTTTCAGTACCACCTGTATGCGGATGACACTCAGATCTACCTCTCTGGCCCAGATGTCACCTCTCTGCTGTCCAGAATCCCGGAGTGTCTATCAGCCATATCCTCCTTTTTCACTTCTCGCTTTCTAAAACTCAATGTAGACAAAACTGAACTCATTATCTTTCCTCCATCTCACATATCTCCCCTACCCGATCTATCTATTATGGTAAACGGCATCACGCTCTCTCCTACACCTGAAATCCGCTGCCTCAGAGTAACTCTTGACTCTGCCCTTTCCTTCAAACCACACATCCAAACTCTTGCCACCTCCTGTCGCCTCCAACTCAAAAATATTTCCAGAATCCGTCCCTTCCTCAGCCCTCAATCTACAAAAACTCTTGTACATGCCCTCATTATCTCCCGCCTTGACTACTGCAACACTCTCCTCTGTGGTCTCCCTGCTAACTCTCTTGCACCACTCCAGTCTGTCCTCAACTCTGCTGCCCAACTAATCCACCTCTCTCCTCGCTACTCCCCTGTCTCTCCCATCTGGAAATCCCTCTGTTTAAACTACTAACACTGACCTACAAAGCCATCCACAACCTGTCCCCACCCTATATCTCTGAACTAATCTCCCAATATCTTCCCTCACGTAATCTTCGATCCTCCCAAGACCTCCTACTCTCCTCCACCCTTATTCATTCCTTACACAATGCCTCCAAGATTTCTCCCGAATATCCCCTATCCTCTGGAATTCCATGCCTCAACACGTCCGATTATCCACCACCTTCGGATCCTTCAAACGGAATCTGGAAACCCATCTCTTCAGGAAAGCTTACAGCCTGCAATAACCATTCTGCCGCCTCACCACCGCCCGAGCTGCCGCCTCAAAACCACCAGAGCTGCTGCACCCCCGACCTTCTGTCTCTTCCCCACTATCCCATAGAATTTAAGTCCACAAGAACAGGGTCCTCTCTCCTCTGCACCAGTCTATCATTGTAAATTTGTTTACTGTTAACAATATCTTTGTATGTAACCCCCCCCTTCTCATGTACATTACCATGGAATTAATGGCGCTATATAATTAAATAATAATAATAATATCAAATATAGTATGCAGTAGAGCTCTCCCTATTGGTGGCTGAAGGCAAATATTATTCTTGAAAAATGAGCTTTGATAACAATAAAGATACATTACAATCTTAATCAGCACACAATGGTAGAGCTACTGTAGATACTGCATGGCATTAAATTAACAATTAGCCTTTTTCTTTAACCCCTTAATGACCGGAGCTTTGCTCTGTTTTGCATTTTCATTTTTCGCTCCCCTTCTTCCCAGAGCCATAACTTTTTAATTTTTCCATCAATATGGCCATGTGAGGACTTATTTTTTGCAGGACGAGTTGTACTTTTGAACAATACCATTGGTTTTACCATGTAGTGTAACAGAAAGCAGGAAAAAAATTCCAAGGGCGGTGAAATTGCCAAAAAAGTGCAATCCCGCACTTGTTTTTTGTTTGGCTTTTTTTGCTAGGTTTACTAAATGCTAAAACTGACTGCCGTTATGATTCCTGACTACAAGATCCCAGGTACTTTCACCTGCATTACATCTAATGTGGTGTACTTAATTATTTGTACTAAATGTCCAACTGGGGGTCTGTATGTGGGGGAGACAGGGCAAAAGCTTAGAACAAGGATGAATGCTCATCGTCACACAATAAGAGAAAAAAGAATGGATCTACCTGTGGCAAAACATTTCTGTATCCCTGATCACAGCAGCGTGGATATGAAATTACTGGTATTGAAAGGTAACTTCAATTCTCAGAGAGAAAGACGAGTTTGGGAGTACAAATTTATGACGAACTTTGACACTCTCAGTGCTGGAATGAATGTGTCGCCTGGATTTATGTCTTTTTACATCAATTAAGGAATTTCCTTTTAAAACCGTGTGGGGGCATCCATCACAACACATTAGGAGACCCCAATCAGAGGACCATAAAACATACAGACTCCTTATCTATGAACTGGTCCAATGTTTATATTTATGTTTCTCCCTCTCCCATATTGATAGTTCTGCTTCACGTCACTTGTCTTATCTATTGCATTTTTTCTAGGCTGTATTGTGCATAAATATGTGATTCTTCAGATTTTGTATTAGTCTAGCCTGATGAAGAGACCTGAGTAGTCTCGAAAGCTTGCAATGTGTTACCATCTTTTCAGTTAGCCATTAAAAGGTATCAACTACTGAGGACTCTCAATCCTGAATATTTTTCTATCTACTGGCTAACACGGTACAAAGATATACATCTTTCCTGTATAAGTTCATAGACACCAAACACGTCTAGGTTCTTTTTTATCTAAGTGGTGAAAAAAAATTCCAAAATTTGCTAAAAAAAACCAATTGTGCCAATTTCCGAGACCCGTAGCGCCTCCTTTTTTGTGATCTTGGGTCAGCTCAGGGCTTATTTTTTGCATGCCGACCTGATGTTTTTAATGATACCATTTTTGTGCAGATGCGATATTTTGATCGCCCGTTATTGCATTTTAATGCAAAGTCAAAGCGACCAAAAAAACGTAATTCTGGCGTTTTGATTTTTTTCTCGCTACGCCGTTTAGCGATTAAGTTAATCTTATTTTTTATTGATAGATCGGACTATTCTGAACGCGGCGATACCAAATATGTCTATGTTTGATTTTATTTTTATTGTTTTATTTTGAATGGGGCGAAAGGGGGTGATTTGAACTTTTATATTTTTTTTATTTTTTTTCATATTTTTAAAAACTTTTTTTTTAATTTTTGGCATGTTTCAATAGCCTCCATGGGAGGCTAGAAGCTGACACAACTTGATTGGCTCTGCTACATAGAGGCGATGCTCATATAGCCTCTATGTAGCAGAATTACTGCATTGCTATGAGCGCCGACCACAAGATCAAGGATACCTCTGGTTGTCATGTCAACACACCGGTGACCCGCGATCACGTGACGCGGGTCATCGGTAAGCTCATTTCCAGCCGGATATCAGGAAGCACTTGTTAAATGCCGCTGTCAGAGTTTGACAGCAGCATTTAACTAGTTAATAACTGTGGGCGGATTGAGATTCCGCCCGCGGCTATTGCGGGCACATGTCAGGTGTTCAAAACAGCTGATATGTCCCGACTTTGAGGTGGGCTTACTGCCGGAGCCCGCATGAGATCGGGGGATACTGCCATCGGACGTACTATTCCGTCTGATGACAGTAAGGGGTTGAAGGGAACCGGTCGAGTGATTCACGCTGCTCAAACTAAGGACATTATGAATCCAGAAAATACTTTTTCACTGCTTAAATGTATTATCCACTGAAAGCGAGTTATCACTTTTCTGAAGGATAGGTTGAAAATTGCTGATCCGTGGGTGTCCGACCCCGACCGCTGGGGCCTTCACCGGTCAGCAGAATGGGAAATTTTGATGGGGCACTTTTGTAATAGTTAAAAAATGGAGTGTCAAGTCCTATGCCTGATCACCACTTCTTTCATCCTATATGGGCTGATGGACAAAAATAAAAGTAATGAAAAAAGCTGGCAGACGGTTTAGAAAGATAATTCCCCGTGTCAGAGTGAAAGTTGTTCTTAACACAATCATCTAACCCAGAGTTCTCCAAGATATCCTAATGAAACATAGTTCAAGGTGTTCTAAGGAAATAACAGCACTCACGGCTCATAATTGGGTAGCGAATGTTTGTCCATCTGGTCTAATTTTGCAACAGATCCACTGTAGCACAAATTACTTTCAAAGGTTTGGACACTTTTGACATGGAAAAATTGATATTTACATATGTTTGAGGGTTTTCTTTAGTTACTAAAATGGCATTGAGTTTCAGTCTTTAATTTTTATTCATTAATTTTCATACCCCTGATATGCAATTTGCAGCCTTAGCATTCTCGAATTCAGCATGTAATACAGTGAAGGAGAATCCCACAAAAAATGTCAGTGTTTTCTCTTGAGGGAGTGTCCTTCCCTATAATGCATGCTGTATTTGAGCTCTGTGTATATCCAAGGTCCTGTTGCCATCATTTACTTTCCTGTATCAAAACAACTACAACATTCCATGTATTTCCTCTTTCCTCCTTGTCTACAGTCTGTTTTCTCTGCTCTCCATAAATCTTTATATACTTTCCCCTCTCTCCACTACGGATCTGTGCTCCACCTCATGCTATCTCTATCACTAAGAGACAGTTTCAATTTAAGAATTGGATGTAGATTGAAGTTTATTCTTAAAATAATTTTGTATTTTCCAACTTGCAAAGGACACTGTTGTGGCACTGCAGGCCTTGGCTTTATATGCAGAAGCCATTTTCACTGACAAGATAGATTCTACTGTGACGTTGACTTCAAACAAGGGGTTTCAGGCACAGTTTCGTGTGAAAAATGACAACCGACTTCTGCTTCAGAGATCAACACTCCCAGACATCCCGGGAGAGTACACAGTAACATCAAGTGGGAATGGTTGCGTTTATGTGCAGGTGAGCAAAATGTCAATTTTACACTTTATTTATTTAAATTTTTTAAAACTTATATGGCCATAAATTTAGAGCCAGATGTAAATATATATATATATATATATATATATATATATATATATATATATATATATATATATATATATACACAGTGGGGCAAAAAAGTATTTAGTCAGTCAGCAATAGTGCAAGTTCCACCACTTAAAAAGATGAGAGGCGTCTGTAATTTACATCATAGGTAGACCTCAACTATGGGAGACAAACTGAGAAAAAAAAATCCAGAAAATCACATTGTCTGTTTTTTTTTCATTTTGTTTGCATATTATGGTGGAAAATAAGTATTTGGTCAGAAACAAGCAATCAAGATTTCTGGCTCTCACAGACCTGTAACTTCTTCTTTAAGAGTCTCCTCTTTCCTCCACTCATTACCTGTAGTAATGGCACCTGTTTAAACTTGTTATCAGTATAAAAGGACACCTGTGCACACCCTCAAACAGTCTGACTCCAAACTCCACTATGGTGAAGACCAAAGAGCTGTCAAAGGACACCAGAAACAAAATTGTAGCCCTGCACCAGGCTGGGAAGACTGAATCTGCAATAGCCAACCAGCTTGGAGTGAAGAAATCAACTGTGGGAGCAATAATTAGAAAATGGAAGACATACAAGACCACTGATAATCTCCCTCGATCTGGTGCTCCACGCAAAATCCCACCCCGTGGGGTCAGAATGATCACAAGAACGGTGAGCAAAAATCCCAGAACCACGCGGGGGGACCTAATGAATGAACTGCAGAGAGCTGGGACCAATGTAACAAGGCCTACCATAAGTAACACACTACGCCACCATGGACTCAGATCCTGCAGTGCCAGACGTGTCCCACTGCTTAAGCCTGTACATGTCCGGGCCCGTCTGAAGTTTGCTAGAGAGCATTTGGATGATCCAGAGGAGTTTTGGGAGAATGTCCTATGGTCTGATGAAACCAAACTGGAACTGTTTGGTAGAAACACAACTTGTCGTGTTTGGAGGAAAAAGAATACTGAGTTGCATCCATCAAACACCATACCTACTGTAAAGCATGGTGGTGGAAACATCATGCTTTGGGGCTGTTTCTCTGCAAAGGGGCCAGGACGACTGATCCGGGTACATGAAAGAATGAATGGGGCCATGTATCGTGAGATTTTGAGTGCAAACCTCCTTCCATCAGCAAGGGCATTGAATATGAAACGTGGCTGGGTCTTTCAACATGACAATGATCCAAAGCACACCGCCAGGGCAACGAAGGAGTGGCTTCGTAAGAAGCATTTCAAGGTCCTGGAGTGGCCTAGCCAGTCTCCAGATCTCAACCCTATAGAAAACCTTTGGAGGGAGTTGAAAGTCCGTGTTGCCAAGCGAAAAGCCAAAAACATCACTGCTCTAGAGGAGATCTGCATGGAGGAATGGGCCAACATACCAACAACAGTGTGTGGCAACCTTGTGAAGACTTACAGAAAACGTTTGACCTCTGTCATTGCCAACAAAGGATATATCACAAAGTATTGAGATGAAATTTTGTTTCTGACCAAATACTTATTTTCCACCATAATATGCTAATAAAATGAAAAAAAAACAGACAATGTGATTTTCTGGATTTTTTTTTCTCAGTTTGTCTCCCATAGTTGAGGTCTACCTATGATGTAAATTACAGACGCCTCTCATCTTTTTAAGTGGTGGAACTTGCACTATTGCTGACTGACTAAATACTTTTTTGCCCCACTGTATATATATATATATATATATATATATATACACACCATTTATAGTTTGGTACAATTTTTCAATTTTTTTTTACTCTAATCTACTTATACTACTGATACTAATCTACATATAGCAAAGCTTGAGCCATGTTGCGTTACATTTTATTTACTGAGTTCCAGTATGTAATGAAACCCAGAACTGCAGTTCCTATTTTATAGTCTTCAGGGCTAAATCTGCATTGTGTTTACAAGCTCAATAGAAAAGAAAACGAGAGAAATTGGAGTATAAAGTCCAAAAGATACGTAAAAAGGTATAAATTTATTAGGCACATATTTGTATCAATTACCGTGAGGGACGTATATATGGCTGTGAAAAAATATTGAGCTTGCTCGATATTTTTCATGGCTTATGGACACGGCCACAATAGATTTCAATGGTGCCGCAAAAACAACGGTAGCCGTATTTTTTCCCACCAATTTGTCAAAACAGGGAAAAACGGCAATCCGAGAAGGTTTTTTGAGGCCCAAAAAAATGGTCCTCAAAAAACACGGGAAGTGTAAAAGAAGCCTGGATGTCCAAAGAACGTGAACGGACAAATGTTCAACAAAGTGCTAAGTTCAAATTATCTTATGGGTTTAAGTGGGATTAGCACCGGTACTTATAACAAGGCTTCATGTTAGTGCACACATAAATCATAGAAGCTATATCATCCCACCCTCACAGTGATCACCCATAGTCCGTACAAGGAGGACCCATACCACGCCGCCACCAACGCTCGTTTCGTGTTTTGCTTTATCAAAGTGTGGTAGTAGAATGTGTGTTCAGCATTACCTTAAGTACCTTCATCATTGCCCCTCCACCGGTGTCCCTCATAACGGTGCATGTGTCTGGTAATACCTGCCAAATGTTACATTACTTCCGGCAAGGTAAAATGGCACTGCGGGTCATGACCGTCGATCTGACATCACTGACCCGCATATGTCATCACCCAGCACCATCGGCAATGTTCCGGACCACAGTACACAGGAGACGTGCACTAGGAACCTGTATCAATACAAGATGACAACTCCTTCCCTGATAATAGAGTATTGCACCGTGCAGGACACATGCGCCGTTATGAGGGACATCTGTAGGTCGACAATGATGAAGAAACCTAAGGTAACGTTAAACACACATTCTTATACCGCACCTTGATAAAGCAAAATGCGCGTCGGTGGTGGTGTGGCACGTGTCCTCCTTGTACGGACTATGGATATGCACTGTGAGGGTGGGATGACATAGCTTCTATGATTTATGTAATAATAATCTTTATATAGCACTAACATATTCCGCAGCGCTTTACAGTTTGCACACATTATCATCACTGTCCCCGATGAGGCTCACAATCTAAATTCCCTATCAGTATGTCTTTGGAATGTGGGAGGAAACCGGAGTACCCGGAGGAAACCCACGCAAACAATACAAACTCCTTGCAGATGTTGTCCTTGGTGGAATTCGAACCCAGGACTCCAGCGCTGCAAGGCTTCAGTGGTATCCACTGAGCCATCGTGCTGCCTGCAACAACATGAAGCCTTGTTATAAGCACTGGTACTAATCCCACTTAAACCCATAAGATGATTTGCACTTAGCACTTTATTGTACATTTGTCCATTCATGTTCTTTGGACATTTATAGCCACTATTTTTCTGATCCTGCTGCTTTTTATGTCTCTGTTCTTTTTTTGGTCTACTTGTTTTTGTATACATGTGTAATTGATAGAAATATGTGCCTAATAAATATATACCTTTTTACGTATCTTTTGGACTTTATACTCCAATTTCTCTGGTTTTCATATGCTCATTTAGGAGTGTCCAATTTTTTTGCCTAACACCAAGCAATATGGCTTGGGGTGGTTTTGGCAGTTTTTCATTGATGGTTCCTTATTTGGTCTATATTTATCTCAATAGAAAAGAGCCTGTAAGCACTGTGCATGGTCTGTGGTCTGGCTGAGGTGGTCGGTCTCAAAAGCAACAAGCTGTAAACAAAAGAAAATTGTTACAATATCAAAAACGAGTAGTAAATTGCAAAATTGTTTGTATTTATTAGCCCTATCTGACACTACCCATTTATGAATAAGGGAAAAACTCTTTAAAGTATACAAGTTTGGTTCTTGTTCTGCTTCTGTTTCTTTTTTTTTTCTTTACTTTGCAATTTCTAATATAGCTCATTATTTTGCAGGCTCACCTTAAATATAACATCCCTCCCCAGAGAAATGATGCTGCCTTTATGATCCGTCTGGATGTAAGATCAATTCAGTGCATCAGAGGCCTCCCCGCAAAGCTGCAATTAGACATTTTTTTTGCGTGAGTTTAAGTAGATTGAATAGTAGAGATTAGCAAATTTGCTCAAAGTGAACTTAATTTCGGTCGAATTTTGTAAAAATTCAGATTTTCCTGAGTCAGAATTTTTTGCAATTCTCTTCACGAGAATTCAACAATATGTCACCCACCATTTTTCTGAATTGTAGAAGTCTGGGGAAGGTACTAAAAATAAAAAAAACAATACACATCCTACCCCTCACCTATCTTTTTTCACCACAGTCAAGCTCCACTGCCATTCTTTCCTCCGGTATGCGGCGTCCTCTTCTCTCTCTGCAGGAGATTCCTGCGTTGCATGGGCCCCTGATACATGTGGTTACGTCATGACTAGAGTTGAGCGAAACGGGTCGAAAAATTTCAAAAGTCGCCGACTTTTGGCAAAGTCGGGTTTCATGAAACGAAACCCGACCCTAGGATGATGTCGGCCACGAGGTCGGCGACTTACGCGCCAAAGTCGCGTTTCAAAAGTTTGTTTTGCGCTCTTTTTCAGCCAATCAGGATCCACGGACACTGTGGGCAACGTGATGACATAGGCAGGGGTCACCACCATCTTTCAGAAGGGCATGCAAGTGATTGGCTTGCTTTGGTGGGCGTCACAGGGGGTATAAAAGGACGTGCACGCCGACCGCCATCTTACTTCTGCCGATCTCAGTATAGGGAGAGGTTGCTGCTGATTCTGTAGGGAGAGCGTTAGGCAGGGAAGAAGACAAAAAAACTGCTTCTGCTGCTAGCGATTTGGCCTGCACAACACACCAGTCACTGTGTGTGCAGTGCAAGGGGAGGCTATATAGTGGTGTATCAGTGGTGTTGGTTGTTGGGCTGCCTTCTAAGGCTTCCTGACGTTCCTGCATTGCTGTTTACCCACTGCTCTGCAAACTGCTTTTTTAAAAGCAATCCCAATTTTTTTTTTTTGTCCTGCTGAGAAGAAAAAAAAACTGCTTCTGCTGCTAGCAATTTGGCCTGCACAACACACCAGTCACTGTGTGTGCAGTGCAAGGGGAGGCTATATAGTGGTGTATCAGTGGTGTTGGTTGTTGGGCTGCCTTTTAAGGCTTCCTGACAGGCTGGCATTGCTGTTTACCCACTGCTCTGCAAAATGCTTTTTTAAAAGCAATCCAATCTCCCTTATCCTCTAGTCACTTTTGTCACAGCTGTGCCATCGAGCCTGTGACATAGCGCTCAGATATCAGTGGGCCTCACACATTCCAAAAGTGTCCAGTGTCCACAAGTGTCTGCAGAAATTCAAAATCTCCCTTATCCTCTGGTCACTTTGGTCACAGCTGTGCCATCGAGCCTGTCACATAGCGCTCAGATATTCATTGGGCCTCACACAATCCAAAAGTGTCCAGTGTCCACAAGTGTCTGCAGAAATTCAAAATCTCCCTTATCCTCTAGTCACTTTGGTCACAGCTGTGCCATCGAGCCTGTCACATAGCGCTCAGATATTGTCATGTCGGACGCTGTTCACACCACAGCGTCCGGCAGGCAGCGGTAGTTCCATCTCCGTCCACTATAGCCTCAGTGGCGCCGGCTTGATTTTACTCAGGTTATCTGGGGTTAATCTAGCTGGAAATCAGGTGGGATGTTTGGTCACGCCCACGGTCTTTAAATAGTCGTGCTGGCCTGTGGGCGTCGCCGATTATAGCTTGTGTTTTGTGCCAAGTGGTTCCGGTCTGGAGTGGAGGTGTTGGAGAGAGAAATTCATAGCTGGTGTCGTATGATCCGTTGTTACCTTTTCGTCTTCCTATATTTGTGCTTTGTTTTGCCCTGTTCACATTATAGTATTGTCCTGTGTGGTTGCGGCGCGGTGTGGTTTGAGTTCTCCCTGTCTGTCATTACTGTGTGGGTTTTGGTGGTTTGACAACTCACTGGGTGGAGGGTGGAGGGTTCAGCTTAGGGCTGAGCAGGAGATAAGGAGAGGCTGGAGGCTCAGGCATTTGCACCTTTAGCAAAAACCCTGGGTTGAGGGTCAGACAGGGTTTTCCCTAGTTTGAGGGACTCCGCAGGGGCCCTGGTTTTGTCAGCCTCCTTCGACCTAAGCCTCGCATAACATTATAATCGGCCCAACATTTTTCCATGGATTCCATGACTTCCATAAACCGCCAGTTGGCGGCGCTGTCCGTACAGGTCACAGAGTTGAAGGGGGCAGTTCAGCAGCAGGGCCTGGTTGTAGCTAATGTGCAGGCGGCTTCTGCTGGTGCAGGTGCAGAGCCTAAGATTCCGCTGCCTGAACGATTTTCTGGGGAACGCAGCAAATTTGTCATCTTTCGGGAGGCCTGCAAGTTATACTTTCGCATGCGCCCGGTCTCCTCAGGTAATGAGGCTCAGCGGGTGGGTCTGGTGTTATCATTACTGAGTGGCGACCCCCAAGCATGGGCGTTTTCCTTACCAGCCGACTCTGCTACATTTCATTCGGTTGAGAATGTTTTTTCAGCACTCGGGCTCATTTATGATGACCCCGACAGATTGGCTTTAGCAGAATCTAAGATCCGCGCCCTCTGTCAGGGGGAACGTATGGCGGAAGACTATTGTTCAGAATTTCGCCGTTGGGCAGTAGACACACAGTGGAACGACCCAGCGCTGCGGAGTCAGTTTATTCATGGGGTCTCAGAAAGAGTTAAACAGGCCCTCCTGATGTATGAGACTCCTGCTTCGTTAGAATCTGCCATGAGTTTGGTTATCCGTATTGATCGCCGTTTGCGTCAAGGGGCGCAGGAGACGCTGCCTCTGGGGGAAAGCAGGGGTGCCAGTGTGGTTGCTGCAGATGAGCCCACGGAACCTATGCAATTCGCTGGGGTATCACATGTGCAGCGTCGCGTTCCTGGGTTCAGGAAGCATGGAGCATGTTTTTACTGTGGTAAAAGAGATCATTATGTAAATGCTTGTCCTGTGCTACCAAAGAAAGTCGCACCGGCGGAAAACTGGTAAGCTCAGAGGGTATGGAGGAGGCCCAACTGAGCGTATGCATATCCTCCATGATGGTATCTCAATGTATGCTCCCTGCCAGGGTTATTATTGCGGGCAGAGAGCTACCAATATCAGTGTTTGTGGATAGCGGTTCAGCCACCAATCTCATGGATGAGGAGTTTGCACGCATGGCAGGTTTCAAGATCGAAAAACTCCCTCATCCTATTCGCGTGGTTACCATTAATGCCGCTCCCCTCCCACAGGGGGAGATTACTGAGTTTGTAGCTGAGGTTAAACTCCACATTGGGGTCCTACATTCTGAGTGGGTTACATGTAAGGTACTCAATAATCTCCCAGCACAAATAGTCCTGGGTTTCCCATGGTTGTCTAAGCACAACCCGGTGATTGACTGGAGAACCCAGGACATAGTCCAGTGGAGCAGTTTCTGCCAGGAAAATTGCTTGGCCACATGTGTGTCCGCCGTGAAGTCCAGCCTTCCGGAGGCATTGCTGGATTTTGCGGACGTATTCTCTGAGAGGGGTTGCTCAGAACTACCTCCACATCGAGCCTATGACTGTCAAATTAGGTTAAAACCCGGGGCTAAATTGCCTAAGGCGAGGATGTTTAGTATTTCTGGTCCGGAGAGACAAGCTCTTAAGGACTACATTGCGGAGAGTTTAAGTAAAGGGCACATCCGGCCTTCATCCTCACCTGTAGCAGCGGGGTTTTTCTTTATTAAGAAGAAAGATGGGGGGTTACGCCCGTGTCTGGATTTCCGGGAGTTAAACCAGATTACGGTCCGTGATCCCTACCCGATGCCTCTGATCCCTGATTTGTTCAACCAGGTGGCTGGTGCGAAGTGGTTTTCCAAACTTGACCTCAGGGGGGCATATAACCTCATAAGGGTCCGTCAGGGGGATGAGTGGAAGACGGCATTTAATACCCCTGAGGGTCATTTTGAAAGCCTAGTTATGCCATTTGGGTTGACAACCGCGCCTGCTGTGTTCCAACATTTCATAAATGATGTATTTGCTCATTTGCTGGGGAAATTTGTGATTGTGTACCTGGATGATATCCTTATTTATTCGAGCGACCAGGACACTCATTTAGAGCATGTCAGGCAGGTGTTACAGCTGCTCCGTGAGAATAAGCTCTATGCTAAGCTTGAAAAATGCGTGTTTTTTGTTCAAGAGTTGCCTTTTTTGGGATATATTGTGTCCGCCGCAGGGTTTAAAATGGATGCCGCGAAGGTGCAAGTGGTGCTGCGATGGGAACGGCCTGGTAATCTAAAGGCGCTCCAGCGGTTCCTTGGGTTTGCCAACTATTATAGGAAGTTTATTAAGAATTTCTCTACTATAGCCAAACCGCTCACGGACATGACGAAAAAAGGTACCAATCTCGCTATCTGGTCTGAGGATGCGGTGCGTGCATTTGAGCTTCTGAAGAACCGTTTTGCTTCAGCCCCCATTCTGGTGCAACCGGACGTATCTAAACCTTTTACGGTGGAGGTCGATGCGTCTGAGGTGGGAGTGGGGGCAGTACTGTCACAGGGCTCGTCCTTGAGCAATTTGCGTCCATGCGCCTACTTCTCCAAGAAGCTGTCGCCGGCCGAACGGAATTACGACATCGGCAACAGGGAGTTGTTGGCCATCAAATTGGCTTTTGAGGAATGGCGACACTTCTTGGAGGGGGCAGCTCACCAGGTCACAGTCATCACCGACCATAAAAACCTGCTCTATCTGGAGTCGGCCAAGCGTCTGTCTCCCAGGCAGGCTCGCTGGGCATTGTTTTTTACACGTTTTAACTTTCTGGTGACTTACCGTCCTGGGGCGAAAAACACCAAGGCGGATGCCTTGTCCAGGTGTTTTCCGGGGGGAGAACCTCGGGAAGAGCCGGTACCCATCCTCCAGGAAGGTGTAGTGGTTTCGGCTCTCACAACTGAGGTAGAGGCGGAGATTGCCGAGGCCCAGGAGGAGGTACCACCAGGACTTCCCGCTAATAAGTCGTTCGTACCCCTTCATCTTCGTCTTAAAGTGTTGGGGGAACACCACGACTCGGTCCTGGCCGGTCATCCAGGGGTTAGGGGCACCTTGGAACTGGTATCGCGCCGCTTCTGGTGGCCAAAAATCCGGCAGGATGTGGTTTCCTACGTGACAGCTTGCATCACGTGCGCCAGGGCCAAGTCGCCCAGAACCCGTCCTGCTGGCACTCTACAGCCTCTGGGGATACCTAGTAGGCCATGGACAGAAATCTCCATGGACTTTATCACAGACTTGCCTACCTCGGCGGGGAACACGGTCATCCTGGTGGTGGTTGATCGATTTTCGAAGATGGCGCATTTTGTGTCGTTGCCTTCCTTGCCCAACGCGAAGACGTTGGCTCAGGTCTTTGTGCAGGAGGTGGTCAGACTGCACGGAGTTCCGTCGGACATAGTGTCTGATAGGGGTACCCAGTTTGTGGCAAAGTTTTGGAAAGCTTTTTGCTCACGATTGGGGATCAAGTTGTCTCATTCGTCGGCATTTCATCCGCAGTCAAATGGTCAAACTGAGCGCATGAACCAAAATCTGGAGCAGTATTTGCGATGTTTTGTGTCTGACAACCAAGAGGAGTGGTCGACGTTCCTTCCCTTGGCCGAGTTCGCATTAAATAATCACCGCCAAGAATCATCGGGAGAGTCTCCGTTCTTTTGTGTTTATGAGCACCATCCTCAATTTTGTACCTTGCATCAGGGGGGCTCTGGGGGCGTCCCAGAGGAGGACCGGTTAGGAGTTCAACTATCATCGGTCTGGAGGAGTGTGAAACAGCGATTGCTGAGCATGAGTGCAAGATACAAACGTGTGGCTGACTCTAGACGCGTGCCAGGTCCGGACCTGTGTGTGGGTGATTGGGTGTGGTTAGCTACTAAAAACATAAAACTCAAAATTCCATCATTGAAATTGGGTCCAAGGTTTATTGGCCCTTTTAAGGTTGCTGCCATCATAAACCCGGTTGCTTTTCGGTTGGAGCTTCCTGCGGTATACAAGATACACAACGTGTTTCACAGGTCTTTATTGAAAAAGGTGGTAGGCTCTGTGGACACGACGCCGATGCCACCTCCAGTCATGGTGGATGGCAATTTAGAGTTTGAAGTCTTCAAAGTGGTGGACTCTCGAGTACTGCGCCGTACTCTTCAGTATTTGGTGCACTGGCGGGGGTATGGTCCGGAGGAGAGGTCTTGGGTTCCAGCCTCAGACATACATGCGGAGCGGCTGGTCAGTTCCTTTCACCGCCGTCATCCGGACAAGCCGGGTCCTATGAGTCTTGAGGGCCCTGGGGTCCCTCGTAGAAGACGGGGTACTGTCATGTCGGACGCTGTTCACACCACAGCGTCCGGCAGGCAGCGGTAGTTCCATCTCCGTCCACTATAGCCTCAGTGGCGCCGGCTTGATTTTACTCAGGTTATCTGGGGTTAATCTAGCTGGAAATCAGGTGGGATGTTTGGTCACGCCCACGGTCTTTAAATAGTCGTGCTGGCCTGTGGGCGTCGCCGATTATAGCTTGTGTTTTGTGCCAAGTGGTTCCGGTCTGGAGTGGAGGTGTTGGAGAGAGAAATTCATAGCTGGTGTCGTATGATCCGTTGTTACCTTTTCGTCTTCCTATATTTGTGCTTTGTTTTGCCCTGTTCACATTATAGTATTGTCCTGTGTGGTTGCGGCGCGGTGTGGTTTGAGTTCTCCCTGTCTGTCATTACTGTGTGGGTTTTGGTGGTTTGACAACTCACTGGGTGGAGGGTGGAGGGTTCAGCTTAGGGCTGAGCAGGAGATAAGGAGAGGCTGGAGGCTCAGGCATTTGCACCTTTAGCAAAAACCCTGGGTTGAGGGTCAGACAGGGTTTTCCCTAGTTTGAGGGACTCCGCAGGGGCCCTGGTTTTGTCAGCCTCCTTCGACCTAAGCCTCGCATAACAGATATTCATTGGGCCTCACACAATCCAAAAGTGTCCAGTGTCCAAAAGTGTGTGCAGAGATTCAAAATCTCCCTTATCCTCTAGTCACTTTGGTCACAGCTGTGCCATTGAGCCTGTCACATAGCGCTCAGATATTCATTGGGCCTCACACAATCCAAAAGTGTCCAGTGTCCAAAAGTGTGTGCAGAGATTCAAAATCTCCCTTATCCTCTAGTCACTTTGGTCACAGCTGTGCCATCGAGCCTGTCACATAGCGCTCAGATATTCATTGGGCCTCACACAATCCAAAAGTGTCCAGTGTCCAAAAGTGTGTGCAGAGATTCAAAATCTCCCTTATCCTCTAGTCACTTTGGTCACAGCTGTGCCATCGAGCCTGTCACATAGCGCTCAGATATTCATTGGGCCTCACACAATCCAAAAGTGTCCAGTGTCAAAAAAGTGTGTGCAGAGATTCAAAATCTCCCTTATCCTCTAGTCACTTTGGTCACAGCTGTGCCATCGAGCCTGTCACATAGCGCTCAGATATTCATTGGGCCTCACACAATCCAAAAGTGTCCAGTGTCCAAAAGTGTGTGCAGAGATTCAAAATCTCCCTTATCCTCTAGTCACTTTGGTCACAGCTGTGCCATCGAGCCTGTCACATAGCGCTCAGATATTCATTGGGCCTCACACAATCCAAAAGTGTCCAGTGTCCAAAAGTATGTGCAGAGATTCAAAATCTCCCTTATCCTCTAGTCACTTGGGTCACAGCTGTGCCATCGAGCCTGTCACATAGTGCTCAGATATTCATTGGGCCTCACACAATCCAAAAGTGTCCAGTGTCCAAAAGTGTGTGCAGAGATTCAAAATCTCCCTTATCCTCTAGTCACTTTGGTCACAGCTGTGCCATCGAGCCTGTCACATAGCGCTCAGATATTCATTGGGCCTCACACAATCCAAAAGTGTCCAGTGTCCAAAAGTGTGTGCAGAGATTCAAAATCTCCCTTATCCTCTAGTCACTTTGGTCACAGCTGTGCCATCGAACCTGTCACATAGCGCTAAGATATTCATTGGGCCTCACACAATCCAAAAGTGTCCAGTGTCCAAAAGTGTGTGCAGAGATTCAAAATCTCCCTTATCCTCTAGTCACTTTGGTCACAGCTGTGCCATCGAGCCTGTCACATAGCGCTCAGATATTCATTGGGCCTCACACAATCCAAAAGTGTCCAGTGTCCAAAAGTGTGTGCAGAGATTCAAAATCTCCCTTATCCTCTAGTCACTTTGGTCACAGCTGTGCCATCGAGCCTGTCACATAGCGCTCAGATATTCATTGGGCCTCACACAATCCAAAAGTGTCCAGTGTCCAAAAGTGTGTGCAGAGATTCAAAATCTCCCTTATCCTCTAGTCACTTTGGTCACAGCTGTGCCATCGAGCCTGTCACATAGCGCTCAGATATTCATTGGGCCTCACACAATCCAAAAGTGTCCAGTGTCCAAAAGTGTGTGCAGAGATTCAAAATCTCCCTTATCCTCTAGTCACTTTGGTCACAGCTGTGCCATCGAGCCTGTCACATAGCGCTCAGATATTCCTTGGGCCTCACACAATCCAAAAGTGTCCAGTGTCCAAAAGTGTGTGCAGAGATTCAAAATCTCCCTTATCCTCTAGTCACTTTGGTCACAGCTGTGCCATCGAGCCTGTCACATAGCGCTCAGATATTCATTGGGCCTCACACAATCCAAAAGTGTCCAGTGTCCAAAAGTGTGTGCAGAGATTCAAAATCTCCCTTATCCTCTAGTCACTTTGGTCACAGCTGTGCCATCGAGCCTGTCACATAGCGCTCAGATATTCATTGGGCCTCACACAATCCAAAAGTGTCCAGTGTCCAAAAGTGTGTGCAGAGATTCAAAATCTCCCTTATCCTCTAGTCACTTTGGTCACAGCTGTGCCATCGAGCCTGTGACATAGCGCTCAGATATCAGTGGGCCTCACACAATCCAAAAGTGTCCAGTGTCCACAAGTGTCTGCAGAAATTCAAAATCTTCCCTGTCCTATAGACACCTTGTACCTTGTTTTACATTACTATATAGTTTGTTGGATTTTGTCTACATTTCTACCAAAAATGAGGAAGGCTGGTGGAAGAGGCCGTGGAATTGGGCGGGGGTTGGCAGCTGGTAATGATGGTGTTGGTGGTGGATCTGATGGTAGTGGCAAGAGCAAAATAGGACCGAATGCAGGAGGTGCTGAGCCTGCGTCATCGTCTGGCTACATAAGGCCTCGAACGCTTAGTTTTCTAGGAGTTGGCAAACCGCTTTTAAAGCCAGAGCATCAGGAAAAAGTTTTGTCTTACATTGCTGACTCAGCCTCCAGCTCTATCGCCTCCTCTTCTTCAGTTGTAAAAAGTAAAAGCACTGAGTCGTCATTGGAGGCTCATGTTCATGAACCACACCTTTCCTTGTGTCCTTCACCCCAACCAAGATTGAAGGATGACGCAGGCCATACTACTGATTACTCCATGGAGCTGTTTTCACATACCATGCCTGGATTATCAAGTCAAATGGTGAATTACCCAGGCCAAGATGAATCTAACATGGAGTGCACTGATGCACAGCCGCTGATGGATGATTCTGCTGGTACATTCACTCAGAGCACTACATTGTCCTCGCAGTGTACAGAGTCAGATTCTGACCCTGATGAGACTCAGGTGCCCCTTCCCGCACACTATACCACCATACACGGTGACACAGAGGAAGGTGCACATGACATAGAAGAGGAGGTGATGGATGACCCAGTTGTTGACCCAGATTGGCATCCATTGGGGGAAGAGGGTGCTGCTTCCAATAGCTCAGATGAGGAGCATCCACTGCAGACATCGACATCGCAACAGCTGTTATCTGGCAGGCCCGGAGCACTCCAAAGACAGGTTCCAAACATCAAAAGAGTTGCTGGACAGCTTGTCCAGAGGGTCAAAAGATCACAGCGTGCTAGGCCGCAAAATGTCTGCCAAAGTAGGAAGAGTGCAGTGTGGCACTTTTTTGACCAAAATCCTCATGATCAGGCCAAGGTTATCTGTAAGAAGTGCGCAAAGACCTTTAGCCGAGGGAAAAATCTGAAAAATTTGAATACCAGTTGCATGCTTAGACATTTAACCAGCATGCACTTGCAAGCGTGGACACAACACCAAACCTCAAGTGCCACATGTGCAACTGATCACAACGAAGGTAGTCAGCAACGCTACATTGTTTCCCCCACTGTAAGCCCACCGGTTAGCACAGCAGCAAATGTTGAGGTGTCGTTGCAAGGCCACAGCAGTCAGGGAATCCCACTGTTATATCAACGAAAGACTGATTCTAGGCCATCAGAAAGAACACCAACTCCATCACCATCATCAACCCTCTCTCAGTCCGCCCTGTCCACCGCTACTTCCACCATATGCAGCTCTCAAGTTCAGCTCACCCTCCCAGACACTATGAGTAGGTCAAGAAAGTACTCAGTCTCTCATCCGCGTACACTGGGTTTGAACGCCCACATTGCCAAACTAATCTCGTTTGAGATGATGCCCTTTCGGTTGGTGGAAAGCACAGCTTTCCGCGAACTCATGGCCTATGCAGTACCACGCTATGACCTACCCAGTCGCCACTTCTTCTCTCGCAAAGCCATCCCAGCCCTCCACCATCATGTGAAAGACCGCATTGTCCATGCATTCAAGCAGTCAGTGAGCGGAAAGGTGCACCTCACAACTGATGCATGGTCCAGTCGGCATGGCCAGGGCCGTTACGTGTCCATCACTGCGCACTGGGTTAATGTGGTGGATGCAGGGTCCACAGGGGACAGCGGTGGTGGGACAGTGCTGCCTAGCCCACGGTATAGGAAACAGTTGGCTGTAGGCGTTCGACCCTCCTCCTCCTCCAGAAGCGAAAGCTCGTCCACAGAGCGCAGTCGTACGAGCACTCCATCTGCAGCTGCCACTGTTGCACACGATGTGTCCCCCTATCGAGCAGCTAGTGGAAAGCGTCAGCAGGCTGTGTTGCAGATGATGTGTTTGGGCAACAGACACACCGCCGAGGTGCTGGCTGAGTACTTGAAGCGACAAACTGAGTCATGGCTGGGCAGTGTACATCTTGAGGCAGGCAAGGTAGTTAGTGATAACGGCCGTAATTTTGTGGCAGCCATAGCCCTTTCAAAACTCAGCCATATACCTTGCTTGGCTCACACCTTGAACCTGGTGGTGCAGTGCTTCCTCAAAAATTATCCGGAGTTAACAGCCCTGCTCCAGAAGGTGCGAAGACTGTGCGCGCACATCCGCCGGTCGCCTGTACACTCCATTCGTATGCAGAAGCTGCAGCGATTGCTCCACCTTCCCAACCACCGCCTCATTATCGACATTGCAACAAGGTGGAACTCCACCCTGCACATGGTGGAGCGGCTGTGTGAGCAGAGGCAGGCCATAATGCATTTGTGGGAGGATACACGGCCAGGCACTTTGAGAGCAGACATGGAGTTGACAGGTGTGCAGTGGTCGAAGCTGAAAGACCTCTGTAAAGTCCTTCAGTGTTTTGAGGAATGCACACGGCTGGTAAGCGCAGACGACGCCATCCTAAGCATGAGCATCCCACTTATGCGTCTGCTCATGCAAACTTTGACGCACCTTAAGGAGCAGGCGTCTGCAGCCAATGTTGATGAGGAGGAAGAGGAGGAGGGAATCCTTGATGACATTCAGCCATTGTCTGCTCAGGGACCTCTCCTGGACGAGGTGGAGGAAGAAGAGGAGGAGGAGGAGGATGATGGGGATGATTACTTAGGGGAGGAGGATGCATCTCGTGGGGCAAGTGAAAATGTTGGCGTGGCAAGGTCTGGTACAGGGTTTGTGCGTGACTGGACGGATGTGGATTTGCCAGAAAGTGCTCCTCCAACCAGCACTCGCAGTGCATCATTGACACCGGGAACATTGGCCCACATGTCAGATTATGCCTTGCAGATCCTAAAAAGGGACCCACGCATTGCCAAAATGATGAACGATGACGACTACTGGTTGGCCAGCATCCTGGATCCACGCTATAAAGGCAAATTACAAAACATCATGCCACAGGAGAACCTTGACCTAATATTGGCTAATAAACAAGCAACTCTGGTAAATCGGTTGCTTGAGGCATTCCCAGCACACAGCAGCGGTGATGGTTCTCACACGAGCCATACGGGCCGGGGGCAGCTTGGCAGAGGTGTTCGTGGTGCACACAGCAGAAGTGGCGTTGGAGACAGGGGTTTCATGACAATATTGTGGACTGATTTTTCAAGTACCGCTCACACAACTGGTAATACTGCATCGATGGAAAGTGACAGGAGACAGCAGTTGTCAACTATGGTTACAAACTACTTTTCCTCCCATATCGATGTTCTCCCACACAGGTCATTCCCCTTTGACTATTGGGCCGCTAAACTGGACACCTGGCCTGAATTGGCACAATATGCCTTACAGGAGCTCGCTTGCCCAGCTGCAAGTGTGCTATCGGAAAGAGTCTTCAGTGCAGCTGGATCAATCCTGACAGAAAAAAGGACCCGTCTGTCAACCCAAAATGTGGATGATCTAACCTTCATTAAAATGAACCACGCATGGGTTTCCAAGGATTTTGTCCCACCTTCCTCTGATGACACATAGGGTGACAGAAAAATGGCTTGCTTTGGTCCACCTCTTCCTGGGACTTGACCTATTTCGCCTTTTGCATCAGCTGAATGTCCAACATCAACATATGCCACTTTCTAAAACTCCCTAACTGTGCTGCCTCCCCCCCCCATGGCCGGGGTCACCACCTAGCGCACGACACCGTGCGAGTGCCGTTGCCCTGGACAGGTGGGTAGGCCGACTCTTGGGCGCGGGCACTGGTACAGGGTCCTTCATAATGCAATCAAGTGTCTCTGACGGTGGTGGTGCACACCCGCCGTCAGACACACCGCCGTACTATGAGGGGCCCAGTGCCAGTACCGACGCCCACGAGTGGGCCCCCCTTGCTTGGGCAGGGCCCCAGCATTTGCAATCTTTACCTCTCCCTGCTCCTCCGCTGTGTAGTCTGGGCCGTCAAATCCATACTGTGCCTGACACCGTCTGAGCCTGCCTCCTGATGTATAGACATATATTTTGAATGTGTACGCTATCCATACATGTTATCCGGGGATACGGTACCCTTTCTAACCTTTGTGCAATCACGTGCAATCCATACTGGGCCTAACACCGTCTGAGCCTGCCTCCTGAGACATATATTTTGAATGTGTACGCTATCCATACATGTTATCCGGGGAAACGGTACCCTTTCTAACCTTTGTGCAATCACGTGCAATCCATACTGGGCCTAACACCGTCTGAGCCTGCCTCCTGAGACATATATTTTGAATGTGTACGCTATCCATACATGTTATCCGGGGAAACGGTACCCTTTCTAACCTTTGTGCAATCACGTGCAATCCATACTGGGCCTAACACCGTCTGAGCCTGCCTCCTGATGTATAGACATATATTTTGAATGTGTACGCTATCCATACATGTTATCTGGGGATACGGTACCCTTTCTCACCTTTGTGCAATCACGTGTAATCCATACTGGGCGTGAGAACGGCTGGCGAGCTGTTAAGCAAGCTACAGCACCTGTGGTTTGCACACGTAAGTTTTTCATTTTTTCAGGAATGACGGTTAGGCCTAATTCCGGAACTGCGGTTGACCTGCACTTACTGGGAAATCATTGTTCGCGGGTAATAATTGTAATCAGTGATCCCCATCACTAACGTTGTTCAGCGGGTTATCTGCACCTGTAAGCGACAAACACTGGCCTTTTCAGTGTAGCGCACATGCAGCCACGGACATGTAAGGGCATGACACACCAGTTATTGGCCAATCTCATGTGCCAGAGCCTCACGTGTCCCTCTAGTAAGCCGGACTCGGACCGCGGGGCATGACGGAGTCTCGTTCGTTAACGGAATTAAGCTTGCAATGTGTGCATCTGTTCTGTAGCTGGCATGGTTGAGGTTTCCCAGGTGGAGTCGAATTTAACCGTAGGCTCCACTCCTGGTGGTGCCCTTCTCGACATTCCTTTAAGGTTCAGCTTTGCAACCATACTGCCCACATAAAACAAACACTTTGCCTTCATGAACGCTGTTTGGAGGGTCATGACTCGTGGGAATAACGCCGCCCAATCAGTTAACCTGCTAGAGAGATCCTTCGTTGCTCCCAAGCATGACATCACACTCACTAGGAAGAAGGTAATGCCACTGTGGCGACCGTACTCCTGGGGGCGACACAAGTGCACTGATGCCCAGCCACTGCTCGATGAATCTGCTGGTACATTGACCCAGACCACTACATTCCCCTCGCACGCTACACGACCTGAATCTGACCCTGATGAAACTCAGGTTACCCTTCCCATATACAGTTCCATCTTACACGGTGACAAAGAGGAAGCTGCAGATGAAAGTGCAGGTTCGGCCCACCCGCCATCAGACACACCACCGTACTATCAGGGGCCCTGTGCCAGTGCCGTCGCCAACGAGTGGGCCCCCCCTGCTTGCTCAGGATCACAGCACTTGCAAAGTTGAAATACTGTGCAGTGAGATGGAAGATGGGGACAACGAGGAATCCAGACAAGTACAGGGATTCCCTAGCGAGGAGACTTATTTGATTGTTTTCAATGTTGGGACAGCAATTTTTGGGGAGCACTATACTCTGGAGAATGATAGATGGGGCCCACCATACACTGGAACATTCCAAAGGTGGACATCAGACACTGGAGCAGCATTTACAGGGCCCATTATACACTAGAGCATTAGAAATGGGGCCCATTATGTTTGGAGCATTATTTGGGCCCATAAGACAGTGGAGCTTCATCCATGGGGACCAACATATACTGTAGCATTATGTGGAGCTCATCATATACTGTTTCAAACATTATATGGGACCAATGATTCTGTATGGAGAAATAGATGGGCCTCGTCATGAGATGTAAAAAGTGAGGTATTTTTCATTGTACTATACCGCTATTTCTCTGCCGTATCGGAGCATGATGAGTTGTGGTATGTGTTAAAGGGGCGCTCTTTCGCCCAGGGCACATGAAAACCTGCAGCCAGCCCTCCCCCCCACAACTTTTAGCCAAATATCCCCCATTTTTCAGTGCGTAGCTTGTATTATGAAGTTAATTAAGGTTGACAAGCTTAAGTAAGAAGAATTGATGCTTTTGGCATTCAAATGGGCACTGTAGGTGTGTTTCCTGTCCTCCTCTCACTGCCGACTTTTATTCCCCATTGACTTACATTGGGTTTCGTGTTTCGGGACGACCCCGACTTTTCCCTATAATCGGACGATCTTGCTCGACCTTTCTTTTGGAAAAGTCGGGTTTCACGAAACGAAACGCGACCCTAAAAAACCAAAAGTCGCTCAACTCTAGTCATGACGTGCGCAACCCGTGGCGTTGGCTAGGCCCATGCAATGCATATTGTGACTTTACAACATGTATCATGATATCAGAGGCCTATGCAGTGCAGAAGGCCCCAGTAAAGTGTGAAGATACCTAAAGATGCAGTCATATGCCAGAGGAAACAATAAGCTGGACGGAAAACATAACCATATGGTGGAAAGTCATGGGACAGGTCAGCGGTGTGGTGTGAATTTTTTTTCCCCAAGCTGCATTTTGCATTTATTATGCTCTTGGGTATATCAGATGATATTATGGAACGTTCGATTGGATGCAAATTTAATTTCCTTGCCAAGTTAGAGCAGACTGTCTAATTGTAATTTAAGCAGATTTGCTCACACTATTAAATATATACCGGTAACTGCAATAATCTAAACTTTTGGGGGTATGGGTGCTCATCATGGAGATACAGCTACAGTATGGACAGATTTCTTTCTTTTAGAGCAGCACTCATTTACATTTTGACCCAACATTGGGGTTGTGTAAAATCTCCCAATTTATGCCCTATACGCAATACCCAGTGACGGAAATTTCCTCTCTCTGAGGTGGCTTGTTTTACAGATGTTCAACAGCTTGTTGATCAGTTACGGTCAAATTTAGGAATCAAGACTGATCACAAAAATAATGTGCCTCGGGTTCATTGGGCTTTTTTTCTGCACAAGACTTCAACTGTCCAGGCAATGTACCAAACTACAGCCCGGAGTTTAGTTGCATAATGTGTATGTGATCAGAGAAGGCTTCATAAGGTGCAATGATATTCCCCAAAAATGAGAGTGCCTTGAATCTATCAAATCGATAAGGTTTTAGCAGTCAGACCTCCACAATCATAGAAATATGTCATCACTTACTCAATATTGTGCCTCTTTCCCACAACTCATTTGTTATGTATAAGATGTTGAGGTGGATCTGCTTACGAAACTCTAAATATTCAGTCATTGAAGAATCTGTCAAGATATAGTCACATATAATGCACTAGTCAACTTTTTAGCAATGTTTGCGAGGCCTCGGAAATAAAGGGATTTCTCCCAATTTCATCTGCAAATCTTCTGGGCCCCACCAAACTTAAAAAAATCTGTAATAAACATGTCTAGGATATTTCATCATTGAGTGAAGTTGGAAATTGGTCATTATGAGGAGGGGCACAGATGTGGATAGGTGGAGATGGAGTTGGAAGTACCATGTCTAAAGTCTGAAATGAATTATTCTGTATGTCAATTCCCAATCCAAATCCAATTTACAGCTACAATGTGTCCTCCAAACTTACAGTGACTTCCCTTAATGCAAATTCTAATAATGTACAAATAGTTTAAGGCCATAACATTACTAAGACTTTATACTAGATTTCAAAAACAAAAATAACTAGTAACTAGCACTGTATATGCATTGAGATGACCTAAAGGGACCTGGCAAAGAAAATTTCACAATGGAGTGAAGCTTTGTGTTCAATATTTGCTTTTTCTAGATACACCGGATCACGTCAGAAATCGAACATGGCTCTAATTCAAGTGAAAATGTTCTCAGGCTTTTCTCCAGTAAAAAGCTCAATAGAACAGGTGAGCACCTTAGATCTTACATCTTAATTCATTGCATCTTCAGAAAATACAAAATAGACTTTTGGATTGCATTACTAGAAATGCTATTTCTGAATTAAAAGTGTCAATTTTATTGGTTATATCCTTAAAACCTTAGATGAGTTTAGGAGATAAAAAATAAAGTACCTTCATTCAGTTTTGTTCTTGAATATATGAGTCCATACAAGGATAGTGGTGCAAAAAATATTTTTACTGAGGCCTTATTGGCAGCATAACTCATGGATACTGCTCTAAAAATGGCACTTAAGTGTTGACAGAAAGCACATCTTTGGGGAAATTATATTGGAGGTGTTTCGTAGGGATGATCTGAGAAAACCTGAAGTGCCTCCTTTAGGGTGGTATTCCTGACGTTGGGGTCACAAGTAGGATCCAGAGTACAGAAGTACAAAGATCTCATTGGACATAAAGTGTATTTGAAGACCAACCTCTGCTCCAACTATGAGCTTAAAGGACCATATTATTTCTTCAGGAGCACACAGCTCCCCAGCATCCTGGATTCTATTTGTTGGGGGCAGTGCATTCTTGAAGATTGAAGGTTTGGATCAGCGGTATGGTTTCCCATACTATATCTAGAAGAGTTAGGTTTGCAGCTGTGGCATTAGAGGAGTGCAGACGCTTTAGAGCCACTCTTACAGGCTCATAAGCATACCTCTCTAATGGCAGTAGTATGACTTTTTTAGCTAAATCTGCTCTGATTACGCATGATGGAATCTAATCTTGTTTTTGTCACTCCTGGGCAAAGCTATTTTATGGCAGCGTTATTATCTAGTAGTAGCTTTTGGTCAAAATGAATAATCTAATTTAATACATTCAGGATATCCAGACTTAGCTACTGCAAGTGTTTGCTTTTTCAGAATTTCCTAATTTTACATACTTGTGGTTGTGAATACTAAATCAATGTTTTTATCTTTTTTGTGTATCCTTAGTTAAAAATATTTAGGATAATTCAGCGGGCAGAAGAAGAGATGGACATGTTGACTTTCTACCTGGATGAGGTCTGATCTACTTCTATTCTTATATTCAATTAGGGAATACTACTAGGACAACCTCTTCTTGATCTTAATGTTTGGCCCCGATAAAATAGTCTATACAAACCTCCCATGCCTGCGCCATTCCAGCAATGATGGCACTTGTGATCCTGGGGCTCTCATGCAGTTGCATGACATGTGGTGCTTCGCGCCCAATCTGTGCAGGCATCATTGGCCCATCTTCTGTCGAATTGAACATGAAGAGGAAGCCCAGGCTGCAGTTGCTCTCTAACTTCCTCTTCATGTTCAATTCAACAGAAGTCGAGGCCAGTGACGTCAGCGCTGATTTGGTGTCAGGCACCACGTGTCATGCACAAGAGCCCCAAGACCACGAGTGTCAACACAGCTTGAATGACGCTACCACTGGAGGAGATTATAATATTTTTTATTTTACACAGGAACATTTTTTCTTAACACATCCAATTGTGGAACTTATTTTTATTCCAATATCTATTAATTGAAATGTACTTTGTTAGTGGGAAAATCCCTTTCAGTAAAAATTATACATAAAGATTTCTAACCCAGGTCTGCCACTAGGAATTTCAGAGCCCCATACTGGCAAAATTTTTGGTGCCCCCTTGAGACTCCACCCAGGCTCCACCCCAGCCCTACCTCCATCCCTCAAATTGTCCACAGCCCCACCACCAGATCACACATATAGCCAGCAGCTTATGTTTTGGCCAAAAGATTTTTAAAGCCGCCACCACGAGAAGGTAGACTCTTTTGCCGAGCTCTACTCTATCTTATTAATCATTTGTTAAAATATCCAATACAATTTTTGTATATTTTTATTTATTTTTCAATTTTTAAAGTGATCAATAATATCACATACAAGGGACAAATACCACCGCACCATGACTAGACACTGTTACGCCATCCCTGCATACTCACCCAGCCTCCGCTCCCACGCCGTCTCAGCATAGTCACCCGGTCTCCGCTCCCACGCCACAGCCCCTCGCCGTCCGACAGTCACGGCGGTCCCTTCTGGCAGGCTTGCGGCTGACTGGGTCTCTGCATGCAATGCGCATGCGCTATAGGCCGCGGCCGCGCCTCCCTCCTGTTACTTGTGCTTCGGCAATGCCCTGACCCGGAAGCACCTACTGACCAATGGCTGACCAGACAGGGCCATATCAGGCCACTTTCCCCTGAGGGAGGCGCCTGATCATTGTGTTTCCTAGCACACTGGGTCCTGCTTCCTTGTGTGCTCCTGCTGTAGCCTCGCAGTCCTGCTATCCGTATTTCCTGCAGTAGCCTTGCAGTCCTGCTATCCGTGTTCCCTGCAGTATCCCCGCAGTCCGGTGTTCCTGCTCCATCCTGCTATCCACATTTCCATCCTTCGGTCCTACTCCAGTCTTGCCTCCGGTGTTTCTGTTGCAGCCTGCAATCCACACCCCAGTCCTTCCGTCCTACTCCAGTCCTGCCTCCGGTGTTCCTGTTGCAACCTACTATCCACACTCCAGTCCTTCCGTCCTACTCCAGTCCTGCCTCCGGTGTTCCTGTTGCAACCTGCTATCCACACTCCAGTCCTTCCGTCCTACTCCAGTCCTGCCTCCTGTGTTTCTGTTCCAGCCTGCTATCCACACTCCAGTCCTTCCGTCCTACTCCAGCCCTGCCTCTGGTGTTCCTGCTCCATCTTGCTATTCACACCCCAGTCCTTCCTTCCTACTCCAGTTCTGCCTCCGATGTTCCTGCTCCTTCCAGCTATTCACACTCTAATCTAACAGTTCTACTTCCGTCCTGTCTCCGGTGCTCCAGATCCAACCATCAATCCACGTTCCAGTACTACAGTCCTACTCCAGTCATGTCTCCAGTAATCCCGCACTCCTACTCCAGTCCGTCCTGAGCCGCCCCTCTTGGTATCGACTATCGTGGTACTCGAACCCCTGAGCCTGCTCCTAACGATCCCTGTATAGGGGTCGGTTCCACCTGGCAGCTCGCCCGGTGCCCCTCGGTACCACGGTCCAGAGGGTCCACTCCTGGAGATTTCAGCTCCTAACCAGCCGTGGTAACAGACACCATATTACCACCACATAATGACCTATAATAGCACAAACATGGAGCTAATACCACCACACCATGTCCAGACCACATATTACCACCATATGGTGGCCAAATGACAGCACATACAAGGAACAAATACCGCCACACCATGGCCAGACAACATATTACCACCACATGGTGACTGAATACTACAATGCTGATCATTAATTAAAAAAAAAACACAATACTAATATCACCATAAGTGCCATTATACCCAGGAGATTTGTACTTAGTATGCAGTGTCTGTGTACAAGTAACACTGATTACCAGTGACATTATACACAGGCACTCTGTATATAGTGTACAGGTAATACAGTGTTAGGGACGGCGGAACGCACTAAATATAAATAATAGGAAGTGCGTTCGCCGCCCGGGGTCCACCGTGCAGTAGGTGTAACAACCGCTGCTTAGTAATGGCAGACTCGCTATATGGCGGTATACTACGCTCGGGTTAAACGTCACCCGAGGTGCACAGAGCGGACTCTGTTAAACTCACAGAGGCGCTTTAGCACAAATAAAGCATAAACGCCGAGCCTGTTAGCTTCACAGGTCTCAGCTGGCGTGCACACACGGTATATGGTCACAGGATACGGCCCAAGGCAGAGGTTCGTGTCCGTCTTGACCTACCATGCGTGCGGCGTCGCTACCGCGGACACCAGTAAGTGCTGCTAACTGCAGCGCGGCGGTAACTACTGCCGTTGTACAACAGTGCCGTGAGGCATCACACCATCGGACGCTAGAGTAGAGGCGTGGTATGCACTGTGGCGTATGGCTTGCCACTGACTGGCGCTGACTATAACTCTAATTCCCTATCCACATGCGTAATATCAGAGGGAAGGGGTTTCATAATGAGTCAGTCACCAGAATCATACATCCGTCACCATTCACACATAGCAAGTATAGTCTATACTAGCGCATGACCGAGTGGCCATGCGGGCCTTTTATAGCCATGCACTTCCGGGACCTTCCAGACCTCTGAGATGGGCCAATCAGATCAGGACAAGGACCTGAGCACGTGACCCCCGATCTTGGGAGATTGTCTCGTGGGCATGCCCAGTAGCGCGGCGAGAGGACTTAGCCTCTGGAGTGGCTTCCTGCAAAGCAGGCTGCACTACCATTGCTGTCCAGAGGTGGCAGCAACATCCAGACCCAGAGAGCTGGTCTGAGCAGGGCGCCTGGATCGCCGAGATTTCTGTGAAGGCCCCTGAACGGTCGGAAAGGAATGGGAGACCGCTGGATGTATGGCTCTGGATTCCTGCTGTGCAGCTGCAGGAATCCGATGCCTAACATTGCCCCCCTCCTAGGGCCCCCCCTCTGAGCCTCGCTATGCTCAAAGGCCACAATCAGGAGCGGAGCGTGGATGTTCTCTACTGGCTCCCACGTCCGGGCCTCTGGACCATGACCCTTCCAGTCCACCAAATAAAACTTTTTGCCACGCACAATCCTGCGTCCCACAATGGCGTTAACCTCAAACTCGTCCGAAGACAAATCTGGTGACCCGGCAGATGACTCAGAGAACCGGGCCATGTGAACAGGTTTGAGAAGGGACACATGGAAAACGTCAGAAATGGCTAAATGTGGAGGAAGAGCCAGGCTATAGACCACCGAGCTGATTCACTCGAGAACCTTAAAAGGTCCGATGTATCGTGACGCGAACTTGGTGGACTCGGCCGGCAGCTTGATGTTTCGAGCAGAGAGCCACACCAAGTCACCGGGGGAAAAGGTTGGAGTGGGTCGCCGATGTGTGTCGGCGGATGCCCTCATTCTTTCTTTAGAGGCACGAATAGCATCCTGAGTGCGATCCCAAATGTCGCGAGCCTCCACTGCCCAGTCTGCCACCCTGGAGTCAGTGGAGGACAATGACATCGGGACAGGGACACGCGGATGTTGGCCGTAATTTAGAAGGAACGGCGTCTGACCAGTGGAATCAGCCACTGCATTATTCAGGGCAAATTCAGCCCATGGTAGCAAGGATGCCCAGTCATACTGCCTGGCAGAGACGAAATGCCGCAGGTACGTGACCAAGGTTTGGTTGGCTCTCTCAGCCAAGCCGTTCGTCTCGGGATGGTAAGCGGAGGACAGGTTTAGCTCAATGCTGAGTAGGATGCAGAGCTCCCTCCAAAACCGGGACGCAAACTGGGGACCTCAATCACTAACAATTTTGTCCGGCATGCCATGCAGACGGAATACATGTTTTATGAACAGTGTGGCAAGACCACGAGTGGTAGGCAACCGTGCGAGTGGCACCAGATGCACCATTTTAGAAAAATGGTCGGTGACCACCCAGGTGACCGTACTGCCACCAGACTTGGGCAGGCCAACCACAAAATCCATGACAACCATCTCCCAAGGTCTATCCACCACCGGCAGAGGGTGCAATAACCCAGCCGGCCTCTGTCTAGAGGACCTGTTCCGTGCACACAAGACGCATGCTTGTATGTATTCCTTAGTGTCTCGAGCCATGTGCGGCCACCAATACGACCTTGCCAGAAGTTCTGTGGTCCACTTATTGCAAAAGTGACCACCCACCCTGGACGCGTGTGCCCAGGCGAGAACCTCCGGCCGTAGCTGAGGAGGCACAAAGGTCTTGCCCGGTGGCACTGACTCGATAGCAATTGGAGCCACGGTCGTAAAGCTCTCGGAATGGAGAATTAGCCATGGCTCAGCCTCCCCTTCCTCCGCTGAGACCACCGAGCACGAGAGAGCATCCGCACGGACGTTCCTCTCTCCAGAGAGATAGTGCAAGGTGAATCGGAAGCTGGAGAAGAAGAGAGACCACCTAGCTTGACGAGAGTTCAAGCGCTGGGCAGTTTGTAAATAGACCAGATTTTTATGGCCCGTATACACCTGGAAGGGAAACCGGGCTCCCTCCAGGAGATGTCTCCACTTGGAAATGGCCAACTTCATTGCTAGCAGCTCCCTGTCCCCGATGGATTAATTCTTCTCCGCCGGTGAGAAGGTCTTAGAGAAGAAGAAGCAGGGATGCTTCCGACCTTGAACATCCTTCTGGAAAAGGACTGCTCCTGCACCGACAGAAGAGGCATCTACCTCCAGGATAAACGGTTTATCCACATCGGGACGGTGTAAGATGGGAGCGCCAGCAAAATGGGATTTTAGAGACGAGAAGGCCTTGGAGACCTGTTCAGACCAAGCGTTAGGATTAGCCCCTTTCTCTGTGAGAGCAACTAAAGGAGCTACCAGTGTGGAGAAGTGAGGTATGAACTGGCGGTAATAGTTGACGAACCCTAGGAAGCGCTGCACCGCTTTGAGTGAGTGTGATTCCTGCCAGTCCATTACCGCTTGCAGTTTGGCCGGATCCATAGCCAACCCCTGGGCCGAGATGATGTAGCCCAGGAACAGCAAGGACTCCTGCTCAAACTGGCACTTCTCCAGCTTGGCGAAAAGAGAGTTCGCCCGCAGACGGTCGAAGACCCAGCAGACGTCTCTCCGGTGGGAGGTCAAATCTGGCGAGAAGATGAGGATGTCATCCAGATAGACCACCACCGAGGTAGAGAGCATATCGCGGAAGACGTCGTTGACGAAATCCTGGAAGACAGCAGGCGCATTACAGAGGCCGAAGGGCATGATCAGATATTCGTAGTGGCCATCCCTGGTATTAAAGGCTGTCTTCCACTCGTCTCCTTCGCAAATGCGGATCTGGTTGTACGCCCCCCGTAGATCTAATTTCGTAAAGATCCGGCCCCTCGCAACCTGTCAAATAGCTCAGAGATCAACGGGAGAGGGTATTTGTTTTTAACTGTTATGGCGTTGAGACCTTTGTAGTCAATGCAGGGACGTAACTCTCCGCTCTTCTTCTGCACGAAGAAGAACCCTGCACCAGCCGGCGACAGACTTTCTGATAAAACCTCTAGCCAGGTTCTTCCGGATATATTGAGACATAGCCTCTGTCTCAGGGAGGGACAGCGGATACACACAGCCTCTAGGAGGTTCCGTGCCTGGCAGAAGATCTATCGGGCAATCGTAAGGACGGTGCGGCGGGAGCGTCTCCGCAGATTTTTTAGAGAAGACGTCCGCGTACTGGTGGTAAGGTTTAGGAAGCGCGGAGAGATCCGCGGGCACTTCAGTGGAAGCTATCTGAACACTGCCCCTCAGGCACCTTCCCTCACAGTCCTTGCTCCAACCCAGTGTATTCCCCGAAGCCCAATCAATATGAGGGGAGTGACAACGGAGCCAGGGAACTCCGAGAAGCACCTGGTCGATGCCATCTGGCAAAATGAACAAGGACAGAATCTCACAATGAGAGGATGTGATTGAGAGCCCGAGTGGGGCTGTCTGGTGGGTCACCTGAGATGTTAAAGGTGCACCATTAACCACCCTGATGGTCAGAGGTTGGGGCAGTAACATCAGTGGAATAGCGTGTTTCTGGGCGAAGGTCGAGGACATAAAGTTCCCCTCAGCCTCGGAATCCACGGTAACCGCTACCTCCCAGGTGGAGGCCCCGCTATCTAAGGTCCCTCGGAATACCGGTTTGGGAGAAAAGGGTTTCATATGTGTCTGACCACCACCTACGACCACTGGACGTGATCGTTTTTCTGACCACAGAGGACACGTGCTAGCCGAGTGACCAAACTGCCAGAACTGGTAACAACGTGCGGAGCTTCGCACAGGATGTGGCTTGGGGCCGGCGAGAGACACCTCCATAGGTTCGGAGGATGCAAGCTCCTGGGCGGAAGATCTTAGCGGCTCGGTGAAGGTGGGAGCCAAGTTAACCCTTTGTCTGGATTGCGCACGTTCCAGCCCACGTTCCGTAAACCGGAGATCAATGCGGGTGGAGATGGCAATCACTTCCTCTAGACTTGTGGGGACCTCTGTGGTTGCTAGAACATCTTTGACATGCTCTGCTAACCCTCTCCAAAACACAGGGATGAGTGCTTTATCGGGCCACTCTAGTTCAGAAGCCAATGTCCAGAATTGGACGGCATAATGGCTGATCGAGAGAGACCCCTGTGTTAGGGCCAATAATTGGAGAGAGGTGTCGTACGTGATCCGTGGTCCCAAAAATACCTGCTTCAGAGCCACGAGGAACTGAGCAGCCCCCTGAACCATGGGATCACCACGCTCCCACAATGGCGTAGCCCACTCTAATGCCCTGCCAGATAAAAGAGAAACAATAAACCCCACCTTAGCCCGCTCTGTAGGGAACTGTGCAGCCAGTAACTCAAGCTGGATAGAGCACTGACTCACGAATCCCCCACAGGTGGTGCTGTCACCCGAAAACTTGTCGGGGAGCGGGAGGCGAGATATTGTCGGTATAGGAGTGAGTGTGGGCACGCGTGAGACAGCCTCTGCGACTGCCTAAGCAGCGGCTACCATAGCATTCGCAGCTGAGGTGGAGCTCTCGATAGCCGCCAACCTGCTCTCCAGCTGCCGAATGTACTGCTGCAGCTGCTGCAGGTCCGCCATTACTAGCCAGACCCTGGCGCTAGTATAATGTTAGGGATGGCAGAATGCACTAAATATAAATAATAGGAAGTGCGTTCGCCGCCCGGGGTCCACCGTGCAGTAGGTGTAACAACCGCTGCTGAGTTATGGCGGACTCGCTTATATGGCGGTATACTGCGCTCGGGTTAAATGTCACCCGGGGTGCGCAGAGCGGACTCTGTTAAACTCACAGAGGCCCTAAAGCATAAACGCCGAGCCTGTTAGCTTCACAGGTCTCAGTTGGCGTGCAGACACGGTATATGGTCACAGGACACGGCCCAAACAGAGGTCGGTGTCCGTCTTGACCTACCATGCGTGCGGCGTCGCTACCGCGGACACCAGTAAGTGCTGCTAACTGCAGCGCGGCGGTAACTACTGCCGTTGTACAACAGTGCCGTGAGGCATCACACCATCGGACGCTAGAGTAGAGGCGTGGTATGCACTGTGGCGTATGGCTTGCCACTGACTGGCGCTGACTATAACTCTAATTCCCTATCCACATGCGTAATATCAGAGGGAAGGGGTTTCATAATGAGTCAGTCACCAGAATCATACATCCGTCACCATTCACACATAGCAAGTATAGTCTATACTAGCGCATGGCCGAGTGGCCATGCGGGCCTTTTATAGCCATGCACTTCCGGGACCTTCCAGACCTCTGAGATGGGCCAATCAGATCAGGACAAGGACCTGAGCACGTGACCCCCGATCTTGGGAGATTGTCTCGTGGGCATGCCCAGTAGCGCGGCGAGAGGACTTAGCCTCTGGAGTGGCTTCCTGCAAAGCAGGCTGCACTACCATTGCTGTCCAGAGGTGGCAGCAACATCCAGACCCAGAGAGCTGGTCTGAGCAGGGCGCCTGGATCGCCGAGATTTCTGTGAAGGCCCCTGAATGGTCGGAAAGGAATGGGAGACCGCTGGATGTATGGCTCTGGATTCCTGCTGTGCAGCTGCAGGAATCTGATGCCTAACATTGCCCCCCTCCTAGGGCCCCCCCTCTGAGCCTCGCTACGCTCAAAGGCCACAATCAGGAGCGGAGCGTGGATGTTCTCTACTGGCTCCCACGTCCGGGCCTCTGGACCATGACCCTTCCAGTCCACCAAATAAAACTTTTTGCCACGCACAATCCTGCGTCCCACAATGGCGTTAACCTCAAACTCGTCCGAAGACAAATCTGGTGACCCGGCAGATGACTCAGAGAACCGGGCCATGTGAACAGGTTTGAGAAGGGACACATGGAAAACGTCAGAAATGGCTAAATGTGGAGGAAGAGCCAGGCTATACACCACCGAGCTGATTCACTCGAGAACCTTAAAAGGTCCGATGTATCGTGACGCGAACTTGGTGGACTCGGCCGGCAGCTTGATGTTTCGAGCAGAGAGCCACACCAAGTCACCAGGGGAAAAGGTTGGAGTGGGTCGCCGATGTGTGTCGGCGGATGCCCTCATTCTTTCTTTAGAGGCACGAATAGCATCCTGAGTGCGATCCCAAATGTCGCGAGCCTCCACTGCCCAGTCTGCCACCCTGGAGTCAGTGGAGGACAATGGCATCGGGACAGGGACACGCGGATGTTGGCCGTAATTTAGAAGGAACGGCGTCTGACCAGTGGAATCAGCCACTGCATTATTCAGGGCAAATTCAGCCCATGGTAGCAAGGATGCCCAGTCATACTGCCTGGCAGAGACGAAATGCCGCAGGTACGTGACCAAGGTTTGGTTGGCTCTCTCAGCCAAGCCGTTCGTCTCGGGATGGTAAGCGGAGGACAGGTTTAGCTCAATGCTGAGTAGGATGCAGAGCTCCCTCCAAAACCGGGACGCAAACTGGGGACCTCGATCACTAACAATTTTGTCTGGCATGCCATGCAGACGGAATACATGTTTTATGAACAGTGTGGCAAGACCACGAGTGGTAGGCAACCGTGCGAGTGGCACCAGATGCACCATTTTAGAAAAATGGTCGGTGACCACCCAGGTGACCGTACTGCCACCAGACTTGGGCAGGCCAACCACAAAATCCATGACAACCATCTCCCAAGGTCTATCCGCCACCGGCAGAGGGTGCAATAACCCAGCCGGCCTCTGTCTAGAGGACCTGTTCCGTGCACACAAGACGCATGCTTGTATGTATTCCTTAGTGTCTCGAGCCATGTGCGGCCACCAATACGACCTTGCCAGAAGTTCTGTGGTCCACTTATTGCCAAAGTGACCACCCACCCTGGACGCGTGTGCCCAGGCGAGAACCTCCGGCCGTAGCTGAGGAGGCACAAAGGTCTTGCCCGGTGGCACTGACTCGATAGCAATTGGAGCCACGGTCGTAAAGCTCTCGGAATGGAGAATTAGCCATGGCTCAGCCTCCCCTTCCTCCGCTGAGACCACCGAGCGCGAGAGAGCATCCGCACGGACGTTCCTCTCTCCAGAGAGATAGTGCAAGGTGAATCGGAAGCTGGAGAAGAAGAGAGACCACCTAGCTTGACGAGAGTTCAAGCGCTGGGCAGTTTGTAAATAGACCAGATTTTTATGGCCCGTATACACCTGGAAGGGAAACCGGGCTCCCTCCAGGAGATGTCTCCACTTGGAAATGGCCAACTTCATTGCTAGCAGCTCCCTGTCCCCGATGGATTAATTCTTCTCCGCCGGTGAGAAGGTCTTAGAGAAGAAGAAGCAGGGATGCTTCCGACTTTGAACATCCTTCTGGAAAAGGACTGCTCCTGCACCGACAGAAGAGGCATCTACCTCCAGGATAAACGGTTTATCCACATCGGGACGGTGTAAGATGGGAGCGCCAGCAAAATGGGATTTTAGAGACGAGAAGGCCTTGGAGACCTGTTCAGACCAAGCGTTAGGATTAGCCCCTTTCTCTGTGAGAGCAACTAAAGGAGCTACCAGTGTGGAGAAGTGAGGTATGAACTGGCGGTAATAGTTGACGAACCCTAGGAAGCGCTGCACCACTTTGAGTGAATGTGATTCCTGCCAGTCCATTACCGCTTGCAGTTTGGCCGGATCCATAGCCAACCCCTGGGCCGAGATGATGTAGCCCAGGAACAGCAAGGACTCCTGCTCAAACTGGCACTTCTCCAGCTTGGCGAAAAGAGAGTTCGCCCGCAGACGGTCGAAGACCCAGCAGACGTCTCTCCGGTGGGAGGTCAAATCTGGCGAGAAGATGAGGATGTCATCCAGATAGACCACCACCGAGGTAGAGAGCATATCGCGGAAGACGTCGTTGACGAAATCCTGGAAGACAGCAGGCGCATTACAGAGGCCGAAGGGCATGATCAGATATTCGTAGTGGCCATCCCTGGTATTAAAGGCTGTCTTCCACTCGTCTCCTTCGCAAATGCGGATCTGGTTGTACGCCCCCCGTAGATCTAATTTCGTAAAGATCCGGGCCCTCGCAACCTGTCAAATAGCTCAGAGATCAACGGGAGAGGGTATTTGTTTTTAATTGTTATGACGTTGAGACCTCTGTAGTCAATGCAGGGACGTAACTCTCCGCTCTTCTTCTGCACGAAGAAGAACCCTGCACCAGCCGGCGACAGACTTTCTGATAAAACCTCTAGCCAGGTTCTTCCGGATATATTGAGACATAGCCTCTGTCTCAGGGAGGGACAGCGGATACACACAGCCTCTAGGAGGTTCCGTGCCTGGCAGAAGATCTATCGGGCAATCGTAAGGACGGTGCGGCGGGAGCGTCTCCGCAGATTTTTTAGAGAAGACGTCCGCGTACTGGTGGTAAGGTTTAGGAAGCGCGGAGAGATCCGCGGGCACTTCAGTGGAAGCTATCTGAACACTGCCCCTCAGGCACCTTCCCTCACAGTCCTTGCTCCAACCCAGTGTATTCCCCGAAGCCCAATCAATATGAGGGGAGTGACAACGGAGCCAGGGAACTCCGAGAAGCACCTGGTCGATGCCATCTGGCAAAATGAACAAGGACAGAATCTCACGATGAGAGGATGTGATTGAGAGCCCGAGTGGGGCTGTCTGGTGGGTCACCTGAGATGTTAAAGGTGCACCATTAACCACCCTGATGGTCAGAGGTTGGGGCAGTAACACCAGTGGAATAGCGTGTTTCTGGGCGAAGGTCGAGGACATAAAGTTCCCCTCAGCCTCGGTATCCACGGTAACCGCTACCTCCCAGGTGGAGGCCCCGCTATCTAAGGTCCCTCGGAATACCGGTTTGGGAGAAAAGGGTTTCATATGTGTCTGACCACCACCTACGACCACTGGACGTGATCGTTTTTCTGACCACAGAGGACACGTGCTAGCCGAGTGACCAAACTGCCGGCACTGGTAACAACGTGCGGAGCTTCGCACCGGATGTGGCTTGGGGCCGGCGAGAGACACCTCCATAGGTTCGGAGGATGCAAGCTCCTGGGCGGAAGATCTTAGCGGCTCGGTGAAGGTGGGAGCCAAGTTAACCCTTTGTCTGGATTGCGCACGTTCCAGCCCGCGTTCCGTAAACCGGAGATCAATGCGGGTGGAGATGGCAATCACTTCCTCTAGACTTGTGGGGACCTCTGTGGTTGCTAGAACATCTTTGACATGCTCTGCTAACCCTCTCCAAAACACAGGGATGAGTGCTTTATCGGGCCACTCTAGTTCAGAAGCCAATGTCCAGAATTGGACGGCATAATGGCTGATCGAGAGAGACCCCTGTGTTAGGGCCAATAATTGGAGAGAGGTGTCGTACGTGATCCGTGGTCCCAAAAATACCTGCTTCAGAGCCACGAGGAACTGAGCAGCCCCCTGAACCATGGGATCACCACGCTCCCACAATGGCGTAGCCCACTCTAATGCCCTGCCAGATAAAAGAGAAACAATAAACCCCACCTTAGCCCGCTCTGTAGGGAACTGTGCAGCCAGTAACTCAAGCTGGATAGAGCACTGACTCACGAATCCCCCACAGGTGGTGCTGTCACCCGAAAACTTGTCGGGGAGCGGGAGGCGAGATATTGTCGGTATAGGAGTGAGTGTGGGCACGCGTGAGACAGCCTCTGCGACTGCCTAAGCAGCGGCTACCATAGCATTCGCAGCTGAGGTGGAGCTCTCGATAGCCGCCAACCTGCTCTCCAGCTGCCGAATGTACTGCTGCAGCTGCTGCAGGTCCGCCATTACTAGCCAGACCCTGGCGCTAGTATAATGTTAGGGATGGCAGAACGCACTAAATATAAATAATAGGAAGTGCGTTCGCCGCCCGGGGTCCACCGTGCAGTAGGTGTAACAACCGCTGCTGAGTTATGGCGGACTCGCTTATATGGCGGTATACTGCGCTCGGGTTAAATGTCACCCGGGGTGCGCAGAGCGGACTCTGTTAAACTCACAGAGGCCCTAAAGCATAAACGCCGAGCCTGTTAGCTTCACAGGTCTCAGTTGGCGTGCAGACACGGTATATGGTCACAGGACACGGCCCAAGACAGAGGTCGGTGTCCGTCTTGACCTACCGTGCGTGCGGCGTCGCAACCGCAGACGCCGGTAAGTGCTGCTAACTGCAGAGCGGCGGTAACTACTGCCGCTATACGATAGTGCCATGAGGCGTGACACCTTCGGACGCTAGTGCAGAGGTGTGGTATGCACTGTGGCCTATAGCTTGCCACTGACTGGCGCTGACTATCTCTCTAGTTCCTTATCCACATGTGTAATATCAGAGGGAAGGGGCTTCAAATGAGTCTGTCACCAGAATCATACATCCATCACCATTCACACATAGCAAGTATAGCCTATACTAGCGCATGAGCGAGCGGCCATGTGGGCCTTTTATAGCCATGCGCTTCCGGGACCTTCCAGACCTCTGAGATGGGCCAATCGGATCATGACAAGGACCTGAGCATGTGACCCCACTGATCTCCACTGGGAGATCGTCTCATGGGCATTATCAGTAGCGCGGCGAGAGGACTTAGCCTCTGGAGTGGTTTCCTGCAAAGCAGGTTGTGCTACCATTGCTGGTCCAGAGGTGGCAGCAACATCCAGACCCAGAGAGCTGGTCTGAGCAGGGTGCCTGGATCGCCGAGATTGCTGTGCAGGTCCCTGAGCGGTCGGAAAGGAATGGGAGACCGCTGGATGTATGGCTCTGAATTCCTGCTGTGCAGCTGCACGAAACTGACGCCTAACATGACAGAAAAAATACTGTCTGCAAAAACCCTAAAAAATCCAACACGTCTGATAAGCAAAAATACTGAGGCCACACGACCTCTCCCCCACTAGATCAGCATTCTGGTGTGAACAGAAAGCAAAAGATACTGATATAACAGGGGATTAGCAATACTGAACAGAGTGACATATGGAGCAGAGTCCAGCACCGATCCCAGCAGGGAAAAATGCTGAACCCATGCAGAAAGCAGAGAAAGGCAAAAACTGGATCAAATGCAAAAAGATTCCAGCAAACAAATAACTTATCTGAACGATGCAGGGGACAAGCAGACTTCAAAATACACAAGAAGAGAACCAAATCACCAGCAACAACTGAGGGAAGCTTGCTCACTTAAAACTTCCCAGGCTGTAACACCTGACCTCCACTTATCCTCTTCAGGTGATTGACTTCTGTTAACCTGACCAGCTTCAATACCCACTGCAACCACCAGAGGGAGCCCAAACTCAGAAGTCATGTCAATAGTGTTCACAACAGTACCCCCCCTTGAGGATGGGTCACCAAACCCTCATCCAAGCCACCAGGCCAATCAGGATGGGCTCAGTGAAAGGAGTGAACCAATCTCTCGGCATGAATGTCAGAAGCAGACACCCAAGAATTATCCTCTTGACCATAACCTTTCCACTTGACCAAGTACTGGAGTCTCCGTCTAGCCAAACGAGAATCCAATACCTTCTCTACCTCATACTCCAGATTACCCTTAACCAATACAGGATCGGGGGGAGCAGCCATGGTAACTACCGGCTCCACAAACCTTTTCAACAAAGATTTATGAAAAACGTTGTGAATCTTAAATGTTCCTGGAAGAGCCAAACGGAAAGAAACGGGATTAAGGATTTCCAAAATCTTATAAGGTCCAATGAACCTTGGCTTGAATTTTGGAGATGCAACTTTCATAGGAATATTTTTTGAGGACAACCAAACCTCAAAAAAGGAAATGTAACATCAACTGTTCTTCACTGTCTTATTAAGGGAATAGAAAAATCCAGGATATCTATAAACAGAAAGATAGTGAGGAAACACTTAGCTAACCTAAATGAATTCAAGTCTCCAGGTCCAGATGAATTACACCCCAGAGTACTGAAGGAGATAGCAGAAGAAATTTTTGAACCCCTCTCCATAATCTTTGACAATTCTTGGAGACCAGGAGAAGTCCCAGAAGACTGGAGAAGAGCAAATGTTATTGCTATCTTCAAAAAGGGGAAGAAGGTGGACCCAGGCAACTATAGGCCGGTGAGTCTGACTTCTATACCAGGAAAGATCTTTGAACAAATTATTAAACAACATGTATGTCAGTACCTGGATAAGAATGAAGTGATTAAACAGAGTCAACATGGGTTTGTAACTAATACGTCATGTCAGACTAACTTAATTTCCTTCTATGACAGAATCACTGATTGGGTGGATCAGGGAAATGCTGTAGATATAGTATATCTTGACTTCAGCAAAGCATTTGTCAAAATATCTCACGCAATCCTTATTGAAAGAATGACTAGGTATGGAATGGACAAGGCAACTGTTAGGTGGATTCATAACTGGCTTAGTGATCGGACCCAAAGAGTGGTCGTAAATGGCTGCACAGCCAGTTGGAAGAATGTCTCAAGTGGGATACTACAGGGCTCTGTCCTGGGCCCTGTATTGTTCAACATCTTTATCAATGATTTAGATGAAGGAATTGAGGGTAAACTGATTAAATTTGCTGATGACACAAAGCTAGGAGGGATAGCTAATACTAAAGAAGAGAGAGACGATTCAAAAAGATATAAATAAACTGGAGCAGTGGGCAGCAACTAACAGAATGCATTTTTCCCTGTTAAAAACCAAAGTACTACATCTGGGCAATAAAAATGAAAAAAGCATATACAGAATGGGAGGAATAGGGCTAAGCAACAGCACATGTAAAAAAGACTTGGGTATACGAATAGATCACAGACTGAATATGAGTCAACAGTGTGATGCAGCAGCAAAAAAGGCAAATGCAATTCTAGGATGTATTAACAGAAGCATACAGTCTAGATCACGTGAAGTCATTATTGCCCTTTACTCCTCTTTGGTCAGACCTCATCTGGAATACTGTGTCCAGTTTTGGGCGCCACATTTTAAAAAAGACATCAACAAACTGGAGTTTGTTCAGAAAAGAGCGACCAGAATGGTGACCGGTCTGCAAACCCTGTCTTATGAGGAAAGGTTGCATGATTTGGGAATGTTTAGCTTGCAAAAGAGAAGACTGAGAGGAGACTTAATAGCTGTCTACAAATATCTCAAGGGCTGTCACATTGTAGAAGGATCATCTTTATTCTCATTTGCACAAGGAAAGACTAGAAGCAATGTGATGAAACTGAATGGGAGGAGACACAGATTAGATATTAGAAAAAACTTTTTGACAGTTACAGTGATCAATGAGTGGAACAGGCTGCCACGAGAAGTGGTGAGTTCTCCTTCAATGGAAGTCTTCAAACAGAGGCTGGACAGACATCTGTCTGGGATGATTTAGCGAATCCTGCTGTCAGGATCCTGTCAGCGTTGGCAACTGCCACGGCTGAGCAGGGTGACTTACCCACACTGCGGGAGAGCACAGGGCCCAATACGGTAGTGAAGGTTTCAGCTGACAGGACCTGAGCCACGGAAAATAGTAAGGAGTATCAGGACCTACGATCATGTGACTGAAGGGGGCGGGGCTTAGTGTCCTACTACTGCAGATGATGTGATGTACTTACTGCAGGAATAATGTAATAGAGGAGAGGAAAACGCAGGTCAGACAAGCAGATGTCATACACGAGAGGGCGGTGTGGTACAAGAGGGACGAGCAGAGAATAGTCAAATCACAAGCAGAGAGTCATACACGAGAGGGCGGTGCAGTACAAGAGGGACAGGCAGAACTCGTAACAGGGACAGAACCAGATCAAAACCAAACAAGCAACAAGTTATCAAGCACAAGGCACACGTACACAAGAGGTCAACTAACTCAGCCGAGGGCAGGAGTATAACTGACACTGGACCTAGGTCCAGTGAGCATTAAATAGCCGCCCTCCGCCAGAGAGAGGCAGAAACAATTAACCCCTTGTCTGACCAGGACGGACCAAAGCGAAACCTCATCCAGGATCATGACAGTACCCTTCTCTCTCAATGGGGGGCCACTGGACCCCCAGGTCTTTCAGGATACTTGGCGTGAAAGGCCCGGACCAACCGATCCGCATGAACCGATCGAGCAGGAACCCACGACCGTTCTTCCGGACCGTAGCCTTTCCAATGTACCAGATATTGAAGAGCACGACGGACCAACCTAGAGTCGACAATTCGTTCCACCTCGTACTCAGACTGTCCATCTACCAAAACCGGTGGCGGGGAAGCTGATGATCCCTCCCCACCAGACCTCACAGGTTTCAAAAGGGCCCTATGGAAAACATTTGGGATCTGCAGAGATGGCAGGAGACGCAACCGAAAAGCCACCGGGTTAACTGCTTCGGTAATTTCATAGGGACCTATAAACTTAGGTCCAAGCTTCGCAGAGGGGACCTTGAGCCTTATATTCTTGGTAGACAACCATACCTTATCCCCAATATGAAACACCGGTCCCACGGATCATTTTTTGTCTGCAAAAAATTTAAATTTTTCTTGGGCCTTCGTAATGTTACTCTGGACCTCCCGCCATACCTCCCCCAACCGCTGGATGGTCTCATCCGCCCCAGGACACCCAGAGTTCAAACGAGAAAATTCTCCAAAATGAGGATGAAACCCATAGTTGCAGAAAAAGGGAGATGTACCCGTAGACTGGTTAGTGCGGTTATTAAACGCAAACTCGGCCAACGGTAACACAGAACACCAATCATCCTGTCGGGCTGAAGTCAAGCAACGCAGAATTTGCTCCAGAGACTGATTGGTCCACTCGGTCTGCCCATTAGTCTCTGGATGATAAGCGGATGAAAAGGACAGACCAATACCCAACCTCTTACAAAAAGCCCTCCAAAATCTGGAAACAAATTGTACTCCTCTATCACAGTGGTCCCCAACCTTTTTTGCACCAGGGACCGGTTTCAAGCAAGACCATTCTTCCATGGCCCGGCAGGGCGGGGATGGAGGTGTGGCAGGGGCGGGGCTTTGGTCATAAGGGGGCGGGGCTATGGACACGGTTGTAGTGTAGCAGTGCATACTTATAATTAAATAACATTTATAATGTGACTCAACTCACCATAGGTTTTGAATAAGTGCTCCATCACCCCCTTCTCCCCATCATTGCCTTCACCCCATCACTCCCTTCTCCCCATCATTGCCTTCACCCCATCACTCCCCTCTCCCCATCATTGCCTTCACCCCATCACTCCCTTCTCCCCATCATTGCCTTCACCCCATCACTGCCGTCTCTCCATCATTGCCTTCACCCCATCACTCCCCTCTCCCCATCATTGCCTTCACCCCATCACTCCCTTCTCCCCATCATTGCCTTCACCCCATCACTGCCATCTCTCCATCATTGCCTTCACCCCATCACTGCCTTCTCTCCATCACTGCCTTCACCCCATCACTGCTGTCTCCCCATCATTGCCTTCACCCCATCACTGCCTTCTCTCCATCACTGCCTTTACCCCATCACTGCTGTCTCCCCATCATTGCCTTCACCCCATCACTCCCTTCTCCCCATCATTGCCTTCACCCCATCACTCCCCTCTCCCCATCATTGCCTTCACCCCATCACTCCCTTCTCCCCATCATTGCCTTCACCCCATCACTCCCCTCTCCCCATCATTGCCTTCACCCCATCACTCCCTTCTCCCCATCATTGCCTTCACCCCATCACTCCCCTCTCCCCATCATTGCCTTCACCCCATCACTCCCTTCTCCCCATCATTGCCTTCACCCTATCACTCCCCTCTCCCCATCATTGCCTTCACCCCATCACTCCCTTCTCCCCATCATTGCCTTCACCCCATCACTGCCATCTCTCCATCATTGCCTTCACCCCATCACTGCCGTCTCTCCATCACTCCCCTCATGGCCTTCTCCTCATGTCCCCATCTCCTCCAGGGCCAGGCTACACACACACACACATACACGTACACACACAGACATACACACACACACACACACACACACACACACACACACACACCACCTCTCTCCTCTCACCTGTCGCAGCATCGCCCGCGCTTCCTCGCTCTGACACAGCAGCGGCGCGCTCCTCTCTGTGTCAGTCAGACAGGAAGCGCGGGCGGCGGGCAGGAAGCTGGACGGGTCCTTGCAGCTCCGCTCCTGCTATTCCCTCTTGCAGGCAGCGGAGCTGCTTGGATCGCTCCCTGGCCGCCGCTAAGAACTGATGCGCGCCGCCCCAGCCCCCGCTACGCCTCTGACCGCCCCTGGCTCCCCTTGTGTCCGCGGACCGGCAAGGGCACTGCAGCGGCCCGGTGCTGGGCCGCGGGCCGGCGGTTGGGGACCCCTGCTCTATCAGACACCACATTCAAGGGTACCCCATGCAACCGCACCACATGCTCAGCAAACAATCTGGACAATGTTTCCGCATGAGGTAGAGGTGCCAAGGGTACAAAATGTTCCTGCTTACTAAACCTGTCCACCACAACCCAAACGACGGTATTACCCTTGGAGGGGGAAAGGTTGGTGATGAAATCCATTGGCAAATGAGTCCATGGTCTCTCAGGAATTGGCAGTGGTACCAATTCCCCGGCCAGCCGGTTATGGGGGGTTTTTGCACGGGCACAAACCTCACAAGCAGACACATATTCCCCATCATCAGAGACTAAAGAAGACCACCAGAATATTCTAGCAATGGCCTTTCGGGTAGCCGAGATCCCTGGATGTCCACCCAGAACTGAGTAATGGAACTCCCGGAGGACCTTGAAACGAAACTGAGCTGGCACGAAAAGTTTATCCACCGGCTTAGCCGGAGGTGCAAGAGACTGGGCTTCCTGAATCTCCCGTTCCAACATATTAGAAACACCTGCCACCACCACCCCAGGCTGAAGAATGGAGGATGGAGGTCAGGGAGGGACACCGGATCTAGACTGCGTGACAAGGCATCAGCTCTGACATTTTTGGATCCTGGCCGAAAAGTGATCGAGAAGTTGAATTGGGAAAAAAAAAGTGACCATCTAGCCTGTCTGGGAGTCAACCTTTTAGCTGACTCAATGTAAGCTTGGTTTTTGTGGTCCGTAATAACGGTTATAGGATGGACAGCCCCCTCGAAAAAATGCCTCCATTCTTCAAAGGCCAACTTTACGGCCAGAAGTTCTCGATTCCCAACATCATAGTTTCTCTCCGCAGGGGAAAATTTCTTTGAGAAAAAGGCGCAGGGTCTCAAATTGGTCAAAGTGGCGGGTCCCTGGGACAATACCGCCCCCACCCCCACCTCTGAGGCGTCTACCTCAACATTAAATGGTTCAGACGGGTCCGGTTGAATAAGAACCGGAGCAAACATGAAACATTTTTTCAAAAACTGAAACGCCGCTATCGCTGCGGCTGACCAGTTCGTGATATCGGCCCCCTTTTGAGTCATGTCTGTGAGGGGTTTAACCACCTGTGAGAACCCCCTTATAAACTTGCGATAATAATTGGCGAATCCTAGGAAACGCTGCAGAGCCTTCAAATCACAAGGTTGAACCCACTCGACAATGGCCTGCACCTTATTAGGATCCATGCGATACCCTTCAGCCGACACAATGAACCCCAGAAAAGACAGTTCTTGAACAAAAAATAAACATTTCTCTAGTTTAGCAAATAGACAGTTCTCCCGAAGCCTTTGGAGAACTGCCTGAACATGACCAATGTGAGCCTGTTTATCAGGAGAGTAGATCAATGTGTCATCCAAATACACCACCATAAAACGTCCAATCAGATCAGAGAACACGTGATTTATGAAATTTTGGAAGACCGCTGAAGCATTGGTCAGACTGAAAGGCATGACCAAATTTTCAAACAACCCTTCCGTAGTGAGAAAAGCGGTTTTCCACTCATCTCCTTCCCGGACTCGGATAAGGTTATGCGCTCCCCTTAGATCTAATTTCGAAAACCACTTAGCTCCGGACAACTGGTTGTGTAAATCAGGAATAAGTGGAAGGTGTTACGTATTTCTCACAGTTATCTTATTTAACTCACGAAAATCGAGGCAAGGGCGTAAACCACCATCTTTTATCTTTACGAAAAAGAACCCCGCCGCCACGGGAGAAACAGAAGGACGAATGTGTCCCTTAAGGAGACTCTCGGAAATGTATTCCTTCATCGCAGCCCGTTCTGGACCCGAAAGGTTATACAAGCGGGCCTTGGGCAATTTCGCACCTGGAACCAGGTCAATGGCACGATCAAATGGGCGGTGTGGTGGTAAAACCTCAGCCTCTTTTTCGGAGAAAACGTCCATATAGTCTTTTAGGCACTCCGGAATACCTTCCAGACCCACGGACGACTCAGACACAGTAACAAGACATTTTTCAGAACAATAGGGACCCCATTTAACAATGTCCCGAGATTCCCAATTAATCACAGGTTTATGTAATTGTAACCATGGGAACCCCAACACCAGTCCCGCAGGCAGGTTGTCCATAACAAAACATGAAATATGTTCCTGGTGCAAGGAACTCACTTTAAGGAGAAACTCTTCTGTACGAAATACGACGTCATTCTTAGCCAGTGGTGTTTTGTCAATGGCAACAATGTGAATAGGAGTCTCCAACCTAACTGTCCCTAACTTACACCTGGACACCAAGTCAGAGTCAATAAAGTTCAATAACGATCCACAATCCACGAAAGCAGAAGTGGTTGTGGAGACACTCCCACAACAAAGTTCCACTTGTAACAACATTTTAGAAAATGGAGAAAAGGGTACCTGAGAGCCTGGGTGACCTCCACGACAATCACCCGGGCTCAGTCGCTTGCAGGTTGGTGGACACCAAGGGCAATCCTTTTTCCAATGTCCGGAATCCCCACAGAAAAAACAGCACTTTCCCAAGCGTCGTTTTCTCTTTCCTTTGTCCTTGAAGTCGATAGTTCCCATCTCCATAGTTTCCAATGTAAGACTGGCTCCCCTTCCTTGAGAAAATAATGGGGTTTCATCCTGCATCACTCCCCTGGCCCGTAGCCTGCGATCCATTCGGATGGCTTGTGTCATAGCCTTCTCCAGGGAATCAGGCGGAGGATGGAGGGCCAAGGCATCTTTCAGATGTTCAGACAGGCCTCTACGGAACAAACCCTGGAGGGCGGCATCATTCCAGCAGACCTCAGCTGCCCAGCATCTGAACTCTGAGCAGAACCACTCAGCTGAGTGCTTCCCCTGACACACACTCATCACCCTGTCTTCAGCCTTACGCATCCGATCAGGCTCATCCTAAATATGCCCCAAGGCCTCAAAAAATGCATCCACCATCATACGCTCAGGGGCAGTGGTAGGAAGGGAGAAAGCCCAAGCCTGGGGAGCTCCCCTTAACAGAGACATAATGACCCCTACTCTCTGACATTCATTCCAGGAAGAGTGTGGTCTCAATGGAAAAAAAAGCTTACAGCCCTCCTTGAACACTTTGAATTCCATTCTGTCTCCAGAAAAAGTATCCGGTAACTTAACCGGAAATTCAAGGGAACTTACTGTAACCTCCCGAGCCCCTGATGATAAAACCCCCTGCACAGTGTCAGCGATCAGCTGCTGAGACTGAGCCAGGGCTAGTTGTTCCCCCAGGAGTCTTTGAGACATCTGTGTCAGGTGCTTTACCTGCTCAGAAAGAGCGTGCATAGGATCCATCACACACACAGGAGAAGCAGAGAAAAAAAAATGGTAACGGTCAGTTATAATGTCAGGATCCTGTCAGCGTCGGCAACTGCCACGGCTGAGCAGGGTGACTTTCCCACACTGCGGGAGAGCACAGGGCCCAATACGGTAGTGAAGGTTTCACCTGACAGGACCTGAGCCACGGAAAATAGTAAGGAGTATCAGGACCTACGATCATGTGACTGAAGGGGGCGGGGCTTAGCGTCCTACTACTGCAGATGATGTGATGTACTTACTGCAGGAATAATGTAGTAGAGGAGAGGAAAACGCAGGTCAGACAAGCAGAGGTCATACACGAGAGGGCAGTGCGGTACAAGAGGGACAAGCAGGTCAAGTCACAAGCAGAGAGTCATACACGAGAGGGCGGTGCGGTACAAGAGGGACAGGCAGAACTCGTAACAGGGACAGAACCAGATCAAAACCAAACAAGCAACAAGTTATCAGGCACAAGGCACACATACACAAGAGCTCAACTAACTCAGCCGAGGGCAGGAGTATAACTGACACTGGACCTAGGTCCAGTGAGCATTAAATAGCCGCCCTCTGCCAGAGAGAGGCAGAAACAATTAACCCCCTGTCTGACCAGGACGGGTCAAAGCGAAACCCCATCCTGGATCATGACACCTGCTTTGAGCAGAGGGTTGGACCAGATAGCCCAGGAGGTCCCTTCCAACTCTATGATTCTATGATTCTAAACCATGTCACCCACTATAAACCGGGGACTAATGGTCCTATGCTGGTTGGCAAACCATTGGGCCTTCTTCTGAGAGTGAGACAACTTATGCACTACTTGATCCCAAATCTGCTGCATTCTCTCTACCACAGAATCCACAGTTGGGCAGGCCGAAGCCTCCACCTGCCCTGAAGAAAATCAAGGATGAAACCCAAAGTTGCAGAAAAAAGGAGACATCAAGGTGGCAGAACTAGCCCTATTATTTAGAGCAAATTCTGCCAAGGGCAAAAATGAGACCCAGTCATCTTGATCAGCAGATATAAAACATCTCAAATAGGTTTCCAAAGTCTGGTTTGTTCTCTCAGCTTGCCCATTGGTCTGAGGGTGAAATGCAGAGGAGAAAGACAACTGAATTTCCAGTTTAGAACAAAAAGCTCTCCAAAATCTGGAAACAAACTGGACTCCTCTGTCCGACACAATGTTCTCAGGAATACCGGGCAAACGAACCACCTCTTGTAAAAACAAGGGCACCAACTCAGAAGAAAATGGCAACTTTGGGAGTGGTACAAGATGGACCATCTTAGAAAATCTATCACAGATCACCCAGATAACCGTCATTCTCTGAGAAACAGGGAGATCAGAAATAAAATCCATTGAAATATCCATGGCCTCCTGGGCACCGGCAGGGGCATTAACAAACCACTAGAACGAGAACAGGGTTTGGACCGAGAACAAGTCCCACAGGACTGCGCAAAATTCCTGACATCACGAGATAAGGCAGGCCCCCAAAAAGACCGACTCACCAAATCTCTGGTACCAAAAATACCAGGATGACCTGCTAACGCGGAGCAATGAATTTCAGACATTACTTTTCTCCTCCACTGGTCAGGGACATACAATTTCTCCATAGGACATCGTTCAGGTTTGTTCTCCTAAAATTCCTCCAGGGCAAGTCTCAAATCGGGTGAAATGGAGGAAAGAACCACACCCTCATTTAGAATGGTAGTAGGCTTGGTCACATCAAGAGAATCCGCAAAGAAACTCCTAGTCCTAGTGTCTGCCTTAACATTCTTAGTGCCCGGAAGAAAGGAGACCATAAAATTAAAACGCGTGAAAAACAAGGCCCACCTAGCCTGTCTAGAATTCAATCGCTTGGCTGATTCGAGATAGATCAAGTTCTTATGGTCAGTGAGGACCACAACTTGATGTCTGACTCCCTCCAACCAATGTCTCCACTCTTCAAATGCCCACTTCATTGCCAAAATTCCCGATTCCCCACATCATAGTTACGTTCAGATGGGGAAAATTTTCGAGAAAAGAAGGCACAGGGAATCATCTTAGAGGTTACTAGATCTCTTTGAGACAAAACGGCTCCTGCACCAATCTCAGAAGCATCAATCTCCACCTGAAATAGGAGTGAAACATCAGGTTGCCGTAGGACCGGAGCAGCAGTGAATCTCCGCTTAAGCTCCTGAAACGCCAAGACTGCCTCTGGAGACCAATTCACCACATCAGCGCCCTTTTTGATCAAATCCATCAGTGGTTTAACAATATCAGAAAAATTACTTATGAATTTACGGTAGAAACTAGCAAAACCCAAAAACTTCTGGAGAGCCTTCAAGGAAGTGGGCTGAACCCAATCATATTTGGCCTAGACCTTGGCCGGGTCCATTTCAATAGCAGACGTGGACAAAATGAATCCCAAAAACGAAATCTTTTGTACGCCAAAGAGACATTTCGATCCTTTAACATACAGAGCATTTTCTCTCAAAATCCAGAACACAGTCCAAACATGTTCCACATGAGAATGCCAATCACTGGAAAAAATCAAAATATTGTCCAAATAAACGATCAAAAACTTATCCACAAAGTCCCAGAAAATATCGTTCATGAAAGATTGGAAGATGGAAGGGGCATTAGTGAGCCCAAAAGGCATCACTAGGTACTCAAAATGTCCCTCAGGAGTATTAAACGCCGTCTTCCATTCATCACCGTGCTTGATGCGAATAAGATTATACGCCCCCCTAAGGTCAAGCTTGGTAAGCCAACTAGCACCTTTAACTCTGGAAAATAAATCAGAAATCAGGGGTAACGGATACTGATATTTAACAGTGATTTTATTAGGGAGACGATAGTCAATATATGGCCTTAATGAGCCATCTTTCTTGGCCACAAAAAAAAACAGCACCTAAAGGTGAAGAGGATGGTCTGATATGACCCTTCTCCAATGACTCCTTGATATAAGATCGCATAGCATCATGTTCAGGTACAGATAAGTTGAAAAGCCGACCCTTGGGAAATTTACAACCAGGATCTAACTCAATCACACAATCATAACTCCTATAAGGAGGCAAAGATGCTGACTTACTCTCACTAAATACATCAGAAAAATCAGCCAAATAGTCAGGAACATCATGAGACTGGGGAGAGGTGGAGAAAACAGGAGTGTCACTAAGAACACATTGACAACCCCAACTCACTGCAGACACATATTTCCAATCCCAAACAGGATTATGGGTCTGCAAACAAGGAAAACCCAGTACAATAATGTCATGTAAATTATGCAACACCAAAAATTTACAATTCTCTTGGTGGTCCGGGGCTACCCGCATCCAAAACTGGGGTTTATTCTCCGCCTAAGGGGTAGCAACAATACCCCCTAAAGGAATAGGAGTCCGCAGGGGTACCATGGGAAAACCACAACGTTTGGCAAAGTCAAAATCCATCAGATCCAGGGCTGCTCCTGAATCAACAAACGCCTTAGCAGAAAATGAAGACAAGGAGCAGATTAAGGAAGCCGTCAAAAGGAATTTAGGCTGTACACTGCCCACAGCAAATGAGTGAGCCAAACGTTTTTCCTGCTTAGGGCAGACAGAAAAAGCATGAGAGGCATCCCCACAAAAGAAGCATAACTTGTTACGCCTTCTAAACTCTTGATGTTGCGCCCTAGACAAAACCCTATCACATTGCCTGGGCTCAGAAGTTTGTTCAAAAGGCAGCACCGCCTCTCACATAGTTTTACGTTCATGTAAACGTCGGTCAATTTGAATGGCTAATGACATAGAGTCGTTAAGACCAGAGGGGACAGGAAATCCCACCATCACATCTTTTACAGTTTCTGCCAAACCTTTCTGAAAAAGAGCTGCTAGGGCATCATCATTCCATTTAGTAAGGAATTTTTGACAATATAACGCTAACGCATCCTGACCCTGGTTCAATGCGATAAAGTTCTCCCAGCTTGATCAATAACATTAGGTTCATCATACAACAACCCCATAGCTTGAATAAATGCATCCACATCAGCCAGAATAGGATCCTCAGGTGTCAGAGAAAAAGCCCAGTCCTGGGGGTCGCCGCGCAACAGGGAGATTTCAATTCTAACCTGCTGCACCGAGTTCCCCGAGGAGTTAGGTTTCAAGGCAAAAAACAATTTACAATTATTCTTAAAGCTCAAAAATTTAGTCTGATCCCAAGAAAATACATCAGGAGTAGGGATTTTTGGTTCTACAGCAGACAATTGAGCTCTGTTATGAAAGGGTCACCTAGGAGGATAGCCGGGGAATAAGCTAGGCAACCAGAAAACCAGAAAGGTTGGTAACTTAGCGGATTGCAGACCCCTAAACCTAACAACATAACTAGAATTAGCTGTGGGACATGCTTACGATGCCTCGGCACAGCCACAGAGTTAACTAAGCCTAAAAGCAAGAAAGGGGAAAGCTAAACTGCCCCAGAGTAGAACCCCAAAGGAATAGATAGCACCCAAAACATATATTGCCGGTGAGACAAGATGAGGTACAAACACAGGCAGAAAATAGAGTGAGCAAATGATGGGGCCCAAACTGTCTAGATAGAACAGGACAGAAAAGATACTGTCTGCAATCACGCAAAAACCCTAAAAAACCCAACACGTCTGATAAGCAAAAATACTGAGGCCACATGACCTCTCCCCCACTAGATCAGCATTCTGGTGTGAACGGGAAGCAAAGCAAAAGATACTGATATAACAGGGGATTAGCAATACTGAACAGACTGACATAAGCTGTGACATATGGAGCAGGGTCCAGCACCGATCCCAGCAGGGAACAATGCTGAACCCACACAGCAAAGCAGAAAGCAGAGAAAGGCAAAAACTGGATCAAATGCAAAAAGATTCCAGCAAACAAATAACTTATCTGAACGATGCAGGACCAAGCAGTGGACAAGCAGACTTCGAAATGCACAGGAAGAGAACCATATCACCAGCAACAACTGAGGGAAGCTTGCTCACTTAAATCTTCCCAGTTTGTAACACCTGACCTCCACTCATCCTCTTCAGGTGATTGACTTCTGTCAACCCGACCAGCTCCACTACCCACAGGAACCACCAGAGGGAGCCCAAACTCAGAAGTCAGGTCAAGAGTGTTCACAACAGCCCCCCTATTTAAAGCAGAATCCTCAAAACATAAAATAAATACATGACTGCAGAAATAATATCTCTTAACTAGCCCTATGGAAATAATATCTCCCATCCTACCCCATGATTCTGCATTATGAGTCTCCATCCTGCCACATGATACTGCCCCCTGTGCCTCCATTCTTACCCCTGTGTCTCTAGCCTTTCCCCCTGTGTCTCTATTCTTGCCCCCTGTGTTTCCCATCCTGCCCCCTTGCTGCTTTCAATAAAAAAAACTTTCTCCTTACCTTTCTGTGCTCCTGCGGCGATGTTCCCTCCGTGTCGTGCAGTTCAAGCATGCACTCGTCGGTGAATGACAATGCTGTCATATGCAGGCGACGTGAGTGCTGATGTCAGCTGCCAGCCTCCGGTTCGCTGGCGGCTCTTAACTATTGCCATGCAGGCCCAGGCCCGCGCGGCAATAGAGTTTAACTGAACCTACGTCTCAGACGCAGGTTCAGTTACTGCACTGGCAGAATCTTGCCGCTGAGGCCCGATGACCAGAAGATAAGGGGCCTGATGTGGTGCCCCATATGCCAGTCAAGGCAGGAATGCCCTGATGGTGGCCATGTTCTAACCTTTTCTGTGGTTTTCTTCAGTAATGTTATCCAGTTATCTGGGAGAATCTTCATTCTGATGCCACATTCTCACATTGAGTATTTGGTGAGTGTTTTACCTCAGTATTTCTAAGCCAAAAACCAGGAGTTGGTAAAAAATCCTGAAGTTGTGATGTGTTTTTATACTTCTCCTCTAATTGTTCCACTCCTATTTTTGGCTTACAAATACTGAGGTAAAAAAAACTCACCAATTAATTAACATATGTTCTGCCACACTGAATACATTTGGCAAGCAAATCATCAAGGTCTGCTGCTGGCAGCTCCAACATCTGAGATCATAAATTACATCACTATTAGATATAATTATATAGTTATATTTTCTGTTATTGTTTGTGTCGTCTTTTCACTCAACATTCTCTTTTCTTTCTTCCTACAAACCTTAGATTGGACATATCATCTCCAGCTTTTCATTACTACTTGAGCAGGAATATCCAGTATTGAACGTGAAACCAGCAGCTGTCAAGATCTATGATTACTATAAGAAAGGTGAGGGCGGCTCCTTCATCTCATGACTCTCAGTAGTCTGCCTATACAACTACTTGTACATTGGGGCAGAAGGATGGACCAGCAATTACCTGTTTCTGTGAGCTCTGATCCTAGGCTGTTGCCTGCCAACACCAGCATCACCAGGGCCAGCTGTGATTGGTGCGATTGATGTCATCACCAATCAACACTGGTGCTCTCTGTTTTCCACTTTTCTTTTTCACCCCACTTTGCGACAGCTCCGTGTGTGTTATGAATGAGTCACCGTAGGAGGCAAAAACAGAAATACTAGCTAAGTCCAGAAAAACAATAGAAGTTGGCAGCTATCGGATTGCAGACCCCTGAACCTATCAACAACAACTAGCAGCAGCCGTGGGGGGTTCCTACGGTGCCCTAGACCCCTCGATCACAGCCGGAGAACTAAATAGCCTAAAGACAGAAAGGGAAATCTAAACTGCCCCAGAGCAGACCCCAAAGCAATAGACAGCCCCCAACATATAATGACGGTGAAGCAAGATGAAAAAACACTCACACAGATAGAAAGATAGGCTGAGCAAATGATGGGGCCCAAGCTAACTAAATAGGACAGGATAGAAAAGCTGCTGTCTGCAATCCGCCAAAACCCTATCAAAAACAAGAGCCAACAGACTGATAGGGAAAAAGGCCCTGAAGACGCTAGGCTTCAAAAGACTATCAGTACTCAGGTATTTTCTGAAGAGAGCAAAAAGGAATTCAGCTCTCCCCAGCAGGGAATGGCAGAAATCCAGAAAAACAATGCAAAACAAAACCAAAACACAAATGCAAAAAGCAGAGCAGAAAACTTAGCTTTTGAGGAGCAGGAATCAGACTGGTCTCCAAGAATCCCTCAGAGAAATCACCCGCAAGGCAGAAGGGCGTCGCTGCCTTATTCCAGTCAGCAATACCAGTCACCCAGTCATCATCATTCTGCTCAGGTGCTTGGTAATCAGCCTCACTACCTTCCTTCACCAGAAGAGGGAGTTCATTAGACCTCACTGGTGAAGGGGAAAATGAACTCACAACAGTACCTCCCCCTTGAGGAGGGGTCACCGAACCCTCATCCACGCCACCAGGGCGATCAGGGTGAGCCCGATGAAAGGCACGTACCAATCTTTTGGCATGAATATCAGAGGCAGAGACCCAGGAATTATCCTCCTGACCATAACCCTTCCACTTAACCAAATACTGGAGTCTCCGTCTAGCCAGACGGGAATCCAGTATTTTCTCTACCTCATATTCCATGTTACCTTCAACCAATACAGGGTCCGGAGGTGCCACCCCAGGAACAACTGGTTCAACAAACCTCTTCAACAAGGACTTATGAAACACATTATGGATTTTAAATGTGACAGGAAGAGCCAAACGAAAAGAGACCGGATTAATAATCTCCAAAATCTTGTAAGGTCCAATAAATCTAGGCTTAAACTTAGGAGAAGCCACCTTCATAGCGATATTTTTTGATGATAACCACACCATATCACCAACCTTAAACTGGGGACCAATGGTCCTATGTCGGTTGGAAAACCGCTGGGCCTTTTCCTGGGAGAGAGATAACTTATCCAACACTTGGTCCCAGATCTGGTGCATTCTCTCCACCACAGTGTCAACACCTGGGCAGGCAGAAGGCTCCACCTGCCCTGAAGAAAATCGAGGATGAAACCCAAAGTTACAAAAAAAAGGTGACATCAAAGTGGCAGAACTAGCTCTATTATTTAAAGCAAATTCGGCCAAGGGCAAAAATGAAACCCAATCATCCTGATGAGCGGAAATAAAACATCTCAAATACGACTCCAAGGTCTGGTTTGTTCTCTCCGTCTGCCCATTGGTCTGAGGGTGAAAAGCAGAGGAGAAGGACAACTGAATTCCCAGCTTGGAACAGAAATTCCTCCAAAATCTAGACACAAACTGAACTCCTCTGTCAGATACAATGTTCTCAGGAATCCCGTGCAAGCGAACCACCTGTTGCAAAAACAGGGGCACCAACTCAGAGGAAGATGGCAACTTAGGGAGTGGTACAAGATGAACCATCTTAGAGAACCTATCACAAATCACCCAAATAACAGTCATTCTCTGAGAGACAGGCATATCAGAGATGAAATCCATTGAAATATGGGTCCATGGCCTCCTGGGGACCGGCAAAGGCATCAACAACCCACTAGAGCGAGAACAAGATTTAGACCGGGAGCAAGTCCCACAGGACTGCACAAAATTCCTGACATCACGAGACAAGGTGGGCCACCAAAAAGACCGACTCACCAGATCTCTAGTACCAAAAATACCTGGATGACCAGCCAATGCAGAGCAATGAACTTCAGACATCACTCTCTTCTTCCACTGGTCAGGAACATACAACTTTCCACTGGGACAACGCTCAGGTTTGTCCTCCTGGAACTCTTCCAGAGCACGTCTCAAATCGGGCGAGATGGCAGAAAGAACTACCCCTTCGCCTAAGATGGTAGCAGGCTTGGTCACCACAGGAGAATCAGCAAAGAAGCTCCTAGAGAGGGCATCTGCCTTGACATTCTTAGTGCCAGGAAGAAAAGAGACCACAAAATCAAAACCTGTAAAATACAAGGCCCACCTAGCCTGTCTAGGGTTCAAGCGTTTGGCCGACTCCAGGTAAATCAAATTCTTGTGGTCAGTGGGGACCACGACTTGATGTTTAGCTCCTTCCAACCAATGTCTCCACTCCTCAAATGCCCATTTCATGGCTAACAGTTCCCGATTCCCCACATCATAGTTACGTTCAGATGGAGAGAACTTTTGGGAAAAGAAAGCATAGGGATTCATTTTAGATATTACAGGATCCTTTTGGGACAAAACAGCTCCTGCACCAATCTCGGAAGCGTCCACCTCTACCTGGAACGGGAGTGAGACATCAGGTTGCCGCAAAACCAGGGCAGAAGTGAATCTTCGCTTCAGCTCCTGAAAGGAAGAAACAGCCTCCGGAGACCAATTCAACACATCAGCACCCTTCTTAGTCAGATCAGTCAATGGCTTGGCAATACTAGAAAATTTTGCTATAAATTTCCGATAAAAATTAGCAAAACCCAAAAACTTCTGGAGGGCCTTCAAAGAAGTGGGCTGAACCCAATCATAAATGGCCTGTACCTTGGCCGGGTCCATTTCAATGGTTGACGGAGGCAAAATAAATCCCAAAAATGAAATCCTCTGTACCCCAAAAAGGCATTTCAATCCTTTGACATACAGGGAATTCTCCCTCAAGATCCGGAACACAGTCCGAATATGTTCCACATGAGAATCCCAATCCTTGGAGAAGATCAAAATATCATCCAGATAGATAATCAAAAATTTATCCACAAAGTCTCGGAAAATGTCGTTCATGAAGCACTGGAAGACAGAAGGGGCATCACCAGGTACTCAAAATGTCCCTCCGGAGTATTAATCGCCGTCTTCCATTCATCCCCATGCTTAATGCGGATAAGATTATACGCCCCCCTGAGGTCAAGCTTGGTAAACCAGCAAGCACCTTTAACTCTGGAGAATAGATCCGAAATCAGGGGTAACGGATACTGATATTTAATAGTAATTTTGTTGAGGGCACGATAATCAATACAAGGCCTTAATGAACCATCCTTTTTGGCCACGAAAAAAAAAACAGCACCTAAGGGTGAAGAGGATGGTCTAATATGACCCTTCTCCAACGCCTCCTTAATATAGGATCGCATAGCCTCGTGCTCGGGTACAGATAAATTGAAGAGCCGACCCATGGGAAATTTACACCCCGGGCTCAGTTCAATTGCACAGTCATAACTCCTGTGAGGAGGCAAAGACGCAGACTCATTCTCACTAAATACATCATAAAAGTCCGCCAAATAGTCAGGAACATCATGCGACTGAGGAGAGGTGGAAAAAACCGGAGCCTCACTAAGGGCACACCGACAACCCCAACTCACCACAGACACAGATTTCCAATCCAAAACTGGATTATGAATTTGCAACCAGGGAAACCCCAGAACAATGGTATCATGCAAATTATGCAACACCAAAAATCTGCAATTTTCTTGATGGTCTGGGGTGACCCGCATTACCACCTGGGTCCAAAACTGAGGTTTATTTTTCGCCAAAGGAGTAGCATCAATCCCCCTCAAAGGGATAGGCGTCCGCAGAGGTGTCATTGGAAATCCACAACGTTTAGCAAAATCCAAGTCCATTAGGTTCAGGGCTGCTCCCGAATCCACAAAAGCCTTGGCGGAAAATGTGGACAGGGAGCAGATCAGAGTAATTGCCAGAAGAAACTTAGGTTGAACACCACCCACAGAAAACGTGTGTGCAAAACGTTTCTCTCGTTTAGGACAGACAGAAATAATATGCGACGCATCTCCACAAAAAAAAACACAGCTTATTACGCCTTCTGAACTCCTGACGTTGCTCCCTGGACAAAACTCTATCACATTGCATAGGTTCAGACACTTGTTCAACAGGTGGCAACACCTCTCGTGCAGTCCTGCGTTCACGTAAACGCCGATCAACCTGAATGGCTAATGACATAGAATCGTCAAGACCAGAGGGAACAGGAAATCCCACCATAGTATCTTTTACGGCTTCTGACAAACCCTTCCGAAAGAGAGCTGCCAAGGCATTATCATTCCAGGTAGTAAGGACCGCCCACTTTCGGAATTTTTGACAGTACAATTCTGCAGAATCTCGACCCTGGCTCAATGCCAACAGGGTCTTTTCAGCCTGATCAATAGCATTAGGTTCATCATACAACAACCCCAAGGTTTGAAAAAATGTGTTCACATTAGTCAGAATAGGATCATCTGGCTTCAAAGAAAACGCCCAATCCTGGGGATCGCCACGCAGCAAAGAGATGGCAATTTTAACCTGCTGCGCGGAGCTCCCTGACGAGGGATATACTCACCTTTTTTTTTTTTTTTTTTTCAATTCTTTCCTGCTATTGAGTACCCTAGGATCTGCGGTATGGCGGGTGATTCTGTTATGAATGAGTCACCGTAGGAGGCAAAAACAGAAATACTAGCTAAGTCCAGAAAAACAATAGAAATTGGCAGTTATCGGATTGCAGACCCCTGAACCTATCAACAACAACTAGGAGTAGCCGTGGGGGGTTCCTACGGTGCCCTAGACCCCTCGATCACAGCCGGAGAACTAAATAGCCTAAAGACAGAAAGGGAAATCTAAACTGCCCCAGAGCAGACCCCAAAGCAATAGACAGCCCCCAACATATAATGACGGTGAAGCAAGATGAAAAAACACTCACACAGATAGACAGATAGGCTGAGCAAATGATGGGGCCCAAGCTAACTAAATAGGACAGGATAGAAAAGCTGCTGTCTGCAATCCGCCAAAACCCTATCAAAAACAAGAGCCAACAGACTGATAGGGAAAAAGGCCCTGAAGACGCTAGGTTTCAAAAGACTATATCAGTACTCACGTATTTTCTGAAGACAGAGCAAAAAGGAATTCAGCTCTCCCCAGCAGGGAATGGCAGAAATCCAGAAAAACAATGCAAAACAAAACCAAAACACAAATGCAAAAAGCAGAGCAGAAAACTTAGCTTTTGAGGAGCAGGAATCAGACATGGTCTCCAAGAATCCCTCAGAGAAATCACCCACAAGGCAGAAGGGCGTCGGCTGCCTTATATCCAGTCAGCAATACCAGTCACCCAGTCATCATCATTCTGCTCAGGTGCTTGGTAATCAGCCTCACTACCTTCCTTCACCAGAAGAGGGAGTTCATCAGACCTCAATGGTGAAGGGGAAAATGAACTCACAACACGAGTGCACATCCAGCAGCCACCGAGCTTTGATTATTGACGCAGTTCACTAATCAGAGCTCGTGCCTGCTGTTTTCCACTTTTCTTTTTCAACCCCCCCTTGCGCCTCCTCTGTGCACACATCAGCAGCTGCCAAGCTTTGATTAGTGACGCAGTTCACTCATCAGAGCTTGTGCCTGCTGTTTTCCACTTTTCTTTTTCACCCCCCTTGCGTCACCCCCATGCGCACATCCAGCAGCCGCCAAGTTTTGATTAGTGACACAGATCACTCATCAGAGCTGGTATCCGCTGTTTTACACTTTTCTTTTCACTGAAATTTTTTTCTCCCTGGTTGCTGCTCTGTTTCTTTTAGCTTTTTCTTTCAGACAAATAAGTTTACACCAATCACTTTCACACACACACACACACACAGTTAAATAAAGTACTGACACAATAACTACATTAAAAAAATGTCATCCCGTTCATCCCAAAAGCGCTATTCAGTGGAGGAGGCATACGCTTTCCTTGCCTCCGACACTTAGGCTGGAGTCACACACAACGTAGAAAAATACGGACCGTATTGTAAGGCCGTAATACGCATAAATGGTCCCTAAATAGTGCTCCGTATGTCATCCGTTGTCAGGGTGTGGCCACGTATTTTTCTCATGTAAGCATCCGTACGTAATCCACATACCGTTTTTTTCTCGCAACCTTGCAAAATGGACATTTAACGGTTTTTAGGCCTGCACATAATTTAAATCATCAGCACCAACCCTATTTATTGCCTCAACTTCAGGTGGCAGCATCCAATCTGCCCATTTTAGTGCAGTGCTTGTGTTGGTGTCTTGGTGGTTGTTAGCAAACATGTCAGACACACTTCAGTTCACCCCAACGGACCGTGTTCTGTTCAACTGGGTTTTGTGGATCCGAGGAGGAGGAGACAAATGTGGGTGCATCCACATTTGAGATAACACCTCATTAAAGGCCATTTTCACAGGCTTTGTGCAGCTCTGAGGACACATCCCGACAAGTTTTTCCTCTATTGTCGGATGACCGTTTCTACCTTTGATGGTTTGTTGGAGACAGTGTGCCCAGGGATCACCTTCCAGGACACCCGGATGTGCAAATGTATCTCTGCGGAGGAGCGGCTTCTCCTTACGTTACGGTATGTATTCTTCAGCTACAGAATGTATGTAGATGACTCTTTTCTAAAAGAATTTGTTTACTCAGTAACACCTTTTTGACCTAGTAACATTATGAATTGGTACAAAATATATGCTCTAAAAGTTAGAAGACTTTGATGTGTTATTCCACATTACATAGCCGTGGTACATGTGTATATGTATTCTTCGCCTAGATTCTGACTTACACACTGTTCTGGTGATCTATATGTAATGTGTGCATCCTTTAGCATGTATTAATGTATATATTTTCGACATTTGTTTAATTGTAGGTTCATCACAACTGGCCTTTCTTATGCCGCACTTCATATTGAGTTTTTGATTGGGCGATCGACAATATCTGGTACCGTTCCTGCTACATGTTCTGAAATTTGGTCCAGACTTCATCATCTGGTCATGCCAGAGCCCAAGATGGGAGGATTGCCAGGGGATTTGAGTTGCACTGCTAATTCCCCAATTGTATTGAAGCCTTGGATGGGAAGCACATCCGTGTGCGTAAGCTGCCGAACTCAGGGTCCCAATTCTATAATTATAAACAATATTTTTCTGTAGTTTTGTTGGCTCTGGTTGACAGTAACTACAGGTTTATAATTGTAGACATTGGGGCTTATGGAAGAACTGGAGACTCTAGAGTCTTCAGTTCTTCCATTATGGGTCGGCGGCTGCGCAATAACCAGTTGGACCTACCTCCACCACTTCAGCTGCCAGGCTCAAATCAAGAAGTGGTGCCTTATGTCCTAGTGGGGGATGAAGCATTCCAATTGACCAGGCATGCCATACCTGCGCAGAAACCTTGACCACCGGCGCAGGATTTATAATTTGCGCCTTTCACGTGCCCGAAGACTGGTGGAGTGCGCCTTCGGCATTCTTTGTGCCAAATGGCGTGTCCTCCAGTCTGCCATTAAGCTGAGTGAAGCCAACGTCAATGAGGTCATCAAAGCTTGTGTGATCCTCCATAACTTCACTAAACTGCATGATTGCTCCTCATCTGATGTGACTGAAGGTGTGGAGGACAATGGGGATAGGCCTAGGCCACATGTGCTCCCTTTACGGCGTCCTTTCTCAGGACTCAAAGTACATGACGTAAGAAAGAAAATCCTCCTAAACAATCTATATGATCCCTTCAAACAGTATAACTACCAAAAAGAGCAAATGAAGGAGCAAGAGCAAAATGATATTAGAAATACAAAATGTATTATATATTTTTATTATTTTTAAAAACCACAACATATAGCATCACAATAATAAGAGTGCAAAGAAATAAGGACAAAAAAGGTACAAAGAAGCCTGCAGGTACAGCCCCCAACGCTAGAATATAAATTAATATAGAATATGTACTATAATATACAAAGCATTTATATTCCAATGTATAGCTAGATGTATTAATAGGAGGGCACAAAAATCATCAAATAGCAATCAATGTGTGTGGCCACTCAGTATATAAATAAATAAATAAGAATATGTGCAAAAAGTATCCAACTGAGCTCCACCATAGCTGGATAACTGCATCCAAATTGTCCCTCACTAATATGCCATCAGACGCCTATAAAGTATATAGGTAAATTACCTGCCGTCATGATGTAAGGAGGGGTGCTGCCTGCCTTGAAACACCTCATTGATTGCTATTTGATGATTTTTGTGCCCTCCTATTAATACATATAGCTATACAGTACATTGGAATATAAATGCTTTGTATATTATATAGTACATATTCTATATTAATTTATATTCTAGCGTTGGCTGTACCTGCAGGCTTCTTTGTACCTTTTTTGTCCTTATTTCTTGGCACTCTTATTATTGTGATGCTATATGTTGTGTTTTTTTTAAAAATAATATATAATACATTTTGTATTTTTAATATAATTTTGATCTTGCTCCTTCATTTGCTCTTTTTGGTAGTTAAAGTACATGATGTGTTCACCCAGTATTTTGGTTCACCTCATGGTGCTACTACCTGGCAAGATCAGGCTGTATCTATGTTGTGATATTCTTATGTGTGTGTATATAAATGTATTTTTTTTGTGTTCTATGATTTGTGTGTTCAGTTTATACGCATGGGTTAAAATTGACTTACTTATTAGAATGCCTAAAATAATTCAAGAAGAAGGCCATAGTTGCATTTTCAAATTTTTTATAAATGCAAAAAATAACTTAGTTGTTTACCATATTTTGGTCATATGGCAGATATTGCCCTGGCCATTTAGCCTTTTCTGTATAGAGCATTATAATATTTGGACACCCAAATAGGGAAAAATAAATAATAATTTTCTAACACTAAAACATAAACAACTTTTTGTTTTTATAACTGCTGGTAGCTTGGCGGAGGTGATGGCGGGAGGCCTTCATCTCTTTGTTGGGGGTTGGGGTGGCCAGCTTGACCATCACCCTGTTGGGATGGTTGTTCTTGGCCCTGTGGGAATATGTGGCCATGGTCATGTAGCTGCGCACCAAAGAGACCATAAGGATACTGGTGATTAAAATCCTGTGGCTGATTGTAGCCACATCCATCGTACCCCCCAATATGACCATGTCGTCCAAACCCAGGTTGGGGCCAGCCTCCAACACCAGGTCTGTGCAATTGGCCATATTGGGCAGGTTGGTTATAGGCTGCCATTTGGCCATGTTGTTGCCAAGGTTGGTTTGGGGGGGGGAATGGGTGGAGCTATAGGCACACGTGCAGGCGGACACTCAGATCCTAATTGAGCATGCACAGCTGGTTGTCGGACAAGGCGGAGACGGTTACAGGTTGAGAGCTGCCACCTCTCAAGATACTCAAACAACTCATATGGGTCATTGGGGTGTGTGCATGCATCAATTAGGATCTGAATGGATCCTCGCACACGTAGTCTCACCTCACGGGGTAGGGGACGGAGGTACCGGGCCAGGTTTCGGGAATATGCCTCTTCACCCTCATCCTGGGCAGCCCTGGACAGGTAATTTAGGACACCTGTGTCTACATGCCTCCGGGTATCAGAGGCAGTGTTGTCTCTTCTCCGTCTCCCACAGCGGCCTACGGCTGCAGGCTGGGGGGAACCCTCAAGATGGCCAATAGGGCTGCTGTTGTTGTTGGGGTCTTGCTGGCGGCTGGTGGCTCTGCTGGTTCTGGACCAGGTCCAGAACCTGATGCTGGTCCTGGTGCTGGTGGAGCTTGGGGGCTGCAAAAGCTCGGGTCAGAACATGGGCCAGCCACCTCTTCACATCCCCCGTCCGGGTCTATAATGGGCTCAGTATCTGACCCTGTCTCCCTCTCTGTGAGGTTGGACTGAGTTCTGTTAGGAAATGTATAAAAAAAATGTAGCTCTGACCCTAAAAAGCATATGTGTCATGTGGTGTGATGTCTGTACTTACGGTCTAAGATCCATACTGGGTGTCAAAAATGACAAGCGGTCAAAATATATGTATTTCCACTTGGTCGGTGCTGCTGCCCCACTCCTGGCCCTCTGCTGTCTTTTCCGCCGGTACTGGTCGCGGATGCTGCGCCAGCGTCTCATCACATCCTCAACAGCAATGTGAAGGGAAAAAGGACTTTAACCTTTGTGAAATGTGCCAAGCAATATTACTAACATTTCACATAGTCATGTGGCCTAGTAGGGGGTGGTTTTGAGCTAAATTTTTCGTTAGCAAACAGGGATACCTACATACACAGTATAGGATTGTAGGGGCTACTTTTCAAAAAGCTCACTTCTGGCTTTTAAGCTGATTGTTAAAAAAGGCAATTACTTATGAATTTGTTGTTGCTTCTCACATGGTCGTTGGGCAAAGTCTGGAAACATGTGCACACAGATGCGCCTCTATGCCGCCTCCTTGCGGGCCCCGTCAGAATAATGGGCATCCCGTTGGTCCCAAAGTTCGGGCCCTTCCTGGACCAACACAATTAAGAGCTCAACATTAATGTGGCTCGACATGCTGCTTTACTCCGTGGAGGCATACTTCCTGGATGTGTGGAGCGCGTTTTGCGCTAATTTGCATGTCTAAGCTTCCTGATGATGGATTGGCCCATTTCCTGTCACCAGGAGAAGTCTGGCATATTTCTCGCAAGTCACACGTGTGATCCGTGTGTAATGTGTTTTTTTTCGCGCACCCATAGACTTGCATTGGCGTACTACGGTCGTAATACGCTGACAATCGCAGCATGCTGCGATTGGCACGGACCGTATAAAATACGCGACAAAAACATGGCTGATGGGAGCTGCCCCACAGAGAATCATTGGTCCGTGTGCAATGCATGTTTTTAACGCCTCTCACTCGTCCGTATTATTCTCTAGTGTGACACCGGCCTTATAGTGAGGGAGTGGATTCCACATTTCTTTATTTTTCAGATTCATCCTCCTTGTCCTTGTCCTCTTCCTCTTCCTCCTCCTAGTCTTCCTCCTCAGGTTCTGCTGAACTACCACACAGACGTCCAAGGACAGATGGTGAAGCAGCGTCCTCCATTCCAGAAGATGAACCAGCACTCCCCATTATGGATCCATATGGACCTCGCCCCCAAAAATTATAATCCACTGATTTCTGATTTTGTGGCATAATCAGGAATTAAGTTTGACACCACTGGCCTCAGAGAACTAGACTTTTTCAAAGTCTTTTTCTCTGAGGATTTTGTTAACCTCATGGTGGGTCAAACTAATTTGTATGCTCAACAATTTTTGGCACAAAACCCCAGTTCATCATTTTCTAACTAGTCTCCTGTAGTCACAGTTGAAATTATGCAGTTTTGGGGCCTTAACTTTCACATGGGGATCCTGAAGAAGCCAGAACTTTGGCAATATTGTAGTGTTGATGTTTTAAACAACACGACAGTGCTCCAAATGGTCATGGCCTGGACATGTTTTGAGGCCGTCTACAAATTCCTGCATTATACCGATAATGCACAATGCCCCCCCCCCCCCCCGAGATGACCCCAACTTTGTTCAAAGTTCAGCCCGTCATCAAAGAACTTCAACAAAAAGTTTGGTGAAGTGTACGTGCCCCAAACGGACATCTGCATGGATGAGTCCTTAATTCATTTCAAGTGGAGGCTCAAATTCCATCAGTACCTGCCCAGTAAGAGGGCCGGGTACGGTATTAAACTCTATAAGCTGTGTGAGCATACCTCAGGGTACACCCACACCCAGATTGAACCCCCTGAATGTCCCCCTGTCCTGGAAGCGAGTGAGAAAATTGTGTGGGATTTGGAGAACCCACTGCTGGATAAAGGTTATTACCTCTATGTGGATAACTTTTATATCAGCATCCACTCTTTAAGTCCCTCTCTGTGTGAGGTACAGCAGCCTGCGGTACTGTCTGCAAAAATCAGAGAGGCCTCCCAAAAACGCTAATTGTGCAGATGCTCAGAAGGGGTGACGGCAAAGCCCAATGTAGCGACAACATGCTGGTGGTCAAGTACCAGGACAAGAGCGATGTCTTTTTCTTGACCACCATACATGGTGATGGCAAAACCCTCAGCACTGTACAAAGTACCTCTGCACAGGTCTGCAAACCGGACTGTGTACTGGGGTACAACAAAACATGGGGGGCATTGATCTCTCTGATCAAGTCCTTCAGCCGTACAGTGCTTTAAGAAAGGCCAAGGTGTGGTACAAAAAGCTGGCCGTGCACATCATACAAACTGCAATGCTTTCCTGCTGTCACGATGTGCAGGCCAGACCGCTACGTTGTACCTTCAGTTCCAGGAGGTAGTGATCAAGACGTTAATCTTTGGAAATCAGGAAGGAGCAAGCCCCAGCACTTCTGGAACTGAAGGTGCTTGTATCATACCAGGCCATCATTTCCTGGGGGTGGTCCCTCAAAGGGGGAAAAAAGAAAGGACGCAAAAGAGGTGCTGAGTGTGTTACCAAAGGGGAATACACAAGGACTCCATCTATCAATGGTAACATCTGCCCTGAGAAACCAGGCCTGTGTGTGAAAGATTGCTTCAGACTACACCTCCATGTACTACTAAATTCTGACTTACACATCTGACATATGACAATCTGATGAACATTACACAACTGACGTATGACAACCTGAAAAACACTACACAACTCACGTATTCCACTACATTATAAAATTAACATACCAGGAAATAGTAGATTAGTTCCAAAAAGAGGGTATTTGTTGGCCACTGCCACTGTTTAGGCACATCTAGATAAGTTCCTTGGGGGCTTTAGTTTCCAAAATGGGGTCACTTGTGAGGCATTTCCACTGTTTAGGCACATCAGGGGCTCTCCAAACGCGACTTGACGCCCACAGACCATTCCATCAAAGTCTGCATTCCAAAACCTCACTACTTCCCTTCCAAGCCCCGACGTGTGCCCAAACAATAGTTCTCTCCCACATATGAGGTCTCAGCGTACTCAGGAAAAATTGGACAACTTTTGGGGTCCAATTTCTCATAATATCCTTGGGAAAATAAAAAATTGGGGACTAAAAGATCATTTTTGTGGAAAAAATATGATTTTTTTAATGATTTTAGTGAAACACTTGGGGGGTTCACCACACATCTAGAGAAGTTCCTTGGGAGATCTAGTTTCTCTAGTTTCCAAAATGGGGTCACTTGTGGTGGTTTCCACTGTTTAGGCACATCAGGGGCTCTCCAAACATAACATGGTGTCCAATCTCAATTCCAGACAATTTTGCATTGAAAATGTCAAATGGCGCTCCTTCTCTTCTGAGCTCTGCCATGTGCCTAAACAGTGTTTTTCCCCATATATTGGGTATTGGCATGTTCATGAGAAATTGCATTATAAAATTTTGGGGTTAATTTTTTAATGATACCCTTGTGAAATAAAAAAAAAATTAGTCTAAAGTTAAATTTTAGTGGAAAAAATTTAAATGTTCATTTTTTCCTTTCACATTCAATTAATTCCTGTGAAACACCTGAAGGGTCAATAAACTTTTTGAATGTGGTTTTGATCATCTTGAGGGGTACAGTTTTTAGAATGGTGTCACTTTTGTGTATTTTCTGCCATATAGACACCTCAAAGTGACTTCAAATGTGAGGGGGTCCCTAAAAAAATGGTTTTGTAAATTTTGTTGTAAAAATAAGAAATCGCTGGTCAATTTTTAACGCTAATAACTTCCTAACAAAAAACATTTTGGTTACAAAATTGGGCATAAAAATTAAAAGTTTGAAAATTGCTAAATTTTCCAAATTTTCGCCAAATTTCTGTTTTATACACAAACGCACCTTATATATCGAATAAATTTTACCACTAATGTGAAGTACAATATATCACAAAAAAACAACCTCAGAATTGCCAAAATCCATTTAAGCATTCCAGAGTTATTACCTGGGGACAGTGGTCAGAATTGTAAAAAATTGGCCTGGTCATTAACGTGCAAACCACCCTTGGGGGTAAAGGGGTTAAAGGGAACCTGTGACCATGAAAATACTGTCCAATCTGCATCATAAATTCTATATATCAATGTACTCAGCTGCCCCTGCTCTATAACATGGGGCCTGCAGATTGGACCATATATTCATGGTCCCAGGTTCCCTTTAACCCCTTTACCCCCAAGGGTGGTTTGCACGTAAATGACAGGGCTAATATAGTTTTCTGAGAAAACATTCAGTATAAGGACTCGCTCACAAGAGCGCATAACACTGTGGAGTGCAACCTCGCATAGCACTGGGCCCAGTATTATTCTATAGAGCAGCTCAGATCAGCGATTATTTCTCATGCCGATTCGGCATGAGATAACAAGAGCAGTATGCTGCGAGTGCATCCGGTAATCGGATTGCACTCTCCCATACAAGATTATGGGTGCGTGCGAAACATAAGACTGCACTTGGATGTCATCTGAGTGAAGTCCAATTAGAGCGCACGTTGGCAATGGAGGAGATGGAAAAATTAATTTCTCCGTCTCATTCGCAGCTGTGCTGCAATTCTCTCGTGCGAGAGGATCTGAATACAGAGCCCTGACTCTCGGCTCAAACTCTGGCTTATTCGGCCCCAATTCTGTCACACGAGAGAACATTCACCAGTGTGACTGCAGCCTAACCTGTTATTTATTCTTTCTGGGATTCTTGTTCAAGTGGGCGGTCCTACAAGTGACTGACAGCTCTCTCCGTGTGCACTCTTATACAAAGAAAGCTGTCAGTCAGTAGGATAGAACCGAAAATCACAAAAAGCGCAGAGGATTAAATTATTAAAAGTAATACTGAAACATTTTTCCACAAATTATACCTCAATCTACTCCTCTCTCCGTGCTCTATAACATGATGCCTGCAGATTAGATGGTAACAGGTTCCCTTTAATACTGATGGTCAGAGCCACATGACGTTACCGTCCCCCAGTGGTGACTGCACATAGCTAGCATTTTATTATTTCATTTTTTGACTAGCCTCAATCTGAAGATGTCCAGGATGAGAAAGAAGCAGAATTGTCTGATAAAATATATTACCGTCTTCACATGTGCTCTTGATTTACAATATATAAAATAAAATGACGGACACTCTTTAAGGATATTTTCTCAAAGCTGGACTACCATTTTAAGCCATGAATACGACTTCACCTACACACGTACAGTGAAAAGGCCACCTCTCATCCAGAGCAGATGCCTTGTGACTTTCACCATATATTCAGCATACAGGCCATCTTCGTAGGGACCACCCCTTAAAAAAAATTCAAACTTCAATTAAATTTTGGTTGATCGTCTCAAAACAAATAGTCTTGGAATTCTTCTAAACTGAGATGATTGTTTCGAACCACAACAATTAATCCAACCTACATTTGTCTTTCAGATGAATACGCCACTGCGGAATACAGCTCGCCCTGTATTTGGTGAGAAATCTGTTTCTTGTGACAATAACGTCTTAATCACCGTAAAAAGTTACTTTAAATAACAAGTGCTGTGATTATTCTTTAGGGAAATGTGCTAACAATGACCAAAAAATGATTAGAAAAAAGTTCATAAAAAATGTTCATCATGTAAACAGTTACATTTTTAATAAATATTAAATTGGTTGTCCAGCGCGTTTGGGTGCAGGTCTGCAGTCACTCTATGTGACAGTAGACTTGTGAAGCATTACAGAGCGCACCGCGTGCTGTGAGGATTCTTCAGTGCCATGGCTGGGGCTGGCGGTCATGGGAATACTGGCTACATTCTGACTAGACGTGTCCGGCCTTGCACAATACTTCTATGGCGATACATATGCAAATCACATACTTGTGGTCACTCGTCCATCGTTTCTGGTGCCGGCACAGAAGAATCTTTAAAATGCGCAGTGCACATAGAGTGACAGCAGACGTGAATCCCAAGGCCTAACAGGTCATTTAAAGTTGTTGTCCTGTATAGTGATATTGATGACCAATCCTTTGGATCAGATCGGACACTGGGTATCCTCAACCAATCAGCTGTTTACAGCTTCGGCAGTAGCCAGAATTAAACAGTAAACAGCTCAGCTCCATTTACTGGGTAGTGGCCGCTGATGAGACCTGCAGGTCAAGCTATGTTAATCAATAGGAACTGAGCTACAGTGCTCAATAATGATCTCTACGCAATGAACGGAGCCATGTGGTTCCCGCTCGGTTTGCTGTCCACATTTGGCTACTGCCAGAGCTGAAAAGAGATTATCAATTGGGATGCCCGGTGACGGACCCAAGCCAATCTGATATTGACGACCTATCCTAAAGAAAGTGCTTTACTATTAAAAGCTGGACAACACCCTGAAAACTGTATAAAATGCATGCTGATGGGTTCCCAGCAAAAATTGTAGCTAGTTTTAAACTGACACCAAGGATATTTTGGCCAGCTTTTGGGGGGAATTTGTGGTTGGCACTATTTAATTGCTCACTATTTTTGTCTAGTAATGTTAGTTTCGATTTTTGAAGCCAAATTCATCAACATGGCACAGGCAATTCAAGAATTTGTAGCAAAAAAAAAAAACTTTTGGCCTGTTTTGAACAGGTTTTGCATTGTTTGGCACCAAAATCGTAATTTGAATCCAAAAATATCAAAATTTGTGCCAAAATTCTGCCGTACTCAAAAGTACAGTAGAAAGAGACTAGAGTGAAATTGGGAAAAATTTAGCAACTTTTTAAAAACTCACAATTGATTAACCCCTTAATGACCGGAGCTTTTTCAGATTTTGCGTTTTCTTTTTTCGCTCCCCTTCTTTCCGAGAGCCATAACTTTTTTATTTTTCCATCAATATGGCCATGTGAGGGCTTATTTTTTGCTGGACGAGTTGTACTTTCTAACTGGAACATTGGCTTTGCCATGTTGTGTAACAGAAAATGGGAAAATTGCAAAAAAAAAAAAAAAGTGCAATCCCACACTTTTTTTTTTGTTTGGCTTTTTTTGCTAGGTTCAATAAATGCTAAAACTGACCTGCCTTTATGATTCTCCAGGTCATTACAAGTTAAGTTCATAGGCACCAAACATGGTGCCCAAACAAGGTTCTTTTTTATCCATTTTACGAGACCCATAACGTCTCCATTTTTTGTGATCTTGGGTCGGTGAGGGCTTATTTTTTGCATGCCAAGCTGATGTTTTTATTTACACCATTTTTGTGGAGATACGATCTTTTGATCGCCCATTATTGCATTTTAATGCAATGTCGTGGCAATCAAAGAAAGGTAATTATGGCGTTTTGGTTGTTTTTCTCACTACACCGTTTAGTGATCAGTTTTATCCTTTTTTTTAATTGATAGATCGGGCGATTCTGAACGCGGCGATACCAAATATGTCTATGTTTGATTTTTTTTATTGTTTTATTTTGAATTGGGCGAATGGGGGGGTGATTTGAACTTTTATGTTTTTTTATTTCATATTTTTAAAAATATATTTTTTTTTTTACTTTTGGCATGCTTCAATAGCCTACATGGGAGGCTAGAAGCTGCCATAGCTTAATCGGCTCTGCTACATACTGTAGAGGAGATACTCAGATCGCCTCTATGTAGCAGATTTACTGCATTGCTATGAGCGCCGACCACAGAGTGGCACTCACAGCAATCTGGTATCAACAACCCTAGAAGTCTCAAGGAAACCTCTGGTTGTCATGACGACGAACCAATGACCCCCGATCACATGACAGGGGTCACCGATGAGCGCATTTCTGGCCGGATGGCCAGGAGAGCTTGTTAAATGCCGCTGTCAAAGTTTGACAGCGGCATTTAACTACTTAATAGCCGCAAGCGGATCGAGTTTCTACCCGCGGCTATTACCGGCACATGTCAAATGTTCAAAACAGCTGACATGTCCCGGCTTTGAGGTGGGCTCACTGCCGGAGCCCACATCAAAGTGGGGATGCTGCCATTGGACGTACTATACATCCGATGGCAGAAAGGAGTTAATCTAAAATTTCTAAACTCCACCCATATAAAATGGAATTAAAAAAAGGTCCAAATAGAATAATAACTTGGGGCAAACAATAAAAAGGTAAGAATCTCTATGGCTGGCAGGTTACTACTTCTTCAACGTATCTCATTTTCTTTAGATTTTGAAAGAAGATAACAACTAAAATCCATTAAATCCTGATTCTTCCAGATATCGGCTGAGTATATAAAGAAGACATATTCCACCAATAATCATTGAGTTATCTATAAATGGAGGATTATATACTGATGATAATAAACTTGTACAAAATGTGCTAAGCTTTGTCTTTCCTTGTGATTATTTTACAACTAAAGCCAATCTCAAAAGTAAGTAGCATAAGTTAGGGATCTAATAGGGTAAGGGGGCATGGTATGAACCTTGGGTGTCCTTTTTGATGGGACAACAGGTGATCATGTGCCCCATCTACTAGATGCCAGCCAGCCCAACAACCTACTTCAGTCAGGGTGATTAATGCAGAACTGAATTTTTGCACTGGGTGAAGGGAAGGCCAGTCAAAAATCTGGCGTTAAACCAATCTGTCAACATGACTAAGTAGTAATAAAAAGGAAACAATTCACCTAATCCTAAACCAGAAAACACCCTGAGGCAGGCACTTATAAAAAAAACTATGCAAGACGCTGATAGGCAACGTACATAATAAAGATGACGCAAAGGCAGGTTACAATTGCAGAGCAAAATGCCAACTTACCTTGTCAAGCCATAGCTGGTATGTCACTCTCCACAAGGAGAATGGTTACCTCTTAGACCTCAGTCCAGAACCTCTCACCTAACCAAATCAGTTCTCATACTTTGCACTGACGAGGGCCAATAGCCAGAAACACCGTGTCTGTAAATTGAGATTCTGATTTGGTTTTTATCATAAGTCCTATTGCAAGACTCGTTAAAGGGAACCTGTCAGCTGTTTTGGCCACTATAAGATGCGGCCATTGCCTTTCAGGGCTTATCTACAGCATTATATAATGCTGTAGATAAGCCCCTGATCCGACCTGCAAGTCTGGTCAGATGGGTGTTGCAGGTTCGGATCCGGCACCTCCTATCTTCTTGTGACGCTGCCCTCCTGCTTGCTTCATGGCTCCTTTTGCACAGGCATACTTCTCTGCCCTGTTCCCCAATCAGAATTTTTCCGTGGTCTCAGAGTGATCAAAATAAAAAAAATAGTAAATCAATCCCCCCTTTATCACTCCCTTATTAAGGTAAAAATAATAAAATAAAAATAATGTATTTATTTCCATTTTCCCATTAGGGTTAGACTTGGACTAAAGTGAGTTGGGCTAAAGTTAGGGTTAGTGTTGGGGCAAACATTAGAGTTAGGGTTGGGGCTAAAGTTAGGGTTAGGGTTGAGGCTTAATTTAGGGTTAGGGTTGGGGCTAAAGTTAGGGTTAGGTTTGAGGTTAAAGTTAGGGTTAGGGTTGGGGCTAGGGTTAGGGTTGAAGCCAGGGTTAGGGTTGGGGCTAAAGTTAGGGTTAGCATTGGGGCTAAAGTTAGGGGTAGCGTTGGGGCTAAAGTTAGGGTTCGGTTTGTGGTTAGGGTTATGGTTAGGGTTGAGATTAGGGTTAGAGGTGTGTTGGGGTTAGGGTTGGCATTAGAATTGGGGTTTTCAACTGTTTAGGTACATCAGGGGGTCTCCAAATGCGACATGGCACCACCATTAATTCCAGCCAATTTTGTGCTCAAAAAATCAAATGGTACTCCCTCCCTTCAGAGCCCTGCCATGCACCCAAACAGTGGCTTTTCCCCACATGAGGTATTGTCGTACTCAGGAGAAGTTGCATAACAAATTTTGTGGTCCATTTTATCTTTATACCCTTGTGAAAATAAAAAAAATTGGATCCATAGTAAATTTTTTGTGAAAAAAGTAAAATGTTCAGTTTTTTTTGCCACGTTGCTTTAGTTTTCGTGAAGCACCTGAAGGGTTAATAAACTTCTTGAATGTGGTTTTGCACACCTTGAGGGGTGCAGTTTTTAGAATGGTGTCACTTTTCGGTATTTTCTGTTATATTGACCCCCCCCCCCCCAAACTAACTTCAAATGTGAGGTGGTCCCTTAAAAAAATGGTTTTGTTAATTTTGTTGGAAAAATAAGAAATTGCTGGTCAAATTTTAACCCTTATAACTTCCTAACAAAGGAAATTTTGTTTCCAAAATTGTGCTGATGTAAAGTAGACATGTGGGAAATGTTATTTATTAACCATTTTGTGTGAAACCACGCTCTGATTTAAGGGCACAAAAATTAAAAGTTTGAAAATTGCAAAATGTTCAAAATTTTTGCCAAATTTCCATTTTTTCATAAATAAATGCAAGTTATATCGAAGAAATGTTACCACTAACATGAAGTACAATATGTCACAAAAAAACATTCTCAGAATCAGTGGGATCCGTTGAAGCATTCTAGAGCTATAACCTCATAAAGTGACAGTGGTCAGAATTGTAAAAATTGGTTTGGTCACTAAGTACCAAATTGGCTCTGTCACTAAGCGATTACATTTCCCAGAGGAGCATTGCAGGCGAATAAGTCTCTTTACCTTGACAAGCCATAGCTGATATGTCACTTTCCACAAGGAGAAACCTTACCCCTTAGACCTCAGTCCAGAGCCTCTCACCTAGCCAAATCAGTTCTCATACTTTGCACTGACGAGGGCCGGTTGCCCAAAACACCGTGTCTGCAAACTGAGATTCTGATTTGGTTTTTATCATAAGTCAAATTGCAAAACTCGTTAAAGGGTTGATTGTGACTTGTAAGATCACTGCTACCAACAGGTGGTGCTATAGAATTCAAGTCATCTTTCTCTCTGAAGAGACAATTTGTATATTAACCCCTTAATGACCGCTGATATGCCTTTTAACAGCGGCAGTTAAGGGTACTTAAACCACAGCACCACTTTTTAATGGAGCTGAGGAATAAGGGTACAGCACCAACTGAGTCTGAATTTCTCCAGGGTCATGATTCGGGTCTGCGATCACCATTATTAGGCTGTGTTCACACATTGCGTATTTTGATGCATTGCGTATTTTGATGCGTTTCCGGAACGTTTTTGGACACGCGGAATTGCATCAAACCTGCAGTGTAGTGCACCACCAATGTTAATCTATGGGAAATTGAGATTTGTTGTGCACATGTTGTGGAAAAAAACATGCGAATTTGCAGCGTTTTATTTTCCGCAGCATGTCAATTCTTTTTGCGGATCTGCATCTTTTCTGCACCCATTGACTTCCATTGAGTCAGGCACCTCCGCAGCAAAACCGCAGGTGTAAAAAGATTGCGGATTTGCTGCGGATGTGGGTGCGAGAAACACTGCACTTAAGGAGGAGGAAGAGTGTGTGGGCGGAGTGTGGCAGTAGACTTTGTGCGTGTTTGTGTATGGGTCTGTGTGTGTCTCTGTGTGTGCGTGTCTGCGTAGGCACCCGATGTCACTGTTCTACAGGGGACATCATCGTGGGACACTCATTATTAATTGGATTACATCGGACATGGAGTATTTGTGTTTATTTTTTTTTGCAGGAGATCAAGGACGTCACATGGATTAGGCATATAATAAAGATGGCAAACTGTTTGTGGTGTTTTATGTCATTAAAATACTTTTTCTTGCTGTCTTTTTTTTTAACCCATTACCAACTATAGGATTAGTAATGGATAGGTATCTTATTAACACATCTCCATTACTAACCGGGCTTGATGTGACCTTACAATACAAAGATGACATCAACCCCCTATTACCCCATATGCCACCGCTACATGGCAGTAGGAAGAGAGGGGCCAAGTGCCGTAATTGGCGCATCTTAGAGATGTGCCATTTCTGGGGCGGCTGTGAGCTGATGTTTGTAGCCAGGGGGGAGGGCCAATATCCATGGCCCCTTCCTAAGATATGAATATCAGCCCACAGCTGTCTGCATAGCATTTTCTGGCTATTAATCATAGGGGGACCCCACGTTTTTTTTCGGGGTTCCCATATTTTAATAGCCAGTAAAGGCTAAATATACAGCTGATATTTATATACGAGCCTGGGAAGATCCATGGGTTTTAACCCCTTCCCAGGCTATAAACATCGGCCCCCAGTCGATGGCTTTCCCTCTCTGTCGCAGAAAATTGCGCGGGAGCCCACACCATTTTCTTTTTCAATTTGTTTTAAATTAAACAAATATTGCCTTTAAGGCCGGAATCATACTTGTGAGAAACTCCATACTCGGCACAGCCGCCGGCACTCGGGACCGGAGTGTATGGCTGCATGTATTTCTATGCAGCTGAATGCTGCGGTCCATCTATCTATCTATAAATTTATCTATCTATAGATCTATCTATCCATCTATCTATCTATAGATCTATCTATCCATCTATCGATCTGTCTATCCATCTATCTGTCTATAGATCTATCTATCCATCTATCTATAGATCTATCTACTGTATCTATAGATCTATGTATCCATCTATCTATCTATCTATAGATCTATCTATAAATCTATCTATCTATCCATCTATCTATCCATCTATCTATCTACTGTATCTATAGATCTATCCATCTATCTATCCATCTATCTATAAATCTATCTATAAATCTATCTATCCGTCTATCTATCTATAGATCTATCGATCCATCTATCCATAGATCTATCTATCCATCTATCAATCTATCCATCTATCTATCTATCCATCTATCAGTAGATTTATCTATGTGTGTAAAGGACAAGGAAATTACATCATAACCCTTTTTTTGTTAAATATCTTTAATCAGCTTACAAAAATGCGTACCAAAACGCATCAAAAACGAGTGGATTTTTACCTGAGTTTTCTGCCAAAAGATGCAGAATCTGCACTGAAAATTCCACAGGCAAATCCGCAACGTTTGCGCATACCCTTATAATCTGTTTTGTCTTATAGTCCGAAAAATACGTTATGTTCAGTAAATGCACTCAATACTTGGTCGGGGTTCCTTTAGCATCAATTACTGCATCAATGCGGCGTGGCATGGAGTCGATCAGCCTGTGGCACTCCTGAGGTGTTATGGAAGCCCAGGTTGCTTTGATAGCAGCCTTCAGCTCGTCTGCATTGTTGGCTCTGGTGTCTCTCATCTTCCTCTTGACAATACTCAATAGATTCTCTATGGGGTTAAGGTCAGGTGAGTTTGCTGGCCAATCAAGCACAGTGATGCTGTGGGTAAACCAGGTATTGGTACTTTTGGCAGTGTGGACAGGTGCCAAGTCCTGCTGGAGAATGAAATTTCCATCTCCAAAAAGCTTGTCGGCAGAGGGAAGCATGAAGTGCTCTAAAATTTCCTGGTAGATGGCTGCACTGACTTTTGTCTTGATAAAATACAGTGGACCTACACCAGCAGATGACATGGCTCCCCAAACCATCATTGATTGTGGAAACTTCTCACTAGACCTTGGAAATCAAGATCCTAGAGTCTGGAGGAAGAGGGCTGAGGCACTGAATCCAAGCTGCTTAAGGTCTAGTGTGAAGTTTCCACAATCTGTTATGGTTTGGGGAGCCATGTCATCAGAGAAAGCTTTGGCCCGCAGCCCCCAATGCCCGTCCTAGCCGCTCAGCCCTGTTCTTCCAAAACCAGCTTCTCCACCATGGCAGATCAGCTCTCCACCCTCCTGTCAAGATCATACCTCACCACTTGTGTGCTTGACCCGCTCCCATCCCACCTCATCCCTAACTTTGCCACAGTCTTCATCCCAACTCTAACACACCTCTTCAACCTTTCTCTTACAAATGGTGTCTTTCCCTCATCCTTCAAACATGCCTCAATCACACCCATCCTCAAAAAGCCCTCCCTCGACCCATCCTCTATGTCTAACTATCGCCCGATATCTCTTCTCCCTTACGCCTCAAAACTACTGGAACAGCATGTATATCTTGAACTGTCCTCCCACCTCTCCTCCTGTTCCCTCTTTGACTGGTTACAATCTGGCTTCCGACCGCATCACTCAACTGAAACTGCGCTAACTAAAGTCACTAACGACCTACTAACCGTCAAGATCAAGCGACACTAATCTGTCCTTCTTCTCCTGGACCTGTCTTCTGCCTTCGAAACCGTGGAACATTCCCTCCTGCTACAGATTCTCTCATCTCTTGGCATCACAGACTTGGCCGTATCCTGGATCTCATCATACCTAACAGACCAAACATTTAGTGTCTCCCTCTCACACACCACCTCCTCACCTCGCCCCGTCTGTCGGTGTTCCTCAAGGCTCAGTCCTCGGACCTTTACTCTTCTCCATCTAAACCTTCGGCCTGGGACAGCTCATAGAATCCCACGACTTGCAGTACCACCTCTACGCCGATGATACGCAGATCTACCTATCTGGACCTGACCTCACCTCCTTACTGACCAAAATCCCACAATGTCTGTCTACTATTTCAGCCTTCTTTTCTGCTCACTTTCTCAAACTGAACATGGACAAAACAGAATTCATCATCTTTCCCCCATCTCACCCCTCCACCAGACCTATCCATCAATGTCTGCTCGCTTTCCCCATTCCCGCACGCTCGGTGCCTTGGTGTGATCCTTGACTCTGCCCTCTCTTTCAAACCATATATCCAAGCCCTTGCCTCCTCCTGCCGCCTCAAACTAAAAAATATTTCCTGGATCAGCGCATTCCTCAACCATGAAACCACGAAAACACTAGTGCATGCCCTTATCATCTCCTGCCTTGACTACTGCAATCTCCTACTCTCTGGCCTCCCCTCCAGCACTCTGGCACCACTCCAGTCCATCCTACACTCTGCTGCCTGACTAATCCACCTGTCTCCTCGCTATTCCCCAGCACCCCCCTATGTGAGGCCCTTCACTGGCTTCCTATTGTCCAGAGACTCCAGTTCAAAACCCTAACCATGACATACAAAGCCATCCACAACCTGTCTCCTCCATACATCTGTGACATGGTCTCCCAGTACCTACCCACACGCAACCTTCGATCCTCTCAAGATCTCCTTCTCTACTCCCCCCTCATCTCTTCTTCCCACAACCGCATACAAGACTCCTCCTGTGCTTCCCCCATACTCTGGAACTCTCTGCCGCAACACATCAGACTCTCACCAACAACGAAAACCTTCAAGAAGAACCTGAAGACACACCTGCTCCGACAAGCCTACAACCTGCAATGATCCTCAGTCTACTGAACCACAGCAAGACCTGCTCTACCCTCTCCTAGTGTATCCTCACCCATCCCTGTATACTGTGAGCCCTCACGGGCAGGGTCCTCTCTCCTTCTGTACTTGTGTGCCCCTTATCTTGCACATGTTTATTGTACTTGTCTATATTTCCCCTTTTCCCATGTAAAGCACCATGGAATAAATGGCGCTATATAAATGTATAATAATAATCTGCTGGTGGCTAATGGCACGTGGCATGTGAGGTGGTGTACATTGCAATCACTTTTAAGACTGAAGGCTGGAATAAGCTATTCTTTTATTTTTATCTATATCCATGTTTACAACTGGTTCTACAGGAGAGGTGACTTTACATGATATTTTTTATTCCCAAAAATGTCAGATCATAACGGTTACCCGCTTTCCAGTTGGTGTCAGTTATTCTATTGGTCCATTTACTAATACAGGAACAAAACAATTACAGCTCCAGACGTTCACATATGTGTCGTTAATGCAGCAGTATTTTTAGTACTCAGACATCTCTTGCCAAAAATTCAGAAACTCAGAACTTCAGGACTGTATTCCAAAGTGAAGTCTTCATGTGACACTAACCTGTGGAAGAAGAATATAAATGCCTTGTTATAGCACAGGATTATAAATGGCATGTGTCATAAAGAGCAGGTCTGTCACCAGATGTCAGAATGTAAACTGCATTCATTATTACATACATCTGAGAAGTCCAGTAGACTGCTGTATAGACCAATGTATAGCAGGCGCTTTATAATGTATTTATTTTTTTCATCAGTGAATATTACTGATAAAACACTGATGGTAAAAACTGACACACTGACCAAACACTGATCATACTAGGATTAAAACCACTGCTGACACTTGGCTCCTTTTGCATATGTGAAAATCAGGTATCTGAATAAGACCTTACTGTATGTGTGACCAGTACATTACATTGATCTCAATAGGCCGCCATGTTCTTTAATTAAAGAGAATGTGTCACTAGCTCAAAAAAATGTAGTTAAATACCTTGTAAAAAATCTCTGCACTCCTAATGATTGTGCCACTTTTTCAATTTTTAAGTGTATCACTCCAATGCAGAATTATTCACATTAGTTTCTTTTGAAGCGCAGTATGTGAAATCTCTGCTTTGCAGTCCTCTCAGACGCTGCCAATTACAGATCAGTAGCTGATCTATGGGTCTTTTCAGTCTCAGAGGCTGCTCAGCTGTGCTTGGCAGGCCTGGGAAGGAGGGGTAAAAGTGAATGCCCCCAAAGAAAACTCTGAAGACACTATCAGTTGAACTACAAGCAGAGATTTCACATACTGCGCTCTAAAATCAACAAATGTGAATATCTCCACAATGGAGCGATCCATTGCAAAAATGAAAAGACCAGCAGAATAATGGGAGCTAAGAGATTTGTAATATGTATTTATTTCATTTTATTTTTAGAAAATGACATTTACAAACTTACAATAACGCAGATATATTTACAACCCAACCCATTTTAGCAATAAGCCTTTCTTATATTTTTCTCACTCATCTTCCTGCCTTTACATTTCCTTGAGCCCATTTTCTACTTTTTTTGTGGTTACCCCTTCAAATACTAAATATTTCTGTCTTGAATATCTAGTTTCCTCAATTCTCTTATAGGAATCAACTTTTTGTCACAGACAATAGCGTGATAAACTACATTCATGTGTCCAGCAAAATTGATGAATTCTGTTGGAAAACAGATTAAAAGTCCAAAAGTGTGTTTATTTTTTATTTTACCACAGACCACATGAAAGTTTACCTGAACCTTGATGTGGTCATAAATCAGCTGAGAGAATCTCTAAAAATGACAGATAAAAATCTCTTCAGAATAAATGCACGGATTCTCAGTTCACTTATTTTGCAGCCAGAAGGGAAACAAAGTGCTTGTAAAAGTCAAAAATGCTTAAATACATTTTGAATGAAACCGAAATATTTTTAACCCAATATATTTGCATGTAAGTAGAAAAACAGTTAATTTCCCTGAAGGTGTTTTAGAAAAAGATGAGAAGTAATGGAAGGATCTTCATACCTAATGCACACATTACACCTGCATCCTCGCTATGGTCACAGTTGTGCACTTTCCATGGCCGGTGAGGACATGTCCACAGGAAAGACTCTGTGCCGACACAGCTCACATCATCCAGCAAAATGCTTCCTCTTCCACGACCAAAGCGTGCCAATGGTGGAGCCTGCAGGGCGCCCCCGCAACCAAGCTGCCTGCAAACAACCACAGCTGAGGACAGACCCCACAGGTCATCACACACAGTTCCCCATACACCCTGGTACAATACTTCAAGGCGACCCTCGCAGTGGTGGCTTCCATTTACAAGACGCAGGTTTAGAGGAATCTCTGAAGACAAAGGAAGTAGAAAAGATGAATATGACAACTATATGCTGCACATTATTATTTTGTCTTATATATGCCTGTCTTACTTTTATTACATTTTTCTGTCTACCAAATACAGACAATATTATACACATTTATTTTCAGGAAAAAGAGAACCTCCCAAACAGAAGGTTTGGTTGTTGGAACTGTAGTATTTACCCCCTGATATTACTGTACGCCATAGTCAGGGTGCGTTTGTATGGAGCGGGTTCGGGAGCTGCCTGTAACAGCTGGGACTAGAGATGAGCCGATCTGCCAAAAATCGAATTTACCAAACCGTGTAGATTTTCCTGGCAGAGTTGATTTACATTGAAGTTATTCTCCACAAATCTTTCCAGACACCCCAGAGCCTAATAAAAATAAAACCTGATACTCATCTCATCGCTCAACTCTTCAGATGCCCTCAGTGCTCCCTGCCTAATCTCGGATCCTCCACACTTCCATGCATTGCCAGCCCTGTATTCACTATATTCTTGGGTTTCTGGCTGTGAGACTACAGTTCAGCGAGATTTTGCTGACTTCGAGAGGATCAAACTCCAAAAAATAAGTTTTCTCCAGAATGCCAAATATTGTAGAATTCAATTCCACGCGAATAAATTCACCCATCTCTAGCAATGACCATAAATGGCTAATATTGCTGCCGTTTGACCAATGAAATACTGCTGTCAATCATTAACAACTCCCATAGCCACGCATCGACTCCCATCGCGGTATGCCTATGGGGAGCTTGCTGTACTCCCCCACCCCTGTAATGATGGTCCTCATGTGAAGTCCTGATTGTGGCTGGATTTCATTGAAAGATGTCAATTTAACCACATGTTGCAATACACTCCCTGACAGAAGTTATGTCACTTATCCATGTTATGTAAATAAAAGCTTATAACCTGACGTTAAATTCATCCATTGGTTGTATAAATTATTCTTTTGAAAGCTGAAACCCTCTAAAATGTGGTTTAGGTTAAGAAAATAAATTGCCATCAATGCAGAAATATTGATCATTTAATGGACACAGAATGGTCAGATTTTGGCAAGACAAAAGTTTTCTCGCCTGGTCATATAAGCACCCAATCCTAGTTTACATCCTCACCTGTGCTCAGTAAATGATCGGTTAATTAGTGGGTGTGTATAAAAAGAAACCCAGCACCCCAGACCTTCACTTGAGCTGCAACTTGATCTCTAACAACATGCCAAAAATCCACCCTGCGACCAAAGCCTGGATTATCAAGAGGCTAAAGACCAGATCCACTGCAGAGGTGGCTGGCACCTTTAATGTGTCTCAGCATGAAGTACAAAGAATTAAAAAAAGATTTGAAGAGACTGGAGATGTGTTTGACAAGCCCAGGTCTGGCAGACCCCGCAAGACAACTGCTCAGGAGGAACGTTTGTTGGTTAGAAAATCCAAAGCAAGCCCCTCTTCCACTGCAGCAGAGCTCCAACAGGCCTGGTCACCTCAAGTCCCTGTGTCAACTAGAACAGTTTGTAGGATTCTGTTTCGAAATGGCCTTCATGGTTGAATCAGTGCCCAGAAGCCAGCACTAAACAAAAGGCAAATAAAAAACCGTGTGGCATTTGCAATGTCCCACAGCCTGCTAAACAGATGGACACTGGAAAAATGGCAGAAGGTGGATTTCTCTGATGAATCTTCAGTAGAATTACACCACAGCTGCCAAAAATACTGCAGGAGACCTACTGGAGCCCATATGGATCCAAAATACACCCAGAAAACAGTTAAATTTGGTGGTGGAAAGATCATGATCTGGGGTTACATTCAGTATGGGGGGGTGAGAAACATTTGCAAGGTGGAAGGCAATATCAATAGCCTAAAATATCAAGAAGTATTAGCTACCTCTTATATTCCAAATCATAAAAGGGGTCAAATTCTGCAGCAGGATGGTGCTCCATCTCATACATCCATCTCTACAACATAGTTCCTCCAGGCAAAAAAGATCAAGGTGCTCAAGGACTGGCCAGCCCAGTTGCCAGACACGAACATCATTGAGCATGTTTGGGGTAGGATGAAAGAGGAAGCTCGGAAGACAAAACCAAAGAATCTAGATGAACTCTCGGAGGCATGTAAGACTGCATTCTTTGCTACTCCTGATGCCTTCATTAATAAATTGTATGAATTATTGTTGAACCGCATGGATGCAGTCCTTCAAGCTCGTGGAAGTCACACAAAATATTAAATATGACTCTAATAGCACCACAACTTCATTCACCAATGTTATGCAACATATATTTGTATTTTAAGTTAATTATTTGTTTGAATATCACATGACTTTCTGTGGCCGGCAAAACTTTTGTCTTGCAAAAATCTGACCAATCTGTGTCCATTAAATGATCAATATTTCTGCATTGATGGCAATTTATTTTCTTAACTTAAACCACATTTCGGAGGGTTTCAGCTTTCAAAAGAATAATTTATACAACCAATGGATGAATTTAACATCAGGTTATAAGCTTTTATTTACATAGCGTGGATAAGCGACAACTTCTGTCAGGGAGTGTACTGCATTATATTGTATTAGGGCTCTTTCAGATGTCTGTCATAGTCAGTCCAATGTCAGATAGCCAAGCATGGACTGGCCGCACATCTCCTGACCTGAGCGTGACCGCTGCTGCTGCATACATTTTTATGAAGCTGTCATGTTCGAGTCAGGAGATGTGCGGCCAGTCCATGCATCGCTATCCAGCATTGGACCGATTATCACAGACACCTAAAAGAGTCCGAAGTAGGAGGTATTAAAAAATCTAAAAGCTTATATCACCCCCTTTTTTAAAGCACTTTTGTACGTTAAAATAGCAAAAAGAAAAATTCAAATTCTGCTTTTTCGGTTTCTCACTCACCACATTTCCCCTAAAAAAAATGTAATGAAAAAAATAAATGAAAAACAAAAGAAAAGTTATCAATATATCATTATATTCCCCACAATAGTGTCTGTAAAAAAAATTCTGAGATAATGGCGACACATCTGGATTTTGAAAAAAAAATTTTTTTTTTTAATTATGCAATTTTTTTAACCCCTTCACGACATTGGGATTTTCCATTTTGTAGTTTTTTTTTGCTTCCCTTCTTCCCAGAGACATACCGTAACTTTTTTATTTTTACATCAACATGGCCATGTGAGGACTTGTTTTTTGCCGGGCAAGTTGTACTTTTGAAAAAAATTAGTTATTTTACAATTTAGTGTACTTGAAATAGCGAAAAAAATTCTAAATGTGGTGAAATCGCAAAAAGTGTGCAATTCGACAATTGGTTTTTTTTGGGGGGACGGGGGTTTTACCATGTTCACTAAATGCTAAAACTGACCTGCTATTATGATTCTCCAGATCATTATGGAACCCTATTCTGATGTTTGATTTTTTTTCTCATTACGCCATTTATCAATCAGATTAATTTAGTTTATGTTTTGATAGATCGGGCGTTTGTGAACGCAGCGATAGCATATGTGTATTTTTTATTGCGCTAGTTGAACTTTTATATTTTAATTTTTTTCCACAACTTTTTTTTACTTTTGACTTGCTTTAATAGTATCGAATTTGTGATCATTTGATCACTTGTGATCTATGTGTAGAAGACATTAACAGCTCCTAAGAACGCAGGCCAAGGGCAGGTACCCATAGGAAATCTGCATTGACAAGCACGGAGGTCTTCTGCAGACCCCTGGCTGTAATGCCAATCCATCGGCACCCCAACACCATGTGACAGAGGCACTGAAGGGCGGAGTTTGTTACACGCTTCCGGTAAGTACGAGTTAAATGCCGCTGTCAGAGATTGAAAGCAGCGTTTGACATGTTAACAGCCATGGGTGGATCACGATTCGACCCACGACTGGTGGGGGGACATGACAGCTGAACAAATCTGCTGTCATGTACCGGACAAGATGCTGGCTCAGGGCAGGAGCCTGCATCATAGAGAGGGAAGCGGCATATGATGTTCCTTTATGTCATAGGTCGTGAAGGGGCTGACCACAAAACTTTATGAAAAATTGTAAGACATTTGGTATTGCCATAATCGTACTGGCCTGGAGACTTATTTTGCTCAGTCATTTTTAGCGTAAAAAGAACACTATCACAGGCTGCAAGCAATGGTGTGCCATACCATCATGTGACCTCCGGTGGTGAAGAATGGCGCATGACCACAGAAGCCACCGATTGGCTGCAGTTTTCACACGCTGATATGGTTTGTCATTGCTGGCAGGCCGCAAACAGTAACCGGTGTAGGATCAATGAAGCATCTGCACAACTGTGACAGCAATAAACAATTTACATGTGCACTGAGGACTACTTACCTGTCATATTTTGATTTACTGTGCTGTAAGGCGGCTCTAAAACGTGACAAAATATATTAAATGCAGATATTAATATATTATATGTAAAAGATGGAGAAAATGTGAATAAAAAAAAATTTTCTGGCATAATATTACCTACGGATTTTTTTGATAGAAAACCAGCTCCTGTGTTGAAAAATAATGAGAAAAAAAAACTTAAAAGGGTTATCCAGCTCCCAAAAACACAATAAACAAAACAGGAAATTCTTTAATACAAGAGAAACATTACTTAACTCTTCTGATCCTGTGTTGCACCTTACAAGTGATCAGCATGTGATTGCTGCAGCCAATCATTAGCCGCAGTGGTCACAAGCCATAGTACTAGCATTATAGGCTTGCATTTAACGGATGATGTCCTCTGCAGTCAATGATCCCTATGACTGTCAGAGCCTGTGCTGTCCTGGCAGGAGAATTAAATTGTGAGAAGATTTTTGTTTTTTGGGGGTAAAATGGAGAACTTATTTAAGAAGGATCTGTCACTGACTCCAAAAATATTGGAGATATGGTAAATTCTTTGCAAAACAAACAAAAAAACAGAACTATGACCTCTCCGGAGTTTTCTACTATTTTCCATTTTGCACTGCGTCTCTCCATGGCAGAGATATTCATATTTGTTGCGTTTGGAGGACAGTATGTGAAATTTCTTCTTGCAGACCATCTAAACGTTTATTCAGAGTGTTCTTTGGGGGGATGCTTTTACCCCTCACTGATGCTGCCAATCACAGCTCGACAGCGTATGATACTATTAAATCTTCAGTAGCTGTGACTGGCAGCATCTGGGAGGCAGGAATAAAAACTCTGAAGGTAAATGCCCAGTTGAATCAGAAGCAGAGATTTCACATGCTGCGCTCCAAATTCAACAAATATCAATATCTTTGCAATGGAGTGTCACAGCACAAAATAGATAAGAGCAGCGGAATAAGGGGAGTTCAGGGATTTTTATAAGATTTAACTCAAATTTTTGAGCATGTGACAGGTCCATTTTCAGCATATGCCATTTATAATTCAAACTACATGGAAGTACATTATGCACCTTGCTGTGTATATTCAGCCAGCATATATTGGATAGATTTGCCAGAAACTCCATTCTTCTAGTAGCCAATAAAGCACAAAACATTGCGCTGATTGGCTGGGTACAAACTAAATTAAACACTACTTTCATAGTTTCTTGGTGCTCCAAAAGAACACTGTGGACTTGTAGCCATGAAAGTGGTGTTCAATTTAGATTGTATCCCTGTCATGGTGACTAAATATAGCCAAAAACCACACAAGAATATAAAAGTATCATAAATAGCACATGGTAGGTGAGGTTGTGTCTCTGGGTAAAAAGTCATAAAAAGACAGGACACGCAATGGCTGACTGCACTAATTTATTTTCCAGAGCACACTACTTCCCTGCCTCCAGGCTCCTGGGACTGTGTGTTCCTGAAGACTGACTGTTCACCGGCGTGGTTAAGCTGTCAGTCTGAACTGCGCATTCTCCAATGCTGTTGGCAGAGGTAGCACCAGAGGAGCACAGCGACACTGAAACTGTTCTGATCTAGGGATCCAACTAGCTTCAAAAAAGCGCTTACAAGCTCTCTAGAAAAGAACTTGTAAGCGCTGCATTCCTTACTTAGGAGATCTGCCACTGATTACTTTCCGCAGTGGTGACCATTGACTTAGCTGATAAGCTGTAAACTACACAATTACGGTAAAAATCCCTCTTGGGATTTCTTGAGAATGGAGAGGATTTTTAATAACAAGTAAATAGCAAAGCAGTGTGGTTTTACAAGCACTTTGCAATTCTAACCCTTAATCATGATAAGAATAAGGCTATGTGTACACGTGTGGAATTGCCGCGGAAATTTACCATGCAGCATCAATAGTAAAAGATAGGATGTAAAAAATAATTTAATAAAAATAATGTTATTCTCACCTTCCGACGGCCCCCGATCTGCTCTGCGGCATTCCCGGCATCTTTTGGTCCCAGTAATGCTTTGCACGAAGGACCTGAGATGACGTCACGCTCACGAGAGCACGTCATCATCGCGGTCATTCGCGCAAAGCATTACTGGGACCGGAAGATGCCGGGAGCGTGATGAGAGGCGGGAAGGACTCCGGTGGCCGTCGGAAGGTGAGAATAACAATATTTTTATTCTATTTTTTACAGGATTATGGTACCCATGGCCTGGAGGAGATTCTCTCCTCCTCCAGACCCTGGGTACCATCCGCACATGAAGCGCTCACTTCACTCATGGTGTTCATAGCCACATGCGAAATGAGCGTTTCAATGCAATCCTATGGGTGCGGAATCCCCACGATTCCGCAAAAAGAATGAGCATGCTGTGGATTTTTCCGCTGTGCGATTCCGCAGCGGAAAAATCCGCAGCATTGGCACAGCATTGCGGAATCCCAAAGGATTGGCATGTTCGCGGCGATTCCGCGTGTAAAAAAACGCAGCAAAAACGCAAAAGAACGCTACGTGTGAACACAGCCTAACTCTAGTATAAATCTACAGCTACCTACGGAGTAATTGTCATTTTCCAAATATATATATAACTAGGAAATCGTCAGACGGAATTTTTCAAGACTGGGAAAAAGAACGGAATGGGAAGAAAACCAATATAACATAATAAAACTATACATCCTTAAGAATTTTACCTGTGCAGATAACGCCGCTGTCCTCACTGTGCACACAGTTATGGGTCCCCCATGGCCGATGAGGACATTGGCTAAGTGCAGCCTCACTTCCAACACAATTGACATCATCCAAAACAATATTTCCGATTCCTTCACCAAAAGTAGCGAATCCATGGGCAGAAACAGCCGTGCCACAATCCAACTGTCTACACACTACCACGGCATCATTGATGTCCCATAGATCGTCACATACAGTGCCCCATGAGTTATTGTAATTTAGCTCCACGCGGCCGGCACACCGATGCCACCCGTTGGCTAAGCGCAGCTCCACAGGAAATACTACAGAGATGTAAATAGAAAGTATTCAATGTTAATATTGTCATCGTTTTTCTGATAAATCAGTAAAAATTACACTATTACCATTATACTTCATGCTGGACTCGTCTACTCATTATTATCTCAATGGGTGAAGCCATAGGGGCTGCAGGGGCAGCAATTGCACCTCCTGTTAGCTGAGATGGCCCAAGCGCCTCTCTACCACATACAGTAAAAAGACAGCAGTATTACAAGTGGCACATAGTAGATGATGAGGAACTATAACATTGGTTTTGAATCCCAGTAAGAAGCCTCTCATACAGTCAAATCAGATCTCATACTTTGCACTGACGAGTGGCAACACTCTGAAACATGTGTCTGCAAATTGAGATTTTAGTTTAAGTCATATTGCAAAGCTTGTTATAGGGTCGTTGACTTTTAGGATTGCTACTTCCCTTGGGTCGCTCTAGAGTTCATATCCTCTTCCTCTATAAAAAGGCAATTTGCATATTTAATTTCCCAGGGGAGCACTGCAAGGCTTATAAGCGTCCTCACATTGGGATGCCAGGCTTCGCTTGTCTCTCTCCACAAGTAAAATTGTTACCCTTTAGATCCCATTGAATTTAAGACCCAAAATTTATGTTTCTTACCATTAGCAAGTTAGTAGATTTTTTTTCTATATTAGTATTTTTAAATACTGTGCAGGAAAAAAAATCACATAAAGGTCAAATATCTCTAAAAAACCATTTTTATTATCTCAAAAAGGACATACTACTGTATGTAAAAAAAAAAATAATAATATACAGATACTGTTTGGGCAGATTTGCTCAAATTCAGCTGAAAAATTCTAAATTCTATTCTCAATTAACTTATTTGATGCAACTATGGGTTATTATGGTCTGAGAGCTCTCCAGACCCCAGGGCATAATAAATGTAGGGGTTAAAATAAATAGATAAATAAATTACACTTACCCTGTCACAGCCCTCACCTATCCCTCCGCACGGCTCGCCGACCAGTCCTACACATGGTTCTCTTAGGTCCAGTCTTCCATCTTCACTATGCTCTTTGGAGCCCCTGCCACTCACCAGGTCTCAAGTGGTATCATGATGCTGCAGGGTGAGGCATGTCATCATCAGGTCGCATGAGGCCAAGTCACTAAGTCACCATTTTGCTAAGTTCATGACTAGGTTTCATGTGACTGAGCCTCAAATAATATTAGTAGAAAACACCGTGTGCACTACTGTAGAGGTGCCAAGTTAGGTTCCCAAACCATATATGATAAAATGAAAACCTGGCACTCAACTTAATGCTTGGTGAGGCAGTTTATTGTAGTACCAGAAAGCGTTTCGGTCAATATAGACCTTCATCAGTTATGTGCTAGTATGTTTGAAAGTAGCTTGAAGGAGGGCGCTTTTTATGTTATTCACTGATAACGCCAGTAATCAAATGGTCAGAATGCTGCTGTAACGCAGGATAATCTTAAAAGTTGAAAATATCAGCACAGCCTGGTCCTCCTGGACGTGGGTAAACACCACTTGTCCACTTGACAAGTAGTGTTTACCCACGTCCAGGAGGACCAGGCTGCGCTGATATTTTCAACTATTAAGATTATCCCCTGCGTTACAGCAGCATTATGACCATTTGATTACTGGCGTTATCAGTGAATAACATAAAAAGCGCCCTCCTTCAAGCTACTTTCAAACATACTAGCACGTAACTGATGAAGGTCTATATTGACCGAAACGTTTTCTGGTACTACAATAAACTGCCACACCAAGCATTAAGTTGAGTGCCAGGTTTTCACTTTATCTACACCAGCAAGCTAGAAAAATACCAAAAATAAAACTAATCTACTTTATTCAAAATTAGATTAAAAAGGACTTAGTCCATTCATAAAAATGTACATGTACAAAAAGACAAACACTTACAAAAACCGCTCAATCTGACGCGGTAAGACCAAATTTTCAAGCATCTATCGGTATACCCTTGGTGTTTTTATCCAACTCTCCATAGACACCCCCTCAGAGTATCCGCTTCGTGTGAATTTGTTTCAGAAAAACACACACTCTCATGGTGCTAGAAAAATGTCTTTCACAGATCTATTGTACTTTATGTGCCACTTCCGTGTAGCATACATAATCATCACTAACAATGATCTTGAACAAATATCATACTAACAGCCTTATATCAAATAATCACCTAAAAATAGGGAATGGCATAATAGACAATCTGTAATTATATATAACCAAGGTGTGAATCAAGACATTCCTCTTTGGATCATACAGTTCACCACCTTTACAGATTTTTTATGTCATTTAGTATATCATGGAAAGATCTCACCCGAATCTATACATTCATGGGTTCCTCCATGTGACGCTCCCATCTCCCTACGCGTTTCACCACACAGATCATCAGGGGAGTACTATGTACAGCGTTATGCCTACATAAGAAAAAATGCCATCACTGGGCTGTTCATTTATCTGCTTTTTATAGCATGCACTCTTTCGTGTGTTCCCGCCTCATAAAGATGGGCGGGTGTATACCCATGACCATTTCCTGTTTCTATGTCACCATAGTGACAAGCCTGTTACTTATACATTTATTAACATCATTTACTCGCTTATTCTCATAGCATATTAATACTATGCGATTGCCTCCGTTTAAGACATATGGTTGTGCGCATTCTTTTCTTTATCGGGTTGCATAGCAACGCATTGACATCAGCTTACTCTAGCACATGCGCATTCTTCTTTAAAACGTCCAGCCCTTTTTTTTACGTCTCGGCGTCTATTTACTTCCTTATATCAGCATCAGGGGAATTATCGCGCCTGCGCACTCCCAACCATAGCCGCTTCTTTGCAGGCTTTAAATTTTTAGTGCACGCTAGTCCCCTTGCAATGCCTGCACTCTCCTCAGACACCCGCTTCTTTGCAAACTATGATTTATAAATACATAAAAGTTCCTCTTATCACAGGAACATATAATCGTGCGCACTTTTCTTTATCGGGTTGCATAGTAACGCATTGACGTCATCTTACTTTAGCGCATGCGCATTCTTCTTTATAACGTTCAACCTACTTTTTTACGTCACGGCGCCTATTTACTTCATTATATCAGCATCAGGGGAATTATCGCGCCTGCGCACTCCCAAACATAGCCACTACTTTGCAGGCTTTAACTTCTTAGTGCACGCTAGTCCCCTTACCGCGCCTGCGCACTCCACAATCAACCGCATCTTTGCAAACTATGATTTATAAATGCATAACAGGATTATTTCATAGGAGCACTTATACCGCCCTCAGAATAAATAGAATATCAATGTTACACATTGTGATCACCAATTATAACTAAAATGCTCACTATCTAATCCTCAACTAAAGCTATAAGCATAAATCTTACCCTTGTAAAAAATAGGTTTCACAGTCATTTTGGGCATTTTTCAATATTTACTATCTAATTTTAGGACTTTCAGGATATTGAGGATATTAAACTTTATTAGATATCCCCTTAAAAAATCCTCTCAACTATCCCGAGCGATCACTCAAGACAATGTACAGTATTTTGCTCAAACATCAAACATCCAAAAGAGACTTCTTATCTTCTCTTGATCTCATTCCATTTTTATTCCTAAGGTATTGACTCCGTGTTTAGACAAACAAAAAAAGGGGGAATAACCCAATAGAGAAGTATAGCTCCTTTAGGATTCCCTCCTGAGTAACCACACTACCCTTTAACCCCTATACAGGGATCTGGTTTTACGTGGGGCACAATGGAGCTTGTCCTCCGGGGCTCCATCTCATTGCATATGGGTTAGTTAGTTTACAAAAAAGCCATAAAAGATAGTTGGTCATTCAGGCCTGTTGGTTGGAGTGTTCTCAGCCAGAAAATCCACCTACATTCCCTTTGAAGGATCACTTTGTCCCAATCACCCCCTCTATGGGGGTAAGGAACTTTCTCGATCCCAACAAATTGAATTTTGCTATGATCACCCTGATGTATCCTATTGATGTGGTTAGCTATAGCTGTATCTCTTTTATTCACCACATCACCAACATGTTCACGTATTCTCTTCCTGAATTCCCTTCTTGTTTTCCCTATATATTCAATCCCACATATACACGTTGCCTTGTAAATTACTCCAGTGGTTCGACAATTAATAAACTGTCTAATAGTATAGACTTTCTTGTTGTTCGTACTCCTAAAGGTTTTCCCTTGTGTTACTGACTGACATGCAACACAGTTACCACACCTATAGCACCCTTTAACCTCTCCTTCTAACCAGGTACGTGTTTGAATCTCTCTGAAGTGACTGTGCATTAGTCTATCTTTTATAGATTTGCTCTTTTTGTATGTTACTTGTGGTTTAGAACCTAATGTTTTCTCTATATCCATATCCATTTTAAGAATTGGCCAATGTCTTTCTAAGATTGCTTTAAATTTTTCTGATCCATTCGAAAACCTAGTAATGAAACGTGTGACCTCTTTATCTACTTTTTTCTCTTTTTCCCTTAATAGTTCATTACGATCTCTTGCTATAGATTCTTCATAAGCGGCCCTTAAAACATGATCTGGGTATCCTCTCTCCTGAAATCTTTCCCTCATGTCATCAGCTTGTTCTTTAAATTTCTGAGGGTTCGAGCAATTACGGCGTAACCTCAGGTATTGTCCTTTGGGTATCCCTTTTTTTTGTGGAAGGGGGTGACTACTCTCCCATCTTAAAAGTGAGTTAGTAGCTGTTGGTTTCCTATAATTGCTCGTTTCTAAAGTTCCATCAATTCCCTTTTTAACGAGCACATCTAGAAATCTCATTTCTGATTCATGTACCTCATACGTAAATCTAAGGCCTAAATCATTACAATTGAGGTCATTGACAAAGGAAATAAACTCAGATTTTGTGTTTTTCCATATCACGAAAATATCATCAATATAGCGTAGCCATAGGGCTACGCTATCATGTCGAGAATTCGTGTCATTAAACACAATTTTTTCTTCCCACCAGCCCAGGAGCAAATTTGCATAAGTGGGCGCACAAGGGCAACCCATTGCAGTGCCCCTGAGCTGGTGGAAATACTTATTTCCAAAGAGAAAGACATTATTTGTAAGGCAAAATTCCAAAGCCTTCAAAACAAAATTATTGTGTTTCACAAAGAAACGTCCTCGAGACTTAAGATAATATTCTACGGCCATAAGGCCTTTATTGTGGGGTATCGAGGAGTATAAAGCCTCCACATCTATACTCCCAAAAATCATGTCTTTCTCTAGGTATATGCCATCTAGTTTACATAAAAGATCGCCAGTGTCTCTAATATACGAGCTCAAATTCATTACAAATGGTCTTAGAATCCGATCTATGTACATTCCCAAATTCTGAGTCACACTATTAATACCTGCCACTATAGGTCGACCTTTCAGAGGGGTCATACCCTTATGGATTTTCGGGAGACAATAAAAAGTCGCCATAGTAGGATGCGATGGAATCAAGAAATCTTTTTCTTTCTTGTCAATCACCTCGGAGTCCAGGCCTTCATTGACTAGTGTCTTAAGAGCATCAGATAGGCTCACTATAGGGTTTGATGATAGCTTCTCATAACTCAACTTATCCTCCAATATAGAAAGGCACATTTTCTTATATTTAGATGTATCCATGACAACTATATTCCCTCCTTTATCTGAGCTTTTAATAATGATACTGCTGTCATTTTCAAGTCTCTTAAGACTTTCCATCTCTTCTTTCCCTAAGTTATATGATCTTGAATTTAAAAGATCTCCTGATTTCATCAAATCATTTGTAACAAGATTAACAAAAATATCAATTGAATTGACATCACCTGTGGGAGGAGGCATAACCGTACTCTTTTTCTTTAGATCTGTAAATGGACCCTCACCTTTCAGGTTAGGATCAATATCCCCCAGGTGAAACAGAAACCGTACATCTTGTAATAGCTCTTCAGAAATACCCAGCTCTTGCGAAAACCTCTGATCTTGTTTAGAGAAATGCTTTTTCCATTTTAGCTTGCGGGCAAACAGATGTAGATCTTTTACAGTTTCAAAAATGTCTATGTCTCATGTTGGTACAAACGACAAGCCTTTACTAAGTACACACATCTCAGTTTCAGTTAGGGGGCGTTGGGATAGGTTGATTACCTCTGGCCCTCTGGTCCGCTGTGGGGGTTTAGGCGGTTCCTTAATGGATAGCTTAGATCTAAAAAATCCCTCTTCGGTGACCTCTTATGGGAGCCTCTATTGAATTTACCTCTTTGTCCTCCTCTTCCTCTATCTCTGAAATGCCTAGATCTACTCTCAGTGTCAGAAAATTCTGCCTCAGATGAGGATATATCAGTTTCTACTGATCTGCTATTTCTGACCACTTGTACTGAGTAGGCTTTGTTATCTCTGAATTCTTGGAGATCCCTATTGTACAACTTGTGTTTTTTCTCTTTCAGATGATACTGAAATTTTTCTAGAGTATTCTGTAAATTGACCTCTTTTACCGAAAAATCAGACTCACCCGAATACTTTTTCGTGATCTCAATCTGATCTCTCAGGGATTCTGTAAGTTTATTTAAATTACTTTTTTCTTCCTCTAGGAGGAGTCTCATAAACCTGATCGAACTCTCTGTTGCTTCCTTTTCCCACTTAGTGAGTAAGGACGTGCTCCTATATCTAAACCCTGGGGTGAGGGTAATCCTCAGATGACGAGGTACAATACCTGATCGTATGTAATTTTCTAGACTCTGAGCCTCCCACCATGAGGCTATCTGATCTCTATAAATCTTATCAAGTTCCTTGAAAGCTGCACTATATGTCGGAGTATATCTTTTTTGTGTAAACACCTTATCAGAGAATACCTCTTTGGCCTCTGTAATCCATATGTTTGTATCAATGCCTGTAGTCAAAAAACCTGCCATTGCCTGTATCAAAACGATTAACAGCAAGTGATCTTCTAGCTAGAAGACTCTATCTACACCAGCAAGCTAGAAAAATACCAAAAATAAAACTAATCTACTTTATTCAAAATTAGATTAAAAAGGACTTAGTCCATTCATAAAAATGTACATGTACAAAAAGACAAACACTTACAAAAACCGCTCAATCTGACGCGGTAAGACCAAATTTTCAAGCATCTATCGGTATACCCTTGGTGTTTTTATCCAACTCTCCATAGACACCCCCTCAGAGTATCCGCTTCGTGTGAATTTGTTTCAGAAAAACACACACTCTCATGGTGCTAGAAAAATGTCTTTCACAGATCTATTGTACTTTATGTGCCACTTCCGTGTAGCATACATAATCATCACTAACAATGATCTTGAACAAATATCATACTAACAGCCTTATATCAAATAATCACCTAAAAATAGGGAATGGCATAATAGACAATCTGTAATTATATATAACCAAGGTGTGAATCAAGACATTCCTCTTTGGATCATACAGTTCACCACCTTTACAGATTTTTTATGTCATTTAGTATATCATGGAAAGATCTCACCCGAATCTATACATTCATGGGTTCCTCCATGTGACGCTCCCATCTCCCTACGCGTTTCACCACACAGATCATCAGGGGAGTACTATGTACAGCGTTATGCCTACATAAGAAAAAATGCCATCACTGGGCTGTTCATTTATCTGCTTTTTATAGCATGCACTCTTTCGTGTGTTCCCGCCTCATAAAGATGGGCGGGTGTATACCCATGACCATTTCCTGTTTCTATGTCACCATAGTGACAAGCCTGTTACTTATACATTTATTAACATCATTTACTCGCTTATTCTCATAGCATATTAATACTATGCGATTGCCTCCGTTTAAGACATATGGTTGTGCGCATTCTTTTCTTTATCGGGTTGCATAGCAACGCATTGACATCAGCTTACTCTAGCACATGCGCATTCTTCTTTAAAACGTCCAGCCCTCTTTTTTACGTCTCGGCGTCTATTTACTTCCTTATATCAGCATCAGGGGAATTATCGCGCCTGCGCACTCCCAACCATAGCCGCTTCTTTGCAGGCTTTAAATTTTTAGTGCACGCTAGTCCCCTTGCAATGCCTGCACTCTCCTCAGACACCCGCTTCTTTGCAAACTATGATTTATAAATACATAAAAGTTCCTCTTATCACAGGAACATATAATCGTGCGCACTTTTCTTTATCGGGTTGCATAGTAACGCATTGACGTCATCTTACTTTAGCGCATGCGCATTCTTCTTTATAACGTTCAACCTACTTTTTTACGTCACGGCGCCTATTTACTTCATTATATCAGCATCAGGGGAATTATCGCGCCTGCGCACTCCCAAACATAGCCACTACTTTGCAGGCTTTAACTTCTTAGTGCACGCTAGTCCCCTTACCGCGCCTGCGCACTCCACAATCTTTTATGTATTTATAAATCATAGTTTGCAAAGAAGCAGGTGTCTGAGGAGAGTGCAGGCATTGCAAGGGGACTAGCGTGCACTAAAAATTTAAAGCCTGCAAAGAAGCGGCTATGGTTGGGAGTGCGCAGGCGCGATAATTCCCCTGATGCTGATATAAGGAAGTAAATAGACGCCGAGACGTAAAAAAGAGGGCTGGACGTTTTAAAGAAGAATGCGCATGTGCTAGAGTAAGCTGATGTCAATGCGTTGCTATGCAACCCGATAAAGAAAAGAATGCGCACAACCATATGTCTTAAACGGAGGCAATCGCATAGTATTAATATGCTATGAGAATAAGCGAGTAAATGATGTTAATAAATGTATAAGTAACAGGCTTGTCACTATGGTGACATAGAAACAGGAAATGGTCATGGGTATACACCCGCCCATCTTTATGAGGCGGGAACACACGAAAGAGTGCATGCTATAAAAAGCAGATAAATGAACAGCCCAGTGATGGCATTTTTTCTTATGTAGGCATAACGCTGTACATAGTACTCCCCTGATGATCTGTGTGGTGAAACGCGTAGGGAGATGGGAGCGTCACATGGAGGAACCCATGAATGTATAGATTCGGGGGAGATCTTTCCATGATATACTAAATGACATAAAAAATCTGTAAAGGTGGTGAACTGTATGATCCAAAGAGGAATGTCTTGATTCACACCTTGGTTATATATAATTACAGATTGTCTATTATGCCATTCCCTATTTTTAGGTGATTATTTGATATAAGGCTGTTAGTATGATATTTGTTCAAGATCATTGTTAGTGATGATTATGTATGCTACACGGAAGTGGCACATAAAGTACAATAGATCTGTGAAAGACATTTTTCTAGCACCATGAGAGTGTGTGTTTTTCTGAAACAAATTCACACGAAGCGGATACTCTGAGGGGGTGTCTATGGAGAGTTGGATAAAAACACCAAGGGTATACCGATAGATGCTTGAAAATTTGGTCTTACCGCGTCAGATTGAGCGGTTTTTGTAAGTGTTTGTCTTTTTGTACATGTACATTTTTATGAATGGACTAAGTCCTTTTTAATCTAATTTTGAATAAAGTAGATTAGTTTTATTTTTGGTATTTTTCTAGCTTGCTGGTGTAGATAGAGTCTTCTAGCTAGAAGATCACTTGCTGTTAATCAGGTTTTCACTTTATCAAATAATATTAGAATGTGCATCGCCCCATGACATCATGATGTAGCCTTTTGGCCTAGTGAGTGTCAGTGGCCTTCAAGACCAAGGTGAAGAAGGAAGGCACCTTGTAATGTTTAAAGGAGTTGTCCACCTTTAGGGACAGTGAATTATTATTTTTGTTACTTAAATGCATGTTTTGAAACTGAAAATCATTTTTTGCACTTGGGTTTCAATAAAAATTTTGCACCATTTGGCTTTTACAAACTCGCTGATTCTTGCACATTCAATGTTGAGATGTTCTGTGGTCATAAATCAGCTGAGAGGAGCTCAGAAAAAGATGGGCAAGAGAATTACATCGTCTCCAGTCAGATCGTCGGAACTTAGTGATGGATTCTCAGATATCTCATTCTGCAAACGTTACAAATACAAGGCAAATGGGGGGGAACGTTTAATGAAACACAATTGCTAAAATTAATTTTAGCCTCAAATATATCCATATGGGTAAAAAGAAATGTCCCCAAAGATGGACAGCCCTTTTAAAATTTCCCTAAATTGCTTTAGCAGTCTCTTTGGTTTAGTTCTCAGTAAAGATTTACCAACAGTATAACATAGCAGGGGTGAATACAGTTACATTACTATCATGTGTACATGTCAGTGTCACTTACACCTAAATTCCCATATAAGACGTATCCCCAGCATTGGCTGCTTAGAATTACATAACACTAATCAACAAGTACAATCAGTGAGTACTCACTTTGAGGCTGAGGTGCGGGATCATTCAAATTTGCTTAAAATAAAATAGAAAAAATACAACACATATTTAGTGCAAAACCAGAAAACATAACACAAACTAAAGAATTCACTTCTTTTTCAGACTTTGGCATTAGAAGTCTAGTTGAATCATTTTAGTGAATGGGACAGGGCTGTAATACCAAACACAACCTGTGGACAAGAGTGGTGCTGTTTCTGGGGGGGAAAAAAGGAAGACAGTTTTCTGCAATCCCCAATAATCTCTGTGGGTAGAGTTGTGCGACTTTGGTCGGATCGGGTTTCATGAAACAAAATTTGTTTCAGATGAAACTGGTCCGACTAGGGCAAAAAAAGTCGGAGTTTCGTCCGAAACCCGACCCCAATGCAAGTCAATGGGGAATAAAAGTCGGCATTGAGTGGATGAATGTCATCCGCTCAATGCCGACTTTTATTTCCCATTGACTTGCATTGGGGTCGGGTTTCAGACGAAACTCCGACTTTTCTTTGCCCTAGTCGGACTAGTTTCATCTGAAACAAATTTTGCTTCATGAAACCCAATCCGACCAAAGTCGCTCAACTCTATCTGTGGGTGTTTTCTTAGTTACGCCCTGTTGGCTAATAGGACTAGATTTATATACAGGGAAGAGGGGATCCGTATCTCAGAAATGGAGAGGAGACAAAACAAAAAATAAGGCCAGATTCAGAAGAATGGTACAATTTGGACCAAGTTAAAAAAAAAAAAACACATCCTTATAGAAAGTGATAGCTCCTCTTTAATAATATAAAACATTTAAGAACATTTCATCCACATAAAGGAAGTGAAAGAGTACAAGTACCTGAGCATATGACGCCTACGTTTTCCAGAGGGCCACAGTCATGTACGTACCACCCACGATGTAAGCACTGCCACAGCGTCTGCTCAGTTCCAACGCAGCTTACATCATCCATTATGATATTCCCGCTGCCTCGTCCATATCTAGCAAGGGGTAGGATGGGGTTCCCACAACCAGCCTGCCGGCACACCACCTCTGCATTGATTCTGTTCCAGCCATCATCACATACCGGGAACCATGCTTCTCTGTAGTATAGCTCCACAAGACCAGCGCAGGCATGCCCACCCTGTGCCAAGCGCAGCGCCACCGGGGCTGTTAGTCAGAAAAAAGAGAATCACATACACAAGAGAATCAATGGAAAATTCTCAGCTTTTTCTGTTCAGTGTTGTAGCCTAGTTAATGAGAGTTGATCTAGTTAATGATAAATTACTATTTGCTCCTTGTTTTTCCCTATTTGAAAGCTCACATGACACCCCGCCGGATGAGGACATCAGGAGATCTGCCTGTATCAACATCAACAAATGGGCAACAAATGGGCAACTTTGAAGACCATGAACCTGGGGTGAGGAACTTCTCCCCGAGGATCTTTTCTTTGGTCCTTAGCCAGATTCCTGGGAACTGCAGTGCTCGGGCCATCGGCTGACATAACACTAGCCTATTGCACTTGACACTGCGAATACATGCTGTCACGGGGTCCTACTCCGGTATCAAACAATCAACAGAGCTAGAGATGAGTGAAAGTCCTAAGAACCTTTATTATATGCAAACCAAAAGGTCCATAAAACAATCCACCAAACAGAGGATAAAATAATCCAGGAACACGGATACAGTCCAGTAATGGGATAAATGCCCCGGGAGTCACAATCCTCCTCTTAGAGGTCGATATGGCATTGCGGTTCCAGATACTTCTCCATGAAGGGCTCCTCCAGCAGTGTATTCCAGGGTAATCAGGGTTTCTCCAAGCCTGTCTGGCATGCTGGCCTTAGCATCAGCACCCCACAAAGGATCTATCTTACACGTCTCAATGTCCTCCTCAGGCCCCATCCGTAAATCAAGGGGTAGGCAGATAGGTTGGATGGTTTTCAGGCTCCTGAGACCTGGAAACGGTGCTTCAGAGATCAAGGCACTACAGGGGCTGATTTAAGGCATTTCGAGTGCAGAGGGGTCATGAATGGACAGTGAGGAAATATCAGCAGTGGTGTATCAAGAAGCTTGGACACATTCTGGCTGCAGATGGTAACTAAGCTAATTCAATTATCGGACCTTTTGTAAGGTAATTGAGGCTCTAGACAAGACAAGGAATACACAGAATGATACAGAGCAAGAAGACAAATCAGTAAGAAATATGAACATACAGACAGAATGATACCCCACACACAATATCACATATGCATGCAGCCTTCACTACTGAGCGCTGCGGCACGTGCAATGAAGGATTTTGCCCTGATGCTGGCCAGTGCCAGTGTAGGAACGTGTGCCGACTGGGTGGGTGGTCCCTTTTGTACACTCCGCACCTTGCGATGGCCGAATTGTGTTCCCAAAGACTGGAGACCATAGATGTTCAAACAGTTTCTTTTATTAGGTTCCTTTTCCAGCATCAGCAGTTTCAGACAGCTTCTGTACACCTGCCTGGGTACCCGTAAACATGCCTCATCCTTCACTCCACTGCTCCCTGGTGCGACGTTGTTTCATACTCTCTCACTGTGGCTGCCTTTAGGCCCACGGCCACAGCGATCACCTACTTGGCCTGTCCACCCACTGCCACACCTACTTCTCTTCAGTGACCAGCTGTCCAGCAGTCTGGTACCCCAGGATGTCCTGTCCTGCAGCTGTCTTTCCGGGGCCACCCCAACCTTTCTATGTGCTCTCTCTCCTTCTCGCTCTTCTTCTCTGACTTTCTCTTCCTGAGCTCTTCCCTCTGTCTCTTTCTGAGCTCTCTCCTCTCAAGGACCCGGAACCTCCCCCTTTTATCCCTTCACCCTGGAAATCCCCGTCTCCTGTTCCACTAGCTCCACCCACCATGACTTGGCTTTTCCTAGCATTAGCTGTTGTTAAGGCCTTTCCTTTCTCTGTACTATATCTCCCCCTAGTGGCCAATTACCAAACTCCACCTTTCCCTAGCTGATACATTCTACCTCCAACATCTACACATATACATGTAATGGTTACAGCACATATATATTTGTCCTACAGTTGTGGCCAAAAGTATTGACACCCCTGCAATTTTGTCAGATAATACTCAGTTTCTTCCTGAAAATGATTGCAAACACAAAAGTATTGGCACCCTCAGCCTAATACTTGGTTGCACAACCTTTAGCCAAAATAACTGCGACCAACCGCTTCCGGTAACCATCAATGAGTTTCTTACAATGCTCTGCTGGAATTTTAGACCATTCTTCTTTGGCAAACTGCTCCAGGTCTCTGATATTAGAAGGGTGCCTTCTCCAAACTGCCATTTTTAGATCTCTCCACAGGTGTTCTATGGGATTCAGGTCTGGACTCATTGCTGGCCACCTTAGAAATCTCCAGTGCTTTCTCTCAAACCATTTTCTAGTGCTTTTTGAAGTGTGTTTTGGGTCATTGTCCTGCTGGAAGACCCATGACCTCTGAGGGAGACCCAGCTTTCTCACACTGGGCCCTACATTATGCTGCAAAATTTGTTTGTAGTCTTCAGACTTCATAATGCCATGCACACGGTCAAGCAGTCCAGTGCCAGAGGCAGCAAAGCAACCCCAAAACATTAGGGAACCTCCGCCATGTTTGACTGTAGGGACCGTGTTCTTTTCTTTGAATGCCTCTTTTTTTCTCCTGTAAACTCTATGTTGATGCCTTTGCCCAAAAAGCTCTACTTTTGTCTCATCTGACCAGAGAACATTCTTCCAAAACATTTTAGGCTTTTTCAGGTAAGTTTTGGCAAACTCCAGCATGGCTTTTTTATGTCTCGGGGTAAGAAGTGGGGTCTTCCTGGGTCTCCTACCATACAGTCCCTTTTCATTCAGACGCCGACGGATAGTACGGGTTGACACTGTTGTACCCTCGGACTGCAGGGCAGCTTGAACTTGTTTGGATGTTAGTCGAGGTTCTTTATCCAACATCCGCACAATCTTGCATTGAAATCTCTTGTCAATTTTTCTTTTCCGTCCACATCTAGGGAGGTTAGCCACAGTGCCATGGGCTTTAAACTTTCTTGATGACACTGTGCACGGTAGACACAGGAACATTCAGGTCTTTGGAGATGGACTTGTAGCCTTGAGATTGCTCATGCTTCCTCACAATTTGGTTTCTCAAGTCCTCAGACAGTTCTTTGGTCTTCTTTCTTTTCTCCATGCTCAATGTGGTACACACAAGGACACAGGACAGAGGTTGAGTCAACTTTAATCCATGTCAACTGGCTGCAAGTGTGATTTAGCTATTTCCAACACCTGTTAGGTGCCACAGGTAAGTTACAGGTGCTGTTAATTACACAAATTAGAGAAGCATCACATGATTTTTCGAACAGTGCCAATACTTTTGTCCACCCTCTTTTTTATGTTTGGTGTGGAATTATATCCAATTTGGCGTTAGGACAATTCTTTTTGTGTTTTTTCATTTAAAACAAATTAAATGAAGATAATAATACCAAAGAATTTGTGTTTGCAATCATTTTCAGGAAGAAACTGAGTATTATCTGACAAAATTGCAGGGGTGTCAATACTTTTGGCCACAACTGTATACACTCAAACAGGTCCACGTACTGAATTAGTCCACCCTCCTACACCAGCGTCAGGACGTACTTTGTGGGTGGAGTCAGTGCGCTCTGGGCTCATCAAGGAAGACAGCAGCCCCAGCATCTCCTGTGAAATATATGCCCCCAACCCCTCCTGTGTTGCATATGCCTTAGCACCTCCTGTGATGTATATATTCCCCATGTCTCCTATGATGTATAAATGCCCCGGCGTCTCCTGTGATGCACAAGACCCAGCGTCACCTGTTATGCATATGCCCCGGCGTCTCCTGTGATGCATATGCCCCGGCATCTCCTGTGATGCATATGCCCTGGCGTCAATTCATCGCAGAGTTGCTTGCGCTCCAGACTGACGCAAATCTTGAAAATCAGTTGCGAGTACCAACATCATCAGATAAAGAGAAAGAGAAACATTTCCCGCCATCACACTAACAGTGAGTTAAATGAATTATCAAATATATAAATTTCAAGTCAATAATATTGTATGGCCCACGAATGATGGTATAAATATCCAAATGCCTCCTGGCAGAAAAAAGGTTCCCCACCCCTGCTGTACATGCAGTGGTCCACCAATGAAACTGGAAGATACAACATGATTACTTTGTTTTGAAAACAGTGCCATCAGCTCAGAACTGGCAGCAACCAGTGGGACCCAGCTAAATAAGACCAAGCCAGGAAAACGAGCCCAAACATACAGCCAATGTCATTAAAAACTGTCTTCTGAGAAAAGTAGAACATGGTTTCCTGAAAATGATGATATGGCCCCCACAGAGCCCTGACCTCAACATCATCAAGTCTTTGAGGAATTGTATGAAAACACAGAAGGATTTATGCAACCGACATCCACAAAAGATCTGTGGACAGTTCTCAAAGATGTTTGGAACAACCTTCCTGCAAAGTTCCTTCATAAAATGTGTGAATGTTACTGGAAGAATTGATGCTGTTTTGAAGGCAAGGGGAAGTCACACCAAACATTGATCTTATTTAGATTTCTCTTTTGTTTATTCATATTGGGTTTTGTTAATCTTGAAAACATTATTATTTTGCTGCATTTTCCCCATCTTACCAAAACTTTTATACGGTTCTGTATATAAAACAGCAAACTATAAATAAGAAGTTAAAACATGTAAATAAATTAAACAAGTAAGATTGGACCAGTGACTACAACACCTTCCATCAATACAGGACTAGGAAAGCAAACTGAATTTTGGAGAAGGGTGAAGGAAAAGGCAATGACACCAGTAATCTAATGGACCTTGCATAATTGATTCAAGTTGGAACACCCCTTTAATCCACAAAGTATAAGTGACTCACCATTCTGGACGTTGGGGCTGCTGGACTCTGGTAAGCAGAAAGAAGTTGAAATTAGGAATATGTACAATTAATTATGAATGCTGATAATAAGGCTCATGTATAGAGTGACACATAAATACCCCAGTAACAGAACAATGGACATAAAAAATGAAGTATAACAGTTGTGATGAGAAATATGAAAAACCATTACCGAGGTTTTCCCCTCTTTAATGCTTTAATAAGCATCCAAAAACAGTAACTCATTTCCCTTTTTTTGGGCCCCAATGCAATAGCTCAAAAGAGACCTCCAATTACTGCAAGTCTTTAATAGTATTGGTCTTTTCATATAGGCAAAAGGGATTTTTGGGACCATTTAGGCTCCAGGGCATGGGTGTGATTGCAACCCTCTTCCTATTGTAGTTAGGTCCCTGAGTGGAGCCGGACACTGGGTGCACTGCTGCACAACAAAAACAAGATACCATAAAAGACTCATGGAAAATACATTCATGTATACCCCCTGATGAAGGCTCCGCCAAAACGCGCGTCGGGGTGGGCGTGCGTCCACCCAGGGATCTCAGTGTCACATTTGGCTACAATCATTGAGGTATATATACACATACTTACAAATTCCTAATAGATTCTTATATTAGTGTACCTCTGATTAGGTAGACATTGATCCAGGCCATATAGGATGTTGCAATTATAAAAGTAGATTATTGTACCTACATGGTTTATGTGAATGTGGTTTAACTTTAGTGTTTGATCTCTGGTTTGTGCTCCCATTTTTTGCATGTGTACATTTTTTCTCCTTCCCCCTTTTTCCTTGTACCTGTTGCTTGGAATAAAGTTTTTGCATACTATATTATTACTTGGAATGTCAGATTGTTTTTTTTCGTTCTTTGGTTTTGTTAACTTAAACAAGATGTGGTGCTGCAGTTAACCCCTCACTTCAATGGATTTCACTCCCAGAAGTTGTGTGCATAAATTAAACAAGGGTACTGATTCCCGATTCCTCCTCTCTAAATGGAGTGAAATGGTCACACGTACTCGATGCCACTCTATTTATTGTCTATGGAACTGATGGAGATAGCCAATCGCTGTACTCACTGATCTCCATTATTTGGATTGGTCAACCACAGCGCTCCAAATACACGTCCGAAGAGCTGGGCAAATGGCAAGCTCAGCTCTGCTGCATTAGCACATACACAATTAATATAGCATCATCTAAAAAAAATTGAATATACCATTGAGTTTTCTTGTTGTACTGGTGGAAGCTGTGGAACAAGAGAAAATACAAACTGGTGAGTAATAATCAAAGGGTATAGAAAAGGCATGGGGGAAATAGTGATGTTGCACAGTGGGAACAGTTTATCTTTCAATTCATGGGATTGACAAGAGTTTGGAAATGTTCCCAAATGCAAAAATGATGCACCTTATCTGCTTCTTCAGGTATCTCTATCAAAATACACAGTGGCAATCTGCTCAGGTTTTGGCATTTTTGCTGAATTTTTTTTCTCTGCTTTCCGTTTCATTTTTTTATTCTTTTTTGTGCCGATTTGACACATTGGTTTTTTAACATCTGGACAACATCTGCAAGAAGTTTGCATGGGTTTCCTCCGGGTACTGCAGTTTCCTCCCACATTCCAAAGACATACTGATAGGGAATTTAGATTGTGAGCCCCATCGGGGACAGTGATGATAATATGTGCAAACTGTAAAGCGCTGCGGAATATGTTAGTGCCATATGAAAATAAAGATTATTATTATTATTATTATTATTATTTAATGGGGATTTTTTAGCATTGAAACTAAGATTTTTACTAAAAAACACAATTGCTATTTTTCCATACATATTGTCAAGCTCCCCATAAAAATGTACATTGAAAAACGTAACAAAAAAATGCACAGTGGGTATGAGTCTTCAATAAATCACATCCACTATTCTCAGTTCTGCAAATGAAGAAAAATGGCAGCAGAAAAATGTACAGTTTACGTTACTTGGGAAAGTGACCCTATAATTATTTTTATGGATAACAGTTTAATAATTTGCAGTGACTTTATAGTTATACATAGACCTAAACATTATTTCTATATTGGCAGAATATTCTTAAAGACAATCCCAGCCACAAAATGTGGGTCTTTGAAGAAACAAAATTCATTGATATCTTTACTGAGGAACGGTAAGATATTTAAAGGGAAATTGTCACCAGTTTTGTTGTATTCGCCAGCGGCTACTGCCCTGAGCGGCGCAACAGCATCACTATGTTTATTCATGCAGAAAAAAGGCAATGCAAAAACAGTTTGCACACCCAGCATTTAGCAAGATATAACAAGCTTTTTTAGATACTATACGTGAATTATGAAAAAAAGCATATAGATAAAACCAAAAACAATCCACTAATTGTCACTTGTAGGTGTAATGTGAACTAACAACATGGTCTCAAAATCCCTCATAATACAGAAAGCACTGAGATAATCAAGATGTCATAAGATGGAAAATAAAAGGAGAAGAGTCGAGACTAGAGATGAGCGACTTTGCCTTTTTTAGGGTCAAGTCGGGTTTCATGAAACCCAACTTTCTCAAAAGTCGGGTCGAACAAAATCGGCCGACTACAGGGAAAAGTCGGAGGTCGACAGAAACACGAAACCCAATGCAAGTCAATGGGGAAGCAAAGTCGACAGGGAGTGGAGGACAGTAAACACACCTACAGTGCCCATTTCAATGCCAACAACATTCATTTTTATTACTGAAGGTTTTCAACCTTAATTTACTTCATAATAATAGTTACGCATTGAAAACTGGGGGTTATTTGGCTAAAGTTGTTGGGGGGTAGTGCTGGCTCCAGGTTTTCGTGGGCCCCGGGCCAAAGAGTGTCAGTGCGTCCCTTTAACACATACCAAAATTGATAATGCTCCGATACGGCACAGAAATATAGGTATAGTTCAATGAAAAATACATCACTGCTTAGGCCTCTTTCACACTTCAGTTTTTTACAATCAGTCACAATCCGCCAGGTTTTGAAAAAAAACGGATCCTCAATTTTTTTTCTTAACCCAAAATTCTCTCTCTCTCTCTCTCTCTCTCTCATTTGAACTGATGCTAAAAAACTGAAGTGTGAAAGAGGCCTTACATGACATGACTGATATGTATTTTAAATTCTACAATAGCTCAAAAAAAGTACAGTATATTACTCCATACAGTATTATGGCCACCACATTGTGCACCATACAGAATAATGAGCCCCATATAGTTCTCCATACAGAATAATTGGTCACATGTAATGCCAAAATAATGCTCCATATATAATGTGCCCCATTTGTAATGCTCCAGTGTATAATGTGCCCCATAGATGCTGCTCCAGTGTCTGATCTGCCCTATTTGTAATGCTCCAGTACATGATGGGCCTCATGGATGATGCTCCAGTGTTTTATGGGCCAAAATAATACTCCATATATAATGTGCACCATTTGTAATTCTCCAGTGTATAATGTGCCCCATAGATGCTGCTCCAATGTCTGATAATTCTCCAGTGTATAATGTGCCCCATAGATGCTGCTCCAGTGTCTGATCTGCCCCATTTGTAATACTCCAGTACATGATGGGCCTCATGGATGAGGCTCCAGTGTCTTCTGGGCCCAAATAATGCTCCATATATAATGGGCTCATTTTGTAATTCTCCAGTGTATAATGTGCCCCATAGATGGTGCTACAGTGTCTGATCTGCCCCATTTCGAATGCTCCAGCATATGATGGGCCTCATGGATGATGCTCCAGTGTATGAATGGCCCTAATAATGCTCCATATATAATGGGCTCCATTTCGAATTCTCCAGTGTATAATGTGCCCCATAGATGCTGCTCCAGTATCTGATCTGCCCCATTTGTAATGCTCCAGTACATGATGGGCCTCATGGATGATGCTCCAGTGTCTTATGGGCCAAAGTAATGCTCCATATATAATGTGCACCATTTGTAGTTCTCCAGTGTATAATGTGCCCCATAGATGCTGCTACAGTGTCTGATCTGCCCTATTTCAAATGCTCCAGTATATGATGGGCCTCCTGGATGATGCTGCAGTGTATGATGGGCCCTAATAATGCTCCATATATAATGTGCTCCAGTTCTAATTCTCCTGTGTATAATGGGCCCCGTAAAAGCTGCTCCAGTGTCTGATGTCCCCCATTTGCAATGCTCCAGTATATGATGGGCCTCATGGATGATGCTCCAGCGTATGATGGGCCCTAATAATGCTCCATATATAATGTGCTCCATTTCTAATTCTCCTGTGTATAATGGGCCCCGTAAATGCTGCTCCAGTGTCTGATGGCCCCCATTTGGAATGCTCCAGTACATCATGGACACCATTTTTAATGAACCGAGGCATGGTATGTGCAAAGAGCTCCATGGAGTTATCTGAAGTGTATGCTGCCGCATCCTTCACTTTTGATGTGGGTGAAGGACACAAGGAAAGAGGTTGCTCCTGACCATAAGCCTGCACTGACAACTAAGTGCTTGGATTTTTGGAAACTTCAGAAGAGTAGGCAATAGAGGTGGAGGCTGTTTCAGCAATGTAAGGCAAAACCATTTCCTGATGCTCGGGCTTTAAAAGCAGTCTACCTACTCCCAGAAAAGGGAGCCTTACAGGCCTTCCAGAGCTACATCATTACGCAGGCTCCAGACCTCCTGCCCTAGCTGCTATTGTGTTTTTGGTACAACCACCAGATGCACCACCACCACCATCACTAACAGGTTGCACCCCACGCCCACTTCCGCATCCTCTTCCACCACACTTCCTCATTGAAAAATGGACCCAAAATACCAGAAGATATATGGTACTGTATCAGAAGCATACAGCTCTATAAAGTCTAGGGATAACAGTAAATCTCCTTATATCTTTCATGAGTCAAACACAGACGCTCACAGGCTCAGTATGGATTACACAATAAAATGAAAAGTTGAAAAAGGGTACAGTATCACCAGATACAAGGTATATATAGTATAGTGTAAACATTCTGAATCTCCGTATATATTTCAGGAGGCAGACACAAACGCGCTTAGGCCCAGTATGGATTACAGAAGAATATGAAAAGCTGTAAATGGGTAATGTAACACAAGCGTACAGCTGTATACAGTATTTGGGTAATCTTAAATCTCCAAATATATTTCCGGAGTAACAGCCAGACGTTCACAGGCTCGTTAGGGATTGCACCTAAATCTAAATAGCAAAGAAGGTTACTATATCAGAAGCGTACTGCTGTATACAGTGTTGGCCAGATTTGAAATCTCGGTATATATTTCCGGAGTCACCCTCAGACCATCACTCATTCTGGGTTTGACCATAATAAAAAAAGTTGTTAAAAAGGTACTGGATAACAAGATAGCAAGTATATATATTATAGGGTACAATTAAAATCTCAGTATACATAGTTCCGTAGTCACTCTCAGACGCTTACTCAGTATGGATGTGACCGGAACACTAAATGTCGACCAAAGGTACTGTTTAAAAAGATACAAGCTGTATCGAGTATAGGGTAAAAATTGGTATCTCCGATTCACCGTCTATATAGAATGTGGAAACCACACACACTCACTCACTATGGATGATACCTTAATTAAAAAATGTTGAACAAAGGTACTGTATCAGCACATACCAGGTGTATCCAGTCTAGGGGTAATTGTAAATTTCCGTCTACACTTCCGGAGTCAGACACAGACACTCACAGGCTCAGTATGTATTACACCAGAATTTAAAAAGTAGAAAAAGGGAAAGGTATTCGAGGCGTATACCAGTATACATTGTTGTGGTACTTTTAAATCTTCGTATATATTGCAATCTCTGTAAGCCAGTCCAGACTCTCCGCTACTGGAAACTACATGGATAAAAGTACAGATGGAAAGTCGAGTGTTTGCTGAAATTTGGGAATTACTCATCGCGGGCAAACCTCACGGTAGATGTTGCAGAGGCGATGCAGACCCTCAATTACTGTGTCTGTGGAGACAGTGAAAACGGTTCTTTGTGAAGAAAGGATAGCTTTGTTGCATTAGCGTGGATCACATCACCGTTACTCGTCTCCATCAAATTGTGATCACAGGGAGAGATGTAGACATGGTCCTCACTGCCTATCATGATGTGTCTGGGCATTTTTGATGGCAAAAGACAGAAGCCACAGGCCGTAGGCGATTGTATTGGATTGGCATGAGAGGAGACATTGAAAATATTCTTGCAGGAATGCCACACGTCTGTGACTATCACAACTGTGAAAGATGATCATAAAGCACCACTGTATCTGCTTGTAAGTTGATGTCCATTACAAATGGTAGCCATTGATCATCTGAAGGTAGAGGCCAGCAGGACAGGCCATAGCTACATCTTAACGATCATCAATCACTACACCTAATTTCTAGTGGTCGTCCCTGTGAAGGATTTACCTGCCCAGACTACACAGCGGTGGAGCACGGAGAGGTAAGTATTGCAACTTGCAAGTGCTGTGGCCATGACCAAGCAGGGGGGCACACTCGTGGGCGATGGTACTGGTACAGGGCCCCTCATAGTACGCTGGTGTGTCTGACGGCGAGTAGGCCCCCCCACCATCAGAGACACTGTGTTGTACTACCAGGGGCCCTGTGCCAGTGCAGTCTGCCATCAGTGTGCCAATCCACCAGTTCAGAGCAACGGCACTTGCCCCGATGCGCCAGGTGTTTAGCCCAGCCCTTGGGGGGGGTGGCAGCCCAGTTAGCGAGGTTTAAAAAATGGCATATGTTGATGTGTAGGCTGGACATTCAGCAGCTGTAAATAGTGGAATTGGGCAAGTCAGAGAAGGAGGAGAACAAAAGCGAGGCAGTTTTCTGGCATCCTATGTGTCATCAGGGGAAGGTGGGACAAAATCCTTTGAAACCCATGCATGGTTCATTTAAATGAATGTTAGATCATCAACATTTTGGGTTGACAGACGGGTCCTTTTTCTGTCAGTATTGATCCAGCAGCACTGAAGACTCTTTCAGATAACACACTAGCAGCAGGGCAAGCAAGCTCCTGTAAGGCATATTGGGCCAATTCAGGCCAGGTGTCCAGTTTAGAGGCCCAATAGTCAAAGGGGAATGCCCTGTGAGGGTGAACCTCGATATGGGAGGATAAGTAGTTTGTAACCATAGTTGACAACTGCTGTCTCCTGTCACTTGCAATCGATGCAGTATTAGCAGTCGTGTGAGCGGTAATTGAGAAAGCAGTCCACAACATGGTCATGAAACCCCTGTCTCCAACGCCACTTCGGCTGTGTGCACCACGAACACCTCTTCCATTGTGCCCACTACGGCTCGTGTGAGAAGCAGCACCGCTGCTGTGTGCTGGGAAAGCCTCAAACAAACGGTTTACCAGAGTTGCTTGTTTGTTAGCCAATATTAGCTCTAGGTTCTCCTGTGGCATGATGTTGTGTAATTTGCCTTTGTAGCGTGGATCGAGGATGCTGGCCAGCCAGTAGTTGTCATCCTTCATCATTTTGGCAATGCGGGGGTCCATTTTTAGGATGCGCAAGGCATAATCGCACATGTGGGGCAATGTTCCAGGTGTCAATAATGCACTGCCATTGCTGGGTGGAGGAGCACTTTCTGGAAAATTCAGATCCCTACAGTCACACACAAACCCTGTACCTGACTTTGGAACGCCAACATTTTCTCTTGCCCCCTGAGAAGCACCCTCCTGCCCAAAATAATCATCCCCCTCTTCCTCTTCTTCCTCCACCTCGTCCAGGACAGTTCCCTGACCAGAAAATGGCTGACTGTCAGCAAGGCTTCCCTCCTCCTCCTCCTCCTGTTCCTCCTCCGCTGCAGACGCCTGTTCCTTAATCTGCGTCAAACTTTGCATGAGCAGACCCATAAGTGGGATGCTCATGCTTATGGTGATGTCATCTGCCCTTACCAGCCGTGTGCATTCCTCAAAACACTGAAGGACTTTACAGAGGTCTTTCAGCTTTGTACACCCAACAATTCCATGTCTGCCTTCAAACTGCCTGCAGATGTATCCTCCCACAAATGCATTACAGCCTGCCTCTGTTCGCACAGCCTCTCAACCATGTGCAGGGTGGAGTTCCACCTTGTTGCAACGTCTATAATTAGGCGGTGCTTGGGGAGGTGGAGCAATCGCTGCAGCTTCTGCATACGACTGGAGTGTATGGCCGAGCGACAGATGTGCGAGCACAGTCTTCGCACCTTATGGAGCAGGGATGTTAACTTCGGATAATTATTTAGGAAGCACTGCACCACCAGGTTCAAAGTGTGAGCCAGGCAAGGTATGTGTGTGAGTTTTGCACGGCCTATGGCTGCCACAAAATTACGGCCGTTATCACTGATTACCTTGCCTGCCTCAAGATGTAGACTGCCCAGCCATGACTCAGTTTGTCGCTACAAGTAGTCAGCCAGTATCTCCGCAGTGTGTCTGTTGTCGCCCAAAGACATCATCTTTAACACAGCCTGCTGACGCTTACCACTAGCTGTTTGATAGTGGGACACCTCGTGTGCAACACTGGCAGCTGCGGATGGAGTGCTCGTGCGACTTCGCTCTGTGGACGAGCTTTCGATTATGGAGGAGGAGGAGTGTCGAACGCCTACAGCCAACTGTTTCCTATACCGTGGGCTAGGCAGCACTGTTCCACCGCCGCTTTCCCCTGTGGAGCCTGCATCCACCACATTAACCCAGTGCGCAGTGATGAACACGTAACGGCCCTGGCCATGCCTACTGGACCATGCATCTGTTGTGAGGTGCACCTTTCCACTCATTGATTGATTGAGTGCATGGACAATGCGGTCTTTCACATGCAGGTGGAGGGCTGGGATGGCTTTTTGAGAAAAGAAGTGCCAACTGGGTAGGTCATAGCGTGAGACTGGGTAGGCCATGAGCTCGTGGAAAGCTTCGCTTTCAACCAAACGGTAGGGCATCATCTCTAAAGAGATTAGTTTGGTAATGTAGGCGTTCAAACACAGTGTATGTGGATGAGAGGATGAGTACTTTCTTGTCCTACTTAGAGTGTCTGGTAGGGGGAGATGGATTGGAGAGCTGCATATGGGGGAACTAGTGGTGGACCGGACGGAGTGAGAGGGGGTTGGTGATGGTATTGGTGGTGATGGCCTAGATTCTGTGTTTCGTTGCGAAACCATTGTGATTCCCTGAGTGCTTTGGCCTTGCGACGACACCTCAACATTTAGTGCTGGTGGTGTGCTTAACGGTGGCGGTGGTGTTACAGTGGGGGATGTGATGGAGCGTTGCTGGCTACCTTCAGTCGGAGCAGGTGCACATGTGCTACCTGAGGTTTTGTAGTCCGTCCAAACTTGCAAGTGCATGTTGGTTAAATGTCTAAGCATGCAACTGGTATTCAAATTTCTGAGTTGTTTACCTCGGCTAAAGGTCCTTCCGCACTTCTTACAGGTAACCTTTGCCTCATCAGTAGGATTTAGGACAAAGAAGTGCCACACTGCACTCTTCCTACTATGGTATACATTTTCTGGCCTTGCATGCTGTGCTAAGTTGACCGTCTGGCCAAGCAGTCCTGCAACTCTTTATTTTTATGTCCACGTTTTTGGACAGCTATGGTCATCCATCACCTCCTCTTCAAAGTCATCTGCAACTTGTAAGGTGGTATAGTATGCGGGAAAGGAAACCTGAGTTTCATCAGGGTCAGATTCTGGCTCAGTAGACTGCGAGGGCAATGTAGTGCTCTGGGTCAATGTACCAGCAGAATCATCTAGCACTGGCTGTGCATCAGTGCACTCCATTTCAGATTCATCTTGGACAGGGGAATTCAGGATTTGACTGGATAACCCAGGCATGGTATGTGAAAAGAGCTCCATAGAGTAATCTGAAGTGTCGGCTGACGCATCCTTCACTTTTGGTGGAGGTGAAGGACACAAGGAAAGGTGTTTTTCCTGACCAGAAACCTGCACTGATGACTCCGTGCTTGCAGGTTTGGAACGTTCAGAAGAGGAGGCAATAGAGCTGGTGGCAGTTTCGGCAATGTACGTCAAAACCTGTTCCTGATGCTCCGGCTTACAAAGCGGTTTTCCTACTCCAAGAAAAGGGAATCTTACAGCCCTTCTTGGGCCAGACGATGACGCAGGCTCAACACCTCCTGCCTTAGCTGCTATTGTGCTTTTGCCAGAACCAGCCGATGCACCATCAACCTCAGTACCAGCCGCGCCACTCTGCCCACGTCTGCGGCCTCTTCCACCATACTTCCTCATGTTTGGGAAAATGTACCCAAAATACCAGCAGAGAGATGGTACTGTATGAGGAGCGTCCAGCTGTGTAAAGTGTATTAAAAAAATTAAATCTACATATATATTTTGTTAGTCACAGACGCTCTACAAGTATTTATTTGACCGTTATCCGACAAGTAGATATACGGTACTAAAAAATAAAAAAAAAAGAGAAGAGCCAGCACTGCCAGTGGTCAGAACGCATAACATGAGGTGCATATGCACATATCTTACTGCATTCAAAATGAGATATTTAGCAAAATATTGATCAATATATTGAGCCACCCCGCCACGCCAAGGCAATCTCATATGGGGGGTCCTACTCTACATTTTTATTTATTCACTGTGCCATTGCGGCCTCCTAAATGTTTTAAAAGCAAGACCATATCAAATGCAATCCATACCTGAAGCATATCTGCATCACTCCCGTGCAGCCAGATGGAGCAGGTGCAGATAAAGGCCAACCAGGTCTGAACACAGACATCTCAGGTACTGTATCAGAAGTGTACAGCTATACAGGTTTTTTGTGTAACTAACAATCTCTGTATATGTAATAAGGGAGTGTCACACACACATGCTGTCTCTGTATAGTTAGGACCGGAATCAAACAGCAGATATAGGAAACTGTGTGAAAAGCAGACAGGTCTATATGGTGTAGGTCTGGAAAAACGGACAAACTAATCGGCTTTTTCTTCCAGAGGCACACACTGCTAGCTTGTATGTTGTTAGCGTGGGGTCTGATCTTACTGTTAATGTGGGTGGTCAGGAGCCGGAATCTCCAGGAGTGGACCCTCTGGACCGTGGCACCGAGGGGCCCCGGGGCGAGCTGCCAGGTGGAACCGACCCCTATACAGGGACCGTTAGGAGCAGGCCCAGGGGTTTAAGTACCACGGTAGCCGGTACCGAGAGGGGCGGCTCAGGATGGACTGGAGTGGGAGTGTGGGACTGAAGTGTAGACTGTAAGGCTGGAACGTGGAGAGATGGCTGGAGCGGAACACAGGACAGAGGACTGGAGTAGGACTGTAGGAGAGTGGATAACTAGATGAAACAGGAACACCGGAGGCAGGACTGGAGTAGGATGGAACAGGAACACAGGAACAGGACTGGAGTAGGACTGTAGGAGTGTGGATAGCTGGATGAAACAGGAACACCGGAGGCAGGACTGGAGTAGGATGGAACAGGAACACAGGAACAGGACTGGAGTAGGATGGAACAGGAACACAGGAACAGGACTGGAGTAGGACTGTAGGAGTGTGGATAGTTGAGTGGAGCAGGAACACCAGAGGCAGGGTTGGAGTAGGCTGGAACAGGAACACAGGAACAGGGCAGGAGACGGAGGAAACAGGAACACTGGAGCAGGACTGAAATACTGCAGGGAACATGGAAGACAGGCTGCGAGGCTGCTGCAGGAAACACCGAGGACGGCACTGAGAGGCTGCAGAGAGCACAGGAGGAAGCAGGGCCCAGTGTGCAAGGTAGCACAACGATCATGCGCCACCCTCAGGGGGAAGCGGCCTGATATGGCCCCGTCTGGTCTGCCATTGGTCTGAAGGTGCTTCCGGGTCAGGGCACAGCTGGAGCACAAGAAGCAGAAGGGAGGCGTGGCCGCGGCCTATGGCGCATGCGCATTGCATGCAGAGATGGCGTCGGCCGCGAGCCTGTCAGAGGTGACCACCATGGCCGTCGGGTGGTGAGAGGCTGCAGCGTGGGAGCGGAGGCCGGGTGAATATGCAGAGATGGCGTGGGAGCGGAGGCCGGGTTAGCATGTCGGAGCGGTGTAATATATGTGTACATGATACCAGACGGTACACGGTAGTGTGAGGAGCGTACTCCGCTATACGGTGTCTGTATGGAAAATTGTTAATCTCCGTCTATGTTTATACGGACTGACACACGCTGTCTCTGTGTACTTAGGACCGGAATCAAACAGGAGATATAGGAAACTGTTTGAAAAAATGGACAGGTCTATATGGTGTAGGTCTGGAAAAACGGACAAACTCCTCGGCTTTTTCTTCCAGAGGCACACAGATAGCTTGTATTTGTACGTGACACCAGCCGGTACATGGTAGTGTGAGGAACGTACACCACTAGACGGTGTGTGGAAAAAATGAACGCTCGGTAACTGAGCAGAACAAAATAATAAACGTTGGAGTGCTTTGAAAAAAGCAGTTTGAAGTGTGCACACAGCAATGCAGCTAGCAGGTAGCCTTAAAAGGCAGCCTAATCACCACCAGCGCTGCTGCACACAACAAAAATCCTCCCCTTTCACTGCACACTAGCTGTACAGTGAAAATCGCTACCAGCATAAGCTATTTTTTTTTCTTCTTCCCTGCCTAACGCTCTCCCTAGTCAGAATCAGCAGCAGCACCTCTCCCTATTCTAAGATCGGCAGAATTAAGATGGCAGTCGGCGGCCACGGCGTTTCATACCCCCTGTGACGCCACACAAAGCCAGCCAATCACTTCAATGCCCTTCTCTAAGATGGTGGGGGCCGCTGCCCATGTCATCGTGTTGCCCACAGTGGGCGTCCTCCATCATTAGCTGAAAAAAGGCGCTGGAAGCATCATTTGAAACGTGACTTTGGCGCTCGGGTCACAGACCTCATGGCCGACCTCACGCTATGGTCGGGTTTCATTTTCATTTCGATTTTTTAAATTGACCGACCCGTTTCGCCCAACTCTAGTCGAGACCAATCAATAAAAAATACAACCAGTATGTTAATTCATGAAATGTAAGGATACCAAACAATAGAATTATACTGAATATTAAAATAAATGTTACTATATACATATCAACCAAAGCCAACATAAAAGACTTGAGGTGTAGGGAAAAATAAAGGAAACAAACTAGAATGAAACCCACGTGTTTGTCAGGGGAAGAAATGCATTACAGACAGATTTTGGTGTTTTCTTCAAAACACACCAGATTCTTCGTATATTAAATCACATTTTTCAGGTATTTATCTTTTTAAGGAAAAAGCACCAAACATATGATAGCAAAATAAAGCACCACACAAAAACATCTTATAAAAAATGCTTGAAATTCCTGACATTTTGTTTACAAACAAAAATTTGCTGTAAAAACAGCTGTATTAACCCTTAGTGACAGAGCCAATTTGCAGCTTAATGACCAGGCGAATTTTTACAATTCTGACCATAGTCACTTATGAGGTTATAACTCTGGAACTCTTTAACGGTTCCCGTTGATTCTGAGAATGTTTTTTCGTGACATGTTGTACTTCATGTTAGTGGTAAAATTTCTTCAATATGACTTACATTTATTTATAAAAAAAAAAACGGAAATATGGCGAAAATTTTGCAATTTTCAAACTTTTAATTTTTATGCCCTTAAACCAGAGAGTGGTGTCACACAAAATAGCTTATAAATAACATTTCCCACATGTCTACTTTACATCAGCACAATTTTGGAAATGCAATTTTTTTTTTGTTTGGAACTTATAAGGGTTAAAAGTTGACCAGTGATATTACATTTTTACAACAAAATTTGCAAAACCATTTTTTTTTTGGGAGCACCTCACATTTAAAGTCACTTTGAGGGATCTATATGGCAGAAAATACCCAAATTGACACCATTCTAAAAACTGCACCCCTCAAGGTGCTCAAAACCACATTCAAGAAGTTTATTAACCCTTTACGTACTTCACAGGAACTGAAGGAATGCGGAAGCAAAAAATTAACATTTAACTTTTTTTTTACAAATATTTTACTTCAGAACCATTTTTTTTTTATTTTCACAAGTGTAAAAAGAGAAAATCAACCACAAAATCTGTTGATCAATTTCTCCTGAATACGTCGATACCCCATATGTGGGGATAAACCACTGTTTCAGCGCACGGAAGGGACTGGAACGGAAGGAGCACCATTTGACTTTTTCAATGCAGAATTGGCTAGAATTGAAATCGGACGCCATGTCGCGTTTGGAGAGCCCCTGATGTGCCTAAACAGTGAAAAAATCCCACAACTGACACCATTTTGGAAACTAGACCCCTTAAGGAACTTATCTAGATGTGTGGTGAGTACTTTGAACCCCCAAGTGCTTCACAGAAGTTTATAACGCAGAGCCGTGAAAATAAAAAATCTTTTTTTTCCTCAAAAATTATTTTTTAGCCGCCTATTTTTTATTTCCACAAGGGTAACAGGAGAAATTGGACCACAAAAGTTGTTGTGCAATTTGTCCTGAGTACGCTGATACCCCACCCATATGTGGGGGGGACCACTGTTTGGGCACATGGCAGAGCTCGGAAGGGAATGAAGGATCGCCGTTTTGGAATGCAGACTTTGATGGAATGGTCTGCGGGCATCATGTTGCGTTTGCAGAGCCTCTGATGTGCCTAAACAGTAAAAAAAAAAACACAAGTGACCCCATTTTGGAAACTAGACCCCCCCCAAGGAGCTTATCTAGATGTGTGGTGAGCACTTTGAACCGCCAAGTGCTTCATAGAAGTTTATAACTTAGAGCCATGAAAATAAAACATCATATTTTTTCCACAAAAATGATGTTTTTACCCCCAAATTTTTACTTTCACAAAAAAAAAAATCTTTTTTTTCCTCAAAAATTATTTTTTAGACGCCTATTTTTTATTTCCACAAGGGTAACAGGAAAAATTGGACCACAAATGTTGTTGTGCAATTTGTCCTGAGTACGCTGATACCCCATACATGGGGGAGGACCACTGTTTGGGTGCATGGCAGAGCTTGGAAGGGAAGGAGCGCCGTTTTGGAAAGCAGACTTTGATGGAATGGTCTGTGGGCGTGATGTTGTGTTTGCAGAGCCCTTGATGTGCCTAAACAGTAGAAACCCCCCACATGTGACCCCATTTTGGAAACTAGACCCCCCCATGGAGCATATCTAGATGTATGGGGAGCATTTTGAACCCCTAAGTGCTTCACAGAAGTTTATAATGCAGATGTCATGATCCATGCTGGATTGTGACAGATAAAAGCACTTGTAACCTTTTTTTTTTCTTTAAGCTGTTGCTTAAAGTTAGTTTTGCCCCGGTGGCCATTAGGGTCATTACACAGTGGTGTCTTTTGTTCTAGTTTGCCCCCAGTGGTGGTTAGCGTTATTACATCACTAACAGGTGTGATTCCTCTGGTTTAACTATAAAGGTGTGTCATGTGATCTCACTCACTGTTGGTGATATTGGTCATTTCCAACCATCCTTGGTGGAGGAAGGAGCTAGAGAGAGTTCCTTGCAGCACAGTCAGAGTCCTGGTGTGGAAAGACCCACAGTGAGGAGTTCCTTGCAGCTCTGACAACGCTTGGTGATGTAGCAGCTATTCAGGAGGAAAGCTGCATTCTGGTGCTGGACTCTGTTGCTGGGATCAAGAGCAACAGAACAAAGCTAAGTGGTGTTATCCCTGTTTGTACCTTTCCTTTTGTGTGTTTCAGTGCAGCGGTGGGATTAGTTTCTGCACCGTCCATTTCACTAGAAAGGGCTAGGTGCAGGGCGAGCTAGGGTTTTTAGGTATCCTGCTCGGCGCCAGGTGCGGAACCTGCCTAGGTACTGTCAGGAGTGTAGAGACACTGACTCAGGGGAGTGCAGGAGATCTCCACGTCCCCGTTCCCTATCGCAGGGCCCTCTATTGTATCGGTTTCCCTGGTGTTTCCCTTTATTATTTAAATTCGCCCTACTAGAGGTGGTGTATCCAGGGTCATGTGTGTCAGAGAAATTCGCCCTGCTGGAGGCGGTGTGTCCAGTCACACGTAACCATCACATTATCACCAACCCTTACATTTGTTCTGCTGAGCCATGGACCCAAGGCAGACCTTTGTCCAAATGCTGCAGATCTTTACTGATGAGATTAGGGGGCTGCGCGGTGAGTTGTTGCAGCAGCTGCAGCTGCTGGTGGGCTTTGGGGGTCTGGTTCAGGCACAGGCTCAGCCAGAACCCAAGATATCCCTCCTTGACAGGTTTTCTGGAGGGAGAGATCAATTCTTGGTATTTCAGCAAGCCTGCAAATTATATTTCAGGCTGCGTCCTTGTTCATCAGGGAGTGAAGAGCAATGGGTGGGAATCATTATGTACCTTCTTAAGGGGGATCCCCAATCCTGGGCCTTCTCCCTACCGGACGATTCACCATCATTAGAGTCCGTGGACGAGTTTTTTGCGGCTTTGGCGCTAGTGTATGGGGAACCTGATGGTGTTGCCCTGGCGGAATCCTGACTCCGTAGGTGTAAACAGGGAGCCCGGGTTGCTGAGGAGTACTGCTCAGAGTTTAGGAGGTGGGCCACTGACACTCAGCGGAATGACCCTGCACTTAGGAGTCAATTTGTGCAGGGTCTGTCTCCAAAGTTTCAGGATAATCTGGTGCAGTACGCCACCCCCAGGTCGCTGGAGGCCGCCATGTTTCTTGCCATCTGGGTGGATAGACGCCTTAGGCAGAGACATACACAAAATGTGCCCCCTGTAGTCCTTGCTAGGGAGGAGGACCCGCCAGTGCGGATGGAGGAACCCAAGCAGCCCAGTGTTGTTGGTACCAAAAAGGGGTTGTCTGCGGTTCGCCGTGGTGGGGGGCATGCTTTTACTGTGGGAAGTCGGGCCATTTCATGAATCATAGAATCGTAGAGTTGGAAGGGACCTCCTGGGCCATCTGGTCCAACCCCCTGCTCAAAGCAGGATTCGCTAAATCATCCCAGTCAGATGTCTGTCCAGCCTCTGTTTGAAGACTTCCATTGAAGGAGAACTCACCACTTCTCGTGGCAGCCTGTTCCACTCATTGATCACTCTAACTGTCAAAAAGTTTTTTCTAATATCTAATCTGTGTCTCTTCCCATTCAGTTTCATCCCATTGCTTCTAGTCTTTCCTTGTGCAAATGAGAATAAAGTTGATCCTTCTACAATGTGACAGCCCTTTAGATATTTGTAGACAGCTATTAAGTCTCCTCTCAGTCTTCTCTTTTGCAAACTAAACATTCCCAAATCCTGCAACCTTTCCTCATAAGACAGGGTTTGCAGACCGGTCACCATTCTGGTCGCTCTTTTCTGAACTTGCTCCAGTTTGTTGATGTCTTTTTTAAAATGTGGTGCCCAAAACTGGACACAATATTCCAGATGAGGTCTGACCAAAGAGGAGTAGAGGGAAATAATGACTTCACGTGATCTAGACTGTATGCTTCTGTTAATACATCCTAGAATTGCATTTGCCTTTTTTGCTGCTGCATCACACTGTTGACTCATATTCAGTCTGTGATCTATTAGTATACCCAAGTCTTTTTCACATGTGCTGTCACTTAGCCCTATTCCTCCCATTCTATATATGCTTTTTTCATTTTTATTGCCCAGATGTAGTACTTTGCATTTCTCCCTGTTAAAAACCATTCTGTTAGTTGCTGCCCACTTCTCCAGTTTATTTAAATCTTTTTGAATCCTCTCTCTCTCTTCTCTAGTATTAGCTATCCCTCCTAGCTTTGTGTCATCAGCAAATTTAATCAGTTTACCCTCAATTCCTTCATCTAAATCGTTGATAAAGATGTTGAACAATACAGGGCCCAGGACAGAGCCCTGTGGTACCCCACTTGAGACATTCTTCCAACTGGATGTGCAGCCATTTACGACCACTCTTTGGGTCCGATCACTAAGCCAGTTATGAATCCACCTAACAGTTGCCTTGTCCATTCCATACTTAGTCATTTTTTCAATAAGGATTGTATGAGAGACTTTGTCAAATGCTTTGCTGAAGTCAAGATATACTATATCTACAGCATTTCCTTGATCCACCCAATCAGTGATACCGTCATAGAAGGAAATTAAGTTAGTCTGACATGACTTATTAGTTAGAAACCCATGCTGACTCTGTTTAATCACTTCATTCTTATCCAGGTATTGACATACATGTTGTTTAATAATTTGTTCAAAGATCTTTCCTGGTATAGAAGTCAGACTCACCGGCCTATAGTTGCCTGGGTCCACCTTCTTCCCCTTTTTGAAGATAGGAACAACATTTGCTCTTCTCCAGTCTTCTGGCACTTCTCCTGTTCTCCAAGAATTTTCAAAGATTATGGAGAGGGGTTCAAAAATTTCTTCTGCTATCTCCTTCAGTACTCTGGGGTGTAATTCATCTGGACCTGGAGACTTGAATTCATTTAGGTTAGCTAAGTGTTTCCTCACTATCTTTCTGTTTATAGATATCCTGGATTCTTCTATTCCCATAATAGGACAGTGAATAACAGTTGATGTTGCATTTCCTTTCTGAGAGAAAACAGATGCAAAATAGGAATTTAAAAGTTCAGCCTTCTCAACATCCTGTCTTACCATTTCATCATTTTCATCCTGCAAAAATCCTATAGCATCTTTGACTTTTCTTTTACTTTTGACATATCCCCAAAATCCTTTATTATTGCTTTTGACATCTCTTGCAAGCCTCAGTTCATTTTCAGCTTTAGCTAATCTGAATTGTGCCCTGCAGGTTCTGCAGACAGCATTATATTTTTCTTTAGATATGCCTCCCTCTTTCCATTTTATAAACATTTTTTTCTTCCTTTTTAGCATGTGCTTAAGTTCTGTGTTCATCCATCCTGGTTTCCTTAAATGCTTCCTATTCTTCCCTCTTTTCGGAATTGTTAACAACTGTGCTTTGAGAATTTCATTTTTCAAGATTTCCCATCCTTCCTGGACATTTTTGTCTTTAAGGATATCCAGCCATTGGATCCCTCCAATTCTCTTTCTGAATCCCTTAAAATCTGCCTTTCTGAAATCTAACCTTGACGTCTGAGTCTTCACAGGTCTTCCACCTCTAGTTATCCAAAATTCTAAAATAGCATGGTCGCTACCTCCTAGGGTCCCAGCCACTTTTACCTCCTCAACCATTTCCTCTCTGTTTATAAGGATTAGATCCAAGGTAGCAGTTCCCCTTGTTTTCTCCCTTACCTTTTGGAAGATAAAGTTGTCAGCAAGAGAGGATAAGAATTTCCTTGACCTGTTAGTTTTGCCTGAGAGAGATTCCCAACAAATGTCTGGATAGTTGAAATCTCCCATGACAACTATGTCATATTTTTTGGAGAACTTGGCCATCTGATGCATAAAGAGTTCATCTATATCTTCGGCTTGCACAGGCGGCCTGTAGTAAATGCCTACAATGGTGTCCTTTCCATTGTTCTGTCCTTGTATTCTTACCCAAACAGTTTCCACAGAACTCCCAGTCTCTGAAGCTTCAATCTCTGTGCAGATATACGCGTTTCGAACATACAATGCGACACCCCCTCCTCGTTTATCAAGTCTGTTTCTTGCAAATAAGTTGTATCCTTCTAGTCTTGTATTCCAATCATGTGTATTGTCCCACCAAGTTTCAGTGATTCCAATTACATCATATTTCTTTTCCTGTGTTAGTAGTTCCAATTCTCCTTGTTTGTTGCCCATGCTTTGTGCATTAGTATAGAAACATTTTAGTTTGTGATTGGTTTCTCTTTCTCCAATATTTTTATTAATTAGATTCTTTCGTCTTTGTTCTTCCTTTCCACTTCTAATAGCAGAGTTCTCAATAGCATTTGTCAGGTGTATGTCTTTTTCTGGTCTTTTGCTTCCCTTCCCATGTTGTTCTAGTTTAAAGCTCTCCTTACAAGTGTAGCAAGGCGACTTCCAAATACATGGTTTCCAGTCTTCGTAAGGTGCACCCCATCTCTAGCAAGTAGTCCATCGTATAAGTAGTTCACTCCGTGATCCAGAAATCCAAATCGTTGCTGACGGCACCATCGACGTAGCCAGTTGTTCACCTGCAGAATCTTATTCCACCTCCTTGTTCCATGGCCATCCACTGGGAGGATGGAAGAGAAGACCACCTGCGCTCCCAGTTCTTTCACTTTCTTGCCTAAGTCTTCAAAGTCTCTGCAGATGATTTCCAGGTCGTTTCTTGCGGTGTCATTTGTCCCCACATGTAGTAGCAGGAATGGGTAGTCATCTGTAGGTGTGAAGAGTCCTGATATCCTGTCAGACACATCTTTAATTTTTGCACCTGGAAGACAGCACATTTCTCTTGTAGTTATATCCGGTCTGCAGATAGCGGCCTCTGTTCCTCTCAGCAGGGAATCCCCCATGACCACCACTCTCCGTTTCTTCTTCACAACATTTTTCTTTCTCCATCCAGGAGGACTCTGAGGGCGTACAAGGTTGCTGTTTGTTGGCAAAGTCTTATCCTGATGTATTTCTTCATCGTTTTCCTGCGTGAGAGCCTGGTACTGGTTTCTGAGCAGTATGGGTGCTGACTGCCTCCTGATCCTCCTGCTTCTCTGGGTCACATGTCTCCATTCCTCTGTTTCTTCAGGTGCACTTCGAATTTCTTCTCTTTCTGTAACATGAAGAGATAATTCTGCTCTGTCCAAGAACTCTTCACCTTCCTTAATGATCTTCAACGTACCTAACCTCTCTTCGAGATTTTGCAACTTTTCCTCCAACAGGGACACAAGCTTGCATTTGTGGCATGTGAAGTTTGGCTTTTCCACTGGTAAATCTGTGAACATGTAGCAAGAAATGCAGCTCACCAAATGGCTCCTGGCCTCTTCCATCTTGAGATTTCTTAAAAACGATGAAAGATGAGCCAAAAAAACCCAGTGATCGTTGAGCTCGCGGAGACTCTTCACTTATCCCAGAAGGCACTGGGAATATGCAAATGATCTCCTCAAGACTCTTCCCCTGGTTTTCCGATTTCCTCTTTTCAGCTGCAACCACCAAAACCCAGTGATCGTTGAGCTCGCGGAGACTCTTCACTTATCCCAGAAGGCACTGGGAATATGCAAATGATCTCCTCAAGACTCTTCCCCTGGTTTTCCAATTTCCTCTTTTCAGCTGCAACCACCAAAACCCAGTGATCGTTGAGCTCGCGGAGACTCTTCACTTATCCCAGAAGGCACTGGGAATATGCAAATGATCTCCTCAAGACTCTTCCCCTGGTTTTCCGATTTCCTCTTTTCAGCTGCAACCACCAAAACCCAGTGATCGTTGAGCTCGCGGAGACTCTTCACTTATCCCAGAAGGCACTGGGAATATGCAAATGATCTCCTCAAGACTCTTCCCCTGGTTTTCCGATTTCCTCTTTTCAGCTGCAACCACCAAAACCCAGTGATCGTTGAGCTCGCGGAGACTCTTCACTTATCCCAGAAGGCACTGGGAATATGCAAATGATCTCCTCAAGACTCTTCCCCTGGTTTTCCGATTTCCTCTTTTCAGCTGCAACCACCAAAACCCAGTGATCGTTGAGCTCGCGGAGACTCTTCACTTATCCCAGAAGGCACTGGGAATATGCAAATGATCTCCTCAAGACTCTTCCCCTGTGCATGCCAAGTCTCCAGATGAACCTATGCAAGTAGGAGGAGCTAGTTTGTGTTTAGGCCTGCCTACGGTTCAGGGAGTGGTGGCGGCATGTTTTTACTGTGGGCAGACTGGTCATGTCCTTAAGGCTTGCCTAATGCGTGCCAAATTATCTGTGTCATCTCAGAAGCCGCATTCCCCTGGTCGTTTGGAGGGAGACGACCAGGGAGTGTATATTTCCTCCATTTTGCCCTCCCAAGGTACTATGTCAGCAGAGGTGTTGGCTGGCGGGGTACCGAAGGTGATACCGGTGCTTGTGGACAGGAGTCAGTCTGGTGGATGCTCGCTTTGTCCAGACTCATGGCCTGAGGTGTAGGACGCTGGCTCAACTTATAAGCATCCAGGCCATTAACTCTGTACCACTGAGCCAGGGGAGCTTGACCAAGGTCGTAGAGAATATCCACCTGCGTATAGGACATCATGAGGAGTCCTTATCATGCTACGTCTTGGAGGGAATGCCAGTACCTATTGTTTTAGGCCTCCCTTGGCTGAAAAAACACAACCCGGCAATAGATTGGTGGGCGAGGGACGTAGTAAGCTGGAGGCAGTCGTGTGAGGGCTGCTGCCTAGGGACTACTGTCTCTGCCATCTCTCTTCAACCGACCCCTTCCTCTCCAGTGAGAGCAGCAGATATGCTGCAGGAGAGTAGGGGCAAGTCTCAACCCTCGCTATTAGCCAACCCTGGGAGGCGCAGACCTCGTGGTGGAAGGGGTTGGAGGGTGGTGTACCCCTTGGTGAATTGCGGGGGTGTGAGTGTGGTGACACAGGGGCATGCCTCTGTTGTCAATCCCAGAAAGAGTTCACCGAATTGTGACAAATGAATGTGTGGCAATAAACGTTCAGGTCCGGACCTGTGTGTGAACGAGCATGTATGGGTGGCCACCAAAAAACATCCAGTGGAAGTGTGTTGCGGAGTCTTACCAGCTCGAGTTACCCCCAAACATGCACATACACAACTCGTTCCCCAGGTCGGTGCTTCGGAGATGTGTGGTGCCTCCAGAACATACATTGCCAATACCAGCGGTGCTCGTTTGTCATCAACCTGACGTGCAGGTAGTTGCAGGGGTGAACTCTGGATCTGGGCGTCCCCTCTGTAGGTGTTTCCCTGATGAGGAGCGGTTTTGAGGGTCCAGAGGCCCCTCATTAAGGGAGGGTACTGTCATGATCCATGCTGGATAGTGACAGATAAAAGCACTTGTAACCTTTTTTTTCTTTAAGCTGTTGCTTAAAGTTAGTTTTGCCCCGGTGGTCATTAGGGTCATTACACAGTGGTGTCTTTTGTTCTAGTTTGCCCCCAGTGGTGGTTAGCGTTATTACACGGGAATCACTAACAGGTGTGATTCCTCTGGCTTAACTATAAAGGTGTGTCATGTGCTCTCACTCACTGTTGGTGATATTGGTCATTTCCAACCATCCTTGGTGGAGGAAGGAGCTAGAGAGAGTTCCTTGCAGCACAGTCAGAGTCCTGGTGTGGAAGGACCCACAGTGAGGAGTTCCTTGCAGCTCTGACAACGCTTGGTGACGTAGCAGCTATTCAGGAGGAAAGCTGCATTCTGATACTGGACTCTGTTGCTGGGAGTAAGAGCAACAGAGCAAAGCTAAGTGGTGTTATTCCTGTTTGTACCTTTCCTTTTGTGTGTTTCAGTGCAGTGGTGGGATTAGTTTCTGCACCGTCCATTTCACTAGGTGCTAGGCTAGGTGCAGGGCGAGCTAGGGTTTTTAGGTATCCTGCTCTGCGCCAGGTGCGGAACCTGCCTAGGGACTGTTAGGAGTGTAGAGACACTGACTCAGGGGAGTGCAGTAGGTCTCCACGTCCCTGTTCCCTATCGCAGGGCCCTCCATTGTATCGGATTCCCTGGTGTTTCCCTTTATTATTTAAATTCGCCCTACTGGAAGCAGTGTATCCAGGGTCACGTGTGTCAGAGAAATTCGCCCTGCTGGAGGCGGTGTGTCCAGTCACAAGTAACCATCACAGCAGAGCAGTGAAAATAAAAAAAAATCCACAAAAATGATTTTTTTAGCCCCCAAATTTTTATTTTCCCAAGGGTAACAGGAGAAATTAGACCCCCAAAGTTGGTGTGCAATTTGTCCTGAGTATGCTGATGCCCCATATCTTGGGGTAAACCACTATTTGAACACACGTTGGAACTCAGAAGGGAGAGAGCACCATTTGATTTTTTGAACGCAAAATTGGCTGGAATCAATGGTGGCGACATGTCGCATTTGGAGACCCCCTGATGTGCCTAAACAGTGGAAACCCTTCAATTCTAACTCCAACCCTGACCACAAACGTAACCCCAACACACCCCTAACCCTAATCCCAACCCTAACCATAGCCCTAACCACAACCCTAACTCTAATCCCAACCCTAACCCTTACCACAACCCTAATCCAAACCCTAACCATAACCCTAACCACAAACCTAACCCCAACACACCCCTATCCCTAATCCCAACCCTAACCTTAATCCCAATCCTAACTCTAATCCCTAACCCTAATTCCAACCCTAACTCTAATTCCAACCCTAACTCTAATTCCAACCCTAACCCTAATTCCAACCCTAACCCTAACTCACTTTAGCCTAACTCTAACCCTAATGGGAAAATGAAAATAAATATATTCTCTTTATTTCATTATTTTTCCCTAACTAAGGGGGTGATAAAGGGAGGGTTTATTTACAATTTTTTTTTATTTTGATCACTGTGATATGGTCTATCACAGTGACCAAAATGAACCAATAGGAAAAATCTTCCTATTGTTGCCAGGTTGTGGCAGATCTCGGCGGGCGCACTGCGCAAGCGCCCGCCATTTTCTTCCCGGAAGAAGATGGCGGCGCCTATGGTAGGAAGCATGAGGGCCAAGGAGCAGTGGGAGGTACCGGGGGGGGATCAGGGACCCTATTTCTCTCTCCTCTGATGTGCAATCAGAGAGAGAAATTAATTGGCACATCAGACTTTTTTTATTTTGCGGTCGCCGTTATACGGTTAATAACGGCGATCGCAAAACCGGGGGCAAAACCGACCCGAATCATGTTCTCTGAGGTCTCGGCTACCCCCGGCAGCCGCGACTCCGGAGAAAATCTGACTCTGGGGGGTGCTATACACTTTTTCCACAGCGCTGTGGTTTAAGTACCCTTAACTACCGTCGTTAAAAGGCATATCGGCGGTCGTCAAGGGGCTAAGGTGATAATATAATGGTTCGGTTTGATTGTACCTCTTTAATACTCTTAGCTTCAGATTGATTTAGGCAATGAAAAGGGAGGAACAAGGGGCTTGCAGATGAGTGATCACATTCCTAATTAATTAGTTTAGAACCTGCGCACTACAGACACTTGTATATTATTCTACAAAGTCCCATCTTAGCTTTCTGTCCAGAGATATCATGGGGGCTGATAGGACAAAGACCAGCGGAGTACAGATAAAACTGCAGGATGGAAATAAGGTTTTCATTAACTTAGAACTCTGTGCTGCAGAGTAGAACTCCCCCGAAGGCTGAGCATTACCCATATTTATCTCTATTTTGTTTATTTTAATATCTTGTTTGCTTAGCTTTTGATAATATCTTATTAATATATTGTACATCTTTTGATATCTCCAATGCGTTTTTTTAGATTATCTTGTGTGTATGGTTTTCATTATCATTTCCTTAATTTAGCTTTTTTCATCGAACCATTGTGAGTGAATCAATTTAGTCTTGAATTTTTAAATCCCTTTTAAAATGCCTAAATAAACTTATGTCCCAAATGTAAAAATGAGCAGACAGAATATACAACACCAGTATTCCATCCTATACAATTAGAACCTTTGACAACTTTTGAAACAATTCCAACAGTCTGCACCAGTAGGGTAGCTAGCAGGGGGGCAGAGGGGGCGGTTGCCCGGCCCCTTGCTCTGAGGGGGCCCACCCACACCCAGAGCTTCTGCCACTGTTAACCATGTCAGCATGTTCATCTCACCGATGTAATTAAGCTTCACTTATAGTGCAGGGACACTATACCTTTAAGCTTCCTCCAGCAAACTGCAGACATGCCCACACTGCTCCCTGTGTATCTGCAGGAGAGAGGTCACCACAGAGCAAGACAAGATGGAGCTGTGAGTAAGAACTTGGGGGCCCTGAGGTGTCTGTGCAGTGATGAGGGGCAGGACGCTGCTCCCCTCCTTACAAGTCCTGGATGGTTTATTTTCTTGTATCTGAGGCACAGTAGATTTGTGGCGGCTACTTGAACTTTTATACAGCTCAGAAGATGTCTCTGTCAATGCAAATCCGCTGCCAAAAATCTCACTGTGCCTCACAGCCACTGACATGAGTGGTCAATATCATGCTCTGCCCTGATGGAAGTCACCTCGGCTGCAGGACAGCACAGATAAGAATATGTGACTTTCCCTCTTCATATATATATATACATAATATATACACCGGTAAATGTAAAAATCTATAGTAGCAAAAAAATGAAGGCAGAGCACCATTAACAAAATTAAAAAATAGTGTTTTAATAGCTCATTGGGGCTCAGCAACGTTTCAGTTCTACTGAGAACCTTTTTCCAGGAGAACCAAAACTTTCATTTTGTCTAAATGGTGTGCTGTCTTCATTTTTTTGCTGCTGTATTGAAGATCGGTAAATGCCTGGAATGTTTGGCAGCCGTATATTTCAAATATCTCTCTACATATACAGTATATATACACATATATACACACACACACCCTGTGACTCGGTCCTGTAGCCGGGGTGAGGGTCCTATCATCTCATATTGTAAATCCAGGGTGGCCAGCATGAAAACCCAATTACGGTATATAACTTTTTATTAAAAAAAATAATCCCCACAAAGTTGAGGATGAATATATCTGATAAAGATCCAAATAGAAGAAAATATAAACAGCCAGCAGGTGCGTATAGATGATCATATATAGACCCCTGAACATATACTCAGTCTGGACAAGACCCCCCTAAAGGCAGAAAAGAGAATAAAAGAGAAGACATACCAGGGGGCGCAGCTTCTTCTTTACATGAGTAATACATTACCTCCCTCTCTTCTGCTTCCCTCTTTCTTTCCGGTTCCCTCTTTGGGGTCTTGTCCAGACAAGAGTATTTCTTTTAGGGTCACCTGGACACATTCAGGGAGCTATAACCATACGCTGGCCTCTATACCCATACGCTGGCCTCTATACCCATACGCTGGCCTCTATACCCATACTCTGGCCTCTATACCCATACGCTGGCCTCTATGCCCATACGCTGGCCTCTATACCCATACGCTGGCCTCTATGCCCATACGCTGGCCTCTATACCCATACGCTGGCCTCTATACCCATACGCTGGCCTCTATACCCATACGCTGGCCTCTATACCCATACGCTGGCCTCTATACCCATACGCTGGCCTCTATGCCCATACGCTGGCCTCTATACCCATACGCTGGCCTCTATACCCATACGCTGGCCTCTATACCCATACGCTGGCCTCTATACCCATACGCTGGCCTCTATACCCATACGCTGGCCTCTATACCCATACGCTGGCCTCTATGCCCATACGCTGGCCTCTATACCCATACGCTGGCCTCTATACCCATACTCTGGCCTCTATACCCATACGCTGGCCTCTATACCCATACGCTGGCCTCTATACCAATACACTGGCCTCTATACCCATACGCTGGCCTCTATACCCATACGCTGGCCTCTATACCCATACGCTGGCCTCTATGCCCATACGCTGGCCTCTATACCCATACGCTGGCCTCTATACCCATACGCTGGCCTCTATACCCATACGCTGGCCTCTATGCCCATACGCTGGCCTCTATACCCATACGCTGGCCTCTATACCCATACGCTGGCCTCTATACCCATACACTGGCCTCTATGCACACCTACTGGCTGTTTCAAGTTTCTTCTATTTAGTTCTTTGTCTTATATATCAGAGCTGTGCAAGTTGTAGCCCACAGACAGGGACCGACAGAGACCAGAATCAAAGGCATGGGAGCTACAACGGGGGGGGGGCCATTATACAGTGTTAGAGCTAATTCGGGAGTCATTGTACAATGGATGAGCTCGTGCGAGAGCCAATATACAGCGTGAGAGCTAATGCAGGGGTCATTATAGAGTATAGGAGTTAATGTGGCGCCAGTGTATGCAGGGGTCATTATACAGTATGGGAGCTAATGCAGGGGCCGTTATACAGTGTTAGAGCTAATTCGGGGGCCATTACACAGCCGATGAGCTAATGCGGTGGTCATTGTACAGCATGGGAGCAAATGTCGGGGTCATTATACAGTACAGTTTCAAGGCTACTTTGGGGGCCGTCATACAGTATGGGGGCCTATATACAGTATGGGAGCTATTGTGAGGGCACAAAAGAGACATTCTGCTATGTATAGGGCACAATGGTGGCATTAGTATGTGAGGCAGTTAGAGGAGCTCTACTTTAGTTCCACACAGCAGGTACAATAGTAGGGACACATCCGGCAGCAGGGGCTCAGTATTGGGTTGAGTAGTTTGTGCACGTTGGCGATAGATGGTGATGGGTCTGGAAATGTGAGAAGTCAGATGTGTCTTTGTTGTATTCTCTGTCTGGAGAAGTTGTCATGTCGGTCTGAGTAAGATGCAAAAGTGAACGATTATCAGAAAGAACGTCTCCTGTAAGTTATCATCTGTAACTATATAGTAAACTCTTGTCTATTCTGCAGGACTGGTATCTACCACTATGAGGTCACCATATGGCGGTAATATCAGTATTGTTTTTTGTATAGAGATTTGTTTCAGTTACAGCGCGGTCATCTGCTGAGGTTCCCCTATACTCACGACTAGAGTGCGCCACCTGAGTTGTAATCAAGGTTACCGGTTAGGGGCCAAATCAGATTTTTCGCCCCCCCTAAGCTGAACCCCTAGCTACCCCTCTGGTCTGCACCGTGTCTTACACTTCATCGGTGGTGAAACTACATCTCCTACTATACAGTCACAGGTACTTGCTAGGACTCGGAGTAGTAGTTTCATCAGACTACACGGATTTAGCAATAAGTGTACAAGATATCCTGACAATCTATGTCACACGCTGCTTACCTGTGCTGATCAGCATCCATAGCCCACACAGTAACACCAGTGACCTCCCCATCCTATACTGCTCGGATTCTGCACAGCCTGCCCTGCACTGAGCCGGATATAAAGGGCCGGAGGTGGGATACAGAGACTGGAGGAGAGATTAGGTGTCTGTACGGCTCCCAGGGGAGAGATCCCTTTAATGAAAAGGTAAAAAAAAGGCATACAAACTCTACACAATTGAGTTTTCTTTGACGCTGGTAATATTTCATACGACTGTCAAAACATCAACATCCTATGTAAAGGTGCAACTTAACCATTTCATGGCATGAGGTTTTATTGGAAAATTTGGGATCATAAGGCCATGCTCACAAATTGTGGAATAGCATTGAATAGGGTGAAACCCGCATAACTTTCAATGGGTGAAAAACGCTGAAAGAAGTGACATGCACTATTGTGCAAAAATCAAGCAAAGCACAAAATACTGAGGACAATAAAAAAAAAAACAATGCGTGTATGAGATTTCTGAAATCTCAGACTTTGCTGGTACTGTGAAATCTGCATTAAAAAAATGCCTCGTGTGAGCAAAGCCTAAGAATGAGCATGGTGCAACTTTTCACTCTTGTGAAAATTTTTATTTTCAGCAACATGTGAATGGCATTTTGAAAAAAACGAGTTTCTTGTATGTGCACCAAAAATTTTTTGTGAAATCTGAAACGTGAATATGGCCTAACCAGCCAATCTGTTGTTGCTGTGGAATATAAGTAGTCTTAGAAATGTCTGTAGATTGCCTATGCACCTATCGAAACTGCATATCCCAAGTCTATGACCAGCTTTCGGATCCAAACCTTTATCTCCTATAGTAAACCGATAGTAAAAGTAATGAATGTATATTATATTTTAACTGTGTGTCTGGGAATAGACATGATCTGGATTTAAAAAAAATAACAGTTCCAGCAAAGTGGCTGTGATTTACAGAGACACTATGCCCAATTTCCTTTTTTTTTTTTCTTTTTTTTATTACTCAGCATAAACAGATCTGCAGTGCATGCTTCCCCATGGGCCATGTGCACACACTGAGTATTTGGTGAATTTTTTACCCCAGTATTTGTAAGCCATAACCAGGAGTGGAACGGTCAGAGGAAAAGCAGAATAGAAATATTTGCACCCCTTCTGCATTTTTCACCCACTCCTGGTTTTGGCTTACAAATACTGGGGTAAAAAAAACACACCAAATACTCAATGCTGCATGTGGCCATAGACTTGCATTAGATGTTGAAAATCCATAGTTAAAAAACATACATTCTTTCTTAGTGCATTTACACAGTGGAAACGAATCAAAAAACGCATGTAATCAGCACCTAAAAAAAATAATATTTTGTCAAAACAAAAAAGTGTCAAAAACAATGCAACTGCGCTAAAAAAAATGACATATCTGTGGGTTTATCACACCGACACACGGTTTGTGCGAAAAACCTGACATGTGCGCACTGCCATTGAAAACGATGGGTGTATATTTGTCCATATTTGCGTTCCTTTAAAAGCGGACTGCAGACGGACATAAAAAAATGTACGCGTGAAGGGGGCCTAAGACAGATTTAGACAAATTTGCAACAATATTTTATGTACATAGGAAAGGTCTTAGTTTAAGTTCCGTTCATGAAAAATGGGAACAAAAACAAAAGTGTTGTGTTTATAGTTTTGTTCAATAAATGTATTGCCATCTTATAATGCCACGTGCACAGTTCACATAATAAGCCGTGATATCACCACAATATAAGGTAGTGCAGTCCCATAGCTTACGTCAGTCACGTCTTCTACTCTTTCCTCCTGGTGGAGCCTAATAAATAGGACAAATAAATGGTAATTTAACCCAAGAAGATTTGTGAATAGATTCTGGCTTCCCTGATTCTCTTCTTGTAAGACGTCAGTTAATAAATATATCATCATCTGATCCTATAGATACAACAATAGGAAGGAAAGAGGAGACAATGCAGCACCGAGCACACGGGATATAAAGATCTAAAGTGCTGGAATATGATTGTATCCACATCTAGGTATAATATACTGCACTGCTACATATAAAGAACCTTCTTCTGTGCGCAGATCACATTTGGTATTAAAGGGGGTTTCAGCCATCAGCTACAAATCTGTTTCTGCAGACTTGTGAACCTCATTATCGCCCGCACAGGGCACGCTGTCAGGATTCTTCGTTGCTGGAAGCCGGCAGTCATGTGCCTGCAAGTATGCAATTTTCATACTTCTGGCCACCTTCCAACTAGATATGTCCGGCCTCACTCAATACACTTGCATTGAGGGAGGCCACGCCCATCAACTCGACATGTGACTGCGTGTATGCAAATCACATACTAGTGGGCATGTTCCCAGCGCCAGCAGCAGGAAATCATTCCCAGGTCTGCAACTGCATAGAGTGAGTGCAGATTTGGAGCCTAATTTTTAATATATATATATATAACTTACCATCTACTAAGCCTGAGCTTAGACCTGGGTTCAACAAAAAAGGGGTCCAAAACATATAAGAATTTAAAAGAAGCGGTGATCTAGCATGCGACTGATGGAGCAGAGTGCTGTATTAGTCGCTGAGCCTCCACTTGACTGACGAAATTCCGATGTTTTTTCCAAAAGAAGTTGTGTGCTCAAATTAAGGTTGAGGCTTTGCTAATCTAGGGGTGGATTCCACTTTGATCTACCAAAAAAGTCCAATATGCAAGAAGGATCCAAAACACCACTAGGCGTTTTTTTTCAATACTTTATTTTGGAGATCAAGTACACAGTTTGTAGAATGACAAATTATTTTGACATAAACGCTTCCCCTCTCACAAACCGTGCCCCCTTGTCAGAGTGTGCTTTATTCCTGTCTTCTAGTTGGATCTGGCTCGGCAGCACGTCAAAGAAAACATTGGGAAAGTGCTGCCATGCGGGAGGTCTGAGCAACACCCAGGAGATTTGCCAACTCTTCCCGGTGTTTTCCTTTTATTGGGAGTCTCCAAGATGTTCATATATAAACTTGTAATATTCACTTCAAGCATTGGACATTCAGGCTATGTGCACACGTGCGGAAATGAAGCCGAAATTTCCGCAGAAATTCCGCAACTCCCTGCCGTGGGAAAAACACGGGAAAACCGCATGCGGAATTCCCATGAAAACTAATAATTTGCAAGCATAATTAGCTGCAGAATGCTAGTGTTTTCCAAGCGATCTGTAGCATCGCTTGGAAAACTGATTGACAGGTTGGTCACACTCGTCTAGCATAGTGTTTGACAAGTGTGACCAAATTTTTACTATTGAGGCTGCCTATGCGGCATCAGTAGTAAAAAGATATAATGTTAAAAATAATTTAAAAAAATATAAAATCGTGATATTCTCACCTTCCGGCGTCCCCCGCAGCCTTCCCTATCCTCGCGATGCTCCCAGCAAGTCCCATTCCCAGCGATGTCTTTCGACAATGACCCCAGAAGACGTAGCATCACGTGAGACTGCTACATCAATCCAAGTTATTGTCGCAAAGCATCACTGGGAATGGGACTTGCCGGGGGCATCGCTGAGGTCTGGAAAGGCTGCGGGGGCCACCGGAAGGTGAGAATATCATGATTTTCTATTTTAATTCTTTTTTTAACAGGGATATGGTATATGGCACCCAGAGCCTGGAGAAGAGTCTCTTCGCCTCCAGACCGTGGGTATCATCTGCACATTTTCCGCTCACTTTGCGCATGGTGGGCATAGCCACATGCAGAAAGTAAGCAGAACAATGCATTCCTATGTGTGCGGAATCCCCATGATTCCGCAAAAAGAATGAGCATGCTGCCTATTTTTTCTGCAATACGATTCCACCGCGGAAAAATACGCAGCATTAGCACAGCATGTGCAGAATGCCACTGAATTCAATGGGTTGCTTATCTTATGCGGTTTCGCGGCGAAAAAACAAATCAAAAACGCATAAAATCCCCGGCAATTCCGCACGTGTGCATATAGCCTCAAAGTCCCACACTGTTCGATCAGCTTAGTAAAATTGACCAAGAGGTAGAAGGACCACAATGTATAACTTTTGGGTTATTGCTTAGGTCTCAGGTCAATAACCATATTGTGCTGCTTTAAATACTGGTCGGGCGTACTTTCTATGTGTTCGGTATGACACAGATGTGTATGATGGATCTTGCTGCGCTAAATGTTTGTTCCTCAAGTACAAACTAAGAGAACAATATACTAAAACATTTACAAAATGTTCTACCAGCACAAGGCTGACCTTAAGCCAATGGTTGCTAAGAAAGAATAACAGATGAAAGGGGTATTGTGAAAAATGGAAAATACGTATTTGTTCCTTGTACACGGGAGAAATTTCCTAATCTCTCCTATTCTTGTATCGTTTGCACAGTCACACAAGGTAATAAGTGCTCGCGACAATTTTCATAACTTCCATAGAAATTAATGGACAGAGCTGTGAATGCTTGGCCAGTGCCACCTATCCTCTGGTTTAAGGGAGCGAGGGGACACTATTCTCATAGGTGGTACCTGCATCTATCATACATTTATGGCATATCCTGCACATAGGCTATAAATGTTAAAAAAAAATACGGTAACCAGAAATAAGCAAAATTGAAATTTGAATTCAGCAATCAAAAGTCATCCAAAGCCTCTCCATCTACCCTGAAAACCTATATGGCACTATTGTCTTTCCCTCAAACTAATCTTCACTGCTTGCTCTCACACACTGTGTACAGTTTAGTGTTTTATGGCCTTCTCTATTTCTATGGGTAAGCGGTGACATTTTCTCATTATCTAGTTATACCACTAAATAGCTGCTATATTCCCTGTCTCTGTTTTTATACAGGCTCTGATGGTTTCCCATGACTGGCTTTGCTAAGCTTTTTCATATGACAGGTGCAAACCATTAAGGGGAACAGATACAGTATTTCTGGGAACGTACAGATTTAATTTTCCTATTATTTTCTTACATTTTTAACCATTTGTTGATTGTAAAATGGAACGATACCAAGTCAGTGAAGATGAGGATGATCTCTGAATAACAGCGGCAGAGAATTCAGAAAAATGTTAAAGCCAACTCAGAGAGGTTTTATAAATTAACATTTAGTGGAGCTCCAAAAATGTTTGGAGTATGACAAAGCAAAAAATAACCCATGTTCCTTACTTTGAGCGCCAGACAAAAAATGTTTTTACCTCTTGTACTTTACATTCTGTGTTTTTGACAAACCATAAGTACAGTCATGGCCAAAAGTTTTGAGAATAACACAAATATTATATTTTCACATGATCTGCTGGCCTCTGGTTTTTATGTGTGTTTGTCAGATGTTTTTATCACATACAGAAATATAATTGCAATCATATTATGAGTAACAAAAGGTTATATTGACAGTTAGAATGAGTTAATGCAGCAAGTCAATATTTGCAGTGTTGACCCTTCTTCTTCAGGACCTCAGCAATTCTCCCTGGCATGCTCTCAATCAACTTCTGGATCAAATCCTGACTGATAGCAGTCCATTCTTGCAAAATCAATGCTTTTATTTTGTCTGAATTTGAAGGTTTTTGTTTGTCTACCCGTCTCTTGATGATTGACCACAAGTTCTCAATGGGATTAAGATCTGGGGAGTTTCCAGGCCATGGTCCCAAAATCTCTATGTTTTGTTCCCTGAGCCATATAGTTATCACCTTTGCTTTATGGCAAGGTGCTCCATCATGTTGAAAAAGGCATTGTTGATCGCCAAACTGCTCTTGGACGGTTGGGAGAAGTTGCTCTTGGAGGACATTTTGGTACCATTCTTTATTCATGGCTGTGTTTTTAGGCAAGACTGAGAGAGAGCCCATTCCCTTGGCTGAGAAGCAACCCCACACATGAATGGTTTCAGGATGCTTGACAGTTGGCATGAGACAAGACTGGTGGTAGCGCTCACCTGGTCTTCTCCGAATAAGCCGTTTTCCAGATGTCCCAAACAATCGAAAAGGGGATTCATCAGAGAAAATGACTTTACACCAGTCCTCAGCAGTCCACTCCCTGTACCTCTTGCAGAATATCAGTCTGTCCATGATGTTTTTCCTGGAGAGAAGTGGCTTATTTGCTGCCCTCCTTGAGACCAGGCCTTGCTCCAAGAGTCTCCGCCTCACCGTGCGTGCAGATGCACTCACACCTGCCTGCTGCCATTCCTGAGCAAGCTCTGCACTGCTGGTAGCCCGATCCCGCAGCTGAAACACTTTTAAGAGACGGTCCTGGTGCTTGCTGGTTTTTCTTGGGCGCCCTGGAGCCTTTTTGGCAACAAGGGAACCTCTCCTTGAAGTTCTTGATGATGCGATAGATTGTTGACTGAGGTGCAATCTTTCTAGCTGCGATACTCTTCCCTGTTAGGCCATTTTTGTGCAGTGCAATGATGACTGCACATGTTTCTTTAGAGATAACCATGGTTAACAGAAGAGAAACAATGATGCCAAACACCAGCCTCCTTTTAAAGTGTCCAGTGGTGTCATTCTTACTTAATCATGACAGATTGATCTCCAGCCCTGTCCTCATCAACACCCACACCTGTGTTAATGGAGCAATCACTGAAACGATGTTAGCTGGTCCTTTTAAGGCAGGGCTGCAATGATGTTGAAATGTGTTTTGGGGGATAAAGTTCATTTTCTAGGCAAATATTGACTTTGCAAGTAATTGCTGTTAAGCTGATCACTCTTTATAACATTCTGGAGTATATGCAAATTGCCATTAGAAAAAATGGAGCAGTAGACTTTGAAAAATTAATATTTGTGTCATTCTCAAAACTTTTGGCCATGACTGTAAATACTACACCAAGAGTGTGCAGATCACAGGTGGAAAGAAATCCAGATAACCATGTTTAGACTGTCAGATGTCTCACTATATTCTAGCATAAACGTATATATTAACTGTTTTCCTGCACTCTCTATATCCAACTCTTCCTTAAAGGAATATTCTGAAATTTAGAAAAAAAAGAGATTTTTTTTCTTTGTTGTTTGTTTGTTTTTTAAATATAAAACAGCTTTTTTTATTGCACCCCTGGAGTGGTGCTTTAAATGCAATTCCCCTCCCCCCTGTCTCATACTTACCTGCCGTCGCTTTCATCCTTTTCCAGTGTCGCTCCCGTCGGTCTCTGGCGAAAAGTGACCTGCCGGCAGCTACAGTGCTTCATGAAGCGCCAGATATCACTGTTCCATACAGCTCTATGAGAGCCTCTTTCTGGCTCTCATAGACTTGCAGCGAGCTCTTGTGATATAATTTCTGACTTCCGGCCATTCAGAAGTTACTGGCACAAGATGGCGCGGTGGGACGGAGTGGCGTCGGTAAAAGGTTAAACCACCTGAAGGTGAGTATAAGAACAGGAGTTGTGGGGAAAAAGGGTGCAGTTGTCCCACGCTCAGAGGGAACCACATGGAGCTACACTACCTTAATTATATCGGCATACACAGCGTGCCGATACAGTTAAGCTCTGCGGTAGAGTAGGGAGACACGATCTCCCTGCAATACCACTCTCAGCCGCAACAGGATGATGCAACAGCAGAGGTGCCGGCGCATGTACAGGAAGGTCAGAGTCCCATTGCATCATCCTGCCCTAGCTGAGAGTGGTAGTTCAGAAATCAACACGATGGTCTGCCCGATAGTCTTGTCAGGATCCTGGATTAGTTGAGTATATGACTTTTTTTTTACTTAAAACTTTTGGTGTGACTGTGGGGGCATCATACAATATGAGGGACCCTCATACAGTGGGGAGGGGAGTTTACCCTTTAGGGGCAACTGTGAGGGGTCCTCAATGTGTGGGGGCCATTATACAATGTATGCGCTAATATGGGGCCATCATTCAGTATAGGGGCTAATGTGGGGGGCCAATATACAGTGTGGGGACTATTGTGGAGGCATTCATACAGTATGGGAGCTAATGTAGGTTTTTTATTATATAAAAATACTTATGGGAGCTAATATGGGGCCCTTAAAGTGGGGACTACTATGAGGGTCATCATAAAGTTTGGGGACTGCAGTGAGAGCCATAATAAAGTGTGTGGACTACAGATGGGGCCAACATACAGTGTGAGGGCCATTCTACAATATCAGTGCCTTTATACAGTGTGAGGACTACTGTGAGGGGCATTATACTCTGTTGGGGGAGCATTGAGGACATCCTACTATGTGTAGGGAAGCTGTAGACCCATCATAGTTTTTATAAGGGAGCCTTGGGCCCATCATGCTGTGTACAAGGGAACTATTGGCTCATCAAACTGTGTATAAGGGAACCGTGGGCTCATTATACTGCTGTATAGGGAGCAGTGGACAATTATACAGTGTATAGAGGAGCTGTGGAAGCATTATATTTTGTATTTGAGAGCAGTGAGCACATCATTCTGTGTGTGAGGGAGCTGTGCATGGGGAGACTCAGAGGAAATTGTTAAATTGTTAAGGGTGGACTTACGTATTATTGTTATAGGGTCACTCAGAGTATTGTGACAGCAAAAGGTGCACATGCGACATTTTTACATTCTAGGGGGAAAATGTGGACACTGATTTCTAGGAAACATTAATATTTTCATGGGGCAATTGTACACTCTAGAGGGCATTTTGCTATTTAAGGGGGACAGTGGTGGGCATTATTATATTGGGCAGAGGAGGAGCCCAGATTTTGTACCACACAGCAGATAGGGTTATAGGAACACTTGCAGCAGCAGCGGCTTAGCAATAGGGCATCCACAGGATGAGGAGTATGTGCAGGTTGGGAATAGATGGTGACGGTGCTGGAAAAGTGAAAAGTCAAATGTGTCTGTTATTCATTGCATTCAAACCCTTGAGCCTGTGCTTTGTGGTCAGCTTCTCTTTCCGCTGAGCCACAGCAGTGTCTGTTATCCTTGCTTCAGTCTTTTTAGGGTAACAGTTGTTTACATTTACTCATTTGTTTGCACTATCACCTTTTGGGTGCAGCTTTATATACTTACTGCTGGTATTTCCTGCTGGCGATAGTCTCATTTGGATGTTTAGCCATACTGCTGTAGCTTAAGACTATCAGTTAAAGACCAGCTAGGGTTTATCTCTTAGCTGTGTAAACTGTTTTTTTCCTGCATCTATTTTCTGTCTCTTTTTGGAAACAGGCGTATGTTCTGCAAGACTGGTATCTACCACTATAAAGCCACCATATGGCTGAAATATTGTTGGCCTTTGTATAGAAATTTATTTTCAGTAACGGCGTGGTTTTCTGCTGAATTCCCCCTATGCTCACTATTAGGATGCGCCAACTTAGTTGTAATTAGTGTTCTGTCTCCGACACTTAATTCACAACCTTTGACACTCTATTTGATGTTTCCAATGATGTATTGAGAATATATAGAATGTTCAGTTTTCTATAGATTCTATTGTTTTCATTGTTTCTGGCTCCATCTAGTGGCCAGAGTCATAACCGCAGTGTTATTCTATTTTACTTTCACTTTGCATCTTTCCCCCAGTTCACAATGTATTCTGGGAACGTTGCAAAGCACCATGGTAAGTTTTGCAAAGGATCATGGTTAGTCCAGCCCCCATTTTTCCCTCCAGTTCGCCATTTTTCTTCTGCCTGCATACTGGAAGCATCTCATTTCTCTTCTCCCTCTTGTGACAGCATCGCTGGTAAGCAAACATGCTTCCTGTGTCTAATTCCTGTCTCAGATCAACCTGCTCAGTTAGTTCCCCTGGTTAGCTATTAGTGCAGATAATGTATCTTATATATATTATGTATTCCCATGTACCCCATACTGACTGATTGTATATATTATATTTGCTTGTAGTTTCATAGCATCAATATACCACTGCGTTCAATAAAGCACAGATTCAACCTACAGTCTCCTTATTGGACCCCCGGTATAGCGGTTTAGCTGCCTGTATAAGCTACATGAATCCCGGTTCATTTAGTGAGGACAGAACAATTAGGGTTACCTGGTTAGGGATCCACTCAGATGTTTCGCACCCCCTGAGCTGAACCCCAAGCTATGCCTCTGAGGACAGTAATGATAATGTGTATAAAGTGCTGTGGAATATTACGCCTCTATATAAGCAAATAAAATAAATATATATTGCAGCTCCAATTGCATGAATGGGGTAAAGCTACAACATTCATCAAGACCCAGGAACTGTTTTTAGAAAAAAAAAAAGCTAATTTTATTTTTTATAACCTCAAGCTAACACTTAACTCACACATTACATCACTGAAACACAATCAAAGTACAGACCATAATTTGCCATGGGTCTCCTAACTTGAACTCAACATCCTGATAGGATGAAGTCATGGTCTGTACTCTGGTCCTTACTTGGAACTTGATATATTGACATTTCGGCAGCACAGTGGCTCAGTGGTTAACACTGCTGCTTTGCAGCTCTGGGATCCTTGGTTCAAAACCCAAAGGATAACTTCTGCAAAGGAGTTTGTATGTTCTCCCTGTGTTTCTGTGAGTTTCCTCTGGTTTCCTCCACACTCCAAAGATGAAATGATCTCATAGAAGCAGTAACTGCAGTTTGGAAAGAAGACTCCAACTAAGACAACCTCAATTTACCTCGGAACTCCCCAAGGTTCTAGTGCCATAAATTCCTTTTGCCGATTCACACGGATAGGCAACAGTTCAGTATATGATCAAGCAGAGTCCTCAAGGGATGGACATGCTGACTGATCTCTCATTCCAACAGGGATGGTCCTAGTCTGACATTTCCCTTTAGCAGGGGGGTACTGTATATGATGTTTAGCGCAGATTCTCTATAACTAGTTGGCTACGGATGTCCTGTGTCCCTATGATGGGACATTTATAGCTACAGCAGGAAGTAGAGACCGGCAGCAGTGGACCAAGAGTGGCGGGGAACCGAGAGGTGAATGTTGTTTCTTTTATATATTTGTTCCAAACCAATCATTTTGTCAATCAGTTTTACTTCCCAGAAAAAACTTTCATAAGTAAATGGAAAATATTTTTGGAAACTTATCTTTGTTTATCTGTGTTTTTTAGCATGCCATTAGTTTTAATTGATATTTCCAGTACTAAGTAAGGAAATGACGGATGTTTTGTACCAAACCAGCCATGAGAGACGAGCAGCTGCTAACTTATTACTTCTTACACATGCCGATTCTGCCGTGACACATACTGAGAATAGCCAGCTGTCCCTATCAGAAGGTTCCCCCAATGAAGGACTTGGCAGGTCTACAAGCTGATATATATATGTCATTATTTACTTTCTACACAATATTAACCTCAGCTCGTTTACGAGCTACTTCTTCTACAATGTCTTCTGCGGGACTTCTAATAAGCCTGCTGCTTTTTGTAACTACTACATTAGCTCAAGAGAAAGGTGTGGTACCTGAGGGTAAGTAATGTCCATAAGAATTATAGACGCCATTCTTCATATACTGTTATACCCACTGAAAACCAGTAATTCCCAGTGGGGTCCATTGGAAACCTGGTGTCCCTTGTGATCCTGGCAATCAGCTTGTTTGAGGACTTTGCAGGTTTGGGCGCTCACCAATAACTCATTTTAAAAGTATATTCCCATCTCCAATACCTTTGGAATATCTAAAGAATTGGGAGAAGAGAGTCTAAACTCTATTTCGCTAAGCATGCTCCTTCCACTCAAATCCAAGGAATTTGGAGTTCTTACTGTCAAAATAGTTGGGGAACCATTAAACCCTTACCTACAAAGAATTTGCGATTTTCAGTAATGAGCAAATGTTGTAGGCAGGTCTGGGCAAAAATGCTGCAACATAAGAATGCTTTAAAAAAACAGAAATGTTAATAGTTGTATTTTTTAGTTGTATTTTTATCAATTAACAAAGTGCAAACTGAATGTACAAAAAAAAAATCTAAATTTCATCCATATTTGGTGTGATCACTCCTTTCCTTCAAAACCAGATCAGTTTTTCTCTGTACACTTGCAGTTTTTTAAGGAAATTGGCAGGGAGGTTGTTCCAAACAGATCTTCTGTGGATGTAGGCTTGCACAAATCCTTGTGTCCCTTCATGTAATACCAGACTGGATGATGTTGAGGTCAAGGTTCTGTGAGTTATATCATCACTTCCAGGAGTCCTTGTTCTTTTATTAATCAAAAAATATTTTTTAACCACGTTTGCTGCATTGAGGTCGATGTCCTGTTGCAAAGCAAATTTGGAGGCAATCAGATGCCTCTTTGTTGTTATTGCATGATGGTTAAGTATCTTGGTTTAGCTGAGTTCTGAGTTGATGGCACTGCTAGACAGCTTCCAAATTCAAATGGAAGCATGATGTATTTATCATCTGCTACACTAAGTTTCCTTGGCCAACCACTGTATCTATGATCCTAACCATTGCCATTTACTTATTGCTTCTTCAAAAGAGCTTGAACCACATCTGGAAACCCCAGTCTGCTTTGAAATATTTGCCTGGGAGAAACCTTGTTGATGCAGTATAACTGCCTTGTGTCTTGTTGTGTGCTCAGTCTTGCCAGGGTGTATGACCTGTGACATGAAACTATATTCCACAACTTCACCTGTGTAGCGGAGTTTGGCTGTTCCTCATGCAGTTTTGAGCCTCCCACACAGCTGTTTCTGTTTCAGATAAAGACTGTGTTTCAACCTACATATGAAAATGATGATCATTCTCACCTGTTTGGTATAACTGTTTACTCATACACCTGAATATATCCTACAAAATCCCTGACTTTGTGCAAGTGTAACTATAAGAATTGATGCTGTTTATTATTATTATTTATTGTTATAGCGCCATTTATTCCATGGCGCTTTACATGTAAGGAGGGGTATACATAATAAAAACAAGTACAATATTGTTAAACAATACAAGTCATAACTGGTACAGGAGGAGAGAGGACCCTGCCCGCGAAGGCTCACAATCTACAAGGGATGGGTGAAAATACAGTAGGCGAGGGTAGAGCTGGTCATGCAGCGGTTTAGAACGTAAAAGGTGATCACATCAATCATTGATTAGTGATTTAGATTTATCTTATGTTCATTCACTTTATATTTGGTTAATAGATAAAAATTAACTTTTAGCACTTCTATTTTATAAATCTTTTGCACAGTATCATACTGTATAGACAAGCTCTCCACCATAAATGGGCTTGTTAGGGTTAGTAAAAAGACATTTTGTTTCTGTTTTGCTCTTAGACTTTGTCAAATGTGACTATCTTGGGGACTTATACAAGTGCTTCTCAATAAATTAGAATATAATGACCAAAAGTCATTATCTCAGTAAATTAGAATAATTAACAAAAAAACCTGCAAAAGCTTCGTAATCATTTAAATAGATCCCTTAAGGGCCTGTCACACTAAGCGATATCGCTAGCAATATCGCTATAACGTCACTGGTTTTTGTGACGTTATAGCGATATTGCTAGCGATATCGCTATGTCTGATACTTACCTCCGACTGCTCCCCCGCTGGTTATCGCTGATCGCGCGAGAACGTCCTGGACTGTTTCTCATCGTCAGCTTCCTGTGGCGCCGACGAGCGACGCGTGGACGCAGGCGGGAGGCCTCAGGATTGCCTCGCCTGACAGGTAAGTAACGACCCCTGACCGCTGTTATGTCGCTGGTGAGATCTTCCTGTGTGGCAGCTCACTAGCGACCACTTAGCGATCACCAGCGATCCTGACCGTGTCATATCGCTGGTGCATCGCTATGTGTGACAATACCTTTAGTCTGTTTCAGTAGGCTCCACAATTATGGGGAATACTGCTGACTTGACAGATGTCCAGAAGGCAGTCATTGTCACACTCCACAAGGAACGTAAGCCACAAAAGGTCATTGCTAAAGAAGCTGGCTGTTCACAGAGTGCTGTATCCAGGCATATTAATGGTAAGTTGAGTGGAAGGAAAAAGTGTGGTGGAAAAAGGTGCACAAGCAACAGGGATAACCACAGCCTTGAAAGGATTGTTAAGAAAAGGCCATTCAAAAATTTCAACACAGACCTATCCAGGACATGGGATACAAGCATCGAATTCCTTGTGTCGAGCCACTCATGACCAACAGACAACGCCAGAAGGGTCTTACCTGGGCCAAGGAGAAAAAGAACTGGACTGTTGTCAGTGGTCCAAGGTGTTGTTTTTAGATGAAAGTAAATTTTGCATTTCATTTGGAAATCACGGTCCCAGAGTCTGGAGGAAGAGTGGAGAGACCACAATCCAAGTTGCTGAAGGTCTAGTGTGACGTTTCCACAATCAGTGATGGTTTGGGGAGCCATGTCATCTGCTGGTGTAGCTCCACTGTGTTTTATCAAGACCAAATTCAGCACAGCCATCTACCAGGAAATTTTAGAGCACTTCATGCTTACCTCTGCCGACAAGATTTTGGAGATGGAAATGTCATTCTCCAGCAGGACTTGGCACCTGTCCATACTGCCAAAAGTACCAATTCCTGGTTTAAAAACAACAGTATCACTGTGCTTGATTGGCAGCAAACTCGCCTGACCTTAACCCCATAAAGAATCTATGGAGTATTGTCAAGACGAGGATGAAAGACACCAGACCCAACAATGCAGATGAGCTGATGGCTGCTATCAAAGCAACCTTGGCTTCCATAACACCTCAGCAGTTGCACAGGCTGATCGCCTCCATGCCACGCCGCATTGTTGCAGTAATTGATGCAAAAGGAGCCCCAACCAAGTATTGAGTGCATTTACTGAACATACATTTCAATAGGCCAACATTTGGGATTATAAAATCATTTTTCAAGCCGGTGTTATAAAGTATTCTAATTTACTGAGATAATGACTTTTGGGTTTTCATCATCAACATTAACAGAAATAAACACCTGAAATAGATCACTCTGTTTGTAAGGACTCTGTATATAATATACGAGTTTCCCTTTTTCTGTTGAAGAACTGAAATAAATTAACTTTTAGATGATATTCTAATTTAGTGAGAAGTACTTGTATTATAAGATTTTTCAAGGTTTCATGTTTGGTCTAATGTTTTCTTTTTTCATATGTGATGTTCAAAGAAATGATGTGTTATGTTTAGTACACTGTGAAAGGAATGATAGCTAAAAGTCATCCTCACATGCTTTTGAACTGGGGATGCTGATAGAACTTCTATTGGGAATTTTGGATGTAGCTGTAATGTCTGCCTGAGACCACAGGCTGAAAAGGCTGCCTTGGACAGACTTGGGACAAGCCACTCCTTCTAGTAGACTCCAAAGAAATCCCAATACCCTGTAACCCCTGTACAGGGAACGGGTTTTACAATAGGACCCAATTGAATGCAAATGGTGGTTCCAAAGTAAGTTAATGGATTGGAGGTGCGCATAATCAACCAGTGCTCCATTCACACGGGGGTTCTTCAGATCCTCGGTTCTTAGGATCGGTCGAGTTCCCAGCAGTTGGACCCCCAGCTACTGTGAAGTTATCCTATTAATAGGGGATAACTTCTAAACATGTTGTACACCCTTCAACATCCTAACATAGCACCCCATGTAAGACTCTGTTCACATCTGCACTGAGGCTTCTGTCTAGAAAGCAATACCTTGATGAATCTGTCATACAGTGGACACTAATGATGCCTGATGGATGGGGCGGACAATACCATTGGAGCAACCTGTGCTGTACCATATGGGCCCAAGAGATGAGGGGGTCCTTACCACCTCCAAAGCAGATGAAGTTGTGCATTATGATGAGCTACTGGACTGTAAAGAACCCACATATTGTTCTTCCGTATACAAAGATGCAATATTTATATTGGCTATTTATATGTTAAAGAAAAATGTAACTTTTCAGGATAAGCCATCGTGTGTGTATATGAGGAATACCACTTTTCCTGGTTATCTGACTTCTTTTCGGCATTTTCACCAGTTTTTCCTTCTTCATGCTCTATCTCTTAATTTTCAATAAGAGAGGGAGGAGATATCTCTGTATGATTTCTCCCATACACATCACAGCAGGATTCTTTCATTATACAACAGTACTGAGCAGTGTAAATATGAATCCAGCTCTAGGGTGAAGTAAAAGACTTGTTAGAAAGCTCAGCAAAACCTATATATCGCTTTCTGTGCCTGTTTTATGACTCTGCTCATCAATTTCCCTTCTCCCTTCCTATCTCCATGAAGTATAATAAGAGGTGCATCCTGACACCATGGTAAACTGTCAGTCCATCTTGTCTTGAACAAGATGGATTGAAGCTGGGCTTTCTTAATGGATGGTGATTTTAGGAGGCAGAAAGAGGGGAAGAAGTGGCTCAAAAGGAGAGAAAGAAGCATATTTCTCTAATATATATTGTAAAGTTTATTATATTTACCTGTACTTTTGATTTATGCAAAAGGCTTTAATAATAATGAGCCAAATAAAATAAAAATATAACATTTAATACTGTAATAGGAATATGCTACTAATAATACTCCACACAGTGGATGAAGGTCAGAAGCAACATTTGTAGCGGTGACCTGAAAGTGCATAATTATTTCTGCTGTAAGCCAAGAAAATCAAAAAATCTTCACATTTTTCTAAAAGTTTCATATTCCAGTTCTATTGTATTTCATAAGTAATTTTCATTATTTTAACCAGGAATCTTACTGCACTTTTTTTTTCTTCGATTTGTTTTAGCACGATGTGGAGCCAGCTTTGCAGAATCCCACAAGCCAGTACAAATCCAAGTTAATGAAGATACTGATTGCACCTGGTACATAGACAGACCAAGCAATGAGACCACCAGGGTCATCTTCACCATCCTCGAGTAAGATCAGACTTCTTGCTCTCTTTGGTTTGTAGACTACTTGGATGGCTTTGCAGCCATTTATTGGAAAGAGCTTTGAGTGATAGACTTGGGAGTCATCCACATCCAGAAGATCAGGAAACTAATGGTCATGTAGGTTCAACCAGTAATGGTTAGTAGTGAAGAAACACCAGTATACATTCTAGTCTATGGAAGGAGATCTACCTGCTCTTACTCTTTGCCAGCCACTAAATTTAGTCTGATCAGTAGACATGTTGTAGCCATTGTCCAACATAATCTAACATATGTATGTGAATAGGGCTAATCTGCATTACCAGATAAAGCCATGGTCGAGGGTGGTACTCTCTTGTGAAAAAAAAAACGTAGACTTTTGTTTAAGGGCTCATTCAGATGTCCATTTTTTTTCCCACATACGAGAAGATTGGACAGATTATTCTGAACAGAGTGTGGTGCAACTGTAATCCAATTTTCTTGTACATGGAGAAATTTAAAAAAAAAGGCTCTACCTTCTCCATTTTGACAGTCCGTGAAAATCGGACCGCACTTGGATGTCATTCACGTGTGGTTCAATTTTTTTTTCATGGACCCAGTGTCTTGCATGGCCCATTTTCATCAAAATCGGACATGTCTCTGATAATTTTCGCTGACCACTCAGTCCGAGGAAAAAAATTGGACATGTGAATGGCCCTTTAGACTATCACAGGTGCGAGCGGATCACACTTGTACGCAAAAATCCGAATTCTGAATGAGCCTTAACCCTGGATAACCCATAAAAGTTCTGTAGTGTTTGGTTGTAATAATTTATTTATTTTCTAATGTTTTTCTAGATTAAACCCAGGAGCAGATTGCTCCCAAGAAAATATTACTATCTTTGATGAGAAATATGACGTTCTGGGAGTCCTGTGTCCAAACGCTCCCAGAATTAATGTGTATGAATCTCCAGGCAGTGTGTATATCAGAGTATCCACTGACTCCGCGGCACGTGTGAGGACTGCATATTTCTTGTACTATTCTGTTACTCCAGAAAATGGTAAGAGACCAATGTTACATGGTAAAAAATATCCAAAAACACCTGCGCACAAAAGCAATAATTTCTGTAATCACATACAGACCATAAACTTAGCCATAATTTAGGTAAACCTCTAGTAGCAAGAGATAGCACGATATATACAGAAGGAGCAATTGCTTCTAGCCAAAGGATTGTACCCATTGTACTTGCAAACGCTCCAGTTATGTCCGGGATTGGCATCGACCAGTCAGTAAGTCCTTAGCATCATAAGAAAAAAAATAGCCAATGTCCTGGATGACCTCCTTTAAGGAGATGCATGGGTTTGTACTCAGTCCAGACTTGTTGACTACCTCTTATTTTGTTTCTTACATATTTTGTTCTTTAGTTTTCCTTTTCTCTGCTTCTCCTCAGATATAGACTGTGGAGGAAACCTCCGAGGTTATTCGGGAACAATCGCCAGCCCAAATTATCCGAATCGCCATCCTCACTTTGCATTCTGTTTGTGGCACCTTGAAGTTCCGAAGAATGCAAAAGTGAAGCTGTCCTTCAGTGAAATCTTGTAAGTTTCTTTGACCAGCCATAAATGTGAAAGTAACTCAAGTTTCCTCATTTAGGAATCAAATGTGTCGTGGTTAGTCAATACAAAATATAGAATTGATACTCAGTCTCACCGATCTCCTGCAGCTCCATTTCTGATACTCATGTACTCCCTTCTCGGCACCCAGAAATACAGAACCTGCCCAGAAACTCACCGGCAGAACCGGGCCACTGTGTTGGGACAAGTGATTAGCTGTGTTGGTGTTTTTGGACATTTCCGGGGTGTCGAGATGGGACCATTGGGAACTGGGGAAGCATCAGAACAGAAGCTCCAGTGAAGGGGATAAGCGACTCTTGATATTTTATGGAACTCTAAACCATTAAAAAAAAATATTACATATTGGCTGGATAATACCATCATCCATCATGATTAGTGGCTTTTTTATTGCAATTTTTTGTTTTCTTCTGTTTTTCCAAAATAGTATAGAAATTGATCCCCTCTGCCGTTTTGACTTCATTGCTCTCTATGACGGTCCGGACACAAATTCGCCAGTCCTGGATATTCTCTGTGGTCGCACAGTGGCTGAGTTGGAGACGACTTCCAATACTTTGACCTTGTTGTTTAGCGCAGATTATGCAAACTCCTATTATGGTTTCTCTGTTGATTATTCAGCAATACCTCAATCTAATAACAGTAAGTACCGAGACACTTGTAAATCTATAAGTCATGATGACCTATATGTAGTGCCTATACTATAATGTAGACTATTACTGGGACAAACGGACCATCTTCATACATGTGAGATGATACCCCCAGGTGTAGGCTCAGGATAACCGGGTATGATGTATTTGACGCCCAACTTTACGTCCGTAGTAGAAGTTAATGAGAAAAAAAAAAGTTAAAAAAAATTGACATTTTGAGTGTGTCACAAAATTATTGGCTGAAAATAGTGTCGAAGATATTTCAGTTGCAAATAAAAGAAAAAAATACACAAAAAAATATATATTTTAGTCCAGACGAGACTGATGAACTTACTTTGAAAATCCATATCATAATGGCTGTATTATAATACTTATATTAAAACAGGCAAGAAAGCTTTGAAAAATTATTACATAGCCATTCTGACATTGATTTGCAAAGTTAGTACACCTGCATCATCAGGTCTAAGATCTATTTGATAATTTCTGTAGTATGTATTGTAAAAACTGGTGACCAATCATCTTTAATTCCTGGGCAAGTTGCTGAATTTACAGGAGTATATGTAAATAGTCCAGGGGAGCGTCAACATGTTATTACATATGAAAGAAGTTGGGTTCTTATCAGCCCCCTCCCTCAATGGAAATGTTATACATACATTATTTACATACATATTTATATAGCTTTTTTGGTAGGGATCTCTGTATGAACCATATGCAAATCATGCTGTAAGTGCTCTGGTGGCATGTCAGAGCATTTGCACTGCTTCTTCCAAGTGCATTGACACGCCCCAGTGCACTTACGACTTGATTTGCATATGACTTCTATGCTAGATTTCTTATGACCGCCACATTCAATCTTTATAAAAAAAAAAAGTCATTTTTATAGACACGAGTGCATACACTGCCATAAAAGTGTGCGGACAGGTTCACGTTATATTTAGGTATTTTTGGCTAAAAAGCATTTATGCGATAGGGTTCAGTGAATATTTTGGACCTCTTAGCTTCTATGGCCTCTGCACAGCAAATTGCATAAGCCCCATTGAGCTCGTTCAGCATTCAGATGGCAGCGTCTGTAACTCTTATCTCTCTTCTCCTGAACTCTTTTCTTCTGAGCTGATTAATGACCCCATCAAAGTTCAATTTTGACTGATAATAAATCAGCTTTGAAAATAAAATTATATGACAATAATTAAGGAATGAATATATAACCTGGAATAAGGAAAGAAAAGGTGGTACATAACAGAATCCAAATGTGCCTTCTAATTTATGGATTCACCCTCTTTCCCACTGTAGCGCCTCTATCCGTCTCCTGTAGTGTCTGTATCTATCATTTACGGCTTTTGTGTTCTGTCACAGGCTCCTTGTCTTGTTCCGGTGATTCCATGACGGTTATTCTTAATCCGGATTATATTAATGGGCTGGGATATAATGCCCTTGATCTGACATTGATCGATCCTTCCTGTGTCGCCCAGTCAGCAAATCCTTTAGTGTTCGAGGTGCCATTCTCTGGCTGCGGCACAGTTAAAAAGGTGAGAAGATGAGGTGTACAAGTGCACAATAAGTTTATCATTTCATCTGCACTAATTAATAATCCTTATTTATATTTTGCTTTTGCCTGTTGTGCTTTTTTAATTTTTTTTTTTTTTAAAGAGACCCCACTCTTGTCTATAGGTTGCAGGCGCTTTCCCATAATAGGAAACATATAATAAATAATGGGACTGTCTCCCTAGATACATTTATCATCTGTTCACAGGATCGTCAAAACCTCTAGGTTTTTCTGCGACGGGTCCAAAGACCCGCGTGTAAATGAAGTGGTAGTGTTCATGCATAATCGCCACTCTCTTCAATTTATGGGACTGATGTACATGCGCACTACTATTCACTGTTCTCAGGGATTGCTTGGAACATCAGTAATCATACCTGCACTCAGTCTACCCATTGGCTAGAATCTGGCCGTAAAGGGATGCTCTCACCGTAGTACTTCTAGAGTGCACGGCTCCCCAGCTTTCTACTTGGACGAGTGCACCATCCTCAAATTGTGCACTTGCTGATTACTGTCATATTTGTTACTGCAGGATATTTCTGCACATTTGTCATTCTGTGTTTTCTTTTTGTGTTTCAGTCAGTGGGTGGTGTGAACACTCTCTGACCGATTTGTTCACATTTGTGCATGTCACATGTGTTTTTAATCCCTTTTCTTCCTTGCTTATGCATGGTTTGAGAGACCCAACCCCACTCTTGTGTGACATGCACATAAAGAGCTGTCTTACACCACATGCCAATACTAGGAAGCGCCTGTCTGAATCCTGATCATTAAGACACTGTTCATATGTTCAGGTTTTAAATACATTAGATAGGGACTGCTCCATTAAGGGTTACCTTGACGAGGTGGAGTAGCTTGGTATACATTTTTTTGCAAAAAAACGTATCAACTAAATACCCTGTATTTGTTGCCATGTTTTTACCAGCACTTGCTGATTACTGTCATATTTGTTACTGCAGGGTATTTCTGCACATTTGTCATTCTGTGTTTTCTTTTTGACTTTCTAATGCTGGTAGCAGAGACAGCTGCTCCTTGCCTAGGAAAACGACCACCTCTGATAGACCGCAGAGGTGGCTGGTAACCTAGGTAAAGAGCAGTAAACTAAAAAAAAAAAAAAAAATTAAAACCCCTCCCTCTATTCTTCATAAATGAGAGATTTTAATAACAAGGAAATTCCTTGTGTTAGTGTTGAGAATAACTCTTTAAAGAATCTATCTACTAACAATGGCCGTAATTCAGCCACTGAATTTTGTCCACTTTTTCTACCGCACTGTTCACTTTAGGATTTAACAGAATATCCTGCAGACTGACCAACAGTAAAAAACCCAAAGGTATGAACTGTGATATAAACCAGTGTGCATGCAGCATATAAGTGCACATTCACACTGATCACTGAACAGAAAAAAAGACAGAAATATAATGATTAAATACCCTGCAGTAAATAAAGAGCATAGTGCATAAAAATGATATACGGTACTTAGTTAACATGTTTTTTTATTTAAAAAAATGCAAAAGCCATCCCACCACTCTATGGTGACCATAATTAGGACAGTCCTAACTCTTAGTATTTTCATGCACTATGCTGTTTATTTACTGCAACGTATTTAATCATTATGCTTCCACACACGTGGTCAAAATTGTTGGCGCCCCTCATTTAATGACAGAAAAACCCACAATAGTGACAGAAATAACTTGAATGTGACAAAAGTAATAGTAAATAAAAAATCTATGAAAATGAACAAATGAAAGTCAGACATATTGCTTTTCAACCATGCTTCCAGAGAATTTAAAAAAAAAATAAAAATCGTGAAATAGGCCTGGACAGAAATGATGGCACCCTTAACTTAACATTTTGCTGCACAACCTTTTGAGGCAATCACTGCAATCAAACGATTCCTGTAACTGATAGAGACTTCTGCCCCTCCCGACAGGAATTTTCGCCCACTCCCCAAGAGCAAACTGCTCCAGCTGTCTCGTGTTTGAAGGTTGCCTTTTCCAGACGGCATGCTTCAGCACTTCCCAAAGATGCTCAATAGGATTTAGGTTGTGGATCATAGAAGGCCACTTCAGAAAACTTCAATGTTTTCCTCTTAGCCATTCTTGGGTGTTTTTTTCTGTGTGTTTTGGGTCATTAGCCTGTTGCAAGACCCATGACCTATGACTGAGACCAAGCTTTCTGACACTGGGCAGCACATTTCTCTCTAGAATTCCTTGATAGTCTTGAGATTTCATTGTACCCTGCACAGATTTTAGACACCCTGTGCTAGATGCAACAAAGCAGCCCCAAAACATAACAGAGCCTCCTTCATGTTTCACAGTAGGGACAGCGTTCTTTTCTCGATATGCTTCATTTTTCCGTGTGTGAACATAGAGCTGATGTGCCTTTGCCGAAAAGTTCCATTATTGTCTCATCTGTCCATAGGACATTCTTCCAGAAGCTTTGTGGCTTGACATCATGTAGTTTGGCAAATTCCAGTTTGGCTTTTTTATTTTTTTTTCAACAATGGTGTCCTCCTTGGTCATCTCCCATGAAGTCCACTTTGGCTCATACAACAATGGATGGTGCGATCTAACACTGATGTTCCTTGAGCTTGAAGTTCACCTTTAATCTGTTTAGAAGTTATTCTGGGCTCTTTTGTTACCATTCGTATTATCCATCTCTTTGATTTGTCATCAATTTTCTTCCTGCGGCCACGTCCAGGGAGGTTGGCTACAGTCCCATGGATCTTAAATTTCTGAATAATATGTGCAACTGTAGTCACAGGAACATCAAGCTGCTTGGAGATGGTCTTATAACTTTTACCTTTAACATGTTTGTCTATAATTTTCTTTCTAATCTCCTGAGACAACTCTTTCTTTCCCTTCCTCTGGTCCATGTTGAGTGTGATACACACCATGTCACCAAACAGCACAGTGAGTATCTGTAGCCCTCTATACAGGCCACTCACTGGTTCCAAGATTGTAGACACCTGGGATGCCAATTTATGGACACACCACGATTTAACATGTCCCTTTTGTCACATTATTTTCAGTGGTACCATCTTTTCTGAGCAGGCCTATTTCATTAGTTTTATTTTTAAAATAATTCTGTGGAAGCATGGTTGAAAAGCAATGTCTGGCTTTCATTTGTTCATTTTCATAGTTTTTTTATTTATTATTACTTTTGTCAGATTCAAGTTATTTCTGTGACCATTGTGGGTTGTTCTGTCATTACTAGTGATGAGCATTCCGATACTGCAAATATCGGGTATCGGCCGATATTCGCTGTATCGGAATTCCGATACCGAGTACCGATATTTTTTCAATATCGGATACCGGAATCGGAAGTCCCCATAATGCAATGAGCCACTGTTGTGGCTGTGATTGACTGCTGAAATGATGTCATCATGATGCGCGGTCTGTGCGCATCATGATGCGTGGTCTGTGCCGACTGCGGGGGGTCTGTGCCGACTGTCGGGGGTCTGTGCCGGCTGCCAGTGTTCTGTACAGGCCTCTTGGGGGTCTGTACAGGCCTGTCAGGGGCCTGTGCCGGCTGCTGGTGGTCTGTACGGGCCTCTCGGGGGCCTGTGCCGGCTGTCAGTGGTCTGTACGGGCCTCTCGGGGGCCTGTGCCGGCTGCCGGTGGTCTGTGCCGGCTGCCGGGGGCCTGTGCCGGCTGCCGGTGGTCTGTACGGGCCTCTCAGGGGCCTGTGCCGGCTGTCAGTGGTCTGTGCGGGCTGCCGGGGGTCCTGTGTGTGTGCAGGCATCGTCCGATGGGACTACAAGTCCCATCGGGCGATGCCTGCTACAATGACAGTGATTGACACATTAGCCAATGATGGGACAGTAGTAGTCCCATCATCCGGCTAATGTGTTGAATGTAAAAAAAAAAAACAACATACTACATACATACTACATTCATACAACATACATACATTCTACATACATACTTCATATATACTACATTCATACAACATACATATATACTACATTCATACAACATACATATATACTACATACTACATACATACTACATTCATACAACATACATACATACTACATACAGTCATGGCCAAAAGTATTGACACCCCTGCCATTCTGTCAGATAATACTCAGTTTCTTCCTGAAAATGATTGCAAACACAAATTCTTTGGTATTATTATCTTCATTTAATTTGTCTTAAATGAAAAAACACAAAAGAGAATGACGCAAAAAGCAAAACATTGATCATTTCACACAAAACTCCCAAAATGGGCCAGACAAAAGTATTGGCACCCTCAGTCTAATACTTGATTGCACAACCTTTAGCCAAAATAACTGCGACCAACCGCTTCCGGTAACCATCAATGAGTTTCTTACAATGATCTGCTGGAATTTTAGACCATTCTTCTTTGGCAAACTGCTCCAGGTCCCTGATATTTGAAGGGTGCCTTCTCCAAACTGCAATTTTTAGATCTCTCCACAGGTGTTCTATGGGATTCAGGTCTGGACTCATTGCTGGCCACCTTAGAAGTCTCCAGTGCTTTCTCTCAAACCATTTTCTAGTGCTTTTTGAAGTGTATTTTGGATCATTGTCCTGCTGGAAGACCCATGACCTCTGAGGGATACCCAGCTTTCTCACAGTGGGCCCTACATTAAGCTGCAAAATTTGTTGGTAGTCTTCAGACTTCATAATGCCATGCACACGGTCAAGCAGTCCAGTGTCAGAGGCAGCAAAGCAACCCCAAAACATCAGGGAACCTCCGCCATGTTTGACTTTAGGGACCGTGTTCTTTTCTTTGAATGCCTCTTTTTTTCTCCTGTAAACTCTATGTTGATGCCTTTGCCCAAAAAGCTCTACTTTTGTCTCATCTGACCAGAGAACATTCTTCCAAAATGTTTTAGGCTTTTTGAGGTAAGTTTTGGCAAACTCCAGCCTGGCTTTTTTATGTCTCGGGGTAAGAAGTGGGATCTTCCTGGGTCTCCTACCATACAGTCCCTTTTCATTCAGACACCGACGGATAGTACGGGTTGACACTGTTGTACCCTCGGAGTGCAGGGCAGCTTGAACTTGTTCGGATGTTAGTCGAGGTTCTTTATCCAACATCCGCACAATCTTGAGTTGAAATCTCTTGTCAATTTTTCTTTTCCGTCCACATCTAGGGAGGTTAGCCACAGTGCCATGGGCTTTAAATTCTTGATGACACTGCACACGGTAGACACAGGAACATTCTGGTCTTTGGAGATGGACTTGTAGCCTGGAGATTGCTCATGCTTCCTCACAATTTGGTTTCTCAAGTCCTCAGACAGTTCTTTGGTCTTCTTTCTTTTCTCCATGCTCAATGTAGTACACACAAGGACACAGGACAGAGGTTGAGTCAACTTTAATCCATGTCAACTGGCTGCAAGTGTGATTTAGTTATTGCCAACACCTGTTAGGTGCCACAGGTAAGTTACAGGTGCTGTTAATTACACAAATTAGAGAAGCATCACATGATTTTTCGAACAGTGCCAATACTTTTGTCCACCCTCTTTTTTATGTTTGGTGTGGAATTATATCCAATTTGGCTTTAGGACAATTCTTTTTGTGTTTTTTCATTTAAGACAAATTAAATGAAGATAATACCAAAGAATTTGTGTTTGCAATCATTTTCAGGAAGAAACTGAGTATTATCTGACAGAATGGCAGGGGTGTCAATACTTTTGGCCATGACTGTACATGCTACATATATACTACATTCATACATACTACAAATATACTACATTCATACAACATACATATATACTACATACTACATACATACTACATATATACTGCATTCATACAACATACATACTTCATATATACTACATTCATACAACATACATATATACTACATACTACATTCATACAACATACATATATACTACATACTACATACATACTACATACATACTACATTCATACAACATACATACATACTACATACATGCTACATATATACTACATTCATACATACTACAAATATACTACATTCATACAACATACATATATACTACATACTACATTCATACAACATACATATATACTACATACTACATACATACTACATATATACTGCATTCATACAACATAGATACATACTACATACATACTTCATATATACTACATTCATACAACATACATATATACTACATACTACATTCATACAACATACATATATAATACATACTACATACATACTACATTCATACAACATACATACATACTACATACATGCTACATATATACTACATTCATACATACTACAAATATACTACATTCATACAACATACATATATACTACATACTACATTCATACAACATACATATATACTACATACTACATACATACTACATATATACTGCATTCATACAACATACATACATACTACATACATACTTCATATATACTACATTCATACAACATACATATATACTACATACTACATTCATACAACATACATATATAATACATACTACATACATACTACATTCATACAACATACATACATACTACATACATGCTACATATATACTACATTCATACATACTACAAATATACTACATTCATACAACATACATACATACTACATACATGCTACATATATACTACATTCATACAACATACATATATACTACATTCATACAACATACATATATACTACATACTACATACATACTACATATATACTGCATTCATACAACATACATACATACTACATACATGCTACATATATACTACATTCATACATACTACAAATATACTACATTCATACAACATACATACATACTACATACATGCTACATATATACTACATTCATACAACATACATATATACTACATACTACATTCATACAACATACATATATACTACATACTACATACATACTACATATATACTGCATTCATACAACATACATACATACTACATACATGCTACATATATACTACATTCATACATACTACAAATATACTACAAATATACTACATTCATACAACATACATACATACTACATACAGTACATACTACATTCATACAACATACATACTACATACAGTACATACTACATATATACTACATTCATACATACTACAGATATGCTACATTCATACAACATACATACTACATACATGCTACATATATACTACATTCATACAACATACATACTACATATATACTACATTCATACAACATACATATATACTACATTCATACAACATACATATATACTACATACTACATACATACTACATATATACTGCATTCATACAACATACATACATACTACATACATGCTACATATATACTACATTCATACATACTACAAATATACTACAAATATACTACATTCATAAACATACATACATACTACATACATGCTACATATATACTACATTCATACAACATACATACATACTACATACAGTACATACTACATTCATACAACATACATACTACATACAGTACATACTACATATATACTACATTCATACATACTACATACATGCTACATTCATACAACATACATACATACTACATACATGCTACATATATACTACATTCATACAACATACATACATACTACATATATACTACATTCATACAACATGTATACATACTACATATATACTACATTCATACATCATACATACATACTACATACATGCTACATATATACTACATTCATACAACATACATACATACTACATACATGCTACATATATGCTACATTCATACAACATACATACATACTACATACATACTACATATATACTACATTCATACAACATATATACATACTACATACGTACTACATATATACTACATTCATACATCATACATACATACATACATACTACATACATGCTACATATATACTACATTCATACAACATACATACATACTACATACATACATGTATACTACATTCATACAACATACATACATACATACATACAACATACATACTACATGTATACTACATTCATACAACTTACATACATACATACTGCATACAATACATTCATACAATACATACATAGACATACAGTACATATAACATAGAGAACATACTCACCATCACTTGTCACTTTGTTCCCCGAAGCAAGTGTCATCTATGAAAAAATATGAAAATAACAAACAAACAATATACTCCCTGATCCGCAGAAATCCACGAGGGTCCCATGCCGATCTCCCGTGGAGAACAGCAGCATCAGCTGATGCGACCGCTCTCTAGGGGCTTCAATAATCGAATGACGGGAGGTAGGTATCCTTCTGCACTGTATTCCTCCGCCACTGTAAAAAAAATAGTCCCTAGTCTCACTTTTGGCATTGCTGTGTGAGAAAGTTCCCACGCAGCTTTTGCCATAAAGTGCGACCAGGGACTATTTTTTTTACAATGGGGGAGGAATACAGTGCAGAAGGATACCTACCTCCGTCACTGGATTCCTGGAGCCCCGTAGAGAGCGGTCGCATCAGCTGATGCTGCTGTTCTCCCAGGGAGATCGGCGGGGGACACACGTGGATTTCTGCGGATCAGGGAGTATATTGTTTTTATTTTTCCACAGATGACACTGGCTTCGGGGATCAAAGTGACAAGTGATGGTGAGTATGTACTCTGTTATATGTACTGTATGTCTATATGTATGTATTGTATGAATGTATTGTATGTAGTATGTATGCAGTATGTATGTAGTATGTATGTTGTATGAATGTAGTATATATGTAGCATGTATGTAGTATGTATGTATGTTGTATGAATGTAGTATATATGTGGCATGTATGTAGTATGTATGTAGTATATATGTAGCATGTATGTAGTTTGTATGTTGTATGAATGTAGTATATATGTAGCATGTATGTAGTATGTTTTTTTTTTTTTTTTTTTACATTCAACACATTAGCCGGATGATGGGACTAATACTGTCCCATCATTGGCTAATGTGTCAATCACTGTCATTGTAGCATAGCATAGCAGGCATAGCCCGATGGGACACACGACCCCCAGCAGGCCCGCACAGACCCCCGACAGCCGGCACAGGCCCCGGAGAGGCCCGTACAGACCACCGGCAGCCGGCACAGGCCCCCGGCAGCCAGCACAGACCACCGACAGCCGGCACAGGCCCCCGAGAGGCCCGTACAGACCACCGACAGCCAGCACAGGCCCCCGAGAGGCCCGTACAGACTGCCGTCAGCCGGCACAGGACCCCGACAGTCGGCACAGACCCCCGAGAGGCCCGCACAGACCCCTCCCGCACATACAGACACACACAGTGTCCGCCCACGCACCGCCCACACTCTTCCCCCCTCCCGAACAGGATTTACAAGGCAAGAAAGGGGTTTTTTTAATTCCGATATTTCTGTCCCATTGACTTGAATGGGACTTCCGGTATCGGAATCGGCGATTCCCGATACTTTTTGTGTATCGGGCCTATCCAATCCGATCCGATATTTCTGAATATCGGATGGTATCGCTCAACATTAGTCATTACACGAGGGGTACCAACAATTTTGACCATGTGTGTATCTTTGGTTTAGACTGACCAACAGTGCGGTCACAATTTTCATGTTACCTTTCATCTCTTTTGTTGGTTTAGGCTATGTCCACACAGAGTTTTTTGAGGAATCTTAAAAAAAACACTTGAAAAAGTTGCTTAAACACTTGAAAGACTTTTCCTAACCATTTTTATTGTAAAACCACTTTGCTGTTCATTTATTCAGTGTATCTTTTTCCCCACTTCAGTTTTTGAAAATTCCTATTGGGAAAAAAAGAAAGCACTTTTTTATGGTGTCCCTGATGGAACCCACTCAAACTTGGCACTGTCCAATAAAAAGGCTGCAAAAAAATGCTTCTGAGATGAAAAAAAAAATCTTTTCCAATATGTTTCAAAAACTCTTTGAATTTGCTTCTAAAAATGAAACAAAAAATACTCCAAACATTCTCCAGAAGAAAGAGCATAAACTGAAACAGTATCTATGGTACTTGAAAACTTGATGTACAATAACAAGATATTGTGGTACCATGTAAGCCAGAAAAATCGATGTGAATACTTTTCTACCCAATGATGACAAAAGTATTCTCGGAATGATACCTTTATTGGCTAACTAGAAAATAATATATGTTTGCAAGCTTTCAGATCACAGAGGTTCCTTCTTCAGGCTTGATTACAAATACGGTATGTTAATAAGAAAAAGGTACAACATTTAGGGGATATTACAGTAGGATATTTGTTCATGAGGTTGGAGGGGTGATGCCTCCTAAAGATAAGCCAAGGAAATCAAATTAGGGATTTTCTTACAAATGGAGAGGCGGTGGGAATGATGTTCTTAGTTATCTGGAGTTCATCTGGTGGAGGTGTGAATTGTATCCCTGTAGTAATAAATCCAGGTGTTAAACTGAGTCCTAGTGTCAAAGAATTGAACATCTTTATCAGTTTGAATTCCCAAATTTTTCTCTCTCTGTCATCCTTAAAATGACCTTTTAGTATTAAGACTTTTAAGTCTGTCATGCAGTGTCCAGGTCCAGAAAAACATTTTCCTAGAGCTGTGTCGGTGTAGATTCATCCTTGATTGTAGGTTTTGCATGGTTTCCCCAATATAGATACTTCCAGGGCACCTGGCACATTGTATTATGTACACCACATTGGAGGATGTACATGAGGAGAAACCCATGACCTTATAGTCCTGATTTGTGTTTGGTATGCAAACTGTATTTGTGGGTAATATGTGGGCACACATTCTGCTTTTTTTATTGCTACATGGGAATGTGCCAGTCTCTGATGGTGAGGTGAGGACACTTCTGACAAGGATATTCCTTAGATTGGGAGGCTGTTTCTAGGCAAGAAGTGGTAGTTCTGGAAATATGTCTTTCAGTCTGTGGTCTCTGTGGAAAATGGGTTGGAGATCAGCACCAATTTTCCTTAGGGTGCTCATGTGGTGGTTGTATGTGACCACAAGCGGCACCCTGTTGTCCTCTCTCAGTCTGTAATCCCAGGAGGCTGCTTCTTGGTATCCTTGTAGCCATGTTGATCTGTTCATCTATTACCAGTGGATGGTATCCTTGTTGTAGGAATGTATTCCTTAGTGATAGCAGCTGTAGTTCCTGGTCTTTACTGTCAGAACAGATCTGAATATACCTCACCTCATAGCTTGACTGTAGATGATGGATTTGTTGTGTGTCTTGGATGAAAGCTGTTCCATCTAAGATATGCCAGACGTCCTGTGGGTTTATGGTAAATTGATGTTTGTATGGCGTTGTCCTTGATCTATATGGTCATGTCCAGAAAATGTATTTGGGACTTTGAAAAGTTGAGGGTGAGCTTGCTGGTTGGGTGGGACTTGTTGAAGTTATTGTGCAAGGTAGGCAGATCATCTTTTGAGCCTGTGCAGATTATTAGCAGACCATCAATATAGCGGAATTATGCTAGAGGTTTAATAGAGCAAGATGACAAAAACTCCTCCTAGTTTAGCCATAAATAGGTTAGCATTTTGTGGGGACATTTTGCTTCCCATGGCGCTGCCCATACACTGTTGGTTAAAATTGTTCCCAAAAGAAAATTAGTTGTGATGGAGCAGTGTTGATTCTGTGGCTAGATTGGTTTTTTTTTTAAGGAAATATATACTTGAAAACTTGTCATTTTTGACGGCCTCGAAAAAACACCATGTGCAAATAGGAAAAGTGTTTCTTGACATGACAAACAGAATTTTGATAAAGAAACAAAGATAATATCTTTTTGAGAAATATTGCATTTCCATCATATTTTTTTGGTTCGTTCTCTCCAGGTTGAGGACCACCTAATTTACTACACAAATACAATCCATGGTCGTCCTGGTGGTGGAGTAATCACAAGGCGCAAAGAGCTGCAGTTCATTGTGACCTGTGAGCTGGACAGCGACTCTACAGCGGAGATCATGTACATGACCACGGATGACGTCATCCACGACCAACAGGAGAGCGGGAAATATGATGTCAGCCTGGCTTTCTACCACACCCAGGACTTCAACTCTCCAGTACTGGACTCTCCTTACCTCATTGACCTTAACGACACCGTATACCTCCAAGCTTCAGTAGGAAGCCAGGATCCAGACCTAACTGTATTTGTAGATACCTGCTATACATCTCCAGAGTCAAATTTCCAAGCACCCAATTATGATCTTATAAGAAATGGGTAAGAAGCGGAAACACCCAACCCCTATAAGTTTTATTGCTCATAGATATAATTTAAAACATTAACACTTTAGCTATTTTCACTTACGTTTTGGGAAACAGCTCTTCTGTCTACTGGTGGAATCTGGTATTGCAGTCCATGCCTAGTTACTTGAATGAATGATGTTATACCAGACAGAACCTCTAGACAGAGGAGGCGCTGTTTCTAGGAGAAAAAGGTTGTTTGCATATGAAAACAAACTCCACTGACTACTTAATCTTTTTTACTATTACAGATGTACAAAAGACGACACTTACAACAACTTCCCTTCTGGCAGTGGATACGCCCGGTTCAGTTTCAGCGCCTTTAGGTTCCTGAATGCACACACTTCTGTGTATCTCCAGTGCCGGGTGGTAATATGTGATATTAATGATCCCGACTCCCGATGTAATAAGGGATGTATCACTCGACAGCGCAGAGATCTGAACTCCAAGGTGTGGAAAACCCACGCTGTGCTCGGACCAATCCGTTTGAAGCGTCATAGTGAATCGGAAGCGTCAGGTGAGATACCCTACAGCAGAGGTGGGCAAACATTTCTAGCGTGTGTGATACTTATTTTTTTACAAACTCATCAAGTAATCTACCAGCAACCGATGACCTGGAGCAGCCTGGCTGCCAACCTCAACCTTGCTACCAACCTCACATGATGCAGTGACATTTTTAGATACGTTATTATTGACCACAGTTTGGTTCTCATACCAATGAGGTTCCCATTTTGTCAATCTCAGAAAGATGCCCACATTGCTGACCGTGCTACATTACAGTATTATTAGCATCAACCAACAGTAGCAGATGCTCTACAACAATGATTGCCAGACATGCCCCTCTTCCCGCGGTAGTCCACTTTGGTCATCCAGCCTCCGGTGACTCTACTGTCTTCCTCACATCAAGGTTATGGCAGAGCATCTATGACTGTCGGCTTGTTGATACATGAACAATATAAGACTCCACATTGTAACAACTACGATTTACTTCTAATGTTCTTGGTTCTTTCGACAGGTTCGATTAATGAAAAGAAGGATGAAGTTATCAAGACCGATCAAGGCAGCTTGTATGTTGTCGGAATCTCTGTCCTGGTGGTCAATGTTGCCATCTTAGCCCTGGTGCTATTGAAATATTACAGGAAGGAGCCGACCGAATACAGATACCTCCCAGTGGCTACACAGTAACCTATTTCTCCATACATATCTGCACTTCACCACTGCACATGAGGCAGAATACCATCTGAAAATAAAAGCACAAAACCATGACTTTATCTCTAATAATTTCTGGGTGGCTGATATACCGGACCAGAAAGTAGTCAACTAGTTTTATTGCGTGTAAAGCGGCATTAGACTGGCATCCGAAAGCATTTAAAGGAAACATCTGGGTAAGATCGGAAACATATTTCCAAGTTTGTACATGTACAGTCCCAGATTTCCAGACAGGTCGCAGGTAATTGAATAACCTCCGAGGCATATAGGCTGACTGTTGAGTTCAGGTCAGGAGACCCACAACCAGTTCAATAATTGTGGTTTGCACATGGACTGTAAAACTCAAGACATGTGAAACCAGTCTAAAAGAAACACCAAGGCTAGTTTCACACTAGCGTATGGAGGAGCTGCAGAGGGATGTGCACCTCCTCTGGTCAGCTCCGCCTCTGTCGGCATGTGGCCTGCATACCCTATCTTTAGCATTAGGTACGCAGGCCATGCCGATGTATGCGGATGCCTCTGTATGCGTCGTTTTGACGGTGCGGCGACTTGCGCCGAATGCAACATGTTGCATTTTGCTGCGGTCTCCGCACCTTCAAAACGACGCATGCGGAGGCATCCGCATACATTGGCACGTCCTGCGTACCTAATGCTAAAGATAGGGTATGCTTGCCGATGGAGGTGAAGCTGACTGGAGGAGGTGTGGCTGTGGGTGCAGCTTCACGGAAGTCTGCATCCCTCCGCAGCTCCTCCATACACTAGTGTGTAACTAGCCTAATAGGGAAGAGAGAAAACTCACCACCGCTATCCACAGGCAGCAATCACATCCAGAGAAACACCAGGTCCGAAATATAAGGTGCACGCCCCAGAGGACGAGCCCCATCTCCAAAATGGAAGTCCTACTTCCAAGTATGCGCAGCGGTGGCCCCAGATCAAATGTTAAAAATAAAGGACCCTTGTTAGGGAGATAGATGCTGATCCCACCTCTGGGACTAGTACTTATCTTTACCACTCACCCTGGATCTGCCATCAATAGATGAGATCACACCTTGAAAGGGTTTCTCATTTTTCAACTAAGTTAGCCCATAGGCTCACATAACCTTAGGATCAAGCGGTTTCTCTACTGCTGCCCCAATCTTTATTGATCAGCTGCAACGGTAATGTCATGTTGACAGCGCTGCAGCCAGTCACTAAGCTCAGCAGCTGGGCCACTTCCACAGGCAGAGCGGGGCAGCTGTGAAGACTAAACGCTGGACCAAGGTTTTTGCTTTTGACTGAGCCTATGGGCTACACTTTAGCTAAGGCCGGGGTCACACTTGCGAGAAAATCGCACGAGTCTCGCATCTCAATACCGGCACTCGGGACCGGAATGCGCGACTGCATGTATTTCTATGCAGCTGAGCGCTCCCAGTCCCGGCGGCAGTGCCGGGTATTGAGATGCGAGACTCGTGCGACTTTCTCCCAAGTGTGACCCCGGCCTAACATTAGTTAAAGGAATTCGAGTCTGAAACAGGGATTTTCTTTTTAGTGCTTCAGCTGAATTTTATATGGAAAATGATTATATTCCCTAATAAAGTTGGAAAGAAAAAAATGTTAAAACACTATAGCAAAAAAAAAAAAACTATGTAACTGACTTCCACATTGTCCTGCTTCAGTATTTACTAAAAAAAAACAACAATTCTCTGAAAATACATTTTCTTTAATCAAGTGCTTACAATATATGAGATGAACCGTTGAACAAGTTCATGTCTGCTACTTCCGTTACTGAGCCGCCTCCGTCCACTCGCTATGTTATTAGGATATAATTAAGGTCTATGTATGTTTGGGTGGGCATGAATGATACCAAGTTAACGTGCAAAACTTGATCTGCATTCACATGTACCAAATTTTTTTTTTTACTGTAATTTTCATGGCAAGACCACATTATTTTTGCCAAAGTTTAGAAAACCTGCAGCATTAAAAATCCACCACGAAGAGCCTGAAACCTACAACCACTGACCGGTGCAGTCAATATCATCTCATGACAATGGAAGTCCTCATCAGTGGGAAAGATTTGTCCGGAATTGATGAGTCAGTCCTCAATGTAGATCCCAAAAAAAAGGGGAAAGTGTAAGATTCTGAGCAACAGAGCCGAAATTGCAAATTGTTTCTTCAGAGAGGAAAAGGACTAGAACGCTAATGGCATGTCAGGCTTGGCATGTCACTCTCCCCCAGGAGAAACGTTACTCCTTGGATCCTAGAGCCCAAATTGTGATGGCTGTATGACCAGGTCCGAATGTCTCCAAACAATACATATTGTCTTATGTTTCTGGTATGCAGAAGCTCAACCTATAAACTTAGTATTGGATCATGGACTCCCAAGGCTCATTGATAGTTAGTAAGGAGAGAGGCTAGCCTGTCTGGTGCAAGCCCACAGACGTGCTACTCTGGGCAAATTACTGAAAAAGGTAATGCTATGATAAAATGAGGTCAGAACACACAGAGCAGCACAGTTTATGGCTGTGTAACCAGTGACTGATCACAGTATCTGCAGGCATCTCCATCTTGTAAATGTAAGGTATATCTATGGGTTTTACCAACAGGACTTGCATCTATCTTGAGCATGTAGCCCATTGCAAGCGGATTCCAGGGAGCGGTGATTGGAAAGTCCATGCAAAAGAATTATGCCCACCACTCCAACAACAGAAATGGGTGTCAAGATTCCCTTTTTGAAAGTCACATTGATGGGATGAAGACCTGTTGTACAATTTGTGGCATGTCCTGTGATTATATTTCTTCAAATGTACAAGATGGGAGGCTGCAGTGATAGGTAACTTTGTGGAACTTTCTCCCATCTCCCTACTGCATCTGTGGAGCTCTTGGGTTTCTTCTTTACCTCTCTCACCAAGGCTCCCACGATTGCTCAGTTTGGCTGGACGGCCAGGTGTAGGAAGACTTCTGGTAGTCTCAAACTTCTTCTATTTAAGGATTATGGAGGCCACTGTGCTCTTAGGAACCTTGAGTACTGCAGAAATTCTTTTGTAACCTTGGCCAGATCTTTTCCTTACCACAATTCTGTCTCTGAGCTCCTTGGCCAGTTCCTTTGACCTCATAATTCTTTTGGTCTGACATGGACTGTGAGCTGTGAGGTCTTATAGACAGCCTTTACAAATCAAGTCCTATCAGTTTAATTACACACAGCTGGACTCCAATGAAGGAGTAGAACCATCTCAAAGAGGATCACAAGGAGATGGACAGCATGTGACTTAAATGAGTGTCTGCGCAAAGGGTCTGAAAACTTATGACCATGTGATATTTAGGTTTTTCTTTTTTAATAAATTTGCAAAAATTTCTACATTTCTGTTTTTTCTCGTCAAGATGGGGTGCAGAGGTTAATGAGAGAAAAATGAGCTTTTTTGAATTTACCAAATGGCTGCAATGAAAAAAAGTGAAAAATTTAAAGGTGTCTGAATACTTCCCATACCCACTGTAATGGAAAAATAAATACTGCTCAAAAAAATAAAGGGAACACTATTCCATTTGCAACAGGCTGTTTGTGTTCCCTTTATTTCTTTGAGCAGTATATATAAATCTGATCCATGGAGATATAGCACACCTGACAAGATTTAGACGCTTTACTGCTAACATCCACAGTGCCTTAAAAATGTATTCAAACCCAGTGAACTTTTCCACATTTTTTCACGTTACACCCACAAACATACATGTGTTTTATTTGGATTTTATGTGACATACCAACACAAAATCTATATATAAAATTGAATATATGTACAGTGTGTGTGTGTATCACCAACCAATAACAAAGCATCTTTCATTTCACCAGAGCTGTTTAAAAGAAGCTGAGCTGTGATTGGTTGCTATGAGCAACAGTTTTCCCACTCGACAACACCTCAGCAGGCACTGACTGGATGGGAGAAATCTAACATCCCCGGGAACATAAGCTCCCAGCCATTGTCTGCCCCCAGAAAGGAGCAGAGAGCACATGACAGAAATGAATCACCCCCTCCCGTGCCCATATACCCATCACACATCCTCCTTCCCATAGGCACATCGTCCCTCTTAAAGGGATCTCCGGTTTGGAATTAGGACCGTTCCACTCAGCGCTCTGGTTCTGACCCCAGGGTCTCTTAAAGGGATCGCCGGTACGGAAGTGAGGGCAAATCCACTCTGCGCTTTGGTACTGACCCCAGGTCTCTCAGGGATCTCCGGTATGGAAAATAGGGCAAATCCCTCAGCGCTCTGATTTTTACCCCAGGCTTCAATTAAAGGGATCATTGGTATGGAAGTGAGGGCAATTCCATCCAGCGCTTTGGTTCTAACCCCAGGCCTCTCTTAAAGGTATCCCTGGTATGGAAGTTAGGGCAATTCCACTCTGCGCTTTGGTACTGACCCCAGGCCTCTCTTAAAGGGATCTCTGGTATGGAAGATAGGGTAAATCCCTCAGCGCTCTGATTCTCACCCCAGGCTGATGGGATGATGTGGGACATTAGGGGTAGTAGTCCAGTGGTTCTGGCTGACGGGTAGTAGTCCGGTGGCTCTGATGGGATGATGTGTAATATTAGTGGTAGTAGTCCGATGGCTCTGGCTGACGGGATGATGTGGGATATTAGTGGTAGTAGTCCAGCGGCTCTGACGGAATGATGTAGGATATTAGGGGTAGTAGTCTGGTGGCTCTGGCTGATGGGATGATGTCGGATATTAGGGGTAGTAGTCCGGTGGCTCTGATGGCATGATGTGGAATATTAGTGGTAGTAGTCCGGTGGCTCTGGCTGACGTGGGGTATTAGGCGTAGTAGTCCGGTGGCTCTGGCTGACGGGATGATGTGGGGTATTAGGAGTAGTAGTCCGGTGGCTCCGGCTGACGGGATGATGTGGGATATTAGGGGTTGTAGTCCGGTGGCTCCGGCTGACGGGATGATGTGGGATATTAGGGGTAGTAGTCTGGTGGCTCTGGCTGTTGGGATGATGTGGGATATTAGGGGCAGTAGTCCGTTCGCTCTGACTGACGGGATGATGTGGGATATTAGGGGTAGTAGTCCGGTGGCTCTGGCTGATGAGATGTGGGATATTAGGGGTAGTAGTCCGGTGGCTCTGGCTGACGGGATGATGTGGGATATTAGGGGTTGTAGTCCGGTGGCTCCGGCTGACGGGATGATGTGGGATATTAGGGGTAGTAGTCTGGTGGCTCTGGCTGATGGGATGATGTGGGATATTAGGGGCAGTAGTCCGGTCGCTCTGACTGACGGGATGATGTGGGATATTAGGGGTAGTAGTCCGGTGGCTCTGGCTGATGAGATGTGGGATATTAGGGGTTGTAGTCCGGTGGCTCCGGCTGACGGGATGATGTGGGATATTAGGGGTAGTAGTCTGGTGGCTCTGGCTGATGGGATGATGTGGGATATTAGGGGCAGTAGTCCGGTCGCTCTGACTGACGGGATGATGTGGGATATTAGGGGTAGTAGTCCGGTGGCTCTGGCTGATGAGATGTGGGATATTAGGGGTAGTAGTCCGGTGGCTCCGGCTGACGGGATGATGTGGGATATTAGGGGTTGTAGTCCGGTGGCTCCGGCTGACAGGATGATGTGGGATATTAGGGGTAGTAGTCTGGTGGCTCTGGCTGATGGGATGATGTGGGATATTAGGGGCAGTAGTCCGGTCGCTCTGACTGACGGGATGATGTGGGATATTAGGGGTAGTAGTCCGGTGGCTCTGGCTGATGAGATGTGGGATATTAGGGGTTGTAGTCCGGTGGCTCCGGCTGACGGGATGATGTGGGATATTAGGGGTAGTAGTCTGGTGGCTCTGGCTGATGGGATGATGTGGGATATTAGGGGCAGTAGTCCGGTCGCTCTGACTGACGGGATGATGTGGGATATTAGGGGTAGTAGTCCGGTGGCTCTGGCTGATGAGATGTGGGATATTAGGGGTAGTAGTCCGGTGGCTCTGGCTGACGGGATGATGTCGGATATTAGTGGTAATAGTCCGGTGGCTCTGACTGACGGGATGATGTGGGATATTAGGGGTAGTAGTCCGGTGGCTCTGGCTGACGGGATGATGTGGGATATTATAGTGAATGTGGCTATGCGGAGTGGGCGGGGCTATACACCCAGCTTTCTATAGATAGATATAATCATTATAATTTGTTTTAACTAACCGTAGTTAGTTACTATGCCCGGGCAGCGCCAGGCTCTTCAGCTAGTAGCCAATATTTGTGAAGGGTAAATGAAATGATACAAGGTTTTATAATTATTTTAAAAATATAGATCTGAAAATGGTATTAACCCCTTTCTGCCATCTGACATACTATCCCGTCCATGTGACCTGGGACTTAATTCCCATGGACGGGATAGTCATATGTGATCAGCGGCGCTCACGGGGGGAGCGCAGCTGATCAAGGCCGGGTGTCAGCTGATTATCACAGTCGACATCCGGCACTATGTGCCAGGGGCGGTCATGGACCGCCCCCGGCACATTAGCCCCTGGCACACTGCGATCAAACATGATTGCAGTGTACCGGGGGCATAGGGAAGAATCGCGCAGGGGGTTCCCTGCGTGCTTCCCTGGACCCTCAGAACAGCGCGATGTGATCGCACTATTCCGAGGGCCTCCTTCCCTGCAGGCCTCCAGATCCAAGATGGCCGCTGGGGCCTTCGGGGACCTGCAGGGAGGCGGCTTTCTCAGTGCCTGCTGAGAGCAGGCGCTGAGAAAGCCTGCAGCAGTGCCTGTCAGATCGCTGATATGACACACTGCTGTGCAAAGTGTCAGATCAGCGATCTGACACTTTATAGTAATGTCCCACATTGGGACAATATAATAAAGTTTTTTTTAAAAAAAAAAAATCATATGTGAAAATAATTTTTTTAAAAACCCAAATAAAAAAAATTCCCTTTTTTTTGTAAAAAAAAAAATAAAAAAATAAAAATAGATATTTAGTATCGCCGCGTCCGTAACAACCCGCCCTATAAAACTGTCCCGCTAGTTAACCCCTTTAGTGAACCCCTTCAAAAAAAAAGGCAAAAAACAAATGCTTTATCATACCACCAAACAAAAAGTGGAACAACAAGCAATAAAAAAGACGTGTATAAATAAACATAATGCCGCTGAAAACGTCATCTTGTCCCGTTAAAAACGAGCCGCCATACAGCGTCATCAGCAAAAAAAATAAAAAAGTTAAAGCTCACAGAATAAAGCGATTCAAAAATAATTTTTTTTTATATAAAATTGTTTTTATTGTATAAAAGCGCCAAAACATAAAAAAAATGATATAAATGAGGTATCGCTGTAATCGTACTGAACCGAAGAATAAAAATGCTTTATCAATTTTACCACACGCGGAACGGTGTAAACGCACCCCTCCCCCCCCCAAAAAAAAAAAAAGAAAAAAAAAAAATTCATGAAATGTTGGTTTTTGTTCATTCTGCGTCCCAAAAATCGGAATAAAACGATCAAAAAATGTCACATGCCCAAAAATGGTACCAATAAAAACGTCAACTCGTCCCGCAAAAAATAAGACCTCACATTACTCTGTAGGTCAAAATATGAAAAATTATAGCTCTCAAAATGTGGTGGTGCAAAAACTATTTTTACAATAAAAAGCGTCTTTTTGCGTGTGACAGCTGCCAAACATAAAAACCGCCATAAATAGTAAATCAAACCCCCAGTTATCACCCCCTTAGTTAGGGAAAAATAATAAAATTAAAAAAATGTATTTCCATTTTCCTATTAGGGTTAGGGCTAGGGTTAGGGTTAGGGCGAGATTAGGGTTAGGGGTGTGTTGGGGTTAGGGTTGGAGTTATAACTGGGGGTTTCCACTGTTTGGGCACATCAGGTGCTCTCCAAATGCAACATGGCGTCTGATCTCAATTCCAGCCAATTCTGCGTTGAAAAAGTCAAACAGTGCTCCTTCCCTTCCAAGCTCTGCCATGCGCCCAAACAGTGGTTTACCCCCACATATGGGGTATCAGCGTACTCAGGACAAATTGCACAACTTTTGGGGTCCAATTTCTCCTGTTACCCTTGGTAAAATAAAACATTGGGGGCAAAAATATCATTTTTGTGGAAAAAAATGATTTTTTTATTTTTCTGGCTCTACGTTATAAACTTCCGTGAAGCACTTGGGGGTTCAAAGTGCTCAACCCCCTTGGGGGGGTCTAGTTTCCAAAATGGGGTCACTTGTGGTGGGTTTCCACAGTTTAGGCACATCAGGGGCTCTCGAAACGCGACATGACACCCGCAGACCATTCCACCAGAGTCTGCATTCCAAAACGTCACTACTTCCCTTTCGAGCCCCGACGTGTGCCCATACAGTAGTTTTCTCCCACATATGGGGTATCAGCGTACTCAGGACAAATTGGACAACAACATTTCGGGTCCAATTTATCATGTTACCCTTGGGAAAATAAAAAAATTGGGGATTAAAAGATCATGTTTGTGGAAAAAATGATTTTTTTTATTTTTACGCCTGGGCTTTATAAACTTCTGTGAAGCACTTGGGGGTTCAAAGTTCTAATTACACATCTAGATAAGTTCCTTTTGGGGTCTAGATTCCAAAATAGGGTCACTGGTGGGGGGTTTCCACTGTTCAGGCACATCAGGGGCTCTCCAAACATGACATGGCGACCGATCTCAATTCCAGCCAATTTTGCATCAAACGGCGCTCCTTCCCTTCTGAGCTCTGCCATGCGCCCAAACATTGTTTTACCCCCACATATGGGGTATCAGTGTACTCAGGACAAATTGCACAATAATTTATGGGGTCCTGTTTTCCTTGGGAAAATAAAAATTGGTGGTGAAAAGATCATTTTTGTGGAAAAAATGATTTTTTAATTTTACAGCTGTACGTTATAAACTTCTGTGAAGCCCTTGGGGGTTCAAAGATCTCACCACACATCCAAATAAGTTCCTTGGGGAGGTCTAGTTTCCAAAATGGTGTCATTTGTGGGGGGGTTTCCACTGTTTAGGCACATCAGGGGCTCTCCAAATATGACATGGCGTCCGATCTCAAATCCAGCCAATTTTCCGTTTAAAAAGTCAAACTGCGCTCCTTCCCTTCTGAGCTCTGCCATGCGCCGAAACTGTGGTTCCCCCCCATATATCAGGTATCAGCGTACTCAGGACGAATCGCACAATAACATTTATGGTCCAATTTCTCCTGTTACCCTTGGTAAAATAAAAAATAAAATTGGACCTGAAGTAATTTTTTTGTGAAAAAAAGTTAAACGTTCATTTTTTTTTAAAACATTAAAAAAATTCCTGTGAAGCACCTGAAGGGTTAATAAACTTCTTGATTGTGGTTTTGAGCACCTTGAGGGGTGCAGTTTTTATAATGGTGTCATTTTTGGGTATTTTCTATCATATAGACCCCTCAAAGTGACTTCAAATGTGATGTGGTCCCTAAAAAAAAATGGTGTTGTAAAAATGAGAAATCGCTGGTCAAATCTTAACCCTTATAACTTCCTAAGAAAAAATTTTTGGTTCCAAAATTGTGCTGATGTAAAGTAAACATGTGGGAAATGTTAATTAAGTTTTTTGTGTGCCATATCTCTGTGATTTAAGTGCATAAAAATTCAAAGTTGGAAAATTGCGAAATTTTCAAGATTTTCACCAAATTTCCATTCTTTACACAAATAAACGCAAGTTATATGAATGAAATTTTACCACTAACATGAAGTACAATATGTCACGAGAAAACAATGTCAGAATCACCGGGATCCATGGAAGCGTTCCAGAGTTATTACCACATAAAGGGACAGTGGTCAGAATTGTAAAAATTGGCCCGGTCAAGAACGTGCAAACCACCCTTGGGGGTAAAGGAGTTAAGCACCCTCCATAGTATGATTCCCCTAAATAAGAATCCCGAGTGGCCAATTGTCTCCAGAAGTCACTTAAGTAGTAAACTGAGTCAAGTTGTGATTGCTTCTCAGGATAACTATGGCTGTCCTGTGAAGGCCTGAGGTTTATTTGAGAACATCAGGGATCAATCAGCATCATTAAAACCAAGGAACACATAAGACAGGTCAGGGATAAAGTGATGGAGAATAGTAAAGCAGGGATAAGTTATAAATAGTGATGAGCGAACGTGCTCAGATAAGGCGTTTTCCGAGCAAGCCTTGGTGCTGAGTGTCTTCGGCGTGTTCGTAAAATATGTTCGAGTACCCGCGGCTGCATATCTCATGGCTGCTCTACAGCCGCAACACATGTAGGGATTGTGTTTCTTAGGCAAGCCCCGCATGTGTTGCTGTTGTCAAACAGCGGCGGGATATGCTGCAGCAGGGACTCAAACATATTATTTGAGCACGCCAAATACACTCGGGTAGCACCCTAGCGTGATCGGATAACACATTATCTGAGCAAGTTTGCTCATCATTAGTTATAAATAAAAATAGCCGAAGCTCAGAACATCTCACGGAGGACTGTTTAACGTATCATTCAACAATGGAAGGAGTATGGTACAACTGCAAACCTATCAATACATGGCCGTCCACCTCAACTGTCATCCAAAGCAAGGAGAGTGCTAATCATACGAGCATCCAAGAGGCCCATGGTCGCTCTGGAGGAGCTGTAGAGTTTCACAGCTCAGGTGGGAGAACCTGTCCACAGGATAACTATTAGAGGCATGTTCTACTAATCTGGCCTTTAAGGAAGAGTGGCAAGAAAAAAATTTTTGAAAGCCATAAGTCTTTTTTCAAATTTGCAAAAAGCCATGTAGGGGACACAGTTAGCATGTGGAAGAAGATGCTCTGGTCAGATGAGACCAAAATAGACCTTTTTAGGCTAAATGAAGAATGCGATGTGTGGTGAGAAACTAACACTGCACATCCCCACTGGCACAGCAGGATGCTGCCACCAGCATAGGTGGGGATGTTTTTCTTCAGCAGGGACAGGGAAGCTGGTCAGAGTTGATGGAAAGATGGATGGAGCTAAAGATAGGGTAACCCATTAAGGAAAACCCATTAAAGGCTGTGACTGTAGAGTAGGTTCACCTTCCAGCAGAATAGAGACCTGAAACATACTACGTGAGCTACAATGGATCAAAGAATATTCATATGTGTGAAAGGCCAAGTCACAGTCCAGACCTAAATCCCATTGAGAATCTGTGGCAAGACTTGCTGTTCACAGACGTCCATCCAATCTCACTGAGCAAGAGCGAGTGTGCAAAGAAGAATGGGGCAAAAATGTCACCTCTAGATGTGCAAAGCTGGTGAGACAGACTTGCAGCTGTAATTGCAGTGAAAGGTGGTCCTACAAAGTACTGACTCAGGGGGCTGAATACAAATGCACCTCACAATTTTCAGATTTATATTTTTAAAAGTATTGAGAAAACCACGTATCATTTCCTTTACATCACAAATGCTGGCTATCGTGGTGTATCACATAAAATCCCAATACAAAAATATTTAAGTTTATGGGTGCAGTGTGAAAAAATATGTGGAAAAGTTGTAGCGGCTAACAATACTTTTACAAGGCGCTGTAGGTGTCAGACATCACTGGAGAACTTCTCAGGTCTTGTGGATTCCAGGCATCAATGAGTTAGCGCTCTTTCGTCTGCCTGACACCTGTGAAGACATTTTAATAACGCAACACCGTTACCTTGGAATGCCTTCCCACATTTGTATTAGTTACTCTACTTATCTCCAGTGATAAAACACAGATGTGACCATTCCCATCTAAATGTCTGAAAAAAAGTACAGACATTTTAACTCTTCACCTTATACCTGAGCAACGATAACATGTCCAGAGCAAACAATGAAATGGATGCCTGTGCTAACTGTAACAATGACTGAAGTAACTGGGGTGGAGAGTAGACTTTACGGGGCATACCCAGGAGTCAATGTGGCATAATCATCTGAAAAAGAGAGGTTGAGGCACTAACATCAGTTTCAGACATGCCGGCTTCTGGAAATAGAAGTGTCACAAATACGTTTATACAGTTCTCAAACTGTACAGATGGCATCATAGGTCGATCACAATAAGGTAAATTATTGCTTAAAAAACTTGGAAAGTGGAGTAAGGAAACATCAGGGAGGACTACTGCATTGGTAGCAATGTCACACGATAGCAGAAATGGTAAATCGCCCAGGTCAGCTCTCAGTGACCACTGGACGCAAGCCCCGTGAATCGCCTCCTACCGGCCGGTGTCCGCAGCTCTTCTTTTGAAGATGTGTGTGCACCATTAGGGCTAATCAGAAGAGAAGCCATGGATGCCGGGAAGTAGTAAGAGATTTGCAGGGCTCCAGCACAACGGTTACGAGCCACAGACCGGGTCGTTGGATCATGGTCCCCGAGAATAGATTTAATTAATCGCCAATTATTATGAGTGCTTCCAAATGCAGTAATTTTCCACTTCGTGCTCCCTGGCCAAGTAGGTTCTGCAGGTCATGACAAGCTGAATGTGGACACCACCTACATGGAGATCAGAAAACATTGGTCAATGCAAACACTACACATTTGTCATAACTTGCTGACAAAGGGGATATGTTGTAACTCCTTTGTTGGGCTGGTTGGACTCACTCAGATTACCAAATTATGGGCTATAACAAAAATTACAATTCCCTTTAATTCTGATTCAATAGAGAATACATTACCGTCCAGATAAGCAGCACCTAAAAAAATACCGCACCATCTACAACCAAAACACTAGTAGTGTGTAACGTAACGCTCTACAGAACATAAGGGTATGGGCTCCTCCGCAACTATTTTTTGTGCTGTTCCAATGCATCAAAAATGAGGAAAGAAAACAACTTTACAACAGTTCACAAAGGGTTACTCCCATTTGTGCAAGATGTCTACGGATCCATAAAACTGCCCCTATGGAGCAAAAGCCGCTCCATTTACTGTCAATGGGACGGCTGAAGACAGGCGAATACAGCGCTTGGCTTTTTTTTTTTCCAGTAGTCTTATAGAAAACGAATGGTGCAGTGGCCAGCGCAAGGGAATAGGTGATAACTTGGCCAGTTGGGAATAACCCTTTAGTTTAACATTTCCTATCGTTTGGCATCTACAGCTCTTATGCAGGCTGATGTGGGTCTATGGTAGCAGACAACAAATTCGGTGCAGGCTAATACTGCAGTCTCATACAGTGCCTTGCGAAAGTATTCGGCCCCCTGGAACTTTTCAACCTTTTCCCACATATCATGCTTCAAACATAAAGATACCAAATGTAAATATTTGGTGAAGAATCAACAACAAGTGGAACACAATTGTGAAGTTGAACTAAATTTATTATTTTAAATTTTTGTGGAAATTCAAAAACTGAAAAGTGGGGCGTGCAATATTATTCGGCCCCTTTACTTTCAGTGCAGCAAACTCACTCCAGAAGTTCTTTGTGGATCTGAATGATTCAATGTTGTCCTAAATGACTAATGATGATAAATATAACCCACCTGTGTGTAATCAAGTCTCCGTATAAATGCACCTGCTCTGTGATAGTCTCAGGGTTCTGTTTGAAGCACAGAGAGCACCATGAAGACCAAGGAACACAACAGGCAGGTCCGTGATACTGTTGTGGAGAAGTTTAAAGCCGGATTTGGATACAAAATGATTTCCTAAACTTTAAACATCCCAAGGAGCACTGTGCAAGCGATCATATTGAAATGGAAGGAGTATCATACCACTGCAAATCTACCAAGACCCGGCCGTCCCTCTAAACTTTCATCTCAAACAAGGAGAAGACTGATCAGAGATGCAGCCAAGAGGCCCATGATCACTCTGGAAGAACTGCAGAGATCTACAGCTGAGGTGGGACAGTCTGTCCATAGGACAACAATCAGTCATACACTGCACAAATCTGGCCTTTATGGAAGAGTGGCAAGAAGAAAGCCATTTTTCAAAGATATCCATAAAAAGTGTCGTTTAAAGTTTGCAACAAGGCACCTGGGAGACACACCAAACATGTGGAAGAAGGTGCTCTGGTCAGATGAAACCAAAATCAAACTTGTTGGCAACAATGCCAAATGATATGTTTGGCGTAAAGGCAACACAGCTCATCACCCTGAACACACCATCCCCACTGTCAAACATGGTGGTGGCAGCATCATGATTTGGGCCTGCTTTCCTTTAGCAGGGACAGGGAAGATGGTTAAAATTGATGGGAAGATGGATGGAGCCAAATACAGGACCATTCTTGAAGAAAACCTGTTGAAGTCTGCAAAAGACTTGAGACTGGGACGGAGATTTGTCTTCCAACAAGACAATGATCCCAAACATAAAACAAAATCTACAATGGAATGGTTCACAAATAGCAACAAAGTATTAAGTTAAAGGGGCCGCATAATATTGCACGCCCCATTTTTCAGTTTTTGAATTTCCACAAAAATTTAAAATAACCAATAAATTTCGTCTAACTTCACAATTGTGTCCCACTTCTTGTTGATTCTTCACCAAAAATTTACATTTGGTATCTTTATGTTTGAAGCATGATATGTGGGAAAAGGTTGAAAAGTTCCAGGGGGCCGAATACTTTCGCAAGGCACTGTACCTGTGGCTACTAGACAATTGCCAGAAAGAAAGAGAGTGTTTGTTGTCTGTTACCATGGAAATGAATCGCTCCGCGTAGCAACTGCAGAAGCAAAATTGATAAGAAATTTTAAAAACCCACAGCAAAGTTTCTTTGTTTTATAAAGTATTTTTGATGATGTATGTTGACTTTAGCATCACGTTTGGATCTGTAAGTTATATTCCGTCTAAGTGAGGAAAACCGTTCATTTCGAGAATCCAACATTAAGTTAACTGATGTGGAATCCCTAGAGATCACTAAAGTGTTCATGCAAGGATTCGGAGAGAAGGATGGACATGTCACTAGCTAATCCACGGACAAGTCATCGTAGTCATAGTCTTGCTGATGACCGTGTTCGCTTTGGCCATTGACTAGCTTTTCAGTTGAGCTTTGGGATAATAAATTGCTCTGCGTTAGATTTATTAATCGGTCCAGTCTGGTATCTACATGTTCCTGTAAACTTCTCATCCGCTGATCAATATGTGCCATAAGTGTCCTCTCCATGCGCGCCATGTGTACTGACAGAAGCTTCTCCAACGCCGCATCCATCTTTTCTTCTCTGCAATAAAACACATGGACGTTAGCTAGATGCAAATGTCCTTCCTTTATTATATTTTTTTTCCTTTGTCTTATTACATTTTGTATACTTTCATTCTGACCATAAATCTGCAGTAAGAGCAGCTTTGCACGCTATTCTTTCATACAGTTCTCAGTGCACTAAACACATTAAAAGCTCAAATCCACTGAATCCAGATCAATATCTCTAACTATGAATGTAATTGACTCTGTGCGACAGGGTTAGGACAACATTCTTAGCCTGTGAATGGAAGCATTAAAGGGGTTGTCCAGGCTTGGGGCTCTATTTGACTGCACTCTTGTGAATACCCACTTCGCACACAGTGTGCTCCATCAGGATTCTCAGGTACCAGGAGAAGGCGGGTGTGTGACCTCAAGTATACAATTTCATACTTCTGGCCACATTCTGACTAGACCTGTCCAGCCTTGCTCAATTCACTTGTATTGAGCGAGGCCGTGCACGTCTAGTCGGCATGTGACCGCATGTATGCAAATCCCATACGTGTGGTCACATACCCACCCAGTCTCAGCACCAGAGAATCCTAACAGCACGCTGTGATGATCTACAAGTCTTGAGTGAGCTCCAAGCCTGCACAACTCTTTAAAATGCTTCTATTCACTGAGAGTAAGCAGTCACCTTATAAGAAAACAAAACAGAAGACCTGCTTGTAGAGTTGAGCAAAAAAGTTTGCAAGACACTGGTCTGGCATTCATATGGGTACTCCACGGCAGCCAAACCAGAGACCTGCAAACTTCCCTGGGAGTCATACAGGCTTATGTGAGGTATATGGCAGCAGCAGAGGATACCTACTTTAGTGCTGAGGATGGTTCTTGTCTGTTTTGTCCACATAAATTACGCAGGAGAGGCACCAAAGCGTCTGGACCCTGAGGACTAGCAGCCGAGCCTACAGTCGTTTGCAGTAGTGAAGACATAACGGACTTCATATGATTCTCAGGACTTGCTTGTTGAATGGAGGAGTGAGATGCAGACTCCTGACCTTGGTTTTCCACTTTTGTATCAGGAATCGTGCCGGCGATACTCTTATGTCGTCTGGCCTGCTCCCTGATCTGGTCTCTGCCGTGCTGGAAGCTGCCAAAGAGCTGCATTAACTGAGCCCCAAAAGGTGCCTGATGCTGCAAGAAAGCGAAGAAAGAGGATTAGTGATGATAACTGCAGAGTGGCCTGAAAATCCACAGAAAACAGAAGATTCTGCTATTAATGAAAACATAGAAGGGTATCCTAATGGCTCTGCCCACGTATAGGGAATACAGGTTTACACCACTGCATGTAAGAATTCAGTCCTCCAGAATGAGCTGCAAGGGAAAGAGCTTTACTTTTAACTTAAGAGAAAACTTGCCTTTAAAGGCGTTTATCTCGAGTTAAAGGGATTGTCCAATTTACATGAAAGTGTCTCTAAAGGCAAACAAAGTACAGTATATGAAATAAAAAAAAAAAAATATAAGAATATTCACCAGTCCAATCACACGGCAGTCTGGAAGTCTCAGCTTGGATCGGAAGCAGTGACGTTCCACAGTTACCCGACTACTCAAGCATGTGACTGGCTGCAGCGGTCAGGTGAGAGTACATAATTTGATACATATCCCGGTCCAGTCAGCTAACCGATGCAGCCAATCACAGGACCACAGAGATCCGGTGACTGAATGAAGACAAATTATTGATACCTAGAGTGGCCTGCACTTCGGCAATGGGGGAATCAAGTATTTGTTATTGAATACCAATATATGACTTTATAAAAACTTTTATTTAAATTGGACAATCCCTTTAATTACAGTGTATGGAACTGTGAGGACTCCGGCCGATCACCTGTAAGGAGGAAGACCGGGCTGCAGGTGCCTGCATCATGCTGGGTCCGGAACTGCTGAAGCTGCTTCCCATGTTGCCTGGGGAAAGAATAGGGGACCGGACAGGCCCCATGACCCAGGAAGAGGGAGTGTGGCTAAGCCAGGCAGTGAGGAGAAAGTGCGCGAAGAAAGGGTCAGCTCCCCGCCAGCAGTGAGAGCGGAGGCAGGTGTGCGGCGCACTCCACAGCGACAGAGGCAGCGCGGAGCCGTGCTCCAGCAGAATTTCAGCGCTCCGCTGAGACAGTGTGTGCAGAGCGCCGTGTGCCCGGCTGTGCAGAGTGCAGTGCTCGCGCGGAGGAACAGAGGCCGAGTGCAGGATCCTGAGGTGTGATCCCCAAGGCTGATAGACGCGCAGCAGCACCCGTGTTAGTCAGTACTCCGAGCGAGAGTTGACTGGGAAAAGCTCAGAGCCGCAGAGAACAGATCTGGGACTGCTGTGTGAGAGACATACTGTTTGAGAGATTTACTGGTATCGGTGGACGTGCAGAGCAGCACAAACCGAGCAGAGCAGCCATTCAGGTGACAGCAGCTGCTCAGAGAGAGACACGTGCGCTCCGTGACTGCGAGTACAGCGCACGTGCCGCACAGAGAAAGCAGAGTACTGGACAGACATTTGCGGCCTACCTTGCCAGTCCACGTTGGACTCTGTCAGTACTGCGACCCCGTTTGCTTTGGCAGCACCAACTTGTGGACTTGCAAACGACCGCTGCTGCCAGAGGACGGACCGTTGTTTGCAGGACCCCACTGGAAGAGCGCCGCGCCAGCCGTTGTTGGCGCCACTGCTTTCAGGGCTTCAGTTGTGGACTGGGAAGCCTCTGACATGGTAAGTGATTTAGAGAACTGCCATTATCTTGTTTATTGCTCATTAACTTTGCCTATTGCTTGCCATAGAACTGTTTAACTTTCATTTAACCATTTATCTCCCTGCTAAATTAAAACTGTTAAATTTGTTAACCCTTGCTCTGCCTTCTGTCTGTCACTGCATCCCATAACCTGCTTACACACCAATGAAGCCTGTAGCAGATGATTGGTGGCAGCGCCGGGTGTTGAAGCAACACCGATCTGATATCAAAGTTGCAGACAACCCCTTTAGCAAGAGTGTCCCCTCCTGGCTGCTGAGATACAAAAGTATTACATAACCTGATCTATGGCACCTATATAAGAAAAGATGATAAAGTGCGAGGTGTGATCCAGCTCTAAGATATACAGGTAGTGGATAGTCCCAAACCGCGCCAAAACCGTGCAATTGTGTCCCCTGACTTCGCTTTATTAGGACATACAACATATTATAGTACTATTGCAATGTCAGCTAGAAAAAAAGGATGTTTACTAAAAATGGAAAAGTTCTTAAATTTTACAATAAATTTTGTTTAATTTTTTTTTTATCAACTTGCTAGAGATTTCTGCTTTCTTTTGTTACATAGAAGTCGTCTTGTTTTAATTCCAGTGGACAAATACCTGTCCTATGTGTCAATCGGGCAGAGTTTTATGCTCAGGGAGAAAGTACAGAAGGTTTCTATCGCATGACAACAAGCAGAGATCTTGAAAACCATGAAGAATGACTACAGGCAGAACACTGGAGTATTGTAGAACGATTAAAGGGAACCTCTCCCCAGGTTTGGCAGATATAAGTTACGGTCACTGCCTTTCAGGGCTTATCTACAACATTCTATAATGCTGGAGATAAGCCCCCAATCTGACCTGAAAGATAAGAAAAATAAGTTTTATTATACTCACCCGTGGGGTGGTCCATTCTGATGGGTGTTGCAGGTCCGGATCCAGCACCTCCCATCTTCTTGCAATGCCGCCCTCCAGCTTGCTTCATGGCTCCCCGGCATCGCGATCCTGTGCAGGCGTACTTCTGTGACACCTGCTGAGGGCAGAGCAAATTCCTGCAGTGCGCAGGCACTGGGCCTCTCTGACCTTTCCCGACACCTGCGCACTGCAGTATTTTGGTTTGCCCACAACAGGGCAGAGAAGTACGCCATGAAGCAAGCAGGAGGACGGCGATCATAAGAAGATGGGAGTATGCCAGACCCCGACCTGCGACACCCATCAAACCGAACTGCCCCCGGGTGAGTAAAATAAAAATTATTTTCCTTATCTTTCAGTTTGGATCGGGGCAGATATACAGCATTATAGAAAGCTGTAGATAAGCCCTGAAAGGCAGTTGCCGCATCTTATAGCGGCCAAAACAGCTGACAGGTTCGCTTTAATAATAGAACGAGTGACAATTATTTGCAGAAGCAATAAATCTCATTAAAGTGAACCTGTCACCAGTTTTGGCCGATATGAAGTAAGGCCACCACCTTTCAGGGCTGATATACAGTATTCTATAATGCTGTATATCTGCCCCCAACCTGACCTGGAAGAGAAGAAAAATGACATACTCACCTGCGGGGCAGCGGTCTGATGGGTGTCGCTGGTCCTGCTCCGGCGCCTCCCATCTTCTTACTATCATAGAATCATAGAATCATAGAATCGTAGAGTTGGAAGGGACCTCCTGGGCCATCTGGTCCAACCCCCTGCTCAAGGCAGGATTCGCTAAATCATCCCAGTCAGATGTCTGTCCAGCCTCTGTTTGAAGACTTCCATTGAAGGAGAACTCACCACTTCTCGTGGCAGCCTGTTCCACTCATTGATCACTCTAACTGTCAAAAAGTTTTTTTTAATATCTAATCTGTGTCTCCTCCCATTCAGTTTCATCCCATTGCTTCTAGTCTTTCCTTGTGCAAATGAGAATAAAGTTGATCCTTCTAAAATGTGACAGCCCTTTAGATATTTGTAGACAGCTATTAAGTCTCCTCTCAGTCTTCTCTTTTGTTAAGACATCCTAGAATTGCATTTGCCTTTTTTGCTGCTGCATCACACTGTTGACTCATATTCAGTCTGTGATCTATTAGTATACCCAAGTCTTTTTCACATGTGCTGTTGCTTAGCCCTATTCCTCCCATTCTGTATATGCTTTTTTCATTTTTATTGCCCAGATGTAGTACTTTGCATTTCTCCCTGTTAAAAATCATTCTGTTAGTTGCTGCCCACTTCTCCAGTTTATTTAAATCTTTTTGAATCCTCTCTCTCTCTTCTCTAGTATTAGCTATCCCTCCTAGCTTTGTGTCATCAGCAAATTTAATCAGTTTACCCTCAATTCCTTCATCTAAATCGTTGATAAAGATGTTGAACAATACAGGGCCCAGGACAGAGCCCTGTGGTACCCCACTTGAGACATTCTTCCAACTGGATGTGCAGCCATTTACGACCACTCTTTGGGTCCGATCACTAAGCCAGTTATGAATCCACCTAACAGTTGCCTTGTCCATTCCATACTTAGTCATTTTTTCAATAAGGATTGTATGAGAGACTTTGTCAAATGCTTTGCTGAAGTCAAGATATACTATATCTACAGCATTTCCTTGATCCACCCAATCAGTGATACCGTCATAGAAGGAAATTAAGTTAGTCTGACATGACTTATTAGTTATAAACCCATGCTGACTCTGTTTAATCACTTCATTCTTATCCAGGTATTGACATACATGTTGTTTAATAATTTGTTCAAAGATCTTTCCTGGTATAGAAGTCAGACTCACCGGCCTATAGTTGCCTGGGTCCACCTTCTTCCCCTTTTTGAAGATAGGAACAACATTTGCTCTTCTCCAGTCTTCTGGCACTTCTCCTGTTCTCCAAGAATTTTCAAAGATTATGGAGAGGGGTTCAAAAATTTCTTCTGCTATCTCCTTCAGTACTCTGGGGTGTAATTCATCTGGACCTGGAGACTTGAATTCATTTAGGTTAGCTAAGTGTTTCCTCACTATCTTTCTGTTTATAGATATCCTGGATTCTTCTATTCCCTTAATAGGACAGTGAAGAACAGTTGATGTTACATTTCCTTTCTGAGAGAAAACAGATGCAAAATAGGAATTTAAAAGTTCAGCCTTCTCAACATCCTGTCTTACCATTTCATCATTTTCATCCTGTAAAAATCCTATAGCATCTTTGACTTTTCTTTTACTTTTGACATATCCCCAAAATCCTTTATTATTGCTTTTGACATCTCTTGCAAGCCTCAGTTCATTTTCAGCTTTAGCTAATCTGAATTGTGCCCTGCAGGTTCTGCAGACAGCATTATATTCTTCTTTAGATATGCCTCCCTCTTTCCATTTTATAAACATTTTTTTCTTCCTTTTTAGCATGTGCTTAAGTTCTGTGTTCATCCATCCTGGATCCTTAAATGCTTCCTATTCTTCCCTCTTTTCGGAATTGTTAACAACTGTGCTTTGAGAATTTCATTTTTCAAGATTTCCCATCCTTCCTGGACATTTTTGTCTTTAAGGATATCCAGCCATTGGATCCCTCCAATTCTCTTTCTGAATCCCTTAAAATCTGCCTTTCTGAAATCTAACCTTGACGTCTGAGTCTTCACAGGTCTTCCGCCTCTAGTTATCCAAAATTCTAAAATAGCATGGTCGCTACCTCCTAGGGTCCCAGCCACTTTTACCTCCTCAACCATTTCCTCCCTGTTTATAAGGATTAGATCCAAGGTAGCAGTTCCCCTTGTTTTCTCCCTTACCTTTTGGAAGATAAAGTTGTCAGCAAGAGAGGATAAGAATTTCCTTGACCTGTTAGTTTTGCCTGAGAGAGATTCCCAACAAATGTCTGGATAGTTGAAATCTCCCATGACAACTATGTCATATTTTTTGGAGAACTTGGCCATTTGATGCATAAAGAGTTCATCCATATCTTCAGCTTGCACAGGCGGCCTGTAGTAAATGCCTACAATGGTGTCCTTTCCATTGTTCTGTCCTTGTATTCTTACCCAAACAGTTTCCACAGAACTCAGTCTCTGAAGCTTCAATCTCTGTGCAGATATACGCGTTTCTAACATACAATGCGACACCCCCTCCTCGTTTATCAAGTCTGTTTCTTGCAAATAAGTTGTATCCTTCTAGTCTTGTATTCCAATCATGTGTATTGTCCCACCAAGTTTCAGTGATTCCAATGACATCATATTTCTTTTCCTGTGTTAGTAGTTCCAATTCTCCTTGTTTGTTGCCCATGCTTTGTGCATTAGTATAGAAGCACTTTAGTTTGTGATTGGTTTCTCTTTCTCCAATATTTTTATTAATTAGATTCTTTCGTCTTTGTTCTTCCTTTCCACTTCTAATAGCAGAGTTCTCAATAGCATTTGTCAGGTGTATGGCTTTTTCTGGTCTTTTGCTTCCCTTCCCATGTTGTTCTAGTTTAAAGCTCTCCTTACAAGTGTAGCAAGGCAACTTCCAAATACATGCTTTCCAGTCTTCGTAAGGTGCACCCCATCTCTAGCAAGTAGTCCATCGTATAAGTAGTTCACTCCGTGATCCAGAAATCCAAATCGTTGCTGACGGCACCATCGACGTAGCCAGTTGTTCACCTGCAGAATCTTATTCCACCTCCTTGTTCCATGGCCATCCACTGGGAGGATGGAAGAGAAGACCACCTGCGCTCCCAGTTCTTTCACTTTCTTACCTAAGTCTTCATAGTCTCTGCAGATGGTTTCCAGGTCGTTTCTTGCGGTGTCATTTGTCCCCACATGTAGTAGCAGGAATGGGTAGTCATCTGTAGGTCTGAAGAGTCCTGATATCCTGTCAGACACATCTTTAATTTTTGCACCTGGAAGACAGCACATTTCTCTTGAGGTTATATCCGGTCTGCAGATAGCGGCCTCTGTTCCTCTCAACAGGGAATCCCCCATGACCACCACTCTCCGTTTCTTCTTCACAACATTTTTCTTTCTCCATCCAGGAGGACTCTGAAGGCGTACAAGGTTGCTGTTTGTTGGCAAAGTCTTATCCTGATGTATTTCTTCATCGTTTTCCTGCGTGAGAGCCTGGTACTGGTTTCTGAGCAGTATGGGTGCTGACTGCCTCCTGATCCTCCTGCTTCTCTGGGTCACATGTCTCCATTCCTCTGTTTCTTCAGGTGCACTTCGAATTTCTTCTCTTTCTGTAACATGAAGAGATAATTCTGCTCTGTCCAAGAACTCTTCACCTTCCTTAATGATCTTCAACGTAGCTAACCTCTCTTCGAGATTTTGCAACTTTTCCTCCAACAGGGACACAAGCTTGCATTTGTGGCATGTGAAGTTTGGCTTTTCCACTGGTAAATCTGTGAACATGTAGCAAGAAATGCAGCTCACCAAATGGCTCCTGGCCTCTTCCATCTTGAGATTTCTTAAAAACGATGAAAGATGAGCCAAATTTCCTCTTTTCAGCTGCAACGGCCAAAACCCAGTGATCGTTGAGCTCGCGGAGACTCTTCACTTATCCCAGAAGGCACTGGGAATATGCAAATGATCTCCTCAAGACTCTTCCCCTGGTTTTCCGATTTCCTCTTTTCAGCTGAAACGGCCAAAACCCAGTGATCGTTGAGCTCGCGGAGACTCTTCACTTATCCCAGAAGGCACTGGGAATATGCAAATGATCTCCTCAAGACTCTTCCCCCGGCATCATGCTCCTGCGCAGGCGTACTTCTCTGCCCTATTGAGGGCACAGCAAAGTTCTGCAGTGCACAGGTGCCGGGAAAAGGTCAAAGAGCCCCTGCACCTGTGCACTGCAGTACTTTGCTCTGCCCTGGCAGAGAAATACACCTGCGCTGGAGCGCGATACCGGGAATCCTGTGTGGATGATGCAGGGTCACGTCATCGACAAGAAGCAAGCAGGAGGGCAGCGATCGTAAGAAGATGGGAGGCGCCGGACCACGACCAGCGACACCCATCGGACTGGACCACCCCTCAGATGAGTATAATAAAACTTATTTTTCAGTTCTTCCAGGTCGGATCGGGGGCTTATATACAGTATTATAGAATGATGTGTATAATCCCTGAAAAGTGATGGCCATATCTTACATCAGCCACAACTGCTGATGGGTTCACTTTAAGCTTTATATACATCCAAAAATGTGTAAATAAGCAAGCACAGGTTATTATGTGCTGTATTAGGTGCACTCACCTTCTGCTGTGCACGCACCATATTCATAAGTTGCTCTGCCCCGGGTGACATTTTCCCGCCCATGCTGTCCATAATGCTCTGCACTCGATCCAGATTAATGGACGACCCCGGCACATATGATGCTTGAGGGCATCTATCGGGGACGGGGGTTATTTGTACGAAAATCTCGCTCACAAGGACACTGCACCGGCCGCCGAGCGACAGAAACTGAAGATGGAAAAGTCAGTGAGAAAAACTTCTAAATATTAGGCAGAATGTAAACCATATAACCTACCGAAAGAGACATGTGGTTTTATCTTAATTTCAATATTGATTTTTATGGGGTTTTTTTTTATTAAAAAAAAAATATATAAGTTAAAATTTGTATGAGCCCCGCATACAGGGAGATAAAAAGCTGCAAATACAAAGGTAAATCTAGATGAAGCCACCAGTCACTCTGATCAAACCTTTATAAGCAGCCATGTCCTCCTCTAGTAGATTAACCCTTTGCAAGGAGCAATGTCCTTCCTCTAGTAATTACCCCTTTACAAGCAGCCATGTTTGCTTCTAGTGGATTAACCCTTTACAGGCAGCCATGTTTGCTTCTAGTAGATTAACCCTTAACAAGCAGCCATGTCCTCTTTTAGTGGATTAAACCTTTACAACCAGCTATGTGCTCTTCCTGTGGATTAACCCTTTACAAGCAGATCTATCCTTCTCTTTTAGCTGGGCTGCATATTACACAGAGAGATCTTATTACGTGGCTGAAAAATAATATTCTGCTTGTGATAAACTTCAGACTCCAGACAGAAGATGAGGAAAAGTTTTGCCTTGTATGCGTTTTGCCGATTCACTACTCATTTGGATGCAAAGGTGAATTCAAACCGTCATTTTAATTTTTATTACACAAATGAATAATACACAAAAATATAAGAAACTCTGTAATATATGTTATCAGGGAAGTTTGCTTCTTTTCCCACCTGGAAAGTTTTTTCACTCTCAGTCCATGGGTAGAATCTATATTCAGTGAAGGCATAATTTCCCATTATTGAGTTAGGAGATGACAGTTGGTGAAGTTAAAATTATATGGAGAAGGGAGGAGTTAGAGGCAAAGACAGATAGTATGCTGCAAGTTCTCCTGAAACGACAGTTAAACTTCTCCATAGAACTTTAGGAGCACCAACTGTCATCTCCTATCTCAGTAATGGGAAAGTCTCTATTTTCGCTGAAGTCACATTTTTTACCCTGACTTGAGAATTTTGAGAAACAAATGATCAGTCTAGGAGAGGAAAGAAGTAGATTTCTCTAATAAGCTTTGTAATATATCATCTTTTTTCACATTTGCTAATGATTTATAAAAGAAAAAAGTTAAACTGGAGGTTATAATTTAACACTGATAAACACGTATAGAGGCGTTTCCTGAACGCAAAAAAATTTACTGTAGTAAAATTAGAGTCGATTGGTTGCAATGCCGAATTAATTGAATTAACCCCTTCCTGTGGCGTGAGGAACATATCACATATATATTATTAAATGTTAAGAGCTAAAAAAAACAACTAAATATCAGAACGGCTATTTTTCAAATACCGCAGTTCCCTGAAAATTGCAATAAACAGCTATGAAGCAACATATGTATCTCAAAATGGTACCTATAAAAACAAATCCTCAGGCAGGCTCCGTGGTATGGTCCGAATTGTACCGATTCAGAGAATCATGCTGCCAAGTTATTTTTTACTGCACTGCGAACACCGTAAAAAAAATGACATCCCCTCCGCCCATTTTTCAGTAGACTCTATGGTACAATGAACTGTGTCATTCAATACTACTAATCATCACAAAAGTCATCAAAAGGCTCTATCGGTCATAAAATTAAACGTGATGACTCTTGGAAGAAGGAAGGATAGCACAAATGAGCTGTAGGAATCATATTATGTTTGGAAATTAATTATAAATATCACGTGCACACCACTGATCCTTTTTGGCATTACAGAGCGGCTTACAGAGATGCCGCCACCATGTTTGCTCAATAGCATCTGTGAAGAACTCTCATATTCTGCCACCTTCATCCAAAAAAGGCAACAGTGATGCGTACCTTAACAATACAAGACGGCACCGGGAACTCGAATTTCAGGTGAGCTTTGTACAAAACTGCAGGACTTTCTTCTCCACTGCTCTCCAAAGAGCAAAATCTCTCCCCCCGACTGGTACCCAAGTACTCCTCTTCTTTTCCATCCTGCGAGGCGCCATAGATCTCAATAGTCCGGGCTTCACTGCGGATAGTAATCCCCAGGATCCGATCCTTCCCTTGTGCTGCACACAGTAAAGACAAGGTGCAAGGGCTGTCTCCATTAGCGGGTGTGGGTAGCTCCAGAAGTACACAATGCTCCCTGAGAAACAAATACACAATGTGAGACATACATTAGCGACTTAATTCTTCTTCACATCTTCTGTTCAGATCTGTGGACAAAAAAAAAAAAAAAAAAAATCGCAAGTAGCATAAAAGTGGAGGAAATTTTGGAAAATAAAAGAAAGAAAAAACTGCAGTGGATATTGATGATTGGTGTGGATTTTAACCCCTGCCTGACATAGGACATACTGGTACATTGTATGTTGGATTCAGGTGCATGTAGTGGGCTCAGGAGTTGAGCCTGTAGAATACACAGCTCGTGTATAGGGCTGCATTGACCTCTAAAAGCAGCAACCAGAGCCAGCTCTCATTGCTGCAGTTTAACCATTTAAATGCTGCCATCAATATTTCAACTCTAATAAGCTCCGGCTGCAATGAGATCGTGGGAAACCAATGAATTGTCATGTCATCTGGGGGTCATCTTGGTGCGTCCGTCGAAAATTTTTTGTCCAGTGGCCGGACACGAAGCACAAAGCAACGTTTTTTGTGTCCGTTGAAAAATCGGACAGCAACGGATCCGTCGCTGTCAGTTGTTTGCTAGAATGAAAGCCCATGGGCGCAGGATCCGTCGTCATCCGTCAAATGACTGATGCAGGCAACGGATCCGTTTTTTTAACTGAACATGTTCCTGACAGGTTAAAACACCAAAGAAAATATAAATATATATATATATATATATATACACACACACATACACACACACGTCATTGAGACACATATATAATCATTCCCAAACTGGATCAGTCGCTGTCCGATTTTTCGACGGACACTAAAAACGTTGCTTTGTGCGTTGTGTCTGGCCGCCGGACAAAAAATTTTGACGGATCTGGCGAACAACACGTGAGGCCATCTGTCGCAATCAGTCGCTAAGACAAGTCTATCAGAAAAAAACAGATCCAGCGATATCAGTCGCCGGATCCGTTTTTTTCATAAAACAACGGATTGCGACTGATGGCAAAAGACTGATATGTGAAAGCAACCCAAGCTGTCGGTTAGGCCCTTTGCAATGTGAAATTTATACCACATGATTTCCACTTGATGCGCTGGATCAGGTTTCGGCACAGACGTCACTCACCCTCATGCAATGCAAAGGGTAATATGTGCACGTGATTGTATCCCGGGGGGCACACCAGTCACATACTATTCCAGGGGTCTGCCACCTGTGGGACTCCAGCAGTTGTGCAACTACAACTCCCAGCAGTCTTGAAATGACGCCGGCTGGTTTCTGTGTGTGTGTGTGTGGGGGGGGGGGGGGGGACTATAACTGGTTCTGCTACTAAAACTTGGATCTGCTTAAAAATATCCCAATAAGTGTAGGGGGTGGCACAGGCCCCTTATATTGAGTTCTCACCTAGAGGGCGACTCCTCCTCATCTTGGGCAGAACAGTCAGCAGCAGAGAACTTCAGCACAGATGCCAGCTCAGCCTGACACTGCCAGGAGCTAGAACACAGCATGGGAGGCTGAGGACGCCCGGCCAGCAGGGCAGACAGAGGTCCGGACATCACTGAGCAGAGGCTGAGTGCAGCCACCGGCCTAGGAGCGCGGTATACTAAGGGGCCAGTGACAGGCAGCCATGACAGCAAGTACGGGGGGTACAACGAGAATTACTAATGAAAATCAATGACAGACGCGAAACCGGAAGTTGAAGGATGGGAGGACGTATTTTCTGATGCACTACTTCCGGTCACAGACGGAAGTTCCGCCTCCAGCCCATTAAAAGATATTCCGGCGGCCATTTTGTCGTAGTCCAAATTGTGTGCTGTCAATGGGTGGCCTCTGCGATTACTGCGCATGTCACATGATAAGGTTACACAGTGACTATGGCTCAGTAGCTCCTGATATGTGCACATGTCTGCAATGAAGGCTGCAGGGCGGATATGCAGGATGTTATCATGTCACAGTATTAAAAGCAAAAAGTTGAAGTAAAATCCGTTAAGCAGTTAAAAATCGGACTAGATATACTGAATTACTGGACTCTTCATGAAATGAACAAAAGTGCACTAATATCATGGGGCAGATTTCTAAACTGAAAAGAAAAAACTGCAATGCCCATGGGCAACCAATCACAGCACAGCTTTAATTTTCAAAGCGCAGCTTAAAAGATTAAAGCTGAGCCCTGATTGGCTATCAGGACAGCGATGGTAGATGAGGCGCATTGACTGACCGAAAATGCGTTTGAACTGGACATTAGTGCACTATTGGATAGCAGAGTAATGGAGTGTTGGCACTACTGTGGGGTGATCTATCGGCCTATTAGGCCGTGTTCACACAACTGTATTTTAGGTCCCATTGACAGGATAAAACCTACAGCACTCTCACCAATGTCATTCAATGGGGCAGTGTGGGTGAGAGGTATTTTTTCACAGACTGAAGCTGTGTGTAAAGAAAAATCTCAGCCTGTACTAGTATCTGATTAATGTTGGAAGAAATTCTCCCATTCAAGTATATGGGTGCCCAGAAAAAATCGGGTCCTATACGGAGACACAGTATAACATCTGCATAGCATCCAATTGTTACCGATACATGAAGTTCTTTAACCTAAGAAACTGTAAATGGTCCTGTAAGTTTTCTGAATGAAACACAGAAGATTGTTTTATACGCTGGTGTGAATGTAGCTTCAATGTGTTATCTGGTCTCACGTACTGATGACCTATCGATAGGCGCCCCCACCGATTAGCTGTTATTTACTTTGGTGGCCACCAGATGCAAACAATGATGGGAGCTGCACGGCGCATCTTCAATCAATATTTAGTGGCCGCTCCCGAGTGCCGCAGATCAGCTCTTATTCTCATTTCCCTGTAACAGAATAGTTTTCTGTTGGGCAGGGACCACTACACATGGAATGGAGATGCGCCATGCCGCTCACTTTAAAGTGTTTGCATCCACAGGCAGCCAAAGCAAACAACAGCTGATCGGTTGGGGACTACTATCATAGGTATTACCTCATCCAAAGTCCCCAACCTAAGGGTATCACTCTCAGTGCTGGGCACCTCACCGTTATCTTTCTCTAGGTGGCTCAAAACCGTCTCACAGGCCCTAACAGGGGTCACTGATATTTCCCGCCAGGCCATAAGTCCTGGATTGATGAGTTACATGGTACACAGTACTCTCCTCACGCTGTCTTCATTCCCTGAAGCACGGCCCCGGCCCACACTCTGTGCTTTACATCTACGCTGAATGTAACGGATCACACAAATGTCCCTCTCTACGGCCTGGTCGTCTTACTTGGCCCTAGCTCGGCTTACTCGCTTCAGATCTCTCATCCCTCGTCACCCGGATCTGGTTACCCAGTCTTTCACTCAGATCAGGTCATTCACTCCTCCACTCACATTGGGCTATTCGGTCCTCCACTCGCTTCGGGTTATTCGGTCCTCCTCTTGGATCTAATTTCTCAATCCATCACTCACAATGGCGGCTATAAGCCAATTTAGCTACACTGCACATCCATCCTGTTCCAGGTTTTGTTGCAACAAAGGAGGAATATGGAGGTTTGGTGCCTGCGCTGCTCAAGGTTCAAAGATACGATAACACACGAAGGTGAAACATAAATGCAATTTATGTCAACGCGTTTCAAGGTTTTCAAACCTCTTCATCAGGGCCAAATTACTATATTCCTCATTTATTGCAACATATCTCATTGATAGCCCTGCTGTAGCCTTTCCATGCTTCTATAGGAGTTGTGACTGTCACAACCCCATCAGGTGAGAGTGCCTATAATATCTTATACCACTTGGTTATCGACCCTAATTGCACTTTTTGTCTCACCAGTTTTACCATTTGATTTACTGTTACAAGTTTTGGCGCAGACTTCTCCCCTTCAATGCCCTCCTAGGCCATTTCCTTACACTGGATCCACACCAATCTGTTATTGATCATCAATATGTATGACTTGATAACCCTTTTAGACTCAAATCGGTCTAGATGATATTGAGCGTTTTCTGCAGACTATAGTGACCTGTAACAGCTTGGTGTAGGATTGAGAGCTGCCGTTATGGCCTCTCTGGGACTCTGTTAAAAATAACTGGTCAGTTCTGTGATGATCCGACTCTGATTTCTGTTGCAGACTTACCAACTGATCTGAACCGGGACATTGACATTTTATGACACTATTTTATAACATTTCAATGTGGAAAAATAAAAATGCTGTGAATATTAAAATAATGCATCCTTTACTTCACATGGATTTTTTTCTGCTGTAAGATAATGGAGTATATAGTATCCCATTCATTAGCATGTGAATGTGGCGCCCCTGAGGCTCAGTCACCACAGAGGTACTGCACCTTCTCCTAAGGTGTAGTGCCCCACCATCCAGGTAAGGTGGGAACTCCTTGCCACACTCCAACACCTGCATCCCACACACAGGATAGTTCAGCAGAGGACCAGATTGCAGCTCAATGCTTAGTGGGTAGCAGAGCACCTTTCGTGGATCCTTGCTTCGTAACACGAGATGTGCTGGGAGGTGGATGGAGTTAGTATAAAAGAAGGGGAAAGATTGGATCTAGAGTTCAGTTCAGTCAGTCTGACAGGAGAGTGAGAGAGCAGGCTGACAGGAGGTCAGCCTGCCGGGAGGTCAGGCGGAGGAATGACAGTCAGTCAGGAGAGGCTGAGGACTGGTCTTAGTGGAGAGCTCCCTGTTGTGAGTTCATTTTCCCCTTCATTACTGAGGCCCGAGGAACTCCCTCTTCTGGTAAAGAAAGGTAGTGAGCCTGATTATCAAACACCTGAGGCTGATGATGATGACTGGCTGAGTGGAGGTACTGACTGGATATAAGGCTGCCGATGCCCTTCTGCCCTGCGGGTGATTTCTCTGTGGGATCCTTGGAGACCAGTCTGAATTCCTGCTCCTCTAAAGCTAAGTTTGCTGCTCGGCCTTTTGCATTGGTGCTTTGACTTTGTTTTGCTTTGTTTTTCTGGATTTCTGCCATTCCCTGCTGGGGTGTGCTGAATTCCTTTAGCTCTGTCTTCTGAAAATACCTGAGTGCTGATTTAGTTTTTGAAGCCTAGCTGCTTCAGGGCCTTTTTCATATCAGCTTGTTGGCTTATGTCTTTGATAGGGTTTTGGCAGTTTGCAGACAGCAGCCTTCCTGTCCTTTCCTATCTAGGTAGTTTTGGGCCCCGTCTTTGCTCAGTCTATCTTTCTGTCTGTGTTAGTGTTTTCATCTTGCTTCACCGTCATTATATGTTGGGGGCTGCCTATTGCTTTGGGGTCTGCTCTGGGGCAGTTTAGATTTCCCCTTTCTTTCTTTAGGCCTATTTAATTCTCCGGCTGTGATCGAGGGGTCTAGGGCATCGTAGGAACCCCCCACGGCTACTGCTAGTTGTGTTGATAGGTTCAGGGGTCTGCAATCTGATAGTTGCCAACTTCTCTGGTTTTCTGGACTTAGCTTGTAGGCTTTTGCCTCCTACGGTGACTCATTCATAACAGAATCACCCGCCATACCGCAGATCCTAGGGTACTCAATAGCAGGAAAGAATTGTAAAAAAAAAAAAAAAAAGTGTGTATATTTTTTCCTCTATATCTCTGAGGCCGTAGGGGGAATTTTTTTTTTCTCTCAATGGAGATAAAGCAATTGTCTGATCGTGTGGAGCAGCTCGCTGCGGAAGTGCGGGGAATTTCCGCCTACCTTGCTCATTCTCATGCTGCTGAACCAAAGATTCCTACACCTGATGTATTTTTTGGGGATCGGTCTAAATTTTTGAATTTCAAAAATAATTGTAAATTATTTTTTGCCTTGAAGCCTAACTCGTCAGGGAGCTCCGCGCAGCAGGTTAAAATTGTCATCTCTTTGCTGCGTGGCGATCCCCAGGATTGGGCGTTTTCTTTGAAACCAGATGATCCTATTCTGACTAATGTGAACGCATTTTTTCAGGCCTTGGGGTTGTTGTATGATGAACCTAATGCCATTGATCAGGCTGAAAAGACCCTGCTGGCATTGAACCAGGGTCGTGATTCTGCAGAATTGTACTGTCAAAAATTCCGAAAGTGGGTAGTACTTACTACCTGGAATGATAATGCTTTGGCTGCTCTCTTTCGGAAGGGGTTGTCAGAAGCCGTAAAAGATACTATGGTGGGATTTCCTGTTCCCTCTGGTCTTGACGATTCTATGTCATTAGCCATTCAGGTTGATCGGCGTTTACGCGAACGCAAAGCTGCACGAGAGGTGTTGCCACCTGTTGAACAAATGTCTGAACCTATGCAATGTGATAGAGTTTTTTCCAGAGAGCAGCGTCAGGAGTTCAGAAGGCGTAATAAGTTGTGTTTTTTCTGTGGAGATGCCTCGCATATTATTTCTGTCTGTCCTAAACGAGAGAAACGCTTTGCACACACGTTTTCTGTTGGGGGTGTTCAACCTAAGTTTCTTCTGGCTATTACTCTGATCTGCTCCCTGTCCACATTTTCCGCCAAGGCTTTTGTGGATTCGGGAGCAGCCCTAAACCTAATGGACTTGGATGTTGCTAAACGTTGTGGATTTCCGATGACACCTCTGCAGACGCCTATCCCTTTGAGGGGGATTGATGCTACTCCTTTGGCTAAAAATAAACCTCAGTTTTGGACCCAGGTGGTAATGTGGGTCGCCCCAGACCATCAAGAAAATTGCAGATTTTTGGTGTTGCATAATCTGCATGATACTATTGTTCTGGGGTTTCCCTGGTTACAAATTCATAATCCAGTTTTGGATTGGAAATCTGTGTCTGTGGTGAGTTGGGGTTGTCGGTGTGCCTTTAGTGAGGCTCCGGTGTTTTCCACCTCTCCTCAGTCGCATGATGTTCCTGATTATTTGGCGGACTTTTATGATGTATTTAGTGAGAATGAGTCTGCGTCTCTGCCTCCTCATAGGAGTTATGACTGTGCAATTGAACTGAGCCCGGGGTGTAAATTTCCTAAGGGTCGGCTCTTCAATTTATCTGTACCCGAGCACGAGGCTATGCGATCCTATATTAAGGAGGCGTTGGAGAAGGGTCATATTAGACCATCCTCGTCACCCTTAGGTGCCGGGTTTTTTTTTGTAGCCAAAAAGGATGGATCATTAAGACCTTGTATTGATTATCGTGCCCTCAACAAAATTACTGTTAAATATCAGTATCCGTTACCCCTGATTTCTGATCTATTCTCCAGAGTTAAATGTGCTTGCTGGTTTACCAAGCTTGACCTCAGGGGGGCGTATAATCTTATTCGCATTAAGCATGGGGATGAATGGAAGACGGCGTTTAATACTCCGGAGGGACATTTTGAGTACCTGGTGATGCCTTTTGGGCTCACTAATGCCCCTTCTGTCTTCCAGTGCTTCATGAACGATATTTTCCGAGATTTTGTCGATAAATTTTTGATTATCTATCTGGATGATATTTTGATCTTCTCCAAGGATTGGGATTCTCATGTGGAACATATTCGGACTGTGTTCCGGATCTTGAGGGAGAATTCCCTGTATGTCAAAGGATCTAAATGCCTTTTTGGAGTACAGAGGATTTCTTTTTTGGGATTTATTTTGTCCCCGTCAACTATTGAAATGGACCCGGCCAAGGTACATGCCATTTACGATTGGGTTCAGCCCACTTCTTTGAAGGCCCTCCAGAAGTTTTTGGGTTTTGCTAATTTTTATCGGAAATTTATAGCAAAATTTTCTAGTATTGCCAAGCCATTGACTGATTTGACTAAGAAGGGTGCTGATGTGTTAAATTGGTCTCCGGAGGCTGTTTCTTCCTTTCAGGAGCTGAAGTGAAGATTCACCTCCGCCCCGGTTTTGCGGCAACCTGATGTCTCACTTCCATTCCAGGTAGAGGTGGATGCTTCTGAGATTGGTGCAGGAGCTGTTTTGTCCCAAAAGGATCCTGTAACATCTAAAATGAATCCCTGTGCTTTCTTTTCCCGAAAGTTCTCTCCATCTGAACGTAACTATGATGTGGGGAATAGGGAACTGTTGGCCATGAAATGGGCATTTGAGGAGTGGAGACATTGGTTGGAGGGAGCTAAGCATCAAGTCGTGGTCCTCACTGACCACAAGAATTTGATTTACCTAGAGTCGGCTAAGCGCTTGAACCCTAGACAGGCTAGGTGGGCCTTGTTTTTTACACGTTTTGATTTTGTGGTTTCTTTTCTTCCTGGAACTAAGAATGTCAAGGCAGACGCCCTCTCTAGGAGCTTCATTGCTGATTCTCCTGTGGTGACCAAGCCTGCTACCATCTTAGGCAAAGGGGTAGTTCTTTCTGCCATCTCGCCCGATTTGAGACGTGCTCTGGAAGAGTTCCAGGAGGACAAACCTGAGCGTTGTCCCAGTGGAAAGTTGTATGTTCCTGACCAGTGGAAGAAGAGAGTGATGTCTGAAGTCCATTGCTCTGCTTTGGCTGGTCATCCAGGTATTTTTGGTACTAGAGATCTGGTGAGTCGGTTTTTTTGGTGGCCCTCCTTGTCTCGTGATGTCAGGAATTTTGTGCAGTCCTGTGGGACGTGCTCCCGGTCTAAATCGTGTTCTCGCTCTAGTGGGTTGTTGATGCCTTTGCCTGTCCCCAAGAGGCCATGGACCCATATTTCAATGGATTTCATCTCTGATATGCCTGTCTCTCAAAGGATGACTGTTATTTGGGTGATTTGTGATAGGTTCTCTAAGATGGTTCATCTTGTACCACTCCCTAAGTTGCCGTCTTCCTCTGAGTTGGTGCCCCTGTTTTTACAACAGGTGGTTCGTTTGCACGGGATTCCTGAGAACATTGTATCTGACAGAGGAGTCCAGTTTGTGTCTAGATTTTGGAGAACATTCTGTTCCAGGCTGGGAATTCAGTTGTCCTTCTCCTCTGCTTTTCACCCTCAGACCAATGGGCAGACAGAGAGAACAAACCAGACCTTGGAGTCATATTTGAGATGTTTCATTTCTGCTGATCAGGATGATTGGGTTTCATTTTTGCCCTTGGCCGAATTTGCTTTAAATAATAGAGCTAGTTCTGCCACTTTGATGTCACCTTTTTTTTGTAACTTTGGGTTTCATCCTCGATTTTCTTCAGGGCAGGTGGAGCCCTCTGCCTGCCCAGATGTTGACACTGTGGTGGAGAGAATGCACCAGATGTGGGACCAAGTGGTGGATAAGTTATCTCTCTCCCAGGAAAAGGCCCAGCGGTTTTCCAACCGACATAGGACCATTGGTCCCCAGTTTAAGGTTGGTGATATGGTGTGGTTATCATCAAAAAATATTGCTATGAAGGTGGCTTCTCCTAAGTTTAAGCCTAGATTTATTGGACCTTACAAGATTGTGAAGATTATTAATCCGGTCTCTTTTCGTTTGGCTCTTCCTGTCACATTTAAAATCCATAATGTGTTCCATAAATCTTTGTTGAAGAGGTTTGTTAAACCTGTTGTTCCGGGGGTGGCACCTCCAGACCCTGTATTGGTTGAAGGTAACATGGAATATGAGGTAGAGAAAGTACTGGATTCCCGTCTGGCTAGACGGAGACTCCAGTATTTGGTTAAGTGGAAGGGTTATGGTCAGGAGGATAATTCCTGGGTCTCTGCCTCTGATATTCATGCCAAAAGATTGGTGCGTGCCTTTCATCGGGCTCACCCTGATCGCCCTGGTGGCGTAGTTGAGGGTTCGGTGACCCCTCCTCAAGGGGGAGGTACTGTTGTGAGTTCATTTTCCCCTTCATTACTGAGGCCCGAGGAACTCCCTCTTCTGGTAAAGAAAGGTAGTGAGCCTGATTATCAAACACCTGAGGCTGATGATGATGACTGGCTGAGTGGAGTTACTGACTGGATATAAGGCTGCCGACGCCCTTCTGCCCTGCGGGTGATTTCTCTGTGGGATCCTTGGAGACCAGTCTGAATTCCTGCTCCTCTAAAGCTAAGTTTGCTGCTCGGCCTTTTGCATTGGTGCTTTGACTTTGTTTTGCTTTGTTTTTCTGGATTTCTGCCATTCCCTGCTGGGGTGTGCTGAATTCCTTTAGCTCTGTCTTCTGAAAGTACCTGAGTGCTGATTTAGTTTTTGAAGCCTAGCTGCTTCAGGGCCTTTTTCATATCAGCTTGTTGGCTTATGTCTTTGATAGGGTTTTGGCAGTTTGCAGACAGCAGCCTTCCTGTCCTTTCCTATCTAGGTAGTTTTGGGCCCCGTCTTTGCTCAGTCTATCTTTCTGTCTGTGTTAGTGTTTTCATCTTGCTTCACAGTCATTATATGTTGGGGGCTGCCTATTGCTTTGGGGTCTGCTCTGGGGCAGTTTAGATTTCCCCTTTCTTTCTTTAGGCCTATTTAATTCTCCGGCTGTGATCGAGGGGTCTAGGGCATCGTAGGAACCCCCCACGGCTACTGCTAGTTGTGTTGATAGGTTCAGGGGTCTGCAATCTGATAGTTGCCAACTTCTCTGGTTTTCTGGACTTAGCTTGTATTTCTGCTTTTGCCTCCTACGGTGACTCATTCATAACAGCTCCCGAGGAAAGGAATAGAAGAAGGAGGGCTGCAGGTGCCTCAGAGATCTGAGCCAGCTGGCACAGGAAAGGAAGGAGAAGGAGAGAGACGTAGAACTGTAACCTGCATTTCCATAAGAGAGAGAAAGACAAGTACGGAACGAAGAAGGAGAGAGAACAGAGAGGAGGAGTGGGTTGGATAGGAACCCTGCCTATAGGTTCTCAGCGCAAGGCCGGGGCCCGGTCCCCGAGGTTGTATGGACACTTATGGTTCTGCAGCAGACACCGGTGGAGTAGTTGGCTGTAAATGCACTACTCCCATCCAAGACTTGGGACACAACAGCAAATTGATAGAGAGCCGGGATCCAGGAGCATCCCTGAGCAGGCTACAGCTGTCTGTCATACAAGTTCTAGGAACATCTATAAGGAGGTATTCCAGGGTAACTAAGTACTGGAGTGCTTCACCATTAAAGGCATATTGGCGGAGTCGTTCAGAAAGGCACATGTCGGCGGAGTGTTGGTAGGGAGAGTCCTATCTCGCCTGGAGGTTGGCTGGGCCTCTGTCCCGGAGGACACGGTGCTGAAGCAGGCACCTGTGTGCACTACGAACTGTGAGTAAAGCTTTGAAACTGCAAGCTCTGGGGTCCTCCATTCATTCTCGCATCAGCGCCGCTACATCTGGGTATCAGCATCCGCACCATTCTGTGCCTCTCCTCAGCCATTGCACCTACACTGCCCTGGGACTACAGCTCCACCTGTGGGGAGCTACACCATCTTTGCTGCATCACCCCATCAGTCCCAGTGGATCTGCACGCAGCGTTGGCTTAACATCTTACTTGCCAAACATCACAGGTGGCGTCACAAACTATCCATATAAACTACATTACAAACATCATCCGCCATTGACTTGGGCGCCCAGGGCCACGGACCGGGTCACCGCTGCTGTGACACATTCCCCTGACACCGGCCCAGTACCGAGTACCCCACAGCCCTGGGAGGGCAACCCATGGACGTTAGCAAATTGTCAGGGTTTAGGTGCAGAATTCATGGCTAAATCCAGGCAAAGTACAAAAGGTGTGAACATGGCCTTAGTGACAATTGTTTTAAAGTTTGGGCCATTACAGGGAAAATCTAGTATTTAGCTTTAACATTTGTTAAACAACAGTAATTCTCTGAAAACTTCTGCGGCAAAAACATTTCTGCAACTTGTCTGCGACTTGAGGCATGCGATTATTTGTAGAGTTCTGGATTGCTATAAATAAATATTAATAAAGCAGCCAAGTCACATGTTGCATGCGACTTGCATTGAAGACTATAGTAAGGGAGTCACTGCAACCAGCGACAGAAAACCAAACACATTTGGAAACAGGCGATTCTGTGTCTCAGGACATAATGCGGCAAATAACTACATCCAATGTTGCAATGTGTCACTGCAATTTCAATGTAGTGCAACGTAGTCAGGAGACCAGATGGTTCGACAGGGTATTCCGAAGCGAACATGGTTCATGTTTCACCAGCCATTCGTGGTTGCAAGTCATAGCAATAATTAGAGACTCAGGTAGGGATAAACACCAGGGGCCTTTGGAACGGGAGGTTCTAGACCTATTGAAAAACAGGTATTGATCAGGGTACCAGAATTAGAAATTGAAGGTTTTTATAGCTACTTATTTTTAGTAAAAAGAAAAATAGATGGGTCGCATGCAACTATTATCAATATAAAAGCTCTGAACTGTTAGCTAAGAACCAAAAAATTAAAAATGGAAACTTTGAGTTCTACAATACAACTCCTAAATCTGCTTTACTTCATGGCAGTAGTAGACTTAAAGCATGCATATTAGTACATCTCGATTCACCTGGATTATCAACAATGTCTCATAGTGGTGGTAAGATCAAAGGGAACCATCTGCATCTACAGTACCAATGTCTTCCCGTCTGGGTTTCTTTAGCGCCCAGAGTTTTTACCAAAATAGTGGCAGAAATGACGTCTTATATAAGGAAAAAGGACATATTAATAGTACCCTATAAAGGCAATTTTCTAGTGAAAGGAAAATCAGAAGGAGACGGTACAAGGGCAGTCAGACAAGTCCTATCTGTCTTAACAGATCTAGGATGGATAGCACACAAGGGCAATTGACAATAGAACCCCTTCAACTTCAGATTTTTCTTGGGATCTGTATGGATTCTGTTCGCCCACATTGTTTTCTTCCACCAGAGAAAGTCCGAAAAATCAGACAAAAGATCATAAAAGCTAAAAAACAGTAGGATATTTCAGTAATTGAAGCAATGTCTATATTAGGCTCCCTGACGGCTACAATTCCGGAAGTCTAGTGGGCGTCATTCCATACAAGATGACTTCAGTGGGAGATACTGACAGTACTGTCCATGGGAACGGTCCATTAGAACCAAAAAATTTGTCTACCAACAGAAGTTTTAAACTCACTAATGTGGTGGATGGACAGAGAAAACCTCTTGAGTAGTGCCATGGACAGTTCAAAAATCGGTGGTGGTTACCATGTATGTGAGTCCAGATCGTTTGGAAGCTCACCTGGATGATCACTTTTTTCATTGTGTGATTCCATAATAAAACATGGTTTATCAAACTTAAAGGCGCTGACGGCAGTGAGAAAAGCCATATACAGTCATATGTAAAAGTTTGGGCACCCCTATTAATGTTAACCTTTTTTCTTTATAACAATTTTGGTTTTTGCAACAGGTATTTCAGTTTCATATATCTAATAACTGATGGACTCAGTTATATTTCTGGATTCAAATGAGGTTTATTGTACTAACAGAAAATGTGCAATCTGCATTTAAACAAAATTTGACCGGTGCAAAAGTATGGGCACCCTTATCATTTTCTTGATTTGAACACTCCTAACTACTTTTTACTGACTTCCTGAAGCACTAAATTGGTTTTGTAACCTCATTGAGCTTTGAACTTCATAGCCAGGTGTATCAAATCATGAGAAAAGGTATTTAAGGTGGCCACTTGCAAGTAGTTCTCCTATTTGATTCTCCTATGAAGAGTGGCATCATGGGCTCCTCAAAACAACTCTCAAATGATCTGAAAACAAAGATTATTCAACATAGCTTTTCAGGGGAAGGATACAAAAAGTTGTCTCAGAGATTTAACCTGTCAGTTTCCACTGTGAGGAACATAGTAAGGAAATGGAAGAACACAGGTACAGTTCTTGTTAAGCCCAGAAATGGCAGGCCAAGAAAACTATCAGAAAGGCAGAGAAGAAGAATGCTGAGAACAGTCAAGGACAATCCACAGACCACCTCCAAAGACCTGCAGCATCATCTTGCTGCAGATGGTGTCACTGTGCATCGGTCAACAATACAGCGCACTTTGCACAAGGAGAAGCTGTGTGGGAGAGTGATGCGAAAGAAGCCGTTTCTGCAAGCACGCCACAAACAGAGTCGCCTGAGGTCTGCAAAAGCACATTTGGACAAGCCAGTTACATTTTGGAAGAAGGTCCTGTGGACTGATGAAACAAAGATTGAGTTGTTTGGTCATACAAAAAGGCGTTCTGCATGCGCTGTATTGTTGACCGATGCACAGTGACACCATCTGCAGCAAGATGATGCTGCAGGTCTTTGGAGGTGGTCTGTGGATTGTCCTTGACTGTTCTCACCATTCTTCTTCTCTGCCTTTCTGATAGTTTTCTTGGCCTGCCACTTCTGAGCTTAACAAGAACTGTACCTGTGTTCTTCCATTTCCTTACTATGTTCCTCACAGTGGAAACTGACAGGTTAAATCTCTGAGACAACTTTTTGTATCCTTCCCCTGAAAAGCTATGCTGAATAGAGTTGAGCGATACCGTCCGATACTTCAAAGTATCGTATCGGATGGTATCGGCCGATCTTTAAAAAAAGTATCGGTATCGCCGATTCCGATACCGGAAGTCCCATTCAAGTCTATGGGACTTCCGGTATCGGAATAAGAAAAACCCTTTCCTGCCCTTGTACAGCCTCTCTGGGGTCTGTACGGGCCTTTCGGGGGGCTGTGCCGGCCTGCCAGGGGGTCTGTGCAGGCTCCGGTGGTCTGTGCCGGCCTGCCGGTGGTCTGTGCAGGCTCCGGGGGGCTGTGCCGGCCTGCCGGGGGGCTGTGCCGGCCTGCCGGGGGGCTGTGCCGGCTCCGGGGGGCTGTGCCGGCCTGCCGGGGGGCTGTGCCGGCCTGCCGGGGGGCTGTGCAGGCTCCGGGGGTCTGTGCAGGCATCGTCCGATGGGACTACAAGTCCCATCGGGCGATGCCTGCTACCATGACAGTGATTGACACATTAGCCAATGATGGGACAGTAGTAGTCCCATCATCCGGCTAATGTGTTGAATGTAAAAAAAAAAAAAAAAAAATTACATGCTACATACATGCTACATACATACTACATACATGCTACATACATGCTACATTCATACTACATACATGCTACATTCATACTACATATATACTACATGCATGCTACATACATACTACATGCTACATACATACCACATACATACTACATACATACTACATACATACTACATGCTACATACATACTACATACATACTACATATATACTACATGCATGCTACATACATACTACATGCTACATGCATGCTACATACATACTACATACATACTACATGCTACATACATACCACATATATACTACATACATACTACATACATACTACATGCTACATACATACTACATACATACTACATGCTACATACATACCACATATATACTACATACATACTACATATATACTACATGCATGCTACATACATACTACATGCTACATGCATGCTACATACATACTACATACATACTACATGCTACATACATACCACATACATACTACATACATACTACATACATACTACATACTACATGCTACATACATACTACATATATACTACATGCATGCTACATACATACTACATGCTACATGCATGCTACATACATACTACATACATACTACATGCTACATACATACCACATATATACTACATACATACAATACATTCATACAATACATACATAGACATACAGTACATATAACATAGAGTAACATACTTACCAATACTTGTCACATTGTTCCCCGAAGCCATTGTCGTCTACGGAATAAATATTAACATAACAAACCACAAAAATACTCACCCACGATCCGAAGCAGTCCACGAGTGTGTCCCACGACGATCTTGGGTAGAGAACTGCAGCATCAGATGATGCTGCCGTTCTCTACGGGCTGCAGGAATCCAATGACGGAAGGTAGGTATCCTTCCGCACTGTATTCCTCCGCCACTTAAAAAAAAAAAGTCCCTAGTCTCACTTTATGCCATTGCTGTGTGGGAATTTCCCACACAGCAATGGCATAAAGTGAGACTAGGGACTTTTTTTTTTTTAAGTGGCGGAGGAATACAGTGCGGAAGGATACCTACCTTCCGTCATTGGATTCCTGCAGCCCGTAGAGAACGGCAGCATCATCTGATGCTGCAGTTCTCTACCCAAGATCGTCGTGGGACACACTCGTGGACTGCTTCGGATCGTGGGTGAGTATTTTTGTGGTTTGTTATGTTAATATTTATTCCGTAGACGACAATGGCTTCGGGGAACAATGTGACAAGTATTGGTAAGTATGTTACTCTATGTTATATGTACTGTATGTCTATGTATGTATTGTATGAATGTATTGTATGTATGTAGTATATATGTGGTATGTATGTAGCATGTAGTATGTATGTAGTATGTATGTAGCATGTAGTATGTATGTAGCATGTAGTATGTATGTAGCATGTATGTAGTATGTATGTGGTATGTATGTAGCATGCATGTAGTATATATGTAGTATGTATGTGGTATGTATGTAGCATGTAGTATGTATGTAGCATGCATGTAGTATATATGTAGTATGTATGTAGTATGTATGTAGTATGTATGTAGCATGCAGTATGTATGTAGTATGTATGTAGTATATATGTAGTATGTATGTAGCATGCATGTAGTATGTATGTAGCATGTATGTAGTATGTATGTAGTATATATGTAGTATGTATGTAGCATGTAGTATGTATGTAGCATGCATGTAGTATGTATGTAGTATTTTTTTTTTTTTTTTTAACATTTAACACATTAGCCGGATGATGGGACTACTACTGTCCCATCATTGGCTAATGTGTCAATCACTGTCATGGTAGCAGGCATCGCCCGATGGGACTTGTAGTCCCATCGGACGATGCTTGCACAGACCCCCGGACATCAGCACAGCCCCCCGGCAGGCCGGCACAGCCCCCCGGCAGGCCGGTACAGACCCCCACAGGGTGCACAGACCACCGGCAGGCCGGCACAGCCCCCCGGCAGGCCGGTACAGACCCCGGGCAGTCCACACAGCCCCCCGGCAGGCCGGCACAGCCCCCCGGCAGGCCGGCAGAGACCCCCGGAAGGCCCGAAATGACGGCGCATCATGATGCGCACACACCGCGCATCATGATGACGTCAGGCCGTCAATCAACTGAACTTCCGATTCCGATGCCGAATTCCGATATTGAAAAAATATCGGAAGTCGGTATCGGAATTCCGATACAGCAAGTATCGGCCGATACCCGATACTTGCGGTATCGGAATGCTCAACACTAATGCTGAATAATCTTTGTTTTCAGATCATTTGAGAGTTGTTTTGAGGAGCCCATGATGCCACTCTTCATAGGAGAATCAAATAGGAGAACTACTTGCAAGTGGCCACCTTAAATACCTTTTCTCATGATTTGATACACCTGGCTATGAAGTTCAAAGCTCAATGAGGTTACAAAACCAATTTAGTGCTTCAGGAAGTCAGTAAAAAGTAGTTAGGAGTGTTCAAATCAAGAAAATGATAAGGGTGCCCATACTTTTGCACCGGTCAAATTTTGTTTAAATGCAGATTGCACATTTTCTGTTAGTACAATAAACCTCATTTGAATCCAGAAATATAACTGAGTCCATCAGTTATTAGATATATGAAACTGAAATAGCTGTTGCAAAAACCAAAACTGTTATAAAGAAGAAAGGTTAACATTAATAGGGGTGCCCAAACTTTTACATATGACTGTAAGTGGCTTCAAGATGGCTTACTGGGGAAAATATAGTAATACTGTCCGACAACAGTGGCCTATATATGGTAAATCATCAAGGGTGGAACAGGTTGGGTAAAGTAATGACCGAAGTTGGAAAAATATTTCAGTTGGTAGAAGAAAAACTTTTATCCATGTCAGGAAGGATGAGAAAACATTATAGCTGACTTACTCAAGTCATCAGTCGTCAGTCAGTCAAGGAGAATGGGCTTTAAATTAGAAAGTGTCACGCGGCGGCTGCTGTGCACTCCTCCCATTGCTCCTCCCCGACCACAGCTTACCCGCTCACCGGTGGCCTCCTCGCCGCGGCGTCGGTTGCCTCGGGCTTCTCCGCGGTCCCTCCCGGCTCCTCTCCTCCGCCCGGCGATCACGTCCGTCCGGTCTTTTGGACCGCGCCGGGTGCGCGCTCCCGCCCCTCCTCCTCGGCGGGCGCGCGCACACACTATGCCCGGGCACACATGCGCCTCCTGTTCCTCCTGAGGACGCGTGCCTTCCACTCCTGCACTGAGAGGTCACGACCCGGTTACTTCTCCTATATCAGGCTGCCTCTTCCTGCTGGCGGTGCCTGATTATCACTGCGCTTCGTTAGTGATTCTGGCCCGTTCTCCATGTACGCCCCTGCGTCCTGTTCGCCTGTGGCTCACCTGCCTTTTCCACTGTCCTCTCTCCTAGGATCAGGAGGTCCGTGGTCGTGTCCCGTCCAGTTCTGTTCCCGTACCAGTGTCCTTCTGATCGTGTCTGCTGTTCCCGTCTCGCCTGTGTTCCTGACCTGACCGCCATCCGTCTTCCGGATCCAGAGGAGGTTCCCGCCAGCATCCCCGGCCTGTGGCCGGCCTCTCTATACATCCCCTGGGTACCAGCTGCCGTGGTAATAGTTACCCGCGGGCTTGCCCCAAACACTCCCTGTATAGGGGGTGGTCCACCTGGTCAGCTCGCCCCCGGGAGGTTCGTTGCCACGGTCTAGCGGGTCCACCCCAGGAGTACCTTACAGAATAATCAGGCCATGGATCCAGATGGTACCCTCGACCCCGACCCAAAAGGAACTTTTGTTCCTTCGTGAGAATCAGGCGAGGATCATGTCGTTCCTCAAATCAATGGAGTCCCGACTTTCTTCTTTGCAAACCTCCGATCCTGGGATTGCCTCCCAGATCTCCGGCTTGCAGCAGGAACTTGCCCAGCAGCGCGACACCCAGGCCCACATTTTGAACTATATAGCCTCAGTAGATAACCGCTTACTAGCTCTTCAGACTGCGGCCGCTGCCCCTGTACTGGTGGCAGCTCCTCATCCCTCCCCCCCCGGTTGGCTAAACCCCCACGCTATAGCGGTGATCCCAAACTCTGTCGGGGGTTCATTAACCAGTGCCAGTTGCATTTCGAGTTGGCGCCCCTGCAGTATCCTACCGACCGGGCCAAGGTGGCCTTTATGATATCCCATTTAGAGGGTGAGGCACTGGCTTGGGTAAATCCCTTGTGGGAGCGTGATGACCCGATAGTCTCCCAGCTTGCGACCTTCTTGGAGACCTTTCGTAAGGTCTTTGATGAGCCCGGCCGTCTGGTCTCCGCCACCGAGTCCTTATTTTGCCTTCGCCAGGGTACCCTCTCTGTGGGACAGTACGCCATCCAGTTCCGTATGTTGTCCTCTGAGCTTGGATGGAACAACGAGGCCCTAGTGGGGGCTTTTTGGCGCGGCTTGTCGGCTCGAATCAAAGACGAGTTGGTAGGCAGGGATACACCTACGTCTTTGGAGGATCTCATCTCGCTGGCAACGCGAATTGATCTGCGTTTCCGGGAGCGTTCCCGCGAGGCCGCCTGGGAGAGAAGGCCCACTCGTTTTTCTCCTCCGACACGCAGTCCTCCCCGCTCGCGGCCCTCCACCTCGGCGTCAGCCCCTGAGCCCATGCAAGTGGACCGACTCAGACCCGCGGAGCTACGCCGCCAGGAGAGATTCACTCATGGTCTTTGTCTCTATTGTGGCAGCGCCTCCCATCTTCTACGTTCCTGCCCTGTGAGGCCGGGAAACTCCTCCGCCTAGGACAGGTAAGAGAGCCCTCCCTAGGTGTCATTGATACCTCTCTACCCTTGACCCTTCCTGTTTTGTTTATCCAGGGTTCCAAACGTTTTTCTGAGGTAGCCTATATTGACTCTGGGGCTGCTGGGAATTTTATCCAACTCGAGGGGGTGAAGAGATTGCGGATACCTGTCAGGTCCTTGGAGGTTCCCCGGCAGTTAGCCTCAGTCGACGGCGTTCCCTTGCGCGAGACCGTTACACTGGTCACTGAAGAGCTGGAGTTACAGATCGGGGTCCTGCACCGTGAGAGAATAGCCTTCTTCGTGCTGCCGTCTCTGTCCCACACCTTGCTCCTGGGTCTTCCGTGGTTGAGGATGCACGAACCTGTCCTGGATTGGCGGTCCGGAGATATTCTTCGCTGGGGCCGCTTCTGCCAGACTAGATGTCTCCGTCCAGTACAACCCCTCAAGAGCTCATCTCCTGTCTCAGGCCCTGCGGATCTGCCCTCGGCCTACTGGGCCTTTGCGGACGTCTTTGATAAGAAGGAGGCAGAGACTCTTCCACCGCACCGGCAATATGATTGCCCGATCGAGCTTGTTCCCGGGTCGACCCCGCCCCGGGGGCGAATCTATCCGTTGAGTCCACTCGAGTCTCAGGCCATGACTGAGTACGTACAGGAGAATTTGGGCAGAGGCTTCATCCGGAAGTCATCTTCTCCCGCCGGAGCTGGTTTCTTTTTTGTCAAGAAGAAGGACGGGTCTCTCCGCCCCTGTATTGACTATCGGGGCCTTAACGAGATTACTATCAAGAACAGATATCCTCTACCTCTCATCCCCGAGTTGTTCGACCGGCTACGAGGGGCGCGAATCTTTTCTAAATTGGATCTCCGTGGAGCCTACAATCTCATCCGTATTCGCTCCGGAGATGAATGGAAGACCGCCTTCAACACCAGGGATGGACACTACGAGTATCTCGTCATGCCCTTCGGGTTGTGCAATGCTCCCGCAGTCTTTCAGGAATTTGTAAATGACATTTTCCGAGACCTTCTGTACTCCTGTGTGCTCGTATATCTTGATGATATCCTCGTCTTCTCTCCCGATCTGTCCACCCACAGAAGAGATGTCCGCCGAGTACTGTTCCGATTGAGGGAGAATCGCCTGTACGCCAAATTGGAGAAATGCACCTTTGAACAGTCTTCCCTTCCATTTCTAGGCTATATAATCTCCGACTCTGGCTTGCGTATGGATCCGGAGAAGGTGTTTGCCGTGCTTAACTGGCCACGTCCCCAAGGGGTGAAAGCCATTCAGCGATTTCTCGGCTTCGCAAATTACTACCGGCAGTTCATCCCTCATTTTTCCTCGTTGGCTGGCTCTATCTCGTCTTTGATCCGTAAAGGAGCCAACCCGCATGTCTGGACCCCTGAAGCAGAGGACGCCTTCCTGTCTCTGAAACAAGCATTTGCCACGGCACCCGTACTCCATCGTCCTGAGGTCAACAAGCCTTTCGTCCTCGAAGTGGATGCGTCTGCAACTGGAGCTGGAGCGGTTTTATCTCAAAAGTCTCCCTCTGGTAGGCTTGTTACGTGCGGTTTCTTTTCCAAGTCCTTCTCCACTCCAGAGCGGAATTATTCCATCGGAGACCGAGAACTGCTTGCCATCAAGTTAGCTCTGGAGGAGTGGAGGTACTTATTGGAGGGCGCCGTACATCCCTTCACAATCTTCACAGACCATAAAAATCTGGCTTACATTCGGTCTGCACAGAGACTCAACCCACGACAGGCCAGGTGGTCTCTGTTCTTCAGTCGATTCGATTTTGATCTGCATTTTCGTCCAGGCAATAAAAACCTCAAAGCTGACGCTTTGTCCAGGTCCTCTCTTTCCGCAGATGTCGAAGAGGAACCCACGCATATCTTGGATCCATCCAGGCTCATCACGGTGGCACCGCTTTCTCTCCTTTCACCTCCACCTGGCAAGACTTTTGTGCCGGAAAAGGACCGAAGACAAATCCTACACTGGGGACATGCTTCCAAGCTGGCTGGCCATGTCGGGCTTAAAAAGACACTTGTCCTGGTGTCCCGCTACTACTGGTGGCCGACTCTTCCCCGGCATGTCCGGGATTTCGTCGCTTCCTGCCTCTCCTGTGCCAAGATCAAGGTGCCTAGGCAGCTGCCTTCTGGTCTTCTACACCCGCTTACAATACCCTCGTCCCCTTGGCAACACATTGCCATGGACTTTATTACTGATCTACCCCAGTCTGCCAACTGTACTGTCGTCCTAGTGGTGGTAGATAGGTTCTCTAAGATGGCACATTTCATCCCTCTTCCCGGTTTGCCATCGGCACCAGCCTTGGCGAAGATTTTCGTTCAGCATGTCTTCCGCCTTCATGGACTGCCCCAACATATTGTTTCTGACAGAGAAGTCCAATTCACCTCTCGTTTCTGGAGAGCCCTATGCAGATCGATGGATGTCACTCTTGACTTCTCCTCATCTTACCATCCACAGTCCAACGGTCAGGCGGAACGGACGAATCAGAGTTTGGTGAACTACCTACAGCACTTTTCTAATGTCCACCAGGACGACTGGTCTGAATTACTCCCGTGGGCTGAGTTTGCCTATAATAACCACGTCAGTGAGTCTTCTGGCAAATCCCCTTTCTTTGTCGTCTACGGGCAACATCCAGGTGTACCTCTACCGGTTCCTCCTGCCTCGGGTGTACCAGCGGCTGATCTTCTGACCGGTGAATTCTCCAGGATCTGGCAGGAGACCAAGGCCGCTCTCGAGTTGGTTCGTAACAGGGTAAAGAGACACGCAGACAAGAGGCGCCTGGATGCCCCGTCATATCACCCAGGTGATAAAGTTTGGCTGGCCTCCAAGTTTATTCGCCTCAAGATCCCTTCCCATAAACTGGGTCCCCGCTATATTGGACCTTTTGAGGTCTTGTCCCGCATTAACGACGTCTCCTACAAACTACGGCTTCCCGCCTCTCTCCGCATCCCTAATGCTTTTCATGTGTCTCTTCTAAAACCAGTCATCTTCAATCGTTTCCGTTCCACGGCTCCTCACTCGAATCCGCCTGTCTCCGCAGACGATGAGTTTGAGGTTAAAGATATTTTGGCAATGAGGAGGCAAAAGGGAAGAACTTTTTTTTGGGTTGATTGGAAGGGCTTTGGTCCCGAGGAGAGGTCCTGGGAGCCCCAGGAGAACATCCAGGCTCCTCGAATCTTGGCTAAATTTTTTTCCGGTCTGCGGAGGGGGGAGCGTAAGGGGGGGTACTGTCACGCGGCGGCTGCCGCGCACTCCTCCCCGACCACAGCTTACCCGCTCACCGGTGGCCTCCTCGCCGCGGCGTCGGTTGCCTCGGGCTTCTCCGCGGTCCCTCCCGGCTCATCTCCTCCGCCCGGCGATCGCGTCCGTCCGGTCTTCTGGACCGCGCCGGGTGCGCGCTCCCGCCCCTCCTCCTCGGCGGGCGCGCGCACACACTATGCCCGGGCACACACGCACCTCTTGTTCCTCCTGAGGACGCGTGCCTTCCTCTCCTGCACTGAGAGGTCACAACCCGGAAGGCCTCTGCTACTTCTCCTATATCAGGCCGCCTCTTCCTGCTGGCGGTGCCTGATTATCACTGCGCTTCGTTAGTGATTCTGGCCCGTTCTCCATGTACGCCCCTGCGTCCTGTTCGCCTGTAGCTCACCTGCCTTTTCCACTGTCCTCTCTCCTAGGATCGGGAGGTCCGTGGTCGTGTCCCGTCCAGTTCTGTTCCCGTACCAGTGTCATTCTGATCGTGCCTGCTGTTCCCATCTCGCCTGTGTCCCTGACCTGACCGCCATCCGTCTTCCGGATCCAGAGGAGGTTCCCGCCAGCATCCCCGGCCTGTGGCCGGCCTCTCTATACATCCCCTGGGTACCAGCTGCCGTGGTAATAGTTACCCGCGGGCTTGCCCCAAACACTCCCTGTATAGGGGGTGGTCCACCTGGTCAGCTCGCCCCCGGGAGGTTCGTTGCCACAGTCTAGCGGGTCCACCCCAGGAGTACCTTACAGAAAGTTTTCAATCAAATCTGTACATTATGGGTCTTTGAGAAATAGACTTACTCGCAACCAGTGGAAATTGCCAGGTGGATAAATATTTTTTCTTAATTACAGGGTAACTCCTGAGTACAGTGGACTACCTCCTACAATTGTGGAACTTTCACCTGGCTTACGCTTTTCCACTCTTTCCTCTGATACCAATATCTGATACCAATAGTGTTTAGAAACATTTGCATGGAAGGAGCCAGTCATATTAATTTCCCCCTTTTGGCCCAGAAGGGCATGGGTGAGAATCATGTCTATCTTGGACCCCTGGATACTGCCCAACAGTCTCAACCTCCTGTCCCAGGGTCCAGTTGTCCATCCTCAGGTTCACAGCCTACACCTGACTGCCTGGAACTTGAAAGGGGACTATTATCGGCCAGAGGGTCCTCACAGAACTTAGTCTCAATTCTCCTTTTGAGTAGAAAAAAAGTTTACCCCCTTAAATATTTTAAGGTCTGGAACAAGTTTTTAGAATTTTCCAGACATAATCTGTACCCAACAACAAGTTCCCCTTATGGAAATGTTCAAACTCCTTCAAAAAGGTCTTGAAAGAGGCCTCTCCATTAGTACTTTAAAAGGACAGGTCTTTGCCCTGGGTGAGTTATTGGATCAAAAAAAAAATCGTTCATCACCCATGTGATCCATCAAAGCTTCTTTTTCTTCTAGACCAGGAAGTGCTACCAAAGTGGCTCCCTGGGATCTAAATTTGGTATTAAAAGCCATTACCAAAACTCCATTTGTACCGATTTCATCTGCTTCTATTAGGATCATCACTCTTAAAATTGCACTTTTAGTAGCCCTAACCTCAGTTATGCAGGCAAGTGAGTAGCAGGCTTTTTCAAATAATCCACCCTTCTCAACTATTCTAGAGGATAGGAGAAATTTTAAGACCTGACTCTGCTTTTCTTTCAAAAGTGGTCTCCAGATTTCAGAGTTCAGGAAGTAAACCTCCCTTCCTTTTGTGACAACCCAAAATCCCAGGTTCAACTAATCTTTCATTCACTAGATGTCAGAAGATGTCTCCTTAAATACAGTTGTGGCCAAAAGTTTTGACACCCCTGCAATTTTGTCAGATAATACTCAGTTATGACTTGTATTGTTTAACATTATTGTACTTGTTTTTATTATGTATACCCCTCCTTACATGTAAAGCGCCATGGAATAAATGGCGCTATAACAATAAATAATAATAATAGTTTCTTCCTGAAAATGATTGCAAACACAAATTCTTTGTTATTATTATCTTCATTTAATTTGTCTTAAATGAAAAAACCCAAAAAGAATTGTCCTAAAGCCAAATTGGATATAATTCCACACCAAACATAAAAAAGAGGGTGGACAAAAGTATTGGCACTGTTCGAAAAATCATGTGATGCTTCTCTAATTTGTGTAATTAACAGCACCTGTAACTTACCTGTGGCACCTAACAGGTGTTGGCAATAACTAAATCACACTTGCAGCCAGTTGACATGGATTAAAGTTGACTCAACCTCTGTCCTGTGTCCTTGTGTGTACCACATTGAGCATGGAGAAAAGAAAGAAGACCAAAGAACTGTCTGAGGACTTGAGAAACCAAATTGTGAGGATGCATGAGCAATCTCAAGGCTACAAGTCCATCTCTAAAGACCTGAATGTTCCTGTGTCTACCGTGTGCAGTGTCATCAAGAAGTTTAAAGCCCATGGCACTGTGGCGAACCTCCCTAGATGTGGACGGAAAAGAAAAATTGACAAGAGATTTCAACGCAAGATTGTGCGGATGTTGGATAAAGAACCTCGACTAACATCCAAACAAGTTCAAGCTGCCCTGCAGTCCGAGGGTACAACAGTGTCAACCCATACTATCTGTCGGCGTCTGAATGAAAAGGGACTGTATGGTAGGAGACCCAGGAAGACCCCACTTCTAACCCCGAGACATAAAAAAGCCAGGCAGGAGTTTGCCAAAACTTACCTGAAAAAGCCTAAAACGTTTTGGAAGAATGTTCTCTGATCAGATGAGACAAAAGTAGAGCTTTTTGGGCAAAGGCATCAACATAGAGTTTACAGGAAAAAAAAAGAGGCATTCAAAGAAAAGAACACGGTCCCTACAGTCAAACATGGAGGAGGTTCCCTAATGTTTTGGGGTTGCTCTGCTGCCTCTGGCACTGGACTGCTTGACCGTGTGCATGGCATTATGAAGTCTGAAGACTACCAACAAATTTGCAGCATAATGTAGGGCCCAGTGTGAGAAAGCTGGGTCTCCCTCAGAGGTCATGGGTCTTTCAGCAGGACAATGACCCAAAACACACTTCAAAAAGCACTAGAAAATGGTTTGAGGGAAAGCACTGGAGACTTCTAAGGTAGCCAGCAATGAGTCCAGACCTGAATCCCATAGAACACCTGTGGAGAGATCTAAAAATGGCAGTTTGGAGAAGGCACCCTTCAAATTTCAGGGATCTGGAGCAGTTTGCCAAAGAAGAATGGTCTAAAATTCCAGTAGAGCATTGTAAGAAACTCATTGATGGTTACCGGAAGCGGTTGGTCGGTTATTTTGGCTAAAGGTTGTGCAACCAAGTATTAGGCTGAGGGTGCCAATACTTTTGTCTGGCCCATTTTTGGAGTTTTGTGTGAAATGATCAATGTTTTGCTTCATTCTCTTTTGTGTTTTTTCATTTAAGACAAATTAAATGAAGATAATAATACCAAAGAATTTGTGTTTGCAATCATTTTCAGGAAGAAACTGAGTATTATCTGACAAAATTGCAGGGGTATCAATACTTTTGGCCACAACTGTATCTGGGGTAGAGATGAGCAAGTGTACTTGTTACTCGAGTTTTGTGAGCATGCTCGCATGTTCTCAGAGTATCTTGGGCGTGCTTTTAAATTATGTCCGAGTCCCCGCAGCTACATGATTTGAGGCTGCTAAACTACCTGAATATGTGTGAGGATTCCCTAACAAACAGGCAATCCCTGCATGTATACAGGATGTCTAGCAGCCGGAAATCATGCAGCTGCGGGGACTCATACATAAGGTACGAGCATGCCCAAGATGCTTGGACAACACCGTGCATGCTCTTAAAACTCGAGTAATGAGCACACTCTCTCATCACTAATCTGGAGGTAATAAGTTCCTGGCAGAGGTCTTCAGCCATGTTTATTCTGTTCCAAGGCCCAAATAAGGGTAGGAGAGCCACTAGATCTGCCATTGCTACATGGGTTAAGATGGCCATAACCTACTAGGGCTGTGTCTACCTCATGGGCGGAAAGGGCTAATGATTCCATGGATCAAAACTGCAGGACTTCTCCTGTGGATGAAAGGTTCTCTCAGCAGTGGTCCCTCCCTGGGTGTTTCTTCTATTTTAGTTTCTTGGTACGGTGCTGTCATGGTGAAGGGAAAAAATTATTGCTTAGGCTAGTTTCCAATTAGCGTCTACGGCCGCGTCGGGCTGCGCACGGCCGCCGCTTAGCCCCGCCCCCTGCCGCGCCTCCGCCGGTAGCTCCGCCTACAGACGCATGACGCTGCATGCGTCCAGCGTCCCCTATCTTTATCACTGGGGACGCAGGCCGTGCGCAGTATGCATTTGGCGGCGCATGCGTCCTTTTGACGGTGCGCCGACCAGCGCCAAACGCAACCTGGTTGCTCAGCGTCATGCGTCCGTAGGCGGAGCTACCGGCGGAGGCGCGGCAGGGGGCAGGGTTAAGCGGCGGCCGTGCGCAGCCCGACGCTGCGGCCGTAAACGCTAATGTGAAACTAGCCTTACCGGTATTTGGATTTTCCTAAACCATGACAGCACCATGCTATTTCCCTCCCTTTCTGGTGGTGAAATGTTTTCCCTCTTTTTTCACTGTGTATAATAATTATTAAAAAAAAGGCAAAGACACATTTGTGCCTAGATGAGTGGCCACCTCTTATTCTCTGAACACACTGAGGAGTATGAAAGCTACCACCATTTTATTTCAGGAGGTTTCCCATTACTCTCTCTCGGTATGGTACGGTCATGGTTTTGGAAAATCCAATTACCAGTAAGCCATTATCTTTTTCAAGCTAATGATATAAAACTAGTAATTAAAGGTTCATTTACACAAACTGACCTGTGGCACGAAATGACCTCCAGCCAGTGAACAAATTACTGGCCGGCAGCCATTTGGTGCCGCCGATTAGTTTTTGTAAACGAACCTTAAAGGGAACCAGACAGTTCCCCCATATCCCCCCAAACTCACCAGAATATATTCTTGTTAACACTGTCTAACAAGCCCTTTGCATAATATATGTAATTGCAGTGAATGGCAAAAAATAATTTAAAAAAATTGCTTGCAACATGCTAGTTAGTGTTAGACTAGTTGAGGTGGTGTTGATTTCCCCAGACTAGTCGTCACAGTAATCAGTGTTCTCCTTCCAGCTACTAGTTTTCGGCTCCTCTGTGGCCAGCAGGAACTTCATCATGATGTGCTCCCCCGCACATGCGCAGTGTGTCTATGAAGGCAGGGAACGTACACCTGGCTTCGTTCTGCACTGACATGAAATGAGGAACGTGGCACGCATGGGGGAAACTTGCAGAGCGCTAGCGGGAATGACGGCTCTTGCAAAGTATGGGATCACGCGCACAGGGTTGTGATAACATGGTGAGAGGAACGACTAGTCTGGTGAAACCAAAGCCCCCTCGACTAGTCTGACACTACATATATTGGAAATAGATTTTTAAAATTATTTTTTGCCATTTACTGCAAAAACTTATACTGTACAAAGGTCTCGTCAGGCAGGGTATTAACGTATGAATAAACACATGGTGGCAGTTTAAAGGGAACCCGACAGCTGATGCATGCTTCCTGATCAACTGGCAGCATATATCAAGACAGTGGCTGCACATCTGTAGCCATGTATGTTTGCAGCGATTTGGAGAGAAAAAGAAAACGGCTTAAAGTCACGTGTTCGGTATTGGGTCAGTATTTGACATCAGTATTTATAAGTCAAAATCAGGAGTGGGTGAAATATACAGAAGTGGTGACATGTTTCTATTATACTTTTATACTGATTGTTCCTCTCCCAATTTTGGCTTATAAATACTGATGCAAGATACTGACCCAATACTGAACGTGGCCCCATAGCCATCATGGAGATTAGTCGGTCAGGCAGATTCCAAGAGGCTTCTCCCTACCCGCTGCGCTGGAGTGACAGATCTCTCCACATGCATGTAGGGAGAGACCTGGACTTGCAGGGCAGAGGGTAGGGAGAAGCCTCCATTGACCCCATTTGTATTACTAGTCTGCAGCACAGTGCAGTCCATGGCAGCTATTAAACTATGATTTTCTCTGAAACTTTACAGAACTTCAGAAACCTGTGCAGCCAGCGTCTGATACACATTGCCTGTGGATTGGGGGCATGTATCCGCTATCAGTTCCCCTGTAATGGCCTGTTTACACAGCCAGAAAGCTGTTACCAATGCAAACTCTACGACATGTAATAGATCATTGCACATAAGCTGCCATTGTTATCGGCAGCTCGAGTCTTGCTTATACAGGACAAGGCGCTGATGAAAATGATGGGCTTTTGAGCAGCACCGGTTGATAATTGTGCTGTGTGAACAGGCCGCCTATCAGGAAACTAGCAATCCTAGGAACACTGGATCGCGATAATCCTGCCGTGTACATAGACCCGTAGTCATGATAGTAATGGGATTATACACCAGTGTTCAGGACGTCCCAGTGTCACAGCGACCTGTTGATTAAACATTAAACCATCATGGAACTTTATCCATAAGAGTATATAAACGGCTGGTTAATTATTTCATTAACACAGATAATGTTTTATTACAGGAGGATAATCAACGTGGCAGTCAAAAGTCAGGAGGCATAGGTATAAAATGTCTCATCTGGGAAGTATCTCCTGCACTAGATATTAGTGCACGCTGACCTGACATTATTAGTGTAGCAGCAGGGCCGGACTGGCCATCTGACAATTCTGGCAAATGCCAGATGGGCCTGCGCCAACTGTGGGCCTCTCCTTCACTCCAGAGACGTCCTATTTGTTCTACTTAGATTCCTGCTCTGGGCAGAAATTAACTCCAGTGATGACCTGACCTCCGCTTCAGCAGCATAGTGACAGCATGGTGACAGTTCTGCTCAAGTGAGGGCTGCAGATTATATGCACTTTCACTACCTAGCTATAGGGCCCTGTAGGTTTGGATTTCTTTTTCCCTTAATAATAAAGACGTTCATTTAAAAACTGCATTTTGTGTTTACTTGTGTGATCTTTGTCTAATATTTAAGTTTGTTTGGTGATCTGAAATATTTAAGTGTGGCAAACATGCAAAGGAATTAGAAATCAGGAAGAGGGCAAACACTTTTTCACATCATTGTATCTCAAGAAATCCATAAATCAAAAATCAACCAGTAAATCTCACATTCAAGTGGGCCTGTGTGCTCTCATATGCCAGGGCTGAATTTGAGTCCCAGTCCGACACTGAGTGTAGGTAAAGGACAATGGCCATTGTAATATGCAAGAGGAAAAACACTTTCTGTAAAGGGCCTGTCACACTAAGCGATATTGCTAGCAATATCGCTATAACGTCCCTGGTTTTTGTGACGTTATAGCGATATTGCTAGTGATATCGCTATGTGTGATACTTACCTCCGACCGGCTCCCTCGCTGGTTATCGCTGATAGCGCGAGAACGTCCTGGGCCGTTTCTGTGGACGCGGGCGGATGTCAGGATCGCCTCGTCTGACAGGTAAGTAGCGACCCCTGACCCCTGCTATGTCGCTGGTGAGATCTGCCTGTGTGGCAGCTCACTAGGGACCACTTAGCGATGTACCAGCGATCCTGACAGCATCATATCGCTGGTACATCGCTAAGTGTGACAATACCTTAAGGCTCAGTTCCCACAATGGGTGCTTGATGCACTTCTGATGCTGCAGATTTTCTGCACCATTTAGTTACTTACTTTCCACTTTGTTTTTGATACTTTCTGGTATTTGGTTTTGATAAAACCTTATCAATTAATGGGAACCTGTCACCAGTTTTTGATTATATGAACAAATGGCCCCACCTTTAATAGCTCCAGTGCTTCAGCGCACAAACATGTCTATCAGCTCCCAACTCCCCCCTGTACACCCCTGAAAAATATGCTGTTTTATGCTCTGCTCATAGTAGGGCAGAGCAGAGTGCTCCTGCGCAGTCCTGTGCGGCTGCTGCGCAGGCGCGATATCTTGGTTTGCAATGTGGATGATGCATCCAAGTCAATCAAAGTAGGAGGACACAATTAGCAGAGAAAAGGGACAGACGCCGCAGTGAGGATGCCCCTCCGACCAGACCACCCATATTTACATACAGCGCAGAAGCATATCAAATGTTATTTTTTGGGGGTGCACAGGGGGAGTCTGGACACATTTGTGAGATGCAGCACAGGAGCAGTTAAAGGTGGTGCCATTTGTTCATGGGCTCAAAAACTGGTGACAGGTTCCCTTTAAAGGGAACCTGTCAGCAGGATTGTGCACAGTAACCTGTTGGCGCCGCTATACTGATTACAAAGATACCTGGTGATGAAATCCGTCTTGTGGTTGTTTTTTAATCTTTATTTTCAGTTAATGATATGCTCGTGCTCCGGGGTCTTCATGTGGTGCTCTGATTAGGTATTCATCAGTATGGCTCACTAGTCTGTGCTTCCTAATCCCTTCCATGGAAAGGCAGCAGTGACCCAGCTTAGCCCATGGTTGGCTGAGCTGCATTTTCCCTTGTGTCAATAAGGGGATCAGAGTGAATATTATTTCATTGTTCTGAGGTCTTTCAACTATAATTTATATTCCCTAGGAAAAAAAATTGTAATTGTTTGTGCTAGAGTTTGATCAGGAAATAACATCACGATCACTGGGAGGTCCAAACGATGGGACCCCGACAATCCTAAAAACAGTGCTCTAGAAAACCCCAACTAAATGGAGCAGAAGTGGAGCATGTGCCCCTCCACTTCATTCATTCTCTATGGGACTGCTGGGAAAAGCAGAGTATGGCGGCTTAGCCATCTCCAACAGTCTCAAAGAATGCATGGCGCAGAGGTACGCATGCTCGACTTCTGCTCCATTTAGATGAGGCTGTTTATAGGTCACTTGCTGGGATGAGTGGAGGTCCAAACGACTGGACACCAATCAATCAAGAAGTTATCCTCCCATTCCATGGATAGGGGATAACTGTAAAAGTTGACACAAACCTTTTTTTTTTTGCTATTTTCATTTAAAACAATGGTCTGTCTTTCTAAAACATGGACACATTAGATTCATTAGGCGGTCACTCTCTGCCCTAAGGCCGGGGTCACACTTGCAACCGGAGTGTGCGGCTGCATAGAAATACATGCAGCCACACACTCCGATCCAGAGTGCCGGCGACAGTATCGTGTATTGATGCGAGTTTCTCGCATCACACTCACAAGTGTGACCCCGGCCTAATCAGTAGGATAGCTCATTTTTACATATTAGGCTACTTTCAAACTAGCGTAATATGGGTACTTTTTTGGCTGTATTATGGCAACACCACCCAGACATGTAAAGGTACGTTAAAAACAGTAGGAGCATTATAGCATTCTGTGGTGCTCTCTCTGGATCTGATAATCGGGAAAGTGTTGTGCCTTTAATATGGGCAGAAAAAAAAAACCTTTATAAGACTTGCTTGAATATGCTCATAGACTAAGGCTTCACTCACACATCTGTGTGAGATGTCAGTGTCCTGTCCTACTTTTTGTCAGACAGCACACTGAAGCATAGAATTCACCGGATCTATTCACGCATCCGTGAAATTTGCAGGTCATAGTGTAAAATCCATAAAACTCATAGCAGATCCTATTCTGATCCGTGTTTACAGATGAGGATAGAACACGCTCTTATTCCCACGGATCCATTACTAAAACCCATGAGTGTATGCATCAATTAAGCTTTGGGTCTGTGTACTGTCCGAGAAAATATGTGACTGCAGCCAGTTTGCAAAAACTGTATATAATTACATTTTCCATTGCTGTGAGACTAAACAGTGACCACAGGAGCAATACACGGAGCTGTGTCCCTTAAAATGCCAGGACATTGCCAGAAAGTGGTGGAGCCATTGGTTTTCATTATATACTGATTCGCACTTGTTGGTGGCAGCGATACCCGTATATAGCAACGGTCCAAACAATAGCTGGCACTCATATCTTCTTAAAAGAATTGATTTATTGATCTAGTAGCTTAAAAGGCAAAAAATGGTTGAACACAACTGCACAAAAATTTAAAAGGCAGAAAAGAAATATCTGCTGCTATCCCAGGCAACATGTTTCAGACCTGCATGGTTCTTTCTCATGCCTGAATTGACAAAGGACCATGATGCAGGTCTGGAACATGTTTCCTGGGAGAGCAGCAGATATTTCTTTTCTGCCTTTTTAATTTTTGTGCAGTTGTGTTCAAACATTTTTGTGCCTTTTAAGCTACTAGATCAATAAATCAATTTTTTTAAGAAGGTGTGAGTGCTGGCTATCATTTGGACTGTTGCTATTACTGGAGTATTTTGCCGTGCACCCGTAAAGAGGAGACGATTGTTCCTCTGTCACATTTTCTATTATCTAGCGATACCCATATCTTTTGCTTCTATGATCTCATATCACACTGCTTTGCAGTTTTTAATAAATTTATATCATTTTTAAAATTTACAATAAAAGATACTGACAAAAACACTTCATTAGATATCTGACATTTATCCACTCGGGTGTACAATGTCCACACAATTTCAATGATGAAAATGGCAATGCATCGGAGCAGTTTCAAACTTCTAAGATTATGAGAGTACTGTGCTGTAGATCACCAATGCTAATACATTCCTCTAAAAAAAAAAAAAAAGGTTATCAGCCGGAGTTCCTGGAGGTATTCCATAAGGGTGGAATCACACACACAGTTTTTTGAGATGAAGTCAGAATAGACTTCCGACGTACACGCAAATCGGTCCAAGCACAGACCCAACCAAAGCATCACAGCCATACATTATAATATATAAAGCCGTCACACTTGGATCAGGAAACCTGCAGCCAGTCCGTGCAGTGGTCCATGGTAAGACCGATTTGCATGGTCGTCTGAAGCAGCCTCAAGGCTGATTTCATTCACCTGTGAATGACGGTCCGAGTACGGACTGGCTGCTTGTCTCTTGGCCTGAACTCAACAGCCTTATACACGTCTATGAAACTAGTGAGTTCGAGTCAGCAGATATCTGGTCAGTCCGTGCTCACACCATACTAATGATTCAGAGCTGTGGTGACGGTAAGCCAAACCTCCGACCCCACAACACTGTTCACTACTGAGCATGTGCATAAAGTGCAGCATAGATTCATCTCAACTAAAAGCCAAGATCTTTAGATCAGGAACAAAACAGACATTTATAGGACATTTCAAAACTTTCCCAAATCCTTATGAAAACATTTACAACACATCCTGCATTGTACTATTTTACCCAATTATATATTTTAGGAGTCTGAGTCGGTCAATTTTGTACTGACTCAGACTCCACAGCCCTGTGTGAAACCAGCCTAAGAGTATGTGCACACAAATCTTTTTGCAGAGTTTTCAGAGTAGTATTTCCAAGTTTTTTTATTAGGATTTGGGGAGTCTCCGCTCAGTTTCTACTCCAAAACCTCCGAAAAAAAAAACCTGCGTGCACATACCCTAAGGGTGGATTTACACATGGTAGATATTTTTCAGGAATTTCTGCACATGTTCCACTCATGTAAATGGAACTTGCAGAAATCCATGCACTTGCCACCAAAACAATCCCATTCAAATGAATGGAAATAATTCTCTGCTGCAGAAACTTCGGCAACTAAATCTTCCACATATGAAACCACCCTTCAGGTTTGTGCACACTGGACTACTCTCCTGCAAATTTTGTCGTAGAAATGCTGAATATTTCAATGGAAAGAGTGAAGTTTGCAGATAAGGCAGGATTCACACATCCAACGTTCATGGTTCGAGTACAGATTGGCTGCAGGTCCCCTGACCAGAGCTCGACAGCCTCAATCCCGGGAAGCTGTTTGGCTACAGGTCTCCTGAACTGAACTCGTCTGTTATCGGACCGATAATAACGGATGTATGAATCCGGCCTAAAAGCTGCACAATTCAAACCCACACCGCCGGCTGATTTACATTACAGATTTTCTCTGCAGAATGTGAATGAACTTTCAGAAAAAAATTCAACCTCAATACTGCCACTGTAATAAACAGATTTTTCATCCAAAAGATCTGCTGCATATAAGACCAATGTGCACATATTCATACACATCCTCTCTGCTTCAACTTCGGTAAAAAAAAAAATAAATCTGGTGTCAAAAACTGCACATTTAATTCCAGCATTAAAAAGTCTTTTTTGTCCCCTTCACTCCCGTGCCAAATGAGAAGGAAACGTTAAAGGCGAAGTTTTAGATTTTCCAGATTTGCGCTCATAGTTCACAAGGCGTTGACCTACAAGGTACTTGTCATTCTTAATGTGTTCATAAAGCCGCTTGAACTGTCGGATTTGGAAAGACAGGACACCCATTAATATCACCACCATCAGCAAGAAAGGATAGATGCGTCGCTGAACTAGATTCTGCATTTCGTAGGTGACACCGACCAACAGTACAATGGCGGCAGAAATAATGTAGGGTATACATAGCGACAGCAAAAGAACAGCGATGACCGGAGCGGCCAGTTTACCAAGTATGAACTGCAGATCGATGTTGCGTATTCCGTTGGCGTAGACCTGCTCTATCACAGTTTTCAACCACCACTGAGGACCCATTAGAGTTATGGCCGCAATTATCTTTGCATGCAAAACACCGAGGGCCCAGTCCTGCCACGGATAAAAAAGTGGCGTCTGATCCAGAGGAACACGGAGCGGTGCAACAATAATCAGTTCAAATAAAAGACCAAGGAGGAGAGGGACAACTCCAGCTAGAAGGAAAGCGACAATAAGGGTCTTTATAATTGTCAGTGACCATTCTTTAACTTTTAGGAGGATCACATGACGTCCTTGTGGCATCCAAGCGAACAGAACAGTTAGCGCTCTAATAGACAGCCAGCAAACATAGAGACCACAAGCGGCCGTGTATAACTCATGGATTTTTGCAGTCCCAGTCCAAAATGACATCAACCAACGCCCTACAAAAACTGGGAGCGTCAGGCAAACTAAACTAGCAATCAGTAAGGTGACGCACATGAAAATTATTAATAAAAATATCCGGAGAGGAAATCTGACTGGTTTATGGTACGGCTGGAATCCTACAGGGCCTCCTTGCTGTAAAATGGCTTGATGAGCAGCATGCAGGCCTTCGCCAACCACGGGGATGGCATTATTTCGGATAAGCGGATTATTGGCAGCCTGTTGATTTGCTTGGTTGTCAGTTTCCTCCTGGTCTCCGAGAAGATAAGAGTGCAAGTCTAGCAGATAGCCAACTGTTACAGTCCAAGCCCTGACCAGTCCTTTCAGCCATTGTCGAGTATGTCCTTGCTCTAATAATGCTGGGAGAACAACCTGGAGAAGCAGCAGTTCCAGGGATAACTCGCTCACGGGGGCATCACTGTATAACATCACGTTGTACGGTAAGAAGGTCGGCAGCACATGCTTCATAATACGAATGGGAAGCCAAAGCATCAGTATTACGATAGATCCAAAGACAATCACCGATAGCAGAAACCTCCTGACGTGTCTATAGATCGGCAAGTGGATCATTTCCTGGACTGGGTTAAAATCTGGATCGTTCAAATTTCGGAGAAACCACAGGACCCCCGGTCTTAGCACCTCACGTAGAAGCAGGATGAAAGATGCAAAGTAAAAGACGTAAACCATGCCGACTAGCCAGTGAAGAAACATGGTCGTTCCGGGGGCGGACTGAAAGCTTAGTTCTCGATCTTTCAGAGAGGCATCAAACATTTCCAACGAGCAAATGTCCAACCACCAGCCACAAATAAGGGGGAAAACGCCAATCTCCACCACGACCAGAAGAGATACCTTCACCACGATGTAGCAGATGCCCAATATTCGTCTCGATCGCTGAAACTTGACAACTGCGGCTAAGCTGTGGCAGAGGATCAGCGTGACGGCCAACAAGACGTAGCCAACTATGGTCGTAAGAAGCCCTTCAAAGTGGGAAGCCTTCACATAGCCGTCAAATCCCAGCCCGACTACGGAGAAGTGTCCGATGTGGTAAGGACAGAAGGCGAACACCAGGATGAAGAGAGTATTCAGCGAAACAACCCAGAAGACGTGCTCCAGGAACACCAGCGACCCATCCAGGCCCAGCATCCGCTCCCAAGTCAGCTCCTCAGCAGCGCGGTCCCACTCTAGAGCGTTCCAGTTCATATCATCCTGCGCGCCGTTGTTGACGTCGGCGGCATCTTCGAGAACGGCGTCGTCTTCATTGTCTTCTTCCTCATCTTCCGCCTGATCGGGATTTTCACCCACCACCACGTTCTCCACCGGAGGGATGGCGGGCTGGTCCATAGCCACGTTTTCCACCACGACGTTGCCCGCGCCTTGCGCTTCGTTTTGCTGGCCCGCGCCGTTCTGCGGCTGGGGGACGTTTTGCTCCAGCCACAGAGGCGCACCGCCGTGGACGATCTGTTCTCTCAGCCACACCAGGCTTATGAACGCGCAGAGCGTGCAGGTAACCACGAAGACCCCCTGTAGACAGTCCGCCAGCAGGTTCTCGGTGGAGAGCATGTCCAGGGGGAGGGTGAGGAGGGAGCTGACCGAGCCGGTGAACAAGCACTTGTAGATCCGGCACGCCGTCAGCGGCACAACGCCCAGCCACGCAAACGCCACCAGTGTGTAGTGGAACCAGTAGCGGATGGCGGTGCCAATGCTGGTGACCAGTCCGGTGCAGATGTCCTGGATGGGCAGCCGGGAGGGCATGTCCGGGGAGTAGATGGGGGTGAAGGCAAATCTGTGCTTGCACAGCTCGCAGTACTCCTTCCTGCTGTGCTTCAGCCATTGCAGCAGGCACTCCTGATGGATGAACTTAATACTGCCGGTGCACACACACGGGTGGTACAGGGGCTTCTCCGCGGTGCCCTCCGAGCGACAGACCCTGCAGATGTCTTCCTCTTCTGTCGCCTCCATTCTGGGGGACGCAGCCACTTGCGACGTTTAACAGCGCGGCCCCTGCAGGCTTCCGTACGTCCAGCAAGCAGCAAGAATGACTGAAGCGACCGACGGTCCTCGGCCCGCAACCAAAACAACGATCTCCTTCCCAGATTGTCTCGCGATGTTTAGAAGGCGGAAGTGACGCAGGAAAAGAAGGACGCGGAGTATTTCCTGGTGCCGTCACGTGATGATTAGCGCCGCGCACGCGCAGTCTAGGTGTGTGACGTCATTAACCGCCGCCCGGCTGTTGTACCGGTTGTACCGGCTACTGCGGTGACGGCCATAATGCCAGAGTGCACGGTGAGGAGTGCAGATTACTCACTAAGGCTAATTAGACTCCATTATGCGAAGTGTTGGCGGCCTGAAAGGGCCTTGTTCACATGGACACCTAGCTGCCTGCATAGACAATGGCTGGGTCTTGACACATTTGTGCCGGTTTCCGTTTTTTGTATCCGTTTCCTTCAAGGGGTTGTCCACTACCAAGACCACCCCTGCGTATTCACTTCAGGACCCCCATAGGGATTAGCAGCTGACACCCACCCTCAACCGCTGCTGCTCGTGATGTGTCACGTGACCGCTGCAGCCCATCAGCCAGTGGATGTATCTGGATTAGCCTTTAACCCCTTTCAGACCTTGCCCTTTGTTATTTTTGTGTTTTCGTTTTTCGCTCCCCTTCTTCCCAGAGACGTAACTTTTTTATTTTTCGGCCAATATGGCCGAGGGAGGGCTTGTTTTTTGCGGGACGAGTTGTACTTTTGAACGACACCACTGGTTTTACTGTGTCGTGTACTCAAAAACGGGAAAAAAATTCCAAGTGCGGTGAAATTGCAAAAAAAGTGCAATCCCACTTTTTTTCACCGTGTTCACTAAATGCTAAAACTGCCCTGCCATTATGATTCTCCAGGTCATTACAAGTACATAGGTACTAAACATGTCTAGGTTCTTTTTTTATTTAAAGGCAACCTGTCACTTCTTTTTTGGCCTACTAGGTAAAAATATCATTTGAGTGTCAGCTGTGCGTTCCACAACTAGTTCTGAAACCCCCTGACTCCCCATGTATCGCCCATAAAAACCTTTATTTGTTCCCCGCTGTATGTTAATCTGTTCTGTCCGGTCCGATGGGCGTTGCCTCTATTTGGTCACTCCACCCCTACTTGGCTTTCTGTACGCATTTTTCGCTGTGAAGATCGCAGAATGCGTACATATTTTGCGCGTGCGCATTGAAATGTGACCTCGCGCGTGCGCAGTATGCTTTGCCCAACTAAGGGCAAAGCCGAAAATCAGTAGTGCGCATGGCCTCGAAATACTTTCGGGACGTAAGAAATAAGTGTGTATGCCGGCGCATGCGCACTACTGATTTCCAGCTTTGCCCTCAGTTGGGCAAAGCATACTGCGCACACGCGAAATATGTACGCGATCTTCACAGCGAAGAATGCGTATAGCAAGCTGAGGAGGGGTGGAGTGAGGGAACAGAGGCATCGCCCATCTGACCGGACCGAACAGTTTACCATACAGTGCGGGACAAATCTTACACAAATTGAATAGAATAAGGTTAACTAAACCGACTTACTAGAAAAAAACCATAAAAAATCACTTTATTAAGTACTAGCTTAAAAACTTTCTTTGATGCACATAACAATAATGCAATTCTCTCTTCTGTATAGGCCCATACCTCACTTTAGTGAGCTAATAATACTAGCAAAATAGAAAAAATTGAAAAGATATTTTGAAAAAACAATCTCCAACCAGTCGTAATTTACCAAGATAAATAGCTGGTCGGAGAAAACACTTCCACTAAAGATGTATTATTATTATTTATTATTATAGTGCCATTTATTCCATGGCGCTTTACATGTGAGGAGGGGTATACATAATAAAAATAAGAACAGTATTCTTAAACAATACAAGTCACAACTTGTACAGGAGGAGAGAGGACCCTGCCCGCGGGGGCTCACAATCTACAAGGGATGGGTGAGAATACAGTAGGTGAGGATAGAGCTGGTCGTGGATCGGTAGTTGCTGCAGGTTGAAGGCTTGTCGGAAGAGGTAGGTCTTCGGGTTCTTTTTGAAGGTTTCCATGGTAGGCGAGAGTCTCATATGTTGTGGTAGAGAGTTCCAGAGTAGGGGGGATGCGCGGGAGAAGTCTTCTATGCGATTGTGGGAAGAGGAGATAAGAGGGGAGTACAGGAGGAGATCTTGTGAGGATCGAAGGTTTTGTGCAGGTAAGTACCGGGAGACGAGGTCACAGATGTATGGAGGACTCAGGTTGTGGATGTATACTACAGAGGTGCTAATGCTAAAAAAAGCCTCATCAATAGCAAAAAAAAACACCTATAAAGGTGCTACACTAAATGCCAGTCCCACTCAGACGATGTGCAGAAAAAGTCAACTGACCCTAGAATATATCCTGTCTGATGGCCTACCTAGATGCGGAGGTTGGCACCCTAAGAAATTCGAGACTGGCGCCCCCGCTCGTCTAACGGCTGTCCCTACTCTCCTACACCTCCCTATAAGACGTAAAGTGAGAAAAAGAGAGTCAGATGGCCTGTATTTTCATCAGATGGATCTTCATGATAGTGTGTACAAATTTTAACAAAACAAAAAATATGTAGAAGAAGCAGGGAGAGGTAGATCACACACCCCTAATTATACAACCAGCCATTCACATATTATTGTAGCACCATATCAAAACCCTACTCAGAATATAATGAGAAAAGAATTCTTTTTCTGAGTAGGGTCACACTCGGTGTAAAAAATGTCCACAGATCTTATTGATACAAGATGACCTAATATGACCCAACGATAAACCAATTGGGTGACAGTGCACACATCATATACAGTACATGCCAACTGAACCACAGAAATAGTCAATAGAACCTGCAGTTCCTCATAAGATTGCACACCTGTGAACCAATTGGATGAGATAGCCAACACCCAAGCAGTTGGTCATGTTTAATAAATATAATAATCATCCAAGTGTATGATGCCACCTAGAAGCAACTGAAACCCATGATCATATATGGTCCTTCAAATAGAATAAACATATAGACAGAAAGCCAGTATGGTAACAGTGAATAATCTCCACATAATCAAGACACCATCAAAAAACAAGCAGAAACATAGATAAATTCTGTAGTCATTCATGCAACAATCTTAGTGGTATACCACACACCTGTGTGCCAAAAACCACAGCAGATTTTCAAAACCGGCACTTATTCATGCTTTACTGCATACAATAATTATTGTGCATATGGGGACAGCTGAAACCCATGGTCATGTAATCTTTCTGAGGTACAAACACTTTCACTCTCGACACGTTTCCCCCTTTGCAGGTTCATCAGGGGAGAATGATGTGACAGTGGAACATATTCCATTAGATGAGGCTGCATGGGACAAATAAAAAAGGTTTTTATGGGCGATACATGGGGAGTCAGAGGCTTTCAGAACTAGTTGTGGAACGCATAGCTGACACTCAAATGATATTTTTACCTAGTAGGCCAAAAAAGTGACAGGTAGTGAAAAAAAATCCAAAGTTTGTTAAAAAAAAAAAAATTGTGCCATTTTTCGGTATCCGTAGCGTCTCCATTTTTCGTGATCTCGGGTTGGGTGAGGGCTTATTTTTTGCTCGCCGAGCTGACGTTTTTAATTATACCATTTTGGTGCAGATATGATCTTTTGATCGCTTGTTATTGCATTTTAATGCAATGCCATAGCGACCAAAAAACCTAATTCTGTCTTTTTGACTTTTTTTCTCGCTACGCCATAAGCGATCGGGTTAATCCTTTGTTGATAGATCAGGCGATTCTGAAAGCAGCAATACCAAATATGTGTATGTTTCATTTTTTTATTGTTTTATTTTGAATGGGGCAAAAGGGGGGTGATTTAAACATTTATTTTAAAAAATATATTTTTAAAGACTTTTTTTTTTTTAACTTGTTGAATGCTTGAATAGTCTCCATGGGAGACTAGAAGCTGCCATAACCCGATCGGCTCTGCTGTACTCAGGCGATGATCAAATCACTTGTATGTAGTAGAATTGCTGACTTGCTATGAGCGCCAACCACCGGGCGGCGCTCATAGCAATCCAGCACTGACAACCATAGAGGTCTCCAGGAGACCTCTGGTTGTCATGCCAACCCAACAGTGACCCGCAATCATGTGGTGGTGGTCACCGGTGGGAGGATTTCCGACCCGATGGCTGGATGTGCATGTTAAATTCTGTTGTCAGAGTTTGACAGCTGCATTTATCAAGTTAATAGCTGCGGGTGGATCGCGATTCCACCCGCGGCTAATCCGGGCACATGTCAGCTCACCGCCGGAGCCCACATCAAACAGAGGGAAGCGACGTCTACCGTACTAGTACGGCGGAGGTCATAAAGAGGTTAAATAAGGGAAGCTACATGGATCCATTTTTTTAGAGGGACTGTCCAAGACTATTATTTTTTTTTAAATATGGGCTTAAAATTAGCAGGCGGGTCACCGACCGCTACTGCCTTTGGACTCAGCTGCTGCACATCATCAGAGCAGCTCTTCCTCTTCCAGGCTCCACTGTTGACAGAGTGATTGTGAGTGTCATTCTGACTGTCGGCTCCCTGCTGTTAGGCAGTGGGGAGCCAGATGTCAGTCAGCATGACATCGGCAGTCATTCTGTCAACAAAGCAGAGCAGAAGAGAAGCTGCAGCTCTGTCAAAATGATTTAAGCGGAAAAGACAAAATAACCGGCTGTGACCAATCTGCCGGAAGAGATTGTCGCGAAGCATAACAGGCAGTTAGGTGGCAAATAACTGTCAGCTCTTAGGCCCATAGTAAAAGTAATTAAATAGTCCCAAATAACGCCTTAAAGATTAAATGAAGTTTCTAAAAACCCTGTTCCTCTCCTGCTGTTTGTTTAAAAAGCAAATTGGGCCTTACTCCCCCTTCCTGGGTCCAGCATTGACTCCACTGCTGCTCCTAGTGACTGTTATTGTCTGCAGTGTTGTTGCTACATCAGCAGCTATTCAGCCAATCGGTGAGCTATGCTGCCCGTCACATCATAGCTGCCATCACATGATAGCTGCCCGTCACATCATAGCTGCCTGTCATGTCATAGCTGCCATCACATGATAGCTGCCCGTCACATCACAACTGCCCTTCACATTATAGCTGCCCGTCACATCATAGCTGCCCGTCACATCTGCCCATCTTATCATAGCTGCCCGTCGCATCACAGCTGCTCGTCACTTCATAGCTGCTCGTCACATCATAGCTGCCATCACATCACAGCTGCCCGTCGCATCATAGCTGCAATCACATCATAGCTGCTCGTCACATCATACAGTTGTGGTCAAAAGTTTACATACCCCAGCAGAATTTTTGCTTTCTTGGCCTTTTTTCAGAGAATATGAATGATAACACCAAAACTTCTCCACTCGTGATTAGTGGTTGGGTGAAGCCATTTATTGTAAAACTATTGTGTTTTCTCTTTTTAAATCATATTTGCAACCCAAAACATTGAAATGACCCTGATCAAAAGTTTACATACCCTGGTGATTTTGGCCTGATAACATCCACATAAGTTGACACAAATGGGTTTGACTGGCTACTAAAGGTAACATCCTCATCTGTGACTTCTTTGCTTTTAATCAGTGTTTGTGCATAAAAGCTGAGTGAGTTTCTGGGATCCAGAGAGACTCTTGCATCTTTCATCCAGCCACTGATGTTTCTGGATTGCAAGTCGTGGAGAAAACAAAAGAATTGCCAACGGATTTACTGGAAAAGGTTGTTGAACTGTATAAAACAGGAAAGGGATACAAAAAGATATCCAAGGAATTGACAATGCCAGTCAGAAGCGTTCAAACTATGTTTAACAAATGGAAAATAAGGGGCTCTGTAAAAACAAAACCATGGTCAGGTTGACCAACAAAAATTTCATCCACAACTGTACGAAACATCAGCTGCACCTAACATCAGCTGAAATACTGGACTCTCTGAAAATTAGCGGTGTGCTTGTTCCAAGATGCACAATAAGGAGGCACTTGAAGAAAAATGGGCTGCATGGTCAAGTCGCCAGAAGAAAGCCATTACTGCACACATGACACAAAGTATCTCACCTACAATAGGCAAAACAGCACAGAGACAAGCCTCAAAACTTCTGGAACAAGGTAATTTGGAGTGATGACCCCAAAATTGAACTTTTTGGCAACAACCTTAAATGTTACATTTGGAGAGAGGTCAACAAGGCCTATGGTGAAAGGAACACCATTCCTACTGTAAAGCACAGAGGTGGATCTCTGATGTTTTGGGGATGTGTGAGCTACAAAGACACATGAACCTTGGTCAAAGTTGAAGGAAAGATGAATGCAGCATGTTATCAGAAAATACTGGAGGCAAATTTGCACTCATCAGCCCGGAAGCTACGCATGGGACGTACTTGGACGTTCCAATATGACAAAGATCCAAAACACAAGGCCAAGTCAGCTTGTCATTGGCTACAGCAGAACATAGTGAAGGTTCTGGAGTGACCATCTCAGTCTCCTGACTTCAATATCATTGAGCCACTCTGGGGAGAAGTCAAGCACACAGTTCATGCTAGACAGGAACTGGAGGCTTTTTGCCAAGAAGAGTGGGCAGCTTTACCATCTGAGAAAATAAAGAACCTCATCCACAACTACCACAAAAGACTTCAAGCTGTCATTGATGTTAGAGGGGGCAATACACGGTATTAAGAAATGGGGTATGTGAACTTTTGATCAGGGTCATTTGAATGTTTTGGGTTGTCATTATGATTTAAAAAGAAAACACAGTAGTTTGACAATAAATGGCTTTACCCAACCACTAACCTTGAGTGGAGAAAAAGTTTTGGTGCTATCATTCATACTCTTTGATTTTATCAAAGAAAGCAAAAATTCTGCCGGGGATGTAAACTTTTGAGCACACCTGTAGCTGCCATCACATCAAAACTGCCTGGCACATCATAGCTGCCATCACATCGTAGCGGCCTGTTGGCCGGGCGCGTTACCCATTTCTTGGGTCCCTATCTTCACCTATAGAAACAACATGACAAACAAAAACCAGTGCCGATCCCCATTTTTTTACAGTAAAACAGCTGTGGCAAAAAAATAAATCCTGTCATTGACAGTGAATAATAGCACCGTGCAATTTCTGCTGAGGATTTTTGTCATCGGCTCGTGAAGGAGATTTTATGAAATGTTGGTTTTGTAATATGGAGCAAAATTCCTATAAAACCTATGTAACTACAACAATAACCTCATGGTGTGTTTTGTTTTTGACAACATGATCCTTTGGGTGGTATTCCACTATTTGCCTTTGCAGTGGGAAATGTTCCAGGCCTCCATAGCAGATGAACGGGAAACATTTTTATGGGAGCTTATAACTCGACTATTCTATGCAAAGAATAGAAAGGGGGAGAGGAGGGCAATGAAGCTGCACATACATAGAGGAGACAGTGGTGCTTTGATTATAGGGGGATGTCGGCATTTTTCCTCTGAATGCCTGACAGCTGAGAGGTAAGAAGGGGCTGTTAAGGGAGGACAGTGACATTAGACAGGGGTATCTCGGCTACGCAGCAGGACATGTAGCAACTGACTGAAAAAGTGGATTGCAGTGCTCAGCAGCCCCATGGAAAAGCACTTGGTTGCAGTCGAGCATGAGCACTGACTTTCCATGCTAATGGGGATGAACTGCCCTATTCTGCCGATTGGTGCAGATATCAGCGGTCAGAGACACACCAATCTAGAAGTTATCAGCTATTCTGTGGGTAGGTGATAATTTATCTTCACTGGACAATCCCTTTAAAGTATAGGCTTCAATTATAGACTGAAGACAAAGGATTTTTCCGGCACTGGAGATTTTTCCATAAAAAACATCTTTATTCAAAAAATCTTCATGGTTAAAAAACAATACATGAGGGGGAAGCTCCCAATGCCTGACGCGTTTCGGACCTGAAGCCGTCCTTCCTCTAAGGCATTTAATTATATACTCCTTTTGTTTATTTTTTGGAGACTATACAAATAAAAAAAATTTGGAAATATTGCAGTTGTCCTCCTAACCACAGGGTGCGAACAATATACTGACATTTCTTGGCCACTGCAGTTCTCCTGAGGAGAGATTAGCGGACCCGTGGAAGTTCGGGTTTGGTACCCGACCTGGACTTTAGTCCACAGTTAGGGTACCCAAACTTGAACCAGAACCCGATACCCATTGAAATGTATGGGGACCCAAATTTTGCAGTTGGAAAAAACTCTCCAACAGACTTCCCCTGGAACTCCGAACTTCAGCGTTTTCGCACCGGACACTAACTGTAGAGTAGAGACATTGTCTCTGCTCCTGAGATGACAGCTCTTGCACTGAGATAGGTCAGGATAGTAGAAGTATGCCAACACATAAAGCCTCTATATGCAGCTCTCCTACCACTCTTTGTCCTCTGGGGGGAGAGGTTGTCTGTACTCCGTCAGCCCTGAAGTCTGAAATAGTCTGTTGACATTTCTATTACCTTTCATACATTTTAGCTGAACATAAAGCGCACGCACCCTGTCTCGCTGACTACATAGGAAGAATGGAAGTGTGTCTAAGGCCATGTTCACACCTACTGTACATCGAAGTTACCATCAGGAGGCTCAGTCACAAATTCTGTTTTGTTTTTTTTCATTAATAAAACTGCTGAACATGCCGCACTTTTTTTACATTAAAATGAAAAGAAACCAAATGAACCACAATATTAGTTAATGGCGTCCTTCTGGGGATGTTTTGTCCATCACTTTTTGCAGTTTTGTTTTTCTGTTACTAGAATTCAGAGGTGCGCAACCTGTGTCCCGAGAGCCACAGGAGACCGCTAATGCCATTTCTTTCACCTAACCTACCTTCTTGTCTTTATATGGCTGTAATATGCATGTATGGCAGATGTGTGTCCCATTAATATGGCCTGGATTTATCTCAAGAAGCTGGCCTGCCATTCTAGGGGTAGTCCTTATTCTGGTACATGACTCCTCCGAAAGTAGCGCGCAATGGGGCTCCATTCTTGAGAGAAATTTTGGATTCACGTGGTCCTCCTTACAAATGCCCATTAAGGGTAATGAATGAAAAAGTTTCTATAACCAATTTTGGCTTAAGGGATCCCCACATGTAATGCGATATTACAGTATCAGCATGCTGTGGATCCTAAGAGCGTTGCGCGGTCTACTCCCATGTCTGACGACACAAGCTTTGAAAACACGTGAGCCAACAGGGCCTTTATCAACAAAAATTTGTAGATGCTTTTTAGGAAATCTCCAGTCATCAGCACACCATGCAACCCCCGATTCTTACTCTAACAACTTCGATGGTCCTTCAGACCTCCATTGTAACTCCTCCACATGAGCCTTCCATGTTGGTCCCACGGTGTCATCAGCATTTCCATGGCTTGACAAAGATCCTAAAACCTGTTGAGAATTCATTAGCCTCTTTGAGCTTTATTATTTCGTTCCAACCTAGTCAAGATGGCCTTCATGATTTTCTTGCTCACTAGAGAGGCTACTACCTGGGGCATCACATTCTTGAAGGTTTAGTTAGTCAAGTATATTTTCCAAGACCTCCTCCCTAGCTTCATGTTGGGAGAGGGGGTAATAGGCATTGTAATCAAGCTCGTGAGCCCCAATTCAAAATCTACAACATGACCCCCAACCATCACAGGCCTCTAATAGAATTGGTCTTCTGATATTGGTCAAAGGGACCTTTTGGGCCCAACCTCTGAATTTTCTATAAATACGTCCTTGCTTGCAAATTCCTTACGGCATGACACTCTTCTTGGCTGTCACAGGCAATTAATTACGGAACGTCTCACATATCTGAAGTCATGCTCTTGTGTTAGGTTTGGCCCTGTATTGTGTGTAGTTATTGCATATTCTGTTCTTCCCGGTGTTAAGCAGCTGTATGCACGGCGGCATTATCCTGTATGTAAATAAGCCTTCTCTGCCTTACATGCTCTGCACACTGAGTCATCCTCCTAAGCTAATTCTTCTCCCTTCGAGTGTTCAAGGGTCGAATAACTTGTGAGACTGGTTCCTACACATACCTGAGAGCTGGGGAGCACTCCAGTGCAAGTTATCAGCAAACTCTCTTTCTCCAACCTGCCAGGAAAGGGTTGAGACCTGGCTCTTCCAGTTCTGTGAAATGATTGTGTCACAGGACCAGTGACTGTCTTCCCAATGAGGAACCCAAAAACGCTCAAACCACCATATTCAGATATGGGGGAGAAGTGGCTGCTCCTGGGTTTCCTTTATCTTTTGCTGAACGGTGAGTAATTTAGGGTTTCAAATATGACAGAACAGTGCACATGTGGGGAGTGGGGACCTAGGAAGTCCTAGGAATACACTCGGCAGGGTGTATGATAACATGACAAAGAATGTTGATCTGATCCGTCAGGATTTAAAGTTCAGGATTACTTTGTCCTTTGTGTCTTTTTGTCCTTTTCTTGCTTTCTTAGTGACCTGCAATACTTTTCCCATTCTCGTGTGCTATCATCAACATTTATGGCCAATTGCTCCGCAGGATTGGAAATGGGCAACCTTAATCACTTCTTTCCCTCCATAGCTGCCATGCCTTCTACCCAGGCATTGTTATGGAATCTGCCTATTCTGAAAGGTTACTATTTACATACACGGCAAACCTTATTAAAATGTTTATTGGTATTAGCAGCAATAATATTATTATTACTATTTTATTATAGCCTGAGCTCGGGGAATTTGACTCATCCTGTCCATAACTATACATACAGAGGTGGCTATTACATTATGGGTTTGGCTGTTATCCATGTCGTATAGATATATATACTGTAATAATGACCCCATTACCTGCTCTAGGTTCCTACTATTTTGTGTCTCTGATTTTATAGCTGTGGTATGCCCCTTTGCCCTTTGTACATTTTATTATACAGGTATTCTCCATTAGAAATATATTCTTCCTTGTAGATGAACAAAACCGTTTTTAGTCCATCCAAGAAAAAAGGTCTGATTATTTGGATCAGATTTTGATCAAAGTGGCATCATTTTTCCTCGAAGGTGTTAAGGAAAAAAAGTCTCTCCTCCTTCTCCTTTATGTCATTGAAAATCGGAGCACACTCAGATGTCATCCAAGTGTGGTTCGATGTTTTCCACATACCCATAGACTTGGATCAAAATCGGACATGTCTCCATTTTTGGACACGTGCACATCCCCATATCGTAGGCACAAGGTCATCCGTGAAAACCACAGATAGAACTCATCCAATATAATCAATTGCGTGCACTAGTACGAGTATTTACAGGTGACGGGATATGGGATACACAACGATCATAGTAAGGGTGAGTTTCCTCGTGGCGCATTACATCCGGATTTGCTGCGGATTGAACGCTGTGTACAGCCGCAGCGTTTAATCCGCAGCGTCCAGATGTTACAGCATAGTGGAGGGGATTTCATGAAATCCCGTCTCCACTATGTGTCCTAATACGCGGGTGACACACCCACGAAACCAGACATGCGGCGCGTCTTTTTAGAACGCAGCGTGTCTGTTTACCTTGTGGACACGCTTGGTCTCCAGAAGGTAAATAGCCTACTCTATGTATATGATGCGGCGATTCTGGATGTGTTCAATGAGCACATCCGGAATCACTGCGTGACAGAAGGGGGCAGAGCTTTGGGCGGAGCGGGCTTTCCGCTCCGTCCAAAGCGCAAGGAATGCGCTAAGTGAAAACATATCCTTATAGTTCTGGACCATCATTAGGGGGTTTCAAAGTGCACCATGTGCAACCAAGAAGGATGTTGGAAGCTGCATTTTTGGACCAAAAGCAAAACCAGAAAAGAAGGCACACTCAAAAACTACATTATGAAATATTTATCATGTATTCAATAAACTTCCAACAAAATCATTTAAAAAAGCAACACTTTGAAAGGTATCGCCCACATGGCAAGAACTAACACCACCACTAACATACATACTGTATTATGGGGGTAACCTTCAAAATTGTGATTTTTTAAATGTCTTTTTGTTAGACGTTTAAGATACAAAATACATATTTCAAATTTGACTTTGCAGCATTTTTTCCACACCTGCCTAGAACTTTTGCACATTATTATACATACAGTAAGAATGCTTTTAAAGGGTGGTTACACTAAATTTGGGTTAAAATTTCCCTTTTATTCATTCGCGTTGACTTCATATAATCCAAATAATAGCAGCCACGGTGAGATCTGGGGGAGAAAAAAACATTTCAGGGCTCGTTTAAAAATATAATATGTGTTGTACTGTGGGTTTAACCATGGTTAGCAGCATATCTTCAAGTTTAAGGTATTTTAAGAGCTCATACATTGTTTTCATTATTAAGAAAAATGTAGTCTGGGCAAAGTTTCCGTTTGTAATCATAGCCCTGTATCTTATTGTCCTGGTTAAGGCTTAGTGACTTCTTGGCATTGACTACCTTCCCCCCAGGTATCCAGCTGGACATGCAGAACCCTCTCAAATAGGTGCTTCATTTGTTCCCTATGGATGTATGGGGGTAATGCAAAGAAAAGTCAGAAACATTCTAATCCAGACTTCAGCCAGAGTTAGGTTCAACTTCTAACTTTGGTTCAGTTGAATTGTTGAGGTCAGTGTTGTGTCCGCAATACAGAACGTAAATTAATGCCATATTTTGAAGTATGAAACCAGAGTAAAGCACTGTATAAATGTCTGCCACTTTCCCATCTACGTTTTTGTGGGTTTCTCAGGTACTCTGATTTCCATCCACACTCCAGAAAACATTGATTGGATTTCTATACATGCTGGTTAAATTTGAGGGTTCAAAATAGAACCACCACCCACTTACAAAATTTAAGAACTGCAATGTTATGTTCCTGTTGATGTGGAGATATCAGCAGGTTACCTAAGCTCATGTGGCAAAAAGAACAAAAGAACCAAAGGGTTGAGCAGATGTCAGATGGACAGCCTGAGTAGTAGTAGGAGAGCTGAAGTGTCTGCATCATAGATAGCTTGTAGTGGGGGTGAGTAGCACTCGCCTAAAATGGTATGACACCATAGAGGTATAGAGAGACCTACAGAAAAGCAAAGAAGGAAGCTCCAATCTTTACTGCTTTTTGTATAGTTTGTCTCAGGTGAAGGAGACAAGTCCACTTGCACTAGAGTACCAGCATTACAGGGAGAGCGCAAGGAGGCTTATTCCTGAGAATCCTCTTGAGGTTTTGGTGGCTTTTTCCCCTCTTCTAGGCATGGAAAAAGGGGGGAGCTCCTAAAACTTTGCATAGTTGTTATGTTTGTATAACGTCATTTTTTATATACAGAACTGTGATTTTTATGTGTTTTTGATGCCTGAATGTGACTTATACGACAGCTGAGTGGGTAGGCCACAGGAGTGTGTAAGACTGACACAGAACATTGCTGTCTGGAGAGGTGACGGACAAAGAGGAGGGGAACTGCAAAGTGTAGCAAGTACCAGCCCAATATGCCTTTGCCCCTTGTGAGTTTGTTTCTGACCACCAAGCACATTACCTCTTGAGAGACCCTATAACCATTAAGCTGATTGCCTCTTCATGAGCAATGCTGTTGGTGAACTGTCTATGTCCTGTGCCCGTCGGCAATCTTTACCACATCCCTAAATGGGGGCCACTGAATGACCATGGGGGCCACTGTATCCTGCATTTATATAAAGGGGCACACTTCCACCCAACAGCATGGAGGCTGTAATAGGAATATTAGATTGTATGCCCCAGTTATGTCAGTGACTGGTAAGTGAATTGTTTGCACAGGGCAGCGTTACAGACAACAGGAAATGTCATATACCGCAAATATCAAGTCCTATAAATAATTAGTACATCACTATTCATTACATGGAAATGGCACCCCACAGAACACAATGGGGGAGTATTCACAGAATAACACAGAACTTTATAAGGATTTACAAATTATACACTACACTTCTGGATAATCTCTAAATCCCATAAATAGGAAGGAATTGAAAAGAGGACTGACTTGTGTCAGTGACGAGTCACAATGTGATGATAATCAAAATTTACACACCTGTAACCTTTTATCTGTGTACTAAACAGAGAGCTGAGAATAGTCAGTATGTGTGGAAGGAGCAGTCAGCGTCTGTTCACACATTTTGCAACAAATATGCATAACAGATGTATAAAGCAATACATGTGAATGTAAGAAATGCAGCCAGCAATGCATGTGAATGTAACAAATGCAGCCAGCAATGCATGTGAATGTAACAAATGCAGCCAGCAATGCATGTGAATGTAACAAATGCAGCAAACAATGAATGTGAATGTAACAAATGCAGCCAGCAATGCATGTGAATGTAGCAAATGCAGCCAGCAATGCATGTGAATGTAACAAATGCAGCCAGCAATGAATGTGAATGTAACAAATGCAGCCAGCAATGCATGTGAATGTAACAAATGCAGCCAGCAATGCACGTGAATGTAACAAATGCAGCCAGCAATGCATGTGAATGTAACAAATGCAGCCAGCAATGCATGTGAATGTAACAAATGCAGCCAGCAACGCATGTGAATGTAACAAATGCAGCCAGCAATGCATGTGAATGTAACAAATGCAGCAAGCAACGCATGTGAATGTAACAAATGCAGCCAAAAAATGCACGCGAATATAACAAATGCAGCAATCAATGAATGTGAATGTAACAAATGCAGCAAACAATGAATGTAACAAATGCAGCCAGCAATGCATGTGAATGTAACAAATGCAGCCAGCAACGCATGTGAATGTAACAAATGCAGCCAGAAATGCATGTGAATGTAACAAATGCAGCCAGCAATGCATGTGAATGTAACAAATGCAGCCAGCAATGCATGTGAATGTAACAAATGCAGCAAACAATGCATGTGAATGTAACAAATGCAGCCAGCAATGCATGTGAATGTAACAAATGCAGCCAGCAGCGCACGTGAATTTAACAAATGCAGCAAACAATGAATGTGAATGTAACAAATGCAGCAAACAATGAATGTGAATGTAACAAATGCAGCCAGCAATGCATGTGAATGTAACAAATGCAGCAAACAATGCATGTGAATGTAACAAATGCAGCCAGCAATGCATGTGAATGTAACAAATGCAGCCAGCAATGCATGTGAATGTAACAAATGCAGCCAGCAATGAATGTGAATGTAACAAATGCAGCAAGCAACGCATGTGAATGTAACAAATGCAGCCAAAAAATGCACGCGAATATAACAAATGCAGCAATCAATGAATGTGAATGTAACAAATGCAGCAAACAATGAATGTAACAAATGCAGCCAGCAATGCATGTGAATGTAACAAATGCAGCCAGCAATGCATGTGAATGTAACAAATGCAGCCAGCAACGCATGTGAATGTAACAAATGCAGCCAGAAATGCATGTGAATGTAACAAATGCAGCCAGCAATGCATGTGAATGTAACAAATGCAGCAAACAATGCATGTGAATGTAACAAATGCAGCAAGCAATGAATGTGAATGTAACAAATGCAGCCAGCAATGCATGTGAATGTAACAAATGCAGCAAACAATGAATGTGAATGTAACAAATGCAGCAAACAATGAATGTGAATGTAACAAATGCAGCAAGCAATGCATGTGAATGTAACAAATGCAGCAAACAATGCATGTGAATGTAACAAATGCAGCCAGCAATGCATGTGAATGTAACAAATGCAGCCAGCAATGCATGTGAATGTAACAAATGCAGCCAGCAATGAATGTGAATGTAACAAATGCAGCAAACAATGAATGTGAATGTAACAAATGCAGCCAGCAATGCATGTGAATGTAACAAATGCAGCCAGCAATGCATGTGAATGTAACAAATGCAGCCAGCAATGCATGTGAATGTAACAAATGCAGCCAGCAATGCATGTGAATGTAGCAAATGCAGCCAGCAATGAATGTGAATGTAACAAATGCAGCAAACAATGCATGTGAATGTAACAAATGCAGCAAACAATGAATGTGAATGTAACAAATGCAGCCAGCAATGCATGTGAATGTAACAAATGCAGCCAGCAGCGCACGTGAATTTAACAAATGCAGCAAACAATGAATGTGAATGTAACAAATGCAGCAAACAATGAATGTGAATGTAACAAATGCAGCCAGCAATGCATGTGAATGTAACAAATGCAGCAAACAATGCATGTGAATGTAACAAATGCAGCCAGCAATGCATGTGAATGTAACAAATGCAGCCAGCAGCGCACGTGAATTTAACAAATGCAGCAAACAATGAATGTGAATGTAACAAATGCAGCAAACAATGAATGTGAATTTACAATTTACTACAGGCCGCCTGTGCAAGCTGAAGATATGGATGAACTCTTTATGCATCAAATGGCCAAGTTCTCCAAAAAATATGACATAGTTGTCATGGGAGATTTCAACTATCCAGACATTTGTTGGGAATCTCTCTCAGGCAAAACTAACAGGTCAAGGAAATTCTTATCCTCTCTTGCTGACAACTTTATCTTCCAAAAGGTAAAGGAGAAAACAAGGGGAACTGCTACCTTGGATCTAATCCTTATAAACAGGGAGGAAATGGTTGAGGAGGTAAAAGTGGCTGGGACCCTAGGAGGTAGCGACCATGCTATTTTAGAATTTTGGATAACTAGAGGCGGAAGACCTGTGAAGACTCAGACGTCAAGGTTAGATTTCAGAAAGGCAGATTTTAAGGGATTCAGAAAGAGAATTGGAGGGATCCAATGGCTGGATATCCTTAAAGACAAAAATGTCCAGGAAGGATGGGAAATCTTGAAAAATGAAATTCTCAAAGCACAGTTGTTAACAATTCCGAAAAGAGGGAAGAATAGGAAGCATTTAAGGAAACCAGGATGGATGAACACAGAACTTAAGCACATGCTAAAAAGGAAGAAAAAAATGTTTATAAAATGGAAAGAGGGAGGCATATCTAAAGAAGAATATAATGCTGTCTGCAGAACCTGCAGGGCACAAATCAGATTAGCTAAAGCTGAAAATGAATTGAGGCTTGCAAGAGATGTCAAAAGCAATAATAAAGGATTTTGGGGATATGTCAAAAGTAAAAGAAAAGTCAAAGATGCTATAGGATTTTTACAGGATGAAAATGATGAAATGGTAAGACAGGATGTTGAGAAGGCTGAACTTTTAAATTCCTATTTTGCATCTGTTTTCTCTCAGAAAGGAAATGTAACATCAACTGTTATTCACTGTCCTATTAAGGGAATAGAAGAATCCAGGATATCTATAAACAGAAAGATAGTGAGGAAACACTTAGCTAACCTAAATGAATTCAAGTCTCCAGGTCCAGATGAATTACACCCCAGAGTACTGAAGGAGATAGCAGAAGAAATTTTTGAACCCCTCTCCATAATCTTTGAAAATTCTTGGAGAACAGGAGAAGTGCCAGAAGACTGGAGAAGAGCAAATGTTGTTCCTATCTTCAAAAAGGGGAAGAAGGTGGACCCAGGCAACTATAGGCCGGTGAGTCTGACTTCTATACCAGGAAAGATCTTTGAACAAATTATTAAACAACATGTATGTCAATACCTGGATAAGAATGAAGTGATTAAACAGAGTCAGCATGGGTTTGTAACTAATAAGTCATGTCAGACTAATTTAATTTCCTTCTATGACGGTATTACTGATTGGGTGGATCAAGGAAATGCTGTAGATATAGTATATCTTGACTTCAGCAAAGCATTTGACAAAGTCTCTCATACAATCCTTATTGAAAAAATGACTAAGTATGGAATGGACAAGGCAACTGTTAGGTGGATTCATAACTGGCTTAGTGATCGGACCCAAAGAGTGGTCGTAAATGGCTGCACATCCAGTTGGAAGAATGTCTCAAGTGGGGTACCACAGGGCTCTGTCCTGGGCCCTGTATTGTTCAACATCTTTATCAACGATTTAGATGAAGGAATTGAGGGTAAACTGATTAAATTTGCTGATGACACAAAGCTAGGAGGGATAGCTAATACTAGAGAAGAGAGAGAGAGGATTCATAAAGATTTAAATAAACTGGAGAAGTGGGCAGCAACTAACAGAATGGTTTTTAACAGGGAGAAATGCAAGGTACTACATCTGGGCAATAAAAATGAAAAAAGCATATATAGAATGGGAGGAATAGGGCTAAGTGACAGCACATGTGAAAAAGACTTGGGTATACTAATAGATCACAGACTGAATATGAGTCAACAGTGTGATGCAGCAGCAAAAAAGGCAAATGCAATTCTAGGATGTATTAACAGAAGCATACAGTCTAGATCACGTGAAGTAATTATTTCCCTCTACTCCTCTTTGGTCAGACCTCATCTGGAATATTGTGTCCAATTTTGGGCACCACATTTTAAAAAAGACATCAACAAACTGGAGCAAGTTCAGAAAAGAGCGACCAGAATGGTGACCGGTCTGCAAACCCTGTCTTATGAGGAAAGGTTGCAGGATTTGGGAATGTTTAGTTTGCAAAAGAGAAGACTGAGAGGAGACTTAATAGCTGTCTACAAATATCTAAAGGGCTGTCACATTGTAGAAGGATCAACTTTATTCTCATTTGCACAAGGAAAGACTAGAAGCAATGGGATGAAGCTGAATGGGAGGAGACACAGATTAGATATTAGAAAAAACTTTTTGACAGTTAGAGTGATCAATGAGTGGAACAGGCTGCCACGAGAAGTGGTGAGTTCTCCTTCAATGGAAGTCTTCAAACAGAGGCTGGACAGACATCTAACTGGGATGATTTAGCGAATCCTGCTTTGAGCAGGGGGTTGGACCAGATGGCCCAGGAGGTCCCTTCCAACTCTACCATTCTATGATTCTATGATTCTATGATTCTATAACAAATGCAGCCAGCAATGCATGTGAATGTAACAAATGCAGCAAACAATGCATGTGAATGTAACAAATGCAGCCAGCAATGCATGTGAATGTAACAAATGCAGCCAGCAATGCATGTGAATGTAACAAATGCAGCCAGCAATGAATGTGAATGTAACAAATGCAGCAAACAATGAATGTGAATGTAACAAATGCAGCAAACAATGAATGTGAATGTAACAAATGCAGCCAGCAATGCATGTGAATGTAACAAATGCAGCAAACAATGCATGTGAATGTAACAAATGCAGCCAGCAATGCATGTGAATGTAACAAATGCAGCCAGCAATGCATGTGAATGTAACAAATGCAGCCAGCAATGAATGTGAATGTAACAAATGCAGCAAACAATGAATGTGAATGTAACAAATGCAGCCAGCAATGCATGTGAATGTAACAAATGCAGCCAGCAATGCATGTGAATGTAACAAATGCAGCCAGCAATGCATGTGAATGTAGCAAATGCAGCCATCAATGAATGTGAATGTAACAAATGCAGCAAACAATGCATGTGAATGTAACAAATGCAGCAAACAATGAATGTGAATGTAACAAATGCAGCCAGCAATGCATGTGAATGTAACAAATGCAGCCAGCAATGCATGTGAATGTAACAAATGCAGCAAACAATGCATGTGAATGTAACAAATGCAGCCAGCAATGCATGTGAATGTAACAAATGCAGCCAGCAATGCATGTGAATGTAACAAATGCAGCAAACAATGAATGTGAATGTAAGAAATGCAGCAAACAATGCATGTGAATGCAACAAATGCAGCAAACAATGCATGTGAATGTAACAAATGCAGCCAGCAATGCATGTGAATGTAACAAATGCAGCAAACAATGAATGTGAATGTAACAAATGCAGCCAGCAATGCATGTGAATGTAACAAATGCAGCAAACAATGAATGTGAATGTAACAAATGCAGCAAACAATAAATGTGAATGCAACAAATGCAGCCAGCAATGCATGTGAATGTAACAAATGCAGCAAACAATGAATGTGAATGTAACCAATGCAGCAAACAATGCACGTGAATTTAACAAATGCAGCAAGTAATGCATGTGAATATAACAAATGCAGCAAACAATGCATGTGAATGTAACAAATGCAGCCAGCAATGCATGTGAATGTAACAAATGCAGCCAGCAATGCATGTGAATGTAACAAATGCAGCCAGCAATGAATGTGAATGTAACAAATGCAGCAAACAATGAATGTGAATGTAACAAATGCAGCCAGCAATGCATGTGAATGTAACAAATGCAGCCAGCAATGCATGTGAATGTAACAAATGCAGCCAGCAATGCATGTGAATGTAGCAAATGCAGCCAGCAATGAATGTGAATGTAACAAATGCAGCAAACAATGCATGTGAATGTAACAAATGCAGCAAACAATGAATGTGAATGTAACAAATGCAGCCAGCAATGCATGTGAATGTAACAAATGCAGCCAGCAATGCATGTGAATGTAACAAATGCAGCAAACAATGCATGTGAATGTAACAAATGCAGCCAGCAATGCATGTGAATGTAACAAATGCAGCCAGCAATGCATGTGAATGTAACAAATGCAGCAAACAATGAATGTGAATGTAAGAAATGCAGCAAACAATGTATGTGAATGCAACAAATGCAGCAAACAATGCATGTGAATGTAACAAATGCAGCCAGCAATGCATGTGAATGTAACAAATGCAGCAAACAATGAATGTGAATGTAACAAATGCAGCCAGCAATGCATGTGAATGTAACAAATGCAGCAAACAATGAATGTGAATGTAACAAATGCAGCAAACAATAAATGTGAATGCAACAAATGCAGCCAGCAATGCATGTGAATGTAACAAATGCAGCAAACAATGAATGTGAATGTAACCAATGCAGCAAACAATGCACGTGAATTTAACAAATGCAGCAAGTAATGCATGTGAATATAACAAATGCAGCAAACAATGAATGTGAATGCAACAAATGCAGCAAACAATGCATATGAATGTAAGAAATGCAGCAAGTAATGAGTGTGAATGTAACAAATGCAGCCAGCAATGCATGTGAATGTAACAAATGCAGCCATCAACGCACGTGACTGTAACAAATGCAGCAAACAATGAGTGTGAATGTAACAAATGCAGCAAACAATAAATGTGAATGCAACAAATGCAGCCAGCAATGCATGTGAATGTAACAAATGCAGCAAACAATGAATGTGAATGTAACAAATGCAGCAAACAATGCACGTGAATTTAACAAATGCAGCAAGTAATGCATGTCAATGTAACAAATGCAGCAAGTAATGCATGTCAATGTAACAAATGCAGCAAATAATGCATGTGAATGTAACAAATGCAGCAAACAATGCATGTGAATGTAACAAATGCAGCAACAATGCATGTGAATGTAACAAATGCAGCAAACAATGCACGTGAATGTAACAAATGCAGCAAACAATGAATGTGAATGCAACAAATGCAGCAACAATGCATGTGAATGTAACAAATGCAGCAAACAATGAATGTGAATGCAACAAATGCAGCAACAATGCATGTGAATGTAACAAATGCAGCAAACAATGAATGTGAATGCAACAAATGCAGCAAACAATGCATGTGAATGTAGCAAATGTAGATAACAATGTAACAATACATTTAAAAGTAAAAATGCCGCAAACAATGCATGTGAATGAGCTTTTAGATGTTTTAGTTTGAATGAGAGTTTTTTTTAACCCTTTTCATCCCAATGTGAAAATTACCCAGCTCCTGCAAAATTCGGGAAAATGATACATTGCTTGCTGTTATATACCATGTAAAATCAGTCCCTTGTTCATTAGTACAGACACAGACTAAGGACCGAGAGGCACTTTGGGCACCATATTCTCCCTGAAGAGACATATCTGCAGTGTAATTTCCCCATACCTGCTGACATTTCTGCACTAAATTGAGTAGATCTTGTTTTTAGTTTTTATATTCCATTGGGAGAAGTAAGCAGAAAATATCTTCAGCATAAACTGAAAAGCTGCTTAAAGGGTTTTTACACTAGTGGATGACCCCTTCTGAAAAGCATTGATAATAAACTAAAGAAAACAAACAAGCATAAAATGACCTCCAATGTCGGGGATGTCTTTGCCGGCAGTCACGTCACATTACGTTATGTGATCACTGTAGGTAATCGACTGCAGCCTTCACTATTCTGGAGGTCCGCCCTGATGGAATACTGAAAGGCTATTGCTTATCAGGGACCACTGATTGGCTGCAGCGGTCACATTACATTCACAACAATTTCAACAATCTCATATGACCGTCAGGAGACAAAGTGTCAGTCTAGGAGATAAATATTTTTATAGGGGGATGATCAATGGTGGTCAAACCCTTTATTGTGTGCTGCATATTTTCTCTCTGATTCACAGAAAAGATTTCCTATAAGTTCCATTAATGAAACATGCCTGGAATGTGTTTGTGACCTGTGTGCACATTGAGGGTACGTGCACACGACATCTTAATGCAACAGCAAAGCCGTCAAAGTCTTATCTCACAAAGGTGCTTCTGTAAAAAGCCAGCAACTTTCTTCCTGAACCAGCTCCACCGGTTGATTTTTGGTCATTTGAACGGCACCAGCATTTTTTTTTCCTGTACCTTCCATAGTAGAAAGCCGGGCGGCTTCGTTTGAAAGAATGAACATACTATTTCTTTTAAACGCTCCAGAGTTTCCAAACCCTGAACCGGTTACTAGAAGTGACGTCGATGACAGTACTTCTAATATTGCTGTGCATTTGATTCATTTTTCTGGCTGGTTTTGCAGTGCTTTTTCAGATGGAATCCTCCTGAAAAAGACATCGAGCGTAAATACCTTGAGTTTTTGAGGAGGTTTTTGGAGTGGATTCTCTCCCAAATCCTCCTTAAAACTCTTCCAATTCATTTCTATGGGAAATCTGTTATTCATTTGAGAAGGGGTGGGGTTTTTGTAGCTTCTTTTATTTTTTTCTTGAAGAGGTTTTGAAAACTGCCTGACGGAAAAAAGAGGCTCGTGATGGAAACCTCTTCAAAGTAGGCACTGTCCAATCAGAAGGCTTTAAAGAACAATTCAGGGGAAAAAAAAACTCTTCAAAACCTCATTAAGGCTATGTGCATACAGCGTCATTTTGATGCTAGCGTAGCTGTTGCGTTTCCCCAGTCGAAACTTCCGGAAAATGCCGATGGAAATGCCACCAGCGTCTTTTTTCAATGATTTACACTATAGCTAGCGAGAATGACAGTGTTGTTTCTTTTAAACACGTCAAGGTTTCTGAACAGTGAAGAGGTTAAAAAAGTGGCATTAGATGGAATATCTGCACAGCGAGGTCGTTTTTAAATTGCTGTGCAGTATGTTCATATTTTGCAGTGCTCTTTATGGCAGATTGAAGGCAGAATCTGCCTGAAAAAGTTGTTGTGCACATACCTACATCACCTTATTGAACCCAGACTGTGGGTAAGTACTGTGAGTGGTTCTGGGGTTGTATCCATAAAGTCAATAGTAATGGGGTATATAGTCTTGTACTGTCAGTGGATCTGGTGATGTAGTTGTGTGCTGATTGTGGTTTTGGTGATGTAGCTGTGTAATGATGCTGTTCTTGTGATGTAGTCATGTACTGACAGTGGTACTAGTGATTCTCAGTGTAGATGTGGCAATCTTTTATTTATTAGACTTGATAATAGATCATTTTTAGGGTCAGTGTGCTGGACTAAAAATACAGCCATCTGAATGAGGCGATATATGTCAGTCTGAAATTGGGCATGACAGATCCTTATCTCCTCCAACATCATTAGTTATGGGTGCCCATACGTATTAGACTGTTGGCCAAACCTGTCAATATCTCTGGGTTTGGCCAAGTTCAGTTTAATATGTATAAGTGCCTTTACTACCAGCTAAAGGATATGAGCACTTTTAGGGTATGTGCATGTGATGTCTTCAAGTTTTTCAGGTGGAAGACTTTCCAGCACATACCGGCATCTTATTTGTCATGAAGCGTTTTTCTGGATTGTATTCATTCATCTTTTCTGACATATTTTGGCTGTTTTTTTATTTAAATTGTATTACAGAGTGTCTTCAAGGGGAAGCCACCTGAAAAGTGGTCAGGTCATATCTTTTAATCACTTTGAAACCCTGAAGTGATTAACAGAAGCTCAAAAGACAGAACTCAATCTCAACTGTTTTCTCTGTTTCTTTTATTCTGAAGTGTTTTAATTAATGTTTTGTTAATGTTTGTGTTACTGTTTTCTTTTTCTGTTTTATACCACGCTCTTTCTCATCCATTAAACAATGAATAAAATTCTAGAGTTTGTTCAGAGAAACTCTAACAAGACATTCGAAAAAAAACACCTAAGTATCTTCCAGCGTTTTTGTTTTTAGCCTTTATTTTGACTTCTTTTATAAAACATGGAGCTTCTTCCTAGCAGAAAATGCCTGAATAATGTACAGTATGTTACTTTTTAAAAAAAAAAGTTTTATGTTTTTAAAAGATCATTCAAAAACTTAAACATATGAAGAGTAAGTTGTTTTTCCATGAAAATGAATAAGATAATTCTTTTGACCATTTTTTCCAGCATTTTTAGGAGTGGACTCACTGAAAAAACGCGCCCTAAACAAACATAGTGTGAACACGCCCAATATCTCCTAAAAACAGGAGCGTTTCCTAAAGTTGTTTCTGCTTGAAACACTCATGGTTTTCGACTGTGTAAAACAAAAGCTCTGAGTGAACATACATGAAAAATCTACGTAAGACCTTCATATGAAGCCACTTTACTGAGCCAGGAACCTATGTCAGTTGGGAATGAAGAACTAGGAACTTTCAGGTGTTGGATGCAGACAGGTATATCCCTATTCACTGACAGCAAGCAAGAATTTAAAAATATATAAAAAAAAACTGTATTAGAATGTTGCAAAGCTTTTCATTATGCCGTAAAAGTCGAAAGACATATCCATACATAACGTAATTATGTCCTCGACCAAGATCCACAAACAATGAACATACGTCACCTGTCAGTTCTGCCAGGCTCTGGTTGACAGCGGTATCTCCATGCACATGTAATAATTTTGCCAGAGGATAAAATTCATACAATTCTGGTATTTCGAGTTCAGCTGTCACTGTACGTTCTGTGTTTAAGGACACACCAGGATCTTTGCTCTAATTATTTTAAAGGCATTGTTAAGTATAAGAAAATTATTGACCTTTACTAAAAATGATAGCTACTTACTTCCCTGCCACAGTTAGTACATGACTCTCACCCTCTCTCCTTCTACATTGCACAGAGAAGAGCACCATTCAGCGGCTGTCACGGGGATACCGCGACAGAGTGGGGTCAGACGATCACAGCGGACAGTGACGCATACACCTATGGTAGATAGATTGGTTTCACAGTCCTATTAGCAGTTCTGGCTTTCTTTGCTCTGGTGCTACAAGGGTTAAACTGCTCAGTTGGACTCCTGGAATTCAGCTGTTCTGAGTTCTTTACACCCAGCAGGTATAAGAACCATCTTCCTTGCTTCTGACCTTGCCAGTGATAGTTACCACTACCTGGTTTGGAGTTGAAGAGTTCAGTGTTTGGAGAGATTTTCAGGAGATTGCTGCATGGAATTGGTTTGCATGTTAATCCTTATCCTCCCCCATTTGGTTTCTTCCTTCCTATTCCTCCCTTGTTTCCCACTCTGTTATTTTGTAAGTGTATTTGCATTATTGTAGTTTTCTTTTATCCCTGTCTGGTTAGTGTATTCCTATACATGTTAGCCTCACACCTCCCTGTGTGGGGGAGGGAACAGATAAGGGTTAAGGTAGAAGCATAGCATGGTCTGAGACCCCGGTGTCTCCACCATCTAGGGTAAATCAGGGGACAGCAATAGCCTAGGGTGCCCCTAGTTCGAGGGATCGTGTATTCCCCTGTTACTACATCACAGCGGCCATGTGTCTGGAGCTGCAAGATGAAGCAGAAAAGGTCATACAGTGATGGTTGAAAGTGTTGGCATCCTTGAAATTGTTCCAGAAAATGAAGTATTTTTCCCTGCCATAGCGTTTCATTTCATTCAAATATTGATGGATAGTTTGCACTGACACTGATGCACCCTGAGCCTGAAGGACAGCTTGAATTTCTTTGGAACTTGATTGGGGCTTCTTATTCACCATCGCGACTATCCTGTGTTGCAATCTGTCATCAATTTTTCTCTGCTCTCTACATCCAGATAGATTAGCTACAGTGCTATGGGTTGTAAACTTCTTGATTACATTGTACACAGTGGACAAAGAGCATCAAGATCTCTGGAGACTGACTATTAAGCAGTACCTACAACATTATGATTGTTTGTTATTGTGTTTTTTGAGGGAAGTGCAGTGTCCGAAAAAATGGCAATTCTGGCATTTTGATTTTACATTATGACATTTACCATACTGGTTAAATAATTTCATTTTGTCATACATCAATATTTTTTTACATTTCCTTATTTTTGAATTGGAAAAATATTTTTTTTCCCGTTTTTTTTAAATATTTTTTTAAAAACATTTAGATTCTTTTAATTTATTTTTACAAGTTGTATAAGGGAATTCTTTTAAAGTGAATCTGTCAGCAAGTTATTGATATGTAATTGGAGAGTGGCATGATATAGGAGCAGAGAGCCTGATTCCAGTGATGTGTCACTTACTGAGCTGTTTGTTGTTGTTTCCATGAAATCAGTGTTTTATCAGCAGGAGATAATTATTATAGGACTAGTTTTCCCGTGCCATGTAGTCCTTCTGCTCTGTGTAACCCCGCCCCTACCACTGATTAGCAACTATCTGCTTATGTACAGTGTACACAGAAAGCTGCCAATAAGAGAACTGGTAGATCTGAAAAACAGGGATTGTATAAAAACAGCCCAGTAAGTGTCGTATCACTGCAATCAGGGTCTTTGCCCCGATATCATGCTGCTCTCAGATTGCGTAGTAAAAACCTGGTGACAGATTCCACTTAAAATAATTTCTTTATACAATATATTTAACATCTGAAGTTAGTAGACCTTCATCCTACACCTCTGTGGAGTTTCTCCAGTTGGAATTCCCCATAAAAAAATAGAATGTATTTAATTGCAATGCAAATTATTAATAGCTGTTAACTGGTTATGCCAAGCCCTTGGAGATCCCCAGCGTAAAGTATTAATTTCACTTCCCCAACTGTATATCTGCGATAGAAGCCAAAGGATAAGTTACAACTGTAGCAATGGTGACCTTGACTCAATTAACACAGCATACGGATCTCACGGCACACAAAAAAAACGGTAATTTTGACACCTAACTTGACATTGGTCAGTGGCTTCTTCAAAGTTAAATTATCTTGATCTTGAGATAACCTTCTGTGACAAGTTATCAAGATGACGAGTTGTGAGTCATGATAATCGATCCTACATCGGTATCGATTAATTAGATGCACAAAACAATGGCTGTGTAACGGCCATTGTAAGATTCGAAGGTTGAGTGGTAGGACTGTATAAGCAACCAAGGTCAATGGACGACCCTGGGACTCAAGTTTGTTCCCGACTAGGGTTCCCAGGAACCTTGCTATTATCATTACATACACAGAGCATATTATCAAAGAGATCTAATAGATTGTTTGTGAATCATCCCATGAGAAATAGACTCTAGGAGCAGCAAATAGCTCCAAAGTCTCCTGCAAATGTGGTGACCACTGAGGTGGCCTAGGTGAGAATCATTTGGTATTCTGGTGAGTCAATCTGATCCTACAAACTGAGACAGCAGGAGCAGAGCCTGCAAAAAACTCATACTGCGATCATAGTGATACAATAGCCACAGAGGGCGGTCCCCCCTACTCAAACTTGGTAAATCCGTACACCAGATATAGTACACGGATCAAAGCCGTTGTTCAGCATCTGTGGTTTTTTTTTTGCAAGAAGGTAGCAAAATAGGGTAATTATTAACCATATTACAATATTTTTTGCAAATTACATATCCAGCATTAAAATGGAGAAAAAATATTACAATAGAACACAGCCCAAATATAAAGACACAGACCACTCTGACATCTTGAATATAGAACAAATCCTAGAAATGTAAAAAAAAAAATCACAGTCACATCAAGAAAATAGAACACTGACTAGATATAAAGACAGGCCATTCTGATATCCAGAAAATAGAACACAGGCTAGAAATAAAGAAACTGACCATTCTGACATCTTGAAAATAGAACATAGCCTAAACTAAAGAAACAGACCATTCTGATATCATGAAAATAGAACACAGCCTAAGAAATGAAGAAACAGACCATTCTGACATCTTGAAAATTGAACACAGCCTAAACTAAAGAAACAGACCATTCTGACATCAAGAAAATAGAACACAACCTGCATATAAACAAACCATTCTGACTTCAAGAAAAAAGGAGCTAGCTTAGCAATAAAAAGAGAGACCATTCTAACATCAATAACATAGGAGACAGCCTAGAATTGAAGAGAGACCATTCTGACATAGTTATCAGCTTTTAATAAAGTACACTGTGACATAATCAGAGCAGAGCACAGATGTCCAGATGTTTCTCATTTCCTCTACTGATGTCTAGTCCTAATTCCTCATAGGATACAGAAAATGACCGCTCAGTCAATCACTGGCTGCAGCGTTGCCTGGCCTCAGCCAGTGATTGGCTGCAGCTTGTTATATGTCCTTGTGTCAGATTGTTATCAATTTATCAATGCAGCACAAAGTAGAGAAGAGCGAGGACTGGGCAGTATAGGGACAGAACAGAAGAAATGGAGGATTGGCAGACAAAGTGGAAACCTCATTTAATGATATCAGATTATTTTATGGGTCAGAAAATTGAATAAATAACAACACAGGAGAAATGGATCAGTGTGACCAGGTCAAGCTGAACTTGGTAATTGGCAGCCAGTAACTGTCTGCTGGGGTTTATATAGATGGGAGCTTCGCCCATGGCTCCCAGCAGAGAGCTAATTACATTACCAGCTCACTGCAGCAAAACATAGGTGGACAGGAAATTGACAACTAGTCTCAGCAATCTTATAGCTGAAAAGCCAGCAGTCGCCGCAGTATTAGAGCAGCCAGTGTCGGTCTGGGGTGCCAAGGGCCCACCAGTAACCAGCTCCAGGACCCCACTTTTCAGCTACATGCAAATGTGACGCTATCCTCAATGACAAATGTATGTAATAATGAACTGGGCAGACTGTTAAATGAATAAGATATTGTCTGTACATAGTGATTCAAGTATATTGTGCCAAGTACTGTTTATATAAGAAGGTGGTGACCTACTCTTAAGCCCCCATCACACACAGCGATCTCGCTAGCGAGATCGCTGCTGAGTCACAAGTTTTGACACTGACACTTATCAGCGACCGGCCCCCCTGCCGGTATCGCTGATCGTGCTCGAATGGCCTGGCCATTTTTTTGATTGCTGGTCTCCCGCTGGCCAGCACGCATCGCTGCGTGTGGCAGGTAGGAGAGCAGCGATCAGCGAGCTAGAGCTGGTAACCAGGGTAAACACCAAGTTTCTAAGCGCCGCTCGGCACTTAGAAACCCGATATGTACGTTAGATATCAGCTCTCGCTGGTGCAGGGAGCTGGTAACCAAGGTAAACATCGGGTTTCTAAGCGCCGCGCGGTGCTTAGAAACCTGATGTTTACCTTGGTTACCAGCTACTTGCACCAGCGAGAGCTGGTATCTAACGTACACATCCGGTTTCTAAGCGACGCTTGTTACCCGCGTGTCGCTGTCCTGATCGCTGCTGAGATCTGCCGGTTTGGCAGCTCACCAGCGATCATGTAGCGAGGCACCAGCAATCCTGACAAGGTCATATCGTTGTCGGGATCGCTGGTGAGTCGCTATGTGTGACGGGGCCCTTACACAGGGGCCCACCGGAGGAATCTCCTGTTGGCCAGTCCAAGACTCAGTGGAGCGCCGTATAGCAACCAGGGTGGAGGTGGCATGGCATGCTCAGACATGGATGTGACAAGAAGACTAATCCTTGAGATTCCAGAGGGGTATAACAATGGAGCTGTAATCAGACCTGGTGACTGAGTCCAATGACCGTTATACCTCAAACAATGAGATCAGGTTTTGGATCAGGGCCTGGGAGCTTCCTATTACATCTCCGGTAGCGTACACATAGTTATCTAATTAAAAAGCTGTAAGACTTAGATATTGCATTGATGATTACTAAAAAAGAATCACGGATGTCTCCATTATTGTGGCATCTCCTGCAGTCTGTAAATGAAAGATCTGTAGCAAAGTTTTGCATAAAGATAATGATTCTGTATCCTTAGGATATTTGGTTTCTGGACTGGAGGACCAAGAAATTGTTTTTCCGGAACAAATGGTGAACAGAGTGAGGAGGAATGTGGATCAAAGCACAGTAAGCCTTTATGTTCATATCCTTATTATTCTGCTCTAAGCAGGCCATTAATCCTGTATATAATGAAAGACATAGATAGTTCTACTGATAGTTATTCCTTCAGACCTCCGATACACCTGCTCAATGTTTTTAATAGGGAAATGCAAGGCTCCCACGCACATTACACTGTGTTCCAAATTATTATGCAAATGATATTTTTCTATGATTTTCCTAAATAGTCGGTAGAAATGACAGTCAGTCTAATAAAAGTCATCACCCGTTAGAGTATACATCAAATTTTATTGAAGAAACCTCCCAATGATAACTATAATCTCCAAAATGAATAAAAACTCAAATTGCACTGTTCCAAATTATTAGGCACAGTAAAATTTCTAAACATTTGATCTGTTTTAAAGAACTGAAAATGTTCATTTGTGGAATTTGCAGCATTAGGAGGTCACATTCACTGAACAAAAAAGCTATTTAACTCCAAAACATCCTAACAGGCCAAGTTACATGCTATCATAGGAACCCTTCTGTGACATCACCTTCACAATTCTTGCATCCATTGAACTTGTGAGTTTTTGGAGAGTTTCTGCTTGGATTTCTTTGCATGAAGTCGGAATAGCCTCCCAGAGTTGCTGTTTTGATGTGAACTGCCTCCCTCATTGATCTTTTGCTTGATGATACTCCAAAGGTTCTCTACAGGGTTGAGGTCAGGGGAAGATGGTGGCCACACCATGAGTTTATCTCCTTTTATGCCTATAGCAGCCAATGACTCAGAGGTATTCTTTGCAGCATGAGATGGTGCATTGTCATGCATGAAGAGGATTTTGCTCCTGAAGGCACATTTCTGCTTTTTATACCATGGAAGACAGCTGTCAGTCAGAAACTCTATATACAGTACTTTGCAGAGGTCATTTTCACACCTTCAGGACCCTTAAAGAGCCCTACCAGCTGTTTCCCCATGATTCCGGCCCAAAACATGACTCCTCCTCCTCCATGCTGAAGTCGCAGCCTTGTTGGGACATAGTGGCCATCCACCAACCATCCATCTGGACCATCCAGGGTTGCTCGACACTCATCAGTAAACAAGACTGTATGAAAAATTGTCTTCATGTATGTCTGGACCCACTGCTACAATTTCTGCTTGTGAACACCTTTTAGGGGTGGCTGAATAGTAGGTTTATGCACCACAGCAAGCCTTTGAAGGATCCTACACCATGAGGTTCGAGGGACTCCAGAGGCACCAGCAGCTTTAAATATCTGTTTGCTGGTTTGTAATGGCTTTTTAGCAGCTGCTCTCTTAATCCGATGAACTTGCCTGGCAGAAACCTTCCTCATTCTGCCTTTATCAGCACAAACATGTCTGTGCTCAGAATCAACCACAAATCTCTTAGGCTGGTTTCACATTAGCGCTTTTTAAGCGCACGCACGGCCGGGGGTAGCTCCGCCCCCGAGCCGGCTCTCTGCCCGGCGTGCCCGCCCCTTGCTTGTAGCGCCGCCTCCTAGCGCACAGCGGCGCCTGCGATCGGCGCACCCTATCTTTAGCATAGGGTACGCAGATCGTGCGCAGGCCGTGCGCTAGTTTCGCTTTGACCTGCGCTGCGCACTTTTGACGGTGCGCCGTGCGCGCCAAAATCAAACTTTTCGGATTTTGGCGCGCACGGCGCACCGTCAAAAGTGCGCAGCGCAGGTCAAAGCGCAACTAGCGCACGGCCTGCGCACGATCTGCGCACCCTATGCTAAAGATAGGGTGCGCCGATCGCAGGCGCCGCTGTGCGCTAGGAGGCGGCGCTACAAGCAAGGGGCGGGCACGCCGGGCAGAGAGCCGGCTCGGGGGCGGAGCTACCCCCGGCCGTGCGTGCGCTTAAGAAGCGCTAATGTGAAACCAGCCTTAACAATACGATGATCACGTTTAAATTTTTGGGAAATATCTAATATTTTCATCTCTTGACCAAGGCATTGCACTATTTGATGCTTTTCAGCAGCAGAGAGGTCCTTTTTCTTTCCTAAATTCCTTGAAACCTGTGCCCTGCTTAATAATGTGGAACATCATTCTTAAGTAGTTTTCCTTTAATTGGGCTCACCTGGTAAACTAATTATCACAGGAATTTGAGATTGATTTCAGTGATCCAAAGAGCCCTGATACACAACACCATCTATGAGTTTATTTGAAAAACAAAAAATTACATCTTTATGACACTTAAATCCAATTTGCATAATAATTTGGAACGCAGTGTAGATAGTCAGCCGGCCCTGAAAATATTATTAAAGTTCAGCCAACTTTGCTATACTGTAGGTGGGCACTATAACACTTTGTTTTGTACATCTTGTACTAATCTTGATTTTATGAATGATTTTTCAACATACTTTATTTAAAGCTAAACTATAGAGTAGGTACATTTAAAAAAAAATAATAATAATAATTGATCAGCCTTTGCAAAGTTATAAATCTTTGTGAAATACTCCATAACCTTATATTGCTTCCTTCTTTCTCAAACACAATGCTGAACATGCTGTTTTAACTGCCTAGTTCATGTTCTTTCAGAAGCTGCTTTGAACTGCTGATCTAGCAAGAATTCATATTCACACACTATTTACAAACACTATCACTGTCTGAAAATGTGGAAGGAGAGCAGAGAGTTTCACATGGAGAGAGCGTTTATAAATAGTGCTTGAATATGTATTCTTGCTAGAGCAGCAACTCAAAGCAGTTTATAAAAGAGCACAAATTAGGCAGTTAAAACACCCCTTTTTATTATGATCTTTGAGAGAGAGGGAGACAAAATAAGGTAGTGGAGTATATATTAAAGATGCATAACTCTGCAAAATTAAAAGCATTTATTATTTGTCTCAGTGGCAGTAAAAAGTTGTACTTGGTTGATCCAAGTAGCATATTTATTTATCAATCAAGGAAGATTTCCCATGACAGAAGAGAGGTATATAGCCATCTTTAGTCCTCTTTCATACACTTTTTTCAATGTTTTTTTTACCGATTCAATGCATTTTATGTTGTGATTTTTTGGGGGGGCACTTTTTATTTTAGAACATCTTGTACATTAACTTTTTTCTTGAGTTTTCAATACTATATCGAAAATACCAGAAATGGAAATGCCATTCAGCAAGCATGCTGTATATGGGGAAAAAATACCTAAGACATTGAAAATGCTACAAATATATTACACATCAAAACACACTGTATGTAATGTGTTTCATATTGCACTTCAGACGTCAAAGTCACATCTGGGAGCATCAGTTTTGGCCCAAAAAAACAGATGTAAACGTCCTCCACACCGAGCCCATGCGGCACCCCAGTGGTTCCCTCAATTTTTACATTGTTATGCTGTGTATTAATGTTGCATATTGTCCTGTCATGTAGTAATGTGTAATGTATTGTATATGCTATGTACATGCTTTTGTACATAGTTAGTTCAGGGACAGAAGTAGTTAAGAAGGGGGCCAGTCCTACATACTTACAGGGAGGGGATTTCCTGTTTTTGCAGCAGAGCCCAGGCAGGCTTGCCCAGGGAAAGACACTCCACGTCCAGGAACAGAGGGTGCCCTGGTGGGGGGGGGGGACACAAGCTGACACGGATTGTCGGGCAGTGTGGACGGGCCCTGGTAGTGTGGGATTCTCTCCGGAAGGACTGCTGTGGTTCCCAAACCTGGATGGGAGCCATTGATGCTGTGCAGCCTCATGAAGTTGCAGGGACAGAGCAGGAAGGATTGTGTTATGTACAGTAAAGTTGTAACAGAACTGTGCCTGTGGTGTTTTCCTGAATACTCATCCCCAGTGGCTGAAGTGAGCATGTGATAAAGGTAACTGACTTTACCGCAGGATTGGGATGTCACTTGTCGTTACGTGTGCAAGGGGCCTGGGTGCGCACTGACTGTTGTTTCATGGACTCGGCCATGACTACCACCCCGTGCCCCCTTGTTACACTGGCTCAGTGGGTAGCACTGTTGCTTTGCAGTGCTGGGGTCCTGAATTCAAATGCAAGGGGTTTGTATGTTCTCCCCATGTTTGCGTGGGTTTCCTCCCGCTTTCTTCAGGTTTTCTCCCACACTTCAAAGACATACAGATAGGGAATCTAGATTGTGAGCCCCAATGGAGACAGCGATAATAATGTATGTAAAGTACTGTGGAATATGATAGCGCTACTGGTGGACACAGACAGAAAAATGGCCCCTGTACGAGAACAATATATGGGCCCTTTGCAGCCCAAGAGTTCAATATAATGCACAATTCCACCTGCTTTGGAGATAGAAATGGACCTCCTTACCTCTTGGGCCCCTGTTTGTTTGCACCAATGATATATTGTGCTCATGTCACAACATTTCTAGAATTCGACCTTTTCTTACCTTTCACTTTGCAAAAATCTCTTATTCATTCTCGTCTGGACTATTAAAACTCTCTACTGATTGGTCTCCCTCTTAATAAGCTCTCCCCTCTCCAAATCGTCCTGAATATTCATATCATATTGTTTTCCAACAGTCACACCTATGCTTCTGCCCTGAACCAGTCATTGCACTGGTTGCCCATCCGCTACTGTGTCCTGTATAAACTTATCACTCTCACCCACAAAGCTCTCCACGATTCAGCACCACCCTACATCTCCTCCCTCATCTCTGTCTGTCACCCTACCAGTGCCCTCCATTCCACTAATGACCTAAGACTAATACCCTTAATAATCTGAACCTCTCACTCCTGTCTCCAAGACTTCTCGCGTGCTGCACCAATTCTCTGGAATGCATTATCCTGGACAATGTGATTAATTCCCAATACCCACAGTTTTAGGCGTGTCTTAAAACTGCATATCTTTACACTGCCTATCGCCTCACCTCACTTGTGTAACTATTCCAGTTTTTTCTTTCAAAATTTTTCTTCCAAAGCTGATCCCACATAGCATCTGTTCACTCAGCCTCCATGCACTGAATATCCCTCTGTGTCTGTACTGTACACATACTGATTGGTGACCGTTTCGTGCAGCGCTATGTGAATACCCTTGGCATTACAAGCCCCAATCCCAAATACCCATAGACCCTTCAAAATAAGATGAAAGATACGCCGAAATTTTGGATTGAATAGGCAACGATGTTTATTGATGAGGTTGCCCAATAAATACTGTAACTGAGATGAATAAATATCAATCAAACTTTAATCAATAAATAGTTAAAATAACCAAATTGTGAAACAATCACCAAGTCCCCCCAGTGTAGCTGGGAGACATAAACCCCGCTTCAACAAACATTGTGACAAAAAATAAAAAATTAGGGGAAGGGAGGGCGGTTACCGATCTTCCTCTTCTTTCTTCAGACTGACAGAAAAGACCTTCAGGTCCAGGTATTTATCAGGAACACTTCCCGCCGATTTCCACTGTCCAATCAGTAACATCTGTAAGAATAAACATCTGCCCTGCAACCAAGGGCTAAAATTAGTACGTGCTGGAGCCTATCACAGCTGACCCCTCTGAACCACCAATGAAATGAGATTCTGAAATCTGCCTGGTTACCAGTGCAACCAAGTAACGAAAAACACCTCATATTAACCCCTTTACCCCCAAGGGTGGTTTGCACGTTAATGACCGGGCAAATTTTTACAATTCTGACCTCTGTCCCTTTATGAGGTAATAACTCTGGAACGCTTCCATGGATCCCGGTGATTCTGACATTGTTTTCTCGTGACATATTGTAGTGATTTCTTTGATATGACTTGCTTTTATTTGTGAAAAAAATGAAAATTTGGCAAAAATTTTGAAGATTTCGCAATTTTCCAGCATTGAATTTTCATGCCCTTAAATCACAGAGATACGGCACATAGAATATTTAATAAGTAACATTTCCCACATGTTTACATCAGCACAATTTTGGAACTAACAATTTTTTTTGTTAGGAAGTTATAAGGGTTAAACGTTGACCAGCGATTTCTCATTTTTACAACAAAATTTTTTATTTAGGGACCACATCACATTTGAAGCCACTTTGAGGGGTCTATATGATAGAAAATACCCAAAAGTGACACCATTCTAAAAACTGCACCCCTCAAGGTGCTCAAAACCACATTCAAGAAGTTTATTAACCCTTCAGGTGCTTCACAGGAATTTTTGAATGTTTACAAAAAAATCAACATTTACCTTTTTTTCACAAAAAAATTACTTCAGGTCCAATTTTTTTTATTTTATCAAGGGTAACAGGAGAAATCGGACTGCAAAAGTTATTGTGCAATTTGTCCTGAGTACGCTGATACCTGATATGTGGGGGGGACCACTGTTTGGGTGCATGGCAGAGCTTGGAAGGGAAGGAGCGATGTTCGACTTTTTCAACGCAAAATTGGCTGGAATTGAGATCGAACGCCATGTCGTGTTTGGAGAGCCCCTGATGTACCTAAAAAGTGGAAACCCCCACAAGTGACCCCATTTTGGAAACTAGACCCCCCCAAGGAACTTATCTAGATGTGTGGTGAGAAGTTTAAACCCCCAAGTGCTTCACAGACGTTTATAACGTACAGCCATAAAAATAAAAAATCATATTTTTTCCACAAAAATGATATTTTCGCCCCCAATTTTTTTATTTTTCAAACGGTAGCAGAAGAAATTGGACCCCAAGAGTTATTGTGCAATTTGTTCTGAGTATGCTGATACCCCATATGTGGGGGTAAACCACTTTTTTGTCGCATGGCAGAGCTTGGAAGGGAAGAAGCACCGTTTCACTTTTTCTATGCAGAATTGGCTGGAATTGAGATCAGACAACATGTCGTGTTGGGAGAGCCACTGATGTGCCTAAACAGTGGAAACCCCCCAATTCTAACTCCATCCCTAACCCCAACACACCCATAACCCTAATCACAAACCTAACCCTAACACACCTCTAACCCTAATCCCAACCCTATCCCTAATCCTAACTTTAACCCTAACTTTATCCCCAACCCTAACTTTAGCCCCAACCCTAATGGGAAAATGGAAATAAATACATTTTTTTTATTTTATTATTTTCCCCTATTATTTTATTATTTTTCCCTAACTAAGGGAGTGATAAAGGGGGGTATGATTTACTATTTATAGCAAGTTTTTATGTTTGGCAGCTGTCACACGCTAAAAGACACTTTTTATTGCAAAAAATAGTTTTTGCATCACCACATTTTGAGAGCTATAATTTTTCCATATTTTGGCCTACAGGTACCATTTTCAGGCACATGACATTTTTTATTGCTTTTTATTACGATTTTTGGGAGGCAAAGTGAACAAAAACCAACAATTCATGAATTTCTTTTGGGGGGGAGTTTATACCGTTCAGCGTGTGTTAAAATTTATATATATTTATACAATAAAAACAATTTTATATAAAAAAATAATTATTTTTGCATCGCTTTATTCTGCGAGCTATAACTTTTTTATTTTTTTGCTGAAGATGCTGTATGATGGCTCATTTTTTGCAGGACAAGATGACATTTTCAGCGATACCATGTTCATTTATATCCGTTTTTTTGATCGCGTGTTACTCCACTTTTTGATCGACGGTATGATTATAAAGCATTGTTTTTTTGTCTTGTTTTTTTTAAGGGGTTCACTAAAGGGGTTAACTAGTGGGACAGTTTTATAGGGTGGGTCCTTACGGACGCGGTGATACTAAATATGTGTACTTTTATTGTTTCTTTTATTTACATAAAGAAATGTATTTATTGGAACAATGTTTTTTTTTCTTTATTTAGGAATTTTTTAAAAATATTTTTACACATGTTAATTTTTTTTTTTACTTTTTTACTTTGCCCAGGGTGGGACATCAATAGTGTCAGATCGCTGATCTGACACTTTGCAGAGCACTGTGTCAGATCAGCAATCTGACAGACAGTGCAGGAGGCCTGCTCTCAGCAGGCACTGACAAGCCACCTCCCTGCAGAACCCAGAAGGACCCTGCGGCCATCTTGGATCCTGGGTCTGCAGGGAGGAGGCCCCCAGAATAACGCGATCACATAGCATTGTTCTGAGAGATGCAGGGAGCCCCCTCCCTATGCGATGCTTCCCTATGCCATCGGAATGCTGCGATCATGTTTGATCGCAGTGTGCCGGGGGTTAAAGTGCCATGACCGCTCCTGGCACATAGTGTCAGGTGTTAGCTGTGATAATCAGCTGACACCCGGCCGCGATCAGCCGTGCTCCCCCCGTGAGCGCGGTTGATCGGTATGACGTACTATACCGTCCAAGGTCATATGGGCCTGGGTCACCTGGACGGGATAGTACGTCATATGTCAGAAAGGGGTTAATAATAAACCAGTAGCCATTATGAATAGGACAGAATTGGAAGAAAAGAGAATAATATGACTAAAGACACTATAAACTTAATAACAGAGATGTCCAATAAAACACAGGTTAATGGGGCTGTGATCCCATGTGCCCTCTTGGTCTAAATGCCCTAGTGGTGCCCCACTGATTTATTATATTGGTGGCTGGACCATACAATATAAGCACTTTTTACCCTTCACCTTTCATGTCCCCCTATTTCGTCATAGATTATAAGCTTGAGAGCAGCAGGACCCTCACTCCTATTAGTATCCGAGTTGTTTATTCTGTAATATCTTTATTTTCTGTACATGTCCCCTATATAAGTAAAGCGCTGTGGAATATGTTAGTGCTATAAAAATAAAAATTATTATTATTAGGTTGCGCTATGTAAGCAATGTATAATAAATAATAATCTTCAACTTAGATCCTTGAGTCCGGGAAAAATCCTATTGGTTGTCCTTGATTTTATCCTTTTTTTTCTGGCCTTGGATGCCAGGGTTTAATGCTCAGACCCAAAAGGATTTCATGGTAAATCTCTACATATAAAGACATAGGTTTAGGAGATCTTCTGCTATGTTCCATTTAGGCAAAGGTCCAAGTAAAACCTCTCAAAAGCAGCGTGGAAGTTATAGGCAAGACCACCCAAAAAAACCTGCCGGAGTGCCCCCATGACAAGGTGCATAGGCACACCATGTACAGCAGCCTAATCGTCTTATGGTTACCCAAGGCCAAAACATATTATTTAATGGTGCTGAACAAATGCTACAAAAATGTTTCCAGGCTGATTGTCTTTGGTTTTTAGAAGCCTCCACAAGTTTCTTACATGCAGTAATTCTGGTTCCCTGAGCCTTCGATTGCACAGAGGAGTCACAAGACGGTCTGTAACATATATTTCCTTATTGCCAGTGAGATCAGCAATCACATGAATATACGTAGGCACACCCAGAAAACGAGCCTAGGTGTGAGACATCCGCATACTGGAGAATGGAAAGAGATCTTCCAGTGTATCTCATGGAAGACCTAAGGCCTCATTCACAAGTCATGTATGAAAAAAACTGACCGAGTTTCATCAGTGATTTTTGGTCAGAGTTTCATCCGTGTTTGGTCCAAGTGTCGTCAGTTTTTCTTGCACATGAAAAAAAAATTCTCTATTCTTTTCCTATGTAACAATCCGTGAGATTCAGACCCACAGACTTGCAGTCGGATGTGTATCCATGATTTCCCACAGAAAAATCCTGGACATGTGAATGGCCCCATAGGCTGCCATAGGTATGAGTGCTAGCCATGCAAATCACGGATTACACCAATATGAGAACAATGGACCTCAACTGATTGAGGGGTTTCTTCAGGTCATATATTAATGGGGTTATGTTTTTTTTATTTACTTAATTGCAAATATGGTTTAAAAAGGGGTACAGTATTTTGGCCTGGGATGTTTTTTTTTCTTCTTTGGTAAATTTATCAGCCAAGTTTGAAGCTTTTTTTTTTTTAGGCAGAAAATCTTTAAGAAATTACATTTTGCTTATTTTGCACCCCAGCTGTAATGCGCTGTGGTTTTTCTGTGATGTCTCACAAAGTGTTTTGGCATCAGCCTTACCGGCATTTCTTTTAAAATGACCTAAAATGATTATTCAACGATATTTTACATAAAAGTCTTAAAAGAGTTGGGGATTTTTTTGTTTTTTTTACTTAAGTGCATTTATTTGAGGCTAAGAAATTATTTTTGCAACTGGGTTGTATTAAAAATTTTCCACTGTTTGCCTTCTGTAATCTCTGTGCTGTATTTTCTATGACATAGTAACATAGTTATTAAGGTTGAAGGGAGACTTTAAGTCCATCTAGTTCAACCCATATCCTATCCTAACTTGCCCTAACATGTTGATCCAGGGGAAGGCAAAAAAACCCATGTGGCAAACAGTACGCTTCACATAGGGAAAAAAATTCCTTCCCGACTCCACATACGGCAATCAGACTAGCTCCCTGGATCAACGCAACACTAAGGAAACTAGTGTATATACCCTGTAATATTATACTTTTCAAGAAAGGCATCCAGTCCCTTCTTAAATTTTAGTAGGGAATCACTCATTACAACATCATATGGCAGAGAGTTAATTATTCACCTACTTCTCATAACCAAAAATTCAATAGCCAAATTTTGGAAAGAAGAAACAATTCCTGAGATTAGAGGCATTCTTGATAGAATGGCACTACATGAATCATATGAAAAAAGCCACGCCATAGCTAATAATTATTATCCTGCATATGTTAAAAGATGGAAACCATGGTCTAACTTCATCTCCGATATGTCAACTTCATATTCTCTCTCCTAAATAAGGTTTTGATATGTTTATATATACTCCTATATTGTTTAGCGACTAACTCCCTAACTGCAAAAATAATTCTATTTAATACTGTTAAGTATGATTATTATTGTATGTCTCTATAGTAACACAAAGTAAAGTATTACTGTTAATTCTACCTATTCTTTCCTAGTTTCCCTCCCCTTTTCCTTCCGTCCTTATTTCCTCTGTATGTTTTAACTCCACATGTAATATGATATTGTAATATTACTGTTATATTGAAAAATTTAATAAAAATATTTGAAAATGGCAGAGAGTTCCATAGTCTCACTGCTCTTACAGTAAAGAATCCGCGTCTGTTAGTATGCTTAAACCTTCTTTCCTCCAGACGTAGGGGATGCCCCCTTGTCCCCGTCACAGGTCTAAAGGGCATGTCACACTAAGCGATATCGCTAGCAATATCGCTATAACTTGTGACGTTATAGCAATATTGCTAGCGATATCGCTGTGTCTGATACTTACCTACAACCCGCTCCCCCGCTGCTTATCGCTGATCGTGCGAGAACGTCCAGGATCGTTTCTCGTCGTCAGCTTGATGCGGCGCTTCCTGCTGTGACGACGAGCGACGCGTGGAGCCGGGCGGGAGGACGCAGGATCGCCTGGTGTGACAGGTAAGTAGCGACTCCCGTCCCCAGCAATGTCGCTGGTGAGATCTGCCTATGTGGCAGCTCACTAGCGACCACCTAGCGATGTACCAGCGATCCTAACCGCGTCATATCGCTGGTCGGGATCGCTGGTACATCGCTAAGTGTGACAGTACCTTTAGAGTAAAAAGATCATTAGAAAGGTCTTGGTATTGTCCCCGCATATATTTATACATTGTAATAAGATCACCCCTAAGCCTTCGATTCTCCAAACTAAATAACCCCAAGTGTAATAACCTGTCTTGGTATTGCAGACCCCCCAGTTCCCTAATAACCTTGGTCGCTCTTCTCTGCACCCGCTCCAGTTCAGCTATGTCTTTCTTATACACCGGAGACCAGAACTGTACACAGTATTCTAAGCGTGGTCGCACTAGTGACTTACATAAATGTAAAATTATGTTCTCCTCATGAGCATCTATGCCTCTTTTAATGCATCCCATTATTTTATTTGCCTTTGCAGCAGCTGCTTGACTCTGGCCACTAAATGTGAGTTTGTCGTCCACCCATACACCCAGGTCTTTTTCAGTGACAGTTTTGCCCAGTGTTTTACAATTAAGCACATAATTATACATCTTGTTCGTTCTACCCAAGTGCATGACCTTACATTTATCTCCATTAAAGCTCATTTGCCATTTATCAGCCCAAGCTTCTAGTTTACATAAATCCTCCTGTAATATAAAATTGTCCTCCTCTGTATTGATTACCCTGCAGAGTTTAGTGTCATCTGCAAATATTGAAATTCTACTCTCTATGCCCCTTACAAGGTCATTAATAAATATGTTAAAAAGAAGCGGGCCCAAAACTGACCCCTGTGGTACCCCACTGCTAACCGTGACCCAGTCCGAGTGTGATCCATTAATAACCACCCTTTGTTTCCTATCCCTGAGCCAGCTCTTAACCCACCTACACATATTTTCCCCTATCCCCATTGTTCTCATTTTATGTATCAACCTTTTGTGTGGCACCGTATCAAAAGCTTTTGAAAAGTCCATGTACACCACGTCCACTGCATTCCCTTGGTCCAGTCCGGAACTTACCTCTTCATAAAAGCTTATCAGATTAGTCTGGCAGGAACGGTTCCTTGGAAACCCATGTTGATATTGGGTCATAAGTTTATTCTTCTCCAGATACTCCAGTATAGTATCTCTTAGAAAACCCTCCAGGATTTTACCCACAGTTGAGGTTAAACTCACTGGCCTATAATTTCCAAGTTCAGTTTTTGTCCCCTTTATTTGCTGGCTGCAGAATGAGTTAACTGAGAATTTGTCAGTGAGCTGTTCTGACAGTTTCAAGGACAGTTTGTTACTCTTTTTTCTGTCTTTTTCTGGGCACCTGTTAGATGATTTATGACCACAGGTGACATGAAAGGTGAATGTGACAGAAAAACAAAGGCTGTGAAAGTAAAACTGTGTAAAATTTTTAATGCAACCCAATTGTATCTAAGTAAAAAATAAAAGGAGGACTGATGCATGGAAAAAAAATTTGCACATATATTGTTCCATCAATGATGCAAAATTACATGAAACTGAGCAACGTAACTTTTTATCTTCAGGACGAGAATGTATCCTATACCATTGAGACTTCTAATGGTACGCTCATCCTGAATCTGCAGAGAAATAGGTAATGTATGAGAACATCACCTAGAATATCGGGAACTTGTAAGATGGAATGAGGGAGGGAATTTCAGAAAAGAGGGGAAGCATGAGAGTCTTGTAGGCGAAAGTCTAGGAGGCAATTACAGGCGCTTCTCACAAAATTAGAATATCATCAAAAAGTTAATTTATTTTAGTTCTTCGATAGAAAAAGTGAAACTCATATTATATAGGAATTATTACAAACAGAGTGATCTATTTCACGTGTTTATTTCTGTTAATGTTGATGATTATGGTTTACAGCCAATGAAAACCCAAAAGTTATTATTTCAGTAAATTAGAATAACAAAAAACACCTGCAAAGGCTTCCTAATCATTTAAAAAGGTCCCTTAGTCTGTTTCAGTACCTCCACAATCATGGGGAAGACTACTGACTTGACAGATGTCCAGAAAGCAGTCATTGACACACTCCACAAGGAGGGTAAGCCACAAAAGGTCATCGCTAAAGATGCTGGATGTTCACAGAGTGCTGTATCCAAGCGTATTAATGGAAAGTTGAGTGGAAGGAAAAAGTGTGGTAGAAAAAGGTGCACAAGCAACCAGGATAACCACAGCCTTGAAAGGGTTGTTAAGAAAAGGCCATTCAATATGGGGGAGATTCACAAGGAGTGGACTGCTGCTGGAGTCATTGCTACAAGAGCCACCACACACAGACGTATCCAGGACATGGGCTACAAGTGTCGCATTCCTTGTGTCAGCCACTCATGACCAATAGACAACCCCAGAAGCGTCTTACCTGGGCCAAGGAGATAAAGAGCTGGACTGTTGCTCAGTGGTCCAAGGTGTTGTTTCCAGATGAAAGTAAATTTAAAAACAGCAGTATCACTGTGCTTGATTGGCAGCAAACTCGCCATACCATAACCCCATAGAGAATCTATGGAGTATTGTCAAGAGTAGAGTTGAACGAATATCTTCGGTTCCCCGCTTATTCGGCAAGCTATAGCGCTTGCCGAATAAGTTACAGCAGGAACCTGGCTTCCTGGATCGCGCCAGCTGAACAGCTGATTGCCGCCGCAGCTACATGTGTCGTGGCTGTGTCATTGTCACAACAGATACATGGAGAGCAGTATTTGGTCAGTTTGTCACTTCAGTATCTGTAAGCCAAAACCAGGAGTGGGTGATAAATCCAGAAGTGGTGACGTGTCTCTATTATACTTTTCCTCTGATTGTTCCACTCCTGGTTTTGGCCTACAGATACTGATGTAAAATACTAATCGCAGGGCCGGCCGGAACGTATAGGCGAACTAGACGGCCGCCTAGGGCGCCGACCCAAAGGGGGCGCCAGAGAAAAAATAGAAAAAATTATAAAAAATCTTTTCAAAAGGCAAAAAGTTTTAGGGATGGAAAGAAAAGTGTACATATTTAAGGGCAAATATGACGCAAGAGAGGTTGGTTGGGTTGGCAACAATTTTGATAGAATCTGAAGTTGCTAAACAAATTAATCTCGGTGACTTAGTGTCATCCTTTTAAAAAAAAAAAGGCAAGGAAACAAAAATTTTAATTACCTATGGTCGTTTTTGTTTTGTGTTATTGATTAATTTGTATATATTTGTCCTATACAACTTCTCAGAAGAATAAAGAGTTAGGAGAGAGTTAATTAATCATTGTTGTTGTGGTTTATTTTGCTCCTAAATTTATATCCCAAGTTTTCATCTACTGCCAAGAATAGTAGGGGCGTAACAAAATAGTTTCGCCTAGGGCACCGTAATTTCTCGGGCCAGCCCTGACTGATCGTTTGATTAAACTTCAGTTTCTGGAGAGCGGAGGCTGTTGGTGGGATTGTTGTAGGGGTAGAGAAGATAGAATGACTGAGATGGGTGGAATGGGTTCAGGATGAAGGAAAAGGAATGTATAGAATTGGTTTGGATTTCTGAGCACAATTTATGATGTAGACCAATTCTGTGTCCTGTATATTTTTCATCATCCATAGAGATTTTGTCAGCAAAGACTTTGAGCACTTTATCTACAGCAAAGATGAAGGATTAGAAGCCCTAAAGCGCCCTGTACCGGTAAGTGTCATCACAATCAGGGCCACGTGCTGCGATATCTCAAGGTGGAGGAGGGAGTAGGTAAAAAAAAAAATGGTGATTGTAAATCGATCTTAAGACTCCGTTATCATATTAGGTACCAATAGTGGAACCAGCGTCAATCAGGCATTTATTACATATACAGTGGGTACGGAAAGTATTCAGACCCCTTTAAATTTTCACTTTTTTCTCATTAATGTACACTCTATAACCCAACTTGACTAAAAAAAAAGCAGAAATGTAGAAATTTTTGCTAATTTATTAAAAAAGAAAAATCACATGGTCATAAGTATTCAGACCCTTTGCTCAGTATTGAGTAGAAGCACCTTTTGAGCTAGTACAGCCATGAGTCTTCTTGGGAATGATGCTACAAGTTTTCCACTCCTGGATTTGGGGATCCTCTGCCATTCTTCCTTGCAGATCCTCTCCAGTTCCGTCAGGTTGGATGGTGAACGTTGGTGGTGTGATGCAGCGGTGTCCACGCTGTGCAGGAATGAGACAGTGACCCAAGCAATTTCAAAACAAAAACGTGTTTAATGTCCAAAGAAAAACCTCACATAGTGCACAGAACGCTGTATCCTCTGGATCGCAGCCGGGAAATCAAAGATAGTCCAGGACTGGTTGCCGTGAGCGACCGCACCTCCATGTACGCAGGGTGGTGCCAGACTTTTTGGCTCCGTTGGTCTGTGTTATCTCACACAGGGAGTGCTCTGAGCTGTCTACTTGCAAGACCAAAACTGAAACACCAAAAACATCCTTGCAGGGTTTTTCTTTTCCTCCAGACTCTGTGGCCATGGGCCACTTATATGATCTGGGCTGGAGGAAACAGACTGGCCCCACTACCTTTCTGCAGTCCGTTTCAAAAATAAAAGCCCAAACCTGGTTTTCCTGAGCAATTCCTTGGTCAAATAACTTGACCAAGTTCACACTCACTTTTATTCTGCCTTGTGACTTGCAAGCAACTTGCTGTGAGCACTCCAGCGGATCTAATATGCTTCTGAGCACATCCTGGGGGACACATAGCGACCCTCACATATGACGCTGGTCACTGCCTCACAGTGGACAGCCATTTTCAGGTCTCTCCAGAGATGCTCAATTGGGTTAAGGTCAGGGATCTGGCTGGGCCAGTCAAGAATGGTCACAGAGTTGTTCTGAAGCCACTCCTTTGTTATTTTTAGCTGTGTGCTTAGGGTCATTGTCTTGTTGGAAGGTGAACCTTTGGCCAAGTCTGAGGTCCAGAGCACTCTGGAAGAGGTTTTCATGCAGGATGTCTCTGTAGTTGGCCGCATTCATGTCTCCTTTAATTGCAACCAGTTGTCCTGTCCCTGTAGCTGAAAACACCCCCATAGCATGATGCTGCCACAACCATGTTTCACTGTTGGGATTGTATTGGGTTCGTGATAAGCAGTGCCTGGTTTTCTCCACACATACCGCTTAGAATTATCACCAAAGTTCTATCTTTGTCTCATCAGATCAGAGAATATTATTTCTCATAGTCTGGGAGTCCTTCATGGATTTTTTTAGCAAACTCTATGCGGGCTTTCATATGTCTTGCACTGAGGAGAGGCTTCTGTCGGGCCACTCTCCCATAAAGGCCCGACAAGTGGAGGGCTGCAGTGATAGTTGACTTTGTGGAACTTTCTCCAATCTCCCTACTGCTTCTCTGGAGCTCAGCCACAGTGATCTTGTGGTTCTTCTTAACCTCTCTCACCAAGGCTCTTCTCCCACGATTGCTCAGTTTGTCTGGACGGCCAGGTTTAGGAAGACTTCTGGTGGTCCCAAACTTCTTCCATTTAAGGATTATAGAGGCCACTGTGTTCTTAGGAACCTTGAGTACTGCAGAAATTCTTTTGTAGCCTTGGCCAGATCTGTGCCTTGCCACAATTCTGTCTCTGAGCTCCTTGGCCGGATCCTTTGACCTCATGATTCTCATTTGGTCTGACATGCACTGTGAGCTGTGAGGTCTTATATAGACAGGTGTGCACCTTTACAAATCAAGTCCTATCAGTTTAATTAAACACCTGCTGGACTCCAATGAAGGAGTAGAACCATCTCAAAGAGGATCCTAAGGAAATGGACAGCATGTGACTTAAATATGAGTGTCTGAGCAAAGGGTCTGAATACTTATGGCCATCTGATATTTCAGTTTTTCTTTTTTAATAAATTTACAAAAATTTCTACATTTTTGTTTTTTTTCAGTCAAGATGGGGTGCAGAGGGTACATTAATGAGAAAAAATGAACTTTTTTGAATTTACCAAATGGCTGCAATGAAAGAGTGAACAATTTAAATGGGACTGAATACTTTCTGTACTATGGATGTAACTCAAATGGTAAAAACGTATAATGTCAGAAGGGCCATCGTTTATGGGGGTTCCTCCACAACAAGAGGTTTTATTGGCAGCTGTTCCCCCTTAAAAACTCCTTCAATTTTCTAATAAACCAGTAAGTAATTTCTTTAGAAAATCAGACAACTCCTTTCCCAATATATTTAATCTCTTGAGAGATATTTCACACATTATTGTTTTTTTTTTTTTGCAGACTTACTCCTGTTATTATCATGGACAGGTGGAAGGAATGGAGAATTCTGTCCTCGCTATCAGCAACTGCCATGGCCTCAGGTTAGATTACAAGTATTTACTTAACAGGAAAAAAATGAGGTTACAACTTGATGGAGCTGGATGTAAAGTACAGCAAGTACTGGGGATGTAAAGTACAGCAAGTACTGGGGATGTAAAGTACAGCAAGTACTGGGGATGTAAAGTACAGCAAGTACTGGGGATGTAAAGTACAGCAAGTACTGGGGATGTAAAGTACAGCAAGTACTGGGGATGTAAAGTACAGCAAGTACTGGGGATGTAAAGTACAGCAAGTACTGGGGATGTAAAGTACAGCAAGTACTGGGGATGTAAACTACAGCAAGTACAGGTGGAGTGTTGGGGTTTGTGCACACAATGTCTTTTTCAGGCGGATTCCGCCTGAAATCGTAATGAAAAAGCGCCTCTATCCAGCTGCAAAAAGTGAATATGATGCACAGCAATGTAGAAACGGCATCCCTTTGCATTGTTTTGCCACTTGTTTTAACCACTCCAGAGCTTGGAAAAACGTGAAGCAGTTAAGCGAAGTAGAATCCTCATCTTTATGGCAGAGCTGCTTCATGAAAAACACTTAGGCTATGTTCACACGTTGCGCATTTTATTTCCTGCAGGCAAAAACTGCTGTCTTTGCTGTAAAGAAGTGACCTACAAAAAAGTGGGTTTTGCTGTGTTTTTGTTGGATTTTTTTTTATGCGTTTTTGCTGTTTTTTTGTTGGGGTGTGGATTATATGTGTCATTTGTCTACAGTATATGTTTTATGAAGTTAGTTTATTGCCCCAAAATGGAGCAAAAACGCTGTAAAAATGCATGGTTGAATTTTTTTCAGCTTTTTTTTCACTTTTTCATTGCTTTCTATTGGTGAAAACAAGCTGAAAAACTGAAATGATGCAGATTTAAAAGGTTTTAGAAATTCTACAGTATTCCCGTTTAAAAAAAGAAACGTGCGCAGGAGATATTTGAAATCTCTTAGCTGGTACTGTAAAAAGCAACTTTTAATTTGCAGAACATAAGGCTGCAAAAAAAACCACTGTAAAAATGCAATATGTGAACATAAATTTAAAGACATCATGTTCACACACCGTTGGGGTATGTGCACATGTTAAGTACTGTATTTGGTGCAGAAATTTCTGTATCTCTTGGCAGGAAAAGCACGGCATAAAATAGTTATGCTTCTGCCTCATTTGTGATGGGACAAATCTGCAACGTGTGCACAGGCCCTTAAGAGGTATTCTCAATGTACAACCCAAAAGCGGATATGCTTCAAATTCATTGTAAAAAATCTCAATGTGAGCATTCCCTCAGGTATTATCACACAAAGTTTTTAGATAAGGATTTGCAACCAAAGTTTTTTTCTGCAGCTTTTTTTATGTTTCTTTTTTCACACAGTTTTTAGATACAGATTTTTCAACTAGTAATGACTTTTTTGGAGTATTTTTGTTTTGTTTGGCACAGATTTTGGACAGGACCAGATAAATCCATGTCCAAAGAATTTGCATGAGGTCTCTTCATTTTGTGGATCAAAGTGGGCCCCAGAGATTGGACCGCCACTCATCAGAATATAATGGTGATCCGCCATATGGCGGGAATACAACCGTAATTTCCACATGCAATCAATAACTGTCAGTCAAGGAAGCGTCGGTTTAACACCTATTCCCATAGCAATATACCAGAATGTGTGTGTGTGTGTGTGTATATATATATATATATATATATATATATATATATATATAGTGGTGTAGTGACCACTGTGTCCACTAGGGGGAGCTGTGTGGGTGTCCCAGGACAGGCGTATAAGCATTTCCAGTGTCCTGATAGGAGTAGGATGCTGAATGATCGTAATGTATCTCAAGGTGGGTGGCCTTGAGATGAAGGCTTGCTTATGTGCTGATCAGCAGAGCTGATCTTTTGTTCCAGTGTGTCAGGGAGAAGTCGTCAGGTAGCTGGAGAGACGGGTGGGACCAGCTACCTACAAATCCACACAGGGGTGTGTCTAGAACGCCATACTAAAGAATGTGTGAAGGCTATGACCTCATCACAGGTCCTACAAGCAATGTGACCCAGTGGGCGTGGCTACGGACCATATAAGGTGGCCAGAGTAGGTCACATGAGTGAATACTGGGACCCGGTTGGTCCGTATGAAAGGTCTCGTCTGGGCTGACGTGAGACCGACTGAAGGAAGATGGGTCTGCCTTCCTGTACACGTGAGACGTATGTGTGAGAGTTCCCTGGAGGGAATGAATGTCTGCACTGAGAAGCAGCCATGAGGTATACCCTGACGGGGTGAGATATAACTCTGAGGCTGAAGAGCCTGAGTACTGGACATTGCATAACCTGTGTGACCACAGGCTTAACAGAGGGAAGCTCTGTCATGAACACTACGCTGATTATATGAACTTTATGTTGCTGCTGTGGGTTTATGACGCCTGAATAAACCGCATGGATTGTTATTGTTTTATGGAAAACCCATGCCGGACGTGATTATTTGGCTGCCAAGCGAGTGTCCCCAACCTTGAATGACATCGCTACCTTACAATATATATAATATTATTTGCAAATTTACTGGATGGATTTGGACACAGAGAATTAGCATCCTGGTCCAAACACAGTGACAGCCATTCACACCCACTTCATACTTATATCAGATGGGCAATGAGTAACAAGCATGCCTCCTCCTATGTAACAAGTATATCTAGGGTCTCATCTACACTTGCAGTATGTTATAAAAACCTCAAGACTTTGGGGCTGATTCATCAAAGTAATTTTTCAATGATTCCAACATAAATTGCTTTGAAAAGTCACTCATTTTTTGAGTTTTTTGCCAAACTCAAAAAATTATCAACTTTTTGGCATTTTCACTCCAGTTTCTCCCAGCTCCACCAAAAATGGATGGAGCTGGGTACGACAGAGGTGTGAGGGGTGCATGGCACCGCAGCTCATCTTAGGGCTCATACTCAATTGCGATAGACTCCCACGATTCCTGTGCAAGTCTCTCGCATGAAAACCTGGCACTGCCGCCGGCACTGGGACCGGAGCGGGCGGCTGCATAGAAATACATGTAGCCGGACGCTCCGGTCCGAGTGCCGGCGGCAGTGCCAGGTTTTCATGCGAGACACTCGCACAGGAATCGTGCGAGTCTCTCGCAAGTGAGTATGAGCCCTAATTCAAACACTGGAGTCAAACACTTTTGCAAAATTTGTGACCAGGCGCACAATTAATGAATCAGGAGTATCTGACTCCTTTGTACCCCATCATCAAGACCGGCGAGAAACTCATCAATCTTGATGAATCAATGCCTATGTTTTGTATATTTGCATACAGTTTTAGTTCCTTTTTAGTAATTACTTCTCCCTATTTTACAGAGGAGTTATGTACTTGAGTGATATACATTATGGGATTGAGCCCATTGAGCATCCCTTTGATGGAGCCCACCGGCTGTATCGGCTAGATGAGTCTCAAGGACCATTTATGTGCGGAGTGGAAGAAACCATAGACACCTCACATACTCTACTGCCCTCATATTCTCATCTCCGGAAGGTAAATGTCTAAATGCTGCTTACATATATATACTGTTTATACTATATATATATATATATATATATATATATTTATTTACAGCGAGTGAAATAAGTATTGAACACGGCACCAATTTTCTAAGTAAATATATTTCTTAAGGGGCTATTGACATGAAATTCTCTCTAGGTTTTGGTAACAAGCAATCCAACCTGCACAGGCAAATAAATCAAACCACAGATGTCCATAAATTACCGTAAGTTCTGTGTAATAATAAGAAGTGACACAGGGAAAAAGTATTGAGCACACTTACTGAAATTTAATTAATACTTCATACAAAAGCCTTTGTTGGTGATGACAGCTTCAAAATGCCTCCTGTATGGAGAAACTAGTCGCATGCATTGCTCAAGTGTGATTTTGGCCAATCTTCCACACAAACACTCTTCAAATCCTGAAGATCCTTTGGACTTGTTATATGAACTCTGAGCTTTAGTTCCTTCCATAAGGTTTCTCTTGGATTCAGGTCAGGTGATTGGCCGGGCCATTCTAGCAGCTTTATTTTCTTTCTCTGAAACCATTTGAGAGTTTCCTTGGCTGTGTGTTTGGGATCACTGTCTTGCTGAAATGTCCACCCTCATTTCATCTTCACCATCCTGGTAGATGCAGCAGAGTTTTGTCAAGAATGTCTTATTTCATTTGTCAGTTCATCCTTCCTTCAATTATATGAAGTTTGCCAGTGCCCTATGCTGAAAACAGGCTCGCACCATGATTTTTTCACCTCCAAACATCACTGTTGGTATGGTGTTTTTGGGATGATATGCAGTGTCTTTTGTTCTCCAAACATGGTGTGTATTATGGCATCTTCAGAGTTCAATTTTGGTCTCATCTGACCAGACTATATTCTTCCAGTGTTAACCTTAGGATTAATTCCGGGAAGACCAAGGAATTGGTGGTGGACTTTCGCAAGGGAAAAAATCCACCAGTAGTGGTGAACATTCAGGGAAATGACATTGAGATAGTCGACACCTATAAGTACCTTGGTGTGATCCTCAACAAGCTTGACTGAGCCTATCACTTGGATGCAGTGTACAGGAAGGGTCACAGTAGACTTTATCTGCTTAGAAGGCTGAGAGCCTTCGGAGTTAGGGGGGCACTCCTTGCATCCTTCTTCAACTCTGTTGTGGCATCAGTCATCTTCTTTGGTGTGGTGTGCTGGGATAGTGGCATATCAACCAGGGACAGGAATAGGCTGGACAAACTGATTAGAAGGGCCAGCTCTGTCCTGGGATGCCCCCTTGATCCAGTTCAGGAAGTAAGCGACACTATGATACTGGCCAAGGTGAGCTACATGGTGCAGAATGATTCCCATCCCATGCATGAGACCGTGACAAAGATGTGCAGTACTGTCAGTAACCGGCTACTTCATCCTAAATGTGAGAGGGAGCGCTATCGAAAGTCCTTCCTTCCTCCTGCAGTTAGGCTGTATAACCAGCACTGTCCAAAACGGAGAACGACCCAAACAGTGAACTGATAGATCCAAAGTTGTGATAGTCCGGTTATATCTTTTTTTTTTTTTTTCGTATATGTACCTACCTACTGTCAATGTAATGCCTTTATGTATCTGTACTTGTTCGTGCCTTGCTGCTGTAATGCTCTGAATTTCTCCATGGTGGGACGATTAAAGGATTATCTTATCTTATCTTATCTTAAACAGGCTTGTCTAAATGATGTTGAGCAAAATTTAAGGGCGCTTGAACATGATTTTTTTCAGCAGTGGAATCTTTTGTGGTGAGCATGCATACAGGCAGTAAACGTGGAGTGCATTACTTCTAGTTTTCTTTCAAACAATTGTACCTGCTGATTCCAGATCTTTCTGTAGCTCTCCACAGGTTATCCTTGGCTCTTGGACAACTCAGTAATAATTTTTTTTACTTTTCTGTTTGAAATCTTGCGTGGAGCACCTGGTCATGGCCGGTTTATGATGAAATGATGTTCTTTTCTCTTCCAGATTATGGCCCTAACAGTGCTCACTGGAATCTTCAGTAGTTTAGAAATTCTTCTGTAACTAATGCCATTGGTATGTTTTGCAACAATAAGGTTGCAAAGGTCTTGAGAATGCTCACTGGTTTTACCCATTATGAGTTGTTTCTTGTGTGACACCTTGGTAATGAGACACTTTTTTATAGGCCATCAGTTGAATCATCTTATATTATTTTTCACTAAGTGGCAGGATTACTTTCTACAACCGCCTCCAAGATTTCTCCCGAATATCCCCTATCCTCTGGAATGCCATGCCTCAACACGTCCGATTATCCACCACCCTCAGATCCTTCAAACGGAACCTGAAAACCCATCTTTTCAGGAAAGCTTACAGCCTGAAATGACCATTCTGCCGCCTCACCACTGCCTGAGCTGCCGCCCCATCACGACCAGAGCTGCTGCACCCCCGATCTTACTTCTCTTCCCCACTATCCCGTAGAATGTAAGTCCGCAAGGACAGGGTCCCCTTCCCTCTGTACCAGTCTGTCATTGTAAATTTGTTTACTGTTAACGATGTCTTTAACTTTGTGTGCAACCCCCCTTCTCATGTACAGCACCAAGGAATTAATGATGCTATATAAATAAATAATAATAATAATAATTACTGATAGATTTCAGCTGGTCTCATAATGTTCCATGGATTTTTGCACCTCTTTCTTCATGTGTTCAATATTTTTCCCTGTGTAATTTCTCATTATTACATTATGGACATCTATGGTATGATTTTTTTTGCCTGTGTGGATTGGATGGGTTGTTACCGACATCTGGTGAGATTTCATGTTGATAGCAGTTTAGAAATATATTTACTTAGAAAATTGGTGACGCGTTCAATACTTATTTCACCCACTGTATGTATGTATATGAGTATATACAGTGCCTTGCGAAAGTATTCGGCCCCCTGGAACTTTTCATCCTTTTCCCGCATATCATGCTTCAAACATAAAGATACCAAATGTAAATTTTTGGTGAAGAATCAGCAACAAGAGGGACATAATTGTGAAGTTGAACAAAAATTATTGGTTATTTTAAATTTTTGTGGAAATTCAAAAACTGAAAAGTGGGAAGTGGGGCGTGCAATATTATTTGGCCCCTTTAACTTAATACTTTGTTGCGCCACCTTTTGCTGCGATTACAGCTGCAAGTCGCTTGGGGTATGTCTCTATCAGTTTTGTACATCGAGAGCTCAAGCTCAGTGAGGTTTGATGGAGATCGTTTGTGAACAGCAGTTTTCAGCTCTTTCCACAGATTCTCGATTGGATTCAGGTCTGGACTTTGACTTGGCCATTCTAACACCTGGATACGTTTATTTGTGAACCATTCCATTGTAGATTTTGCTTTGTGTTTGGGATCATTGTCTTGTTGGAAGACAAATCTCCGTCCCAGTCTCAGGTCTTTTGCAGACTCCAACAGGTTTTCTTCAAGAATGGTCCTGTATTTGGCTCCATCCATCTTTCCATCAATTTTAACCATTTCCCTGTCCCTGCTGAAGAAAAGTAGGCCCAAACCATGATGCTGCCACCACCATATTTGACAGTGGGGATGGTGTGTTCAGGGTGATGAGCTGTGTTGCCTTTACACCAAACATATCATTTGGCATTGTTGCCAAAGAGTTCGATTTTGGTTTCATCTGACCAGAGCACCTTCTTCCAACATGTTTGGTGTGTCTCCCAGGTGGCTTGTTGCAAACTTTAAACAACACTTTTTATGGATATCTTTGAGAAACTTCTTTCTTCTTGCCACTCTTCCATAAAGGCCAGATTTGTGCAGTGTACGACTGATTGTTGTCCTATGGACAAACTGTCCCACCTCAGCTGTAGATCTCTGAAGTTCATCCAGAGTGGTCATGGGCCTCTTGGCTGCATCTCTGATCAGTCTTCTCCTTATTTGAGATGAAAGTTTAGAGGGACGGCCGGGTCTTGGTAGATTTGCAGTGTTATGATACTTCTTCCATTTCAATATGATCGCTTGCACAGTGCTCCTTGGGATGTTTAAAGTTTTGGAAATCATTTTGTATCCAAATCCGGCTTTAAACTTTGCCACAACAGTATCACGGACCTGCCTGTTGTGTTCCTTGGTCTTCATGATGCTATCTGTGCTTCAAACAGAACCCTGAGACTATCACAGAGCAGGTGCATTTATATGGAGACTTGAATACACACAGGTGGATTATATTTATCATCATTAGTCATTTAGGACAACATTGGATCATTCAAAGATCCACAATGAACTTCTGGAGTGAGTTTGCTGCACTGAAAGTAAAGGGGCCGAATAATATTGCACGCCCCACTTTTCAGTTTTTGCTTTTCCACAAAAATTTAAAATAACCAATAAATTTCGTTCAACTTCACAATTGTGTCCCACTTGTTGATTCTTCACCAAAAATGTACATTTGGTATCTTTTTGTTTGAAGCATGATATGTGGGAAAAGGATGAAAAGTTCCAGGGGGCCGAATACTTTCGCAAGGCACTGTATATCCATATAATAATTGTAAAGTCTATTATAGAATTTTAGAACTAAAATATAAAAGTATCTATAAGATTTCTATACCATGTTGACTTCTTTAGTATCTTCTGATATACTGGTATATGTTTTTTGTATGTTTGTCTGCCTGTTGTCCATGACATATCACATAAATGTCTATCCATATGTTTTTCTTTTCCACACAGAAGCGGAGTGTTCTCGCTGTAACTAGTTATGTGGAGCTTGGAGTAGTGGTGGATAATCTTAGGGTAAGAAATTAATAATCTATGTAGGGAATGTCATGTCTACAATGGGTTTGGCAAGTCTACAGTCACTCTATGTAATTTGCATACATTCGGTCACGTGCCGACAAGACATGCTCGGCCTCACTCATTGCAAGTGTATTAAGCAAGGCCGGACACAAACATCTCCCAATATGGTCCAGGGATAACCTATGTTCTCTATTCTCCCAATCACTGTGGGTCCGACTTCTAGATATGCCCGAAATGTCTTTTTCTAGAAAACTAGTCTTAAAGGGAGTCCGTCATCCCAATGAGACTGTATAAGCTAAGCACATCACCTTGTAGGGGATATAACCCCTGGTCTAATTGTTGCCTCCATTCTTCAGAAACTGAAATATATTCAAATATGCTAACTAGGCTGCTCAGTGCACCCTGGGTGTGGCCAAGAGGCTCTGTGCACTGTTCTGCCACTGGGTTTGCTTCTCCCCGCCTCTCACACTGGTGATTGACAGCACTGACTTGCCTGAGTTTTCTCTGTGGACAGTGCTCGCTCCAAGCAAGTGTCGTTTCTATAAATTGTTCACTTTTCATGTTCTTTCGTAAAAGTATCTGTCTTCTTACAGTACCAAGCTGATAAGTCTAACAGCACGGCGGTGGAGGAGGAGACCATACAATTGGTGAATATTGTGGATGGGGTAAGTCCTTCTAACACCAGCCTTATATAGTAACTAGAATGTATGCCGCCAAAGAGTTCGTGTTATATATCAATATTAGAGTGAGGTGTGTAGTGCCTTTATGTGTATCCCTTATATCAATAGTAACTTTAATGAGTATTCGTCATTTTATTTTTTTTATTATTAATCAAAAGTCCTGCTGATCATTTTCAACCAGAACCACGCATACATTTTAAAGGGTTTATCCAAGACTTTTGTTTTACTATGTGCCTTAAAACTAACAGGCAATTAAATGCTAACTACCTGCCTTTTGTGCCCAATCTCTGTCGGCACAGAATGGTCACTGACCGCTCCTGCCAGGGATTCAGCAGCTTCCGCTGATATCATCTCAACAGTGCAACTTCTTCTCTTCTGCTCTGTTCTGTTGATAGGGTGTTGACCCGCCCCGGAGGCAGTAAGGTACTCGGTGCCGGGCCCGTTGATTTCAATGGGAGATGTCGCAGTGGCAGTGACCCGGTCCGTGGCCTCAGGCAGTCAATGTAAAAGGGGTAGAGTGATGGGGATAAAGTAATTGAGATGATTCGTGATGCCACCTGTGGTTTCTTGTCAGTTTGGCCAGCGCTGCAGGGTAGCTTCTCTAGGACAGATGATGTGGTGCAGCAATGATGTTGGAGCTCCCCACAGGTGGAACTGTAGTCCCAGGGCAGTAGTAATAGGTGTTGAGGGAGAGGGTGCAGTGTTAGGCACAGAGATGTAGCAGTGCTGAAGGGGTTGCAGGAAGAAGGCAATGACACAACAGGGTGCAGTTTCCTTTACCTTTACTGTGCTTTGTAAGTGCAGTCCAGGATCCAGATCACAGATGGAACAGGAGTTGATCAGCCTGGAAGCAACTTAGGCTGGTTTCACATTAGCGCTTTTTAAGCGCACGCACGGCCGGGGGTAGCTCCGCCCCCGAGCCGGCTCTCTGCCCGGCGTGCCCGCCCCTTGCTTGTATCGCCGCCTCCTAGCGCACAGCGGCGCCTGCGATCGGCGCACCCTATTTTTAGCATAGGGTGCGCAGATCGTGCGCTAGTTGCGCTTTGACCTGCGCTGCGCACTTTTGACGGTGCGCCGTGCGCGCCAAAATCCGAAAAGTTTGATTTTGGCGCGCACGGCGCACCGTCAAAAGTGCGCAGCGCAGGTCAAAGCGCAACTAGCACACGGCCGATCTGCGCACCCTATGCTAAAGATAGGGTGCGCCGATCGCAGGCGCCGCTGTGCGCTAGGAGGCGGCGCTACAAGCAGGGGGCGGGCACGCCGGGCAGAGAGCCGGCTCGGGGGCGGAGCTACCCCCGGCCGTGCGTGCGCTTAAAAAGCGCTAATGTGAAACCAGCCTTAGGAATCTCTCTATGCAGATGGGTTGTGTAGTCTCCTTTCTAGCGCTTATCTGAGGTACTGAGTTACACTGATGTCCCCCTTGCTTGCTCTCTTTAGAACGCCCCTCGTATGGCAGGCAGCCGTAGCCTTCTATCTCTTCTGGCTCACACACGTTACTGCTGTGCCTCCGAGTCTTAGTTGGGAACAGAGCATTTACAGCTTTCTGTTCCTCCGGTTTCTGCTGCAGGACCATCAGCATCCATACAACTTCGGATACCGGACTCCAAACCATGCGCTTAAAGCCAGAAGTGGGCCTGAATTCCCCTCAATCCTCCAGCTCCTCTTTTCCACATCCACACACTTTGCCCTCCTCACAGAACTGACTAACTTCCCCTTCCTGGCCCCAGAGAGCAGCTCCTCCCCCAGTTTGGTTCAGAGCTCCGCCTGCTGGCCTGGAGTGGGAACTGTGCTGTGTGTTGTATTTAACTGATAGAGAGACCCTTCGTTGCTTCTAAGCATGACATCACCCTCCCTAGGAGGAAGGTAATGCCACTGTGGCTCCCATACTCCTGGGGGCGCCACATTCCCCCCTAGTGCAATTCAGTACTCCCGGACTGAAGAAAACATGCAAAACATATTAACAAATGAACAATTGTAACTGTTACAAGATTTCAAAAATTAAAAATTACAAAAACCAAAGCTCAAAAATAGTCATTTTGACGATTAGTCCATGCATCAATGTCCATGGTCCATTTCCTGAGCAGTCGGTAACTATATACAAGATAGTTTTGGCCACACATAGTCCTGTGGCCCAATTGTCCATCAAAAACAAACTGAGATTGCGGAAAAGATTCTTACAGAGTCTCTGCAGGCACGTAAGCTTGAAAAGTTGCATATTTACAGTTTACCATTCACATAACTTATTTATATATGAAACCTTAGGGGTGGTATACCTTGGGTACTGCGGACAGACCTACGTAGCACTGGTGTTGTTGGGTACCTTACTGGATGCCTTGTGTTAACTACTACTGGTGTAGTGTGTGTTGTACTGGCTACACTACTGTTGGTTCTGTGTAGCACAGGAATACTAGATTTCCTAGGACCATTTCTACTCAACGTGGGCATGACAGATTCACCACTGGCAGGTCGAGGGTTCTCTTGCTCCACTGCGGGTGTGGCATCCGCTGCCTGTACTTGCTGGTTTTCAGGGTGGTCTTGAGTCACTTCTTCTTGCACTACCAGTTGGGAAAAGGTCAAAACTGGTACCACTATGGCCTGATTCGCTCTAGTCCAATTTGCAGGGAATTCTCCAAGTACAGTGCTGACTTTTTCTTCTTCCTCTATGGGCTGAAGTTTGTTTTGCTCTTCCATCCTGTCCTTTAGTTGGTCACGGCACAGTTTCAGATGATCCCTCGATACTGCTGATGAGGTTTCTCCTCCATCCTTACTGATAAGGCACACTTTGGTGTTGTCAAAGTTTGATGGTAGGACGGTGAAGGGGTCAGCTTCCCATTGGTCATCCAATTTATGCATCCTCCTTTTCCTCTTTAGGACCTGTTCTCCTGGTGACAAGGGAACTGCAGGTGCATGTTAATTGTAGTTCTTTTCCTGCTTTTGTCTTGCCTGTGCTAGACTCTTTTCAACACACTCTTGTACTCTTTGGTACTGCTGCTGCCGCTCTGTATACCAGTCAGCATCTGGTGATGTCACCTCAGGTGTAAGGACTCCCATATCCAAATCAATAGGCAACTTGCCAGGCCTCGCTCTCATTAGGTAGGCTGGAGTGCAGTTGGTGGAATTCATAGGAATGTGATTGTAGAGGTCTACCAGATCTGGGAACTTCTCTGGCCACAGATTCCTCTCTTCCAAAGGCAAGGTCTTCAGTAGATCGATCACCACCTGATTAATCTTTTCACACATGCCATTGGTCTGTGGATGGTACGGTGTTGTCCTGATCTTCTTGCAACCGTACAAGTTACAGAATTCCTGGAACACTTCTGCCTCAAAGGCTGGACCTTGATCTGTAAGCACTCGCTCGGAATATCCCTGTGGTCGACAAAAGTGCTGTTGGAATGCTCTGGCTGCTGTCCTGGCTGTTTGATCCTTGACAGGCATGACTACCAGGAATCTCGAGTAGTGGTCAACGATGGTAAGAGCATAAACGTAGCCTGAACGGCTTGGGACCAGCTTCACATGGTCCAGGGCTACCAACTCGAGTGGCTGTTTAGTTATTATTGGCTGCAAAGGAGATCACTGGCTGTTACGGTCCTTCCTGCGTAGGTTGCATTGTCCACACTCCCGGCACCAATTTTCAATGGTCTTCCTCATACCAGCCCAGTAGAATCTCTCCCAGAGCAAGGCCTCCAACTTCTTCCATCCGAAGTGTCCAGCTCCATTGTGATATGCTTCCAAGACCATTGATGCCTCCCTCTCTGGGACTACCACTTGCCAGACCAACTCATGAGTGCGGGCATTGATACTCCTCCGGCACAGCTTTCCCTCATAGATGAACAGCCTTCCTCTTTCCTTCCACAACTGCTGGGTTTCTTCAGGAGCATCTGGACCTGGGCGTGAGTCAGCTTGTGACAGTAGCTCCTTTACCAGGCGGACTGCGGGGTCGCTATCCTGCGTTTCTGCCCAGTCATGATGAGGCAATGGATTTAGAGTGGCCTCTTTCACGATAGATCGTCTGTTTCTCACTCCTTGGGCACATTGGGCCGCAATTGGCCGGTGGAAGGCAGGTAACTCTATTTCTTCGAGTGCCTCAGGGTCTTCTCTCCTATCTGGCAGATTGGGCATCCTGGACAGCGCATCAGCATTGGCATTCTTGTGCCCCGCTCAGTACTTGATGGTAACTTCATAGTTAGACAGCCGGGCCATCCATCGCTGCTCCAGTGCACCTAGTTTTGCAGTTTTCAAGTGAGTCAGCGGGTTGTTCGCGAAGATGGTAAACTTGGCTGAAGCTAGGTAATGCTTGAATCGTTCAGTCACAGCCCAGACTATGGCGAGGAACTCCAGTTTGAAGGAACTGTAGTTGTCAGGGTTCCTTTCAGTGGGACGAAGCTTCCTGCTGGCGTAGGAGATCACTCTTTCTTTGCCATTCTGTACCTGTGACAGTACTGCTTCCAGTCCCACATCGCTTGCATCAGTATACAGAACAAATGGTTGGTCATAATCTGGGTAGGCCAGAACTTCATCTCCTATGAGAGCCATTTTCAGTCGAGTGAAGGACCTCTCCAGTTCCTCATTCCATTCAAATGTAGGACTCTTCTTCCTGGCTCTCTTGGGCTGGCCCACCAGAAGATTTTGCATAGGTGTGGCTATCTCAGTGAAGCCTTTGATGAACCTTCGGTAGTAGCCTACCTACCCGAGGAATTGACGTACCTCATGGAGGTTGCTGGGCTTCTTCCAGTCCCGGATGACTGTGACTTTGTCAGGATCTGGTGCCACACCTTCTGCGCTCACCTCATGACCGAGGTACTGTACCTTGGGCTTCAGGAGGTGGCATTTGGATGGCTTCACTTTCAGGCCAAAGTTGGACAAGGCTTCAAACACGTCAGCCAGGTGCTCCAGATGGTCTTCATAAGTCTTGGAGAAACAATGACATCATCAAGGTACAACAGAACTGTCTCGAAGTTCTTGTGTCCAAGACAGCACTCCATTAGCCGTTGAAATGTCCCTGAGGCGGTGCAGAGCCCGAACAGCATGTAGTTCAACTCGCAGAGACCCAGTGGGGTGGTAAATGCTGTTTTCTCATTGTCTGCCTCTGCCACGGGAACCGGCCAATACCCACTAGTGAGATCTAAGGTGGAAAAATAGTTAGCTGTTTTAAGTGCAGCTAATGACTCCTCAATTCTGGGTAATGGGTAGGCATCCTTATGCGTAATGCTGTTAATTTTTCTGTAATCAACACACATTCTCATGGTACCATCTTTCTTTTTCACAAAGACTATTGGAGCTGCCCAGGGGCTACAACTGTCTCTGATCACCCCTGCTTCCTTCATTTCCCGCAACATACTTTTGGCACATTGATATTGTGTTGGGGGTATAGACCGTTACCTTTCTTTAATGGGTGGATGATCTCCAGTGGGGATATGGTGTTGAACCCCTTTTGCCTTCCCAAAGTCTAGAGGGTGTTTGCTGAATACCCGCTCATACTCGGTAAACCCCATTCTTTTGGTATGAAGGGGTGGAGTCAGTTCCCACATGCAGCTGGTGACACCACTCCTGCTTAACAGAGCCATTGTCCCCTGCCTGGTCGGATGAGACCAAGGGCTCCGCTGCCTTTATTGCATTGTTACTGACAGTAAACAGCTTAGCAACTGTGGCATACCGAGGTATTGTGGCCTCTTACTCCTCACAATTCAAGAGGCGTACAGGTACTCTCCCTTTGCGAACATCAACTACCCCTCTGTCTGTCAGGACAGTGGGTCTGCTATCAGAGTACACTGGCTCTACTAATGCTTGGTAATCTTTTCCTCTATGGCCTATGGCTGCCTGACACCAAATCAACATTTCACATCTGGGGGGTATCGCAATGCGGAAAGAATCACTCATTCTGACGCTGCCAATTTCTCTGCCAGACAGTTCTACCTGCTGTCTTTGCATCAGGGCCTTGATCTCCTTCTGCAGGACTCGTTGTTCACTAGAACCAGCAGTCTCGGCTACCTGTTGCAACAAAACAATAACCTCGGCAAGACAATTTTCAATCACATTAGTACCTAGGGTCATCATTGGGTTACATTCTCGCCGATCAATGTCTACAACTATCAGACCTTGAGATTTTAACTCTACTCGCCCCACTTTAATGGTAATCTCTTTACATCCTACTTGCGGCAAAGACTGACCATTTCTGGCAACTACTGTCAGCTCATCACTTGCGCCGCGAGTAAGTTCAGAGTCAGCCCAATACCGCTTGTAAAGGATATATGGCATAGTTGTCACCTGAGAGCCAGTGTCCAGCAAAGCGTTCATGGGGATGCCATCAATCACCACTGGGAGGACCAGTCGCCCTCCAGCATGCTCCAGCACTGCTGTGCCTCCGAGTCTTAGTTGGGAACAGAGCATTTACAGCCTTCTGTTCCTCCGGTTTCTGCTGCAGGACCATCAGCATCCATACAACTTCGGATACTGGACTCCGAACCATGCACTTGAAGCCAGAAGTGGGCCTGAATTCCCCTCAATCCTCCAGCTCCTCTTTTCCACATCCACACACTTTGCCCTCCTCACAGAACTGACTAACTTCCCCTTCCTGGCCCCAGAGAGCAGCTCCTCCCCCAGTTTGGTTCAGAGCTCCCCCTGCTGGCCTGGAGTGGGAACTGTGCTGTGTGTTGTATTTAACTGATAGAGAGACCATTCGTTGCTTCCAAGCATGACATCACCCTCCCTAGGAGGAAGGTAATGCCACTGTGGCGACCATACTCCTGGGGGCGCCACAGTGTCACTTCCGACATCTTGCTGATTGACAGCCGGCTCCCTACTGCCTAACTGCGGGTAGCCAGCTGTCAATCAGCATGACCTCTGCCGTTGCTCCTCTTCGTCAGAGAAGCCTGGAAGAAGAAGAGCTGCTCTGTTGAGGTTGAGCAGCTGAATCATCAGCAGGATCGATCGGTGACTGCTAAGTGCTGGCGCCGGGTAGAACAGGCAGGTAGTTAGCAACAACCTGCCTGATAATTTTTAAGCCCATAGTAAAATAAGTACTAGATGAATCCTACAAATTGTCTCTTCAGAGAGGAAGAGGACTTGAACTCTAGCGCCACCTATTGGAAGTAGTAATCCTGCAATATTGACCCTTTAACAAGCCTTTTCACATGACTTAGGATAAAAGCCAAATGAGAATCCCAATTTACAGACACGGTGTTTCGGAGTGTTGTCCCTCATCAGTGCAAAGTATGAGATCTGATTTGGCTGGGTGAGAGGCTAAGACTGAGATCTAAGGGGTTAGTTTTCTCCTTGTGTATAGTGACCTGCCAGGTCTGGCGCGCAAGTATGAGGAGCCTTAAATGCCTTGCATGCTCCTCTGTGAAATTAAGTATGCAAATGTTCTCGTCAGAGAGGAAGAGGACTAGAACTCTAGCGCCAACTATTTGAAGTAGCAATCTTACAAGTCAATATCAACCCTTTAAGCAGCCTTGCAATATGACTTGGCTTAACCGTTTATTTCCTTATTATAGTCAGGGAAACAGTTTGCTTACATACCATCGGTGCAAACTGGGACCCAAGAGGTAAGGGGTCCCTCTACCAACTCCAAAGCAGCAAGCAAGGTGGTGGTGGGGGGGCATTATGATGAGTTATTGGGCTGCAAAGAGTCCATATACTGTTCTGGCCCAGGATCCCTCTTCGGTCTGTGTCCGCCCCCAGTCAAGATAAAACTATCTCTTGTGGCATATGTCAGGCTAATAAAAGCCAATGGGGATGAATTTCCCGCTGTGTACACCAAACCTTGATCTCTAATATTAGTTGAAGCCTAATGATATCTAATTATCTCTTTGTGTTCTCAGATGTTTCGTCCCCTAAACATTCGAATAGTCCTGACCAATTTGATTACATGGTCGTCCACCAATCCCTTTGATGTAAATACAGGAAGTGCTGGGGATGTGCTGGGAAGATTTTCACAGTGGAAGAGTGAAACTAAAGATCTTAAGAGATGCGACATCTATCATCTCCTCATGTGAGTCACAACTTAATGCCGCTATCTGCTCAGGATGACAGTAACTTTGTTTATAAGCCAATATCTCAATCATTTAGGGCTATTCTTCCCTTTGCACTTGAACTTTGAACTTATTTTTATTTTTCGTTTGCTTCCTAAATGTAAAGCTAAGCATTGTTCTAAATAGTCTTCATACATTGTTTTCTATCATTTTGCTGCCAAGTGTGCAAATCATTTATCTAGCTGAGTGTTCTGCAAAAGTGTTACAAATCCATCAGAGCTCCCGACCCTGGTTCTGATGGCTCTTTCTGCTCCTTACCTTCTTTCTGTCAGTGTTAAAGAAGGAACGGGTGAGACTTGCACATAGATCTCTATAGTATGAAGAGAAGATGCTATAGTCTCTGGGAGAGCAGAGAAAACTTGTGTCAGATTACTAAGAAAGCACATGGAAAGAAAATCTGTGCAGACTAGAAGCTGTGCTGATATATGAGCTAAGAAAGATAGCAGCACCCTAGATACACATAGACCTCACATCCAACCTGTATTACTGGCATAAACACTCCCATGAGAGAAAAATCTGAAACTTGTATCAGTCTACAATCTACATTTCAGGGGGTTTGAAAATGAAAAGAGGGATGTAGATTGCAGATTGGAACTTTATAAACTAAAAAAATAGCCACTAACATAATTAAATTAATTTGTTTTATAGCAAAAGTTATCCATAGCCTTTAATGGATTATTTGAAATCCCCCCCCAAAAAGAAACAGAAGTTAGTAAAATTAATACTCACTTGGTCAAACTCAACCACATCAATGCCTTGACATTGAATGGTTCCCATTGGTCTTTGTGTTTAGGACCCGCAGTGATGATTTCCCATATGACCACATTTACCAAGCAGCCCATCACTTATTAAGTGGATATCAAGACAAAATGATATGCAAATCAGAGGTTTAGAGATGGCTGCTCACTTTCTTTTATAGCTGTGCTTCCTTTCTCACAGCTATGATCAATGACTCCTGCTTTCCTGCATTGTCTACTGGAGTCAATGGTCGTCTGAAATCGACCTTCTGTCTCATCAGTTTTTCGGCTGTTGCTCTGTCCCTCTTCTTATGCTACACTGCGGCTTTGCTTGTCCAGATTGGCTACTGTGTAAGAGCAGAATATTATCCAGAGCTCAGCACGTGAAGAACTGGGACGTTTCCATTGAAGACGGGGAATAGAAAGACTCCAAACTATGGGCATCGAAACCTCTGTTGAGAAGCGATAACATCCAATGTGAATTAGTCTGCGTTCACATATTGTTTTTTTTTTTGTTTTTTTTAACAACCTCAACCAAAAATCCGTTTAAAAATCGTGGCAAGAAAAGGTGTGATTTTATCACTATTAGCAGCAAAAAAAACCCCAAAAACCACAACATGTGAATGCAGCCTTACACTAGGTGACGTTTAGGCTATAAGGTGGCATATCGCAGCCACTATGGATGTGACGGTGATGCTAAAAAGCAATGCTCATTATATAATTTTTTTCCAATTAATAATTGCATGACATTTATTTTTTTATTGCTTTCAGAGGGCGCGGTGCATACGGCAGTGTGATTGGCATGGCATTCGTTGGCACTGTGTGTTCACCAAGTGTCGCCACCTCTATTAGTTCGGTAAGTACAGGTTTTTTTGTCTAGTTTTGTCGCTTTTTTTGAGACGCTCATCATGGCCTTGTCTGTGCAGTTCAGTCCCGGATCCACCCCACAGTCTCACGCCACAGTGGTCGCTCACGAGCTTGGCCACGTCCTGGGGATGAGCCACGATAATGGTCGATGTTCAAACAACTATATAATGTTTGGTTCAAACAAGTAAGTATTCCTGGTGGTAGACGTGATTCTATGTAAAGTATTGTGGAAACTGATTGCCACTCCATCCTATATATCCATTCTTTAAACTTTGTTTTGTGCTATTCCTCTATTATTCCTCCTGGAAATATATTTAGCAGTAATTGACAACAGGGCATTACCATTGCCTTTGTCAGTGAGTCATGTCCATACACTATTTGGCACTGATTGGACAAGTGTCAGGATCCTCCCCATTGACAAGAGGAATGGTCACACCGAAATACCATATTTTTCGGAACAGACAGACATCTCCATAATAAAAATGGATGTGTGAATGGCTCCAATAAACTCTGCCAGTCGGGCTATGTTCACACTAACTTCAGTCCCAATGATATTCGTGTGAAAAACTGCCGTCATTCAGACATCGCTCAGACCAATGCTATTCAATTGGGCCGTTCAGATGACCATTTTTTTGCATGGACCAAATGCCCACAGTATACAGTAGTGAAATTTACCTTTTTAAGTTTGTGGGTGCAAAAAAATAAAAAATTTCGGATCCATTACGGATCAACCATATTGCATCCGATTTTTACAGGAACATTGCAATTCTTAACATAGGAAAACGTGTTTGGTCTTTTAAGTTTTATTAACTGCTGATATATAAGAAAAAAGAGAGCAGATGGATTGCATGCTGATGACGATACAGATAAAAAATCAATAGTTTGTTTTCATGGATGAAAATGGAACACTTTTAATATGAAGGTGTGATTTTAGCTTTTGTGTGATGTCGCAGACTCAGATTATTCAGTGCCATTTACAAATGACAGCAGCTAAAAGAACTTTTTCTTAATGACTACGTAGTCTCGAATTGTCATTCCACAGCATAACTGGCAGCCATGAACACCGAAAGTGGTTTTTAGTGGCTGTCATTAGCAAATGCTGACCTGCACGTCAGCGCAAATTTTTGGCCTCATCGGCGATGCTGCTTTGGCCGCATCCTTATAAAAAAAAACATTTCAGAAGTAAATCATGCAAAATTGGCTTGGAGATAGATTTTAATCCATCTGATTTATTGATTTTTCTCCTGACATTGAATCGTTCTCAGTAATGCACAGACGTTTAGTACCTGCAGCGCCGATGACTTTGAAGCACTAATCTTGAGGGGTCAAGGGACTTGTCTGAAAAACCCGCCAGATCCAAACCAGGTCCTCAGCTTACCAGTGTGTGGTAACAATGTGGTCGAGCGCGGAGAAGAGTGTGACTGCGGATCCTCAACGGTAATATATATATATTTTTTCTTACATTAATTTATTATTTTTTACATAGTATAGGGGTGGCTGTACATTAAAAATGTCCAGTCACATTTGATATTGGTGGTGGAGGGTTGCGTTTATCTGCTTCATTTTTTATAAAATCGTTGCCTCTTCACCTCATTGCATTTTATCCATTTAATCTCAGAATCACTGGGATATTTCATCCACTTTATGATTGGCAGGTATCAGACCTCTGGAACCACTACCACTGATTGTGACAATGAAGGAGCTGCAGCTCCTAACTGTGCTGCAGCACCTTTAATGTCTTTCCTTTCACAGCTCTATTCAAGCAAATGGGGCTAGTTGCTCTTCCTGACAGAGCCAGCTTGCTGGGGGCACTATTGCTGTGCAGGGGGTAGTCAGTGCTGCAGCCCCTTTACTCTAAGAGATGGTGAGGGTCCTAGAGGATCTATCCTAATACAAGTTCTACACTAGGTTTTATATGGTTCCAATGTCAAAGATTGTACATGTAAGTACCAAGAAAAGACCCTTCTAAAAAAAACAGCATTAATTTCCTGCCCTCAGGTCCAGGGATCTCTGTAGCAGATGTGTGCAATTTCTACAAAAAGTTCAACTTTTCTCTGCTTTATTGTAGGAATGCAAAAACCCATGTTGCAATGCTGCCACCTGCAGGCTAACCAGTGGATCACAATGTGCACAGGGATTATGTTGTGAGAATTGCAAGGTAAAAATATCCTTATTTCAACTTTTACAATTTTAAATAGATAAAATTGCAAAGAACAAGCAATGTTACAATTACTTGTAGTTAAAAATCTTCTCAATAACGAAAGGATTTTTAATACTGATTATATGAATTGTTGCTTATGTTACCGGCCACCAATGCAGTCTAGCAGCAGTGGCCGAACATGCATAGTTGTTACGACCCCTTTTCAATCTGAAGGTGGCTGGCTTGCTGGAGTTCGCTGTTGACTCCCTATCCAGGCCAGGTTCAGTGTCTGCTCTCCTCCGATGCTGCAGAGTGAAAGTAGCTTCATGTAAAAGCTTCGGAGAGCACACAGTTTTGGTCATCGGTGCAATAATAAATGATAGCTATTATCTCATTTTTTCCGATTATGTATTTGTATATATTGTGGTTGTATTGAGTTCAAAAGGGAGCCAAAATCTGCAATAAAGTGAAATTGTGCAGATTTTGCTGAGGATTACCCTCAGGTCTGCAGCAAAATTTGCAAGTCCAGAATAAAAGACATACTGTATTTTATAAAGTTAATAATTAATTAAAAAACATAACACAAACTGTTTCTGCCACTCCTGGGCCGGTAGAGATGATCAAAAAGATTAGCTGACCATTGGACAGTGGCCCTGTTGGTGGTCTGTGGCTACAGGACCAAAGCTCTGGGAGCCTCCTATAACCTTCCGGAATCCTTGACGCCTCTTCTGATTAGCAGGACTGATGCAACGTCATGCGGCCATTATGCCGTAACGGTGATGTTTCACCAGGCCCACTTATCAGAAGAGGTGTCAGGCAGGAGGTTCTTCTGGCCCTTGCTTGGTAAACACGGACTACCAAAGTGCCTACTAGATCAGGGTCTTGCAGATCTTTTTGATCATCTCTACATGCCATTCTTGATACAACCCGCTTTCCTATAGAGACATACTTGTCTTGAACCAACCCACTTTAGCATAGACATGCCGGTGTTGAATCTTGATACAACCCGCTTCCTGTAGAGACATGCCGTTCATGACACATCCTGTTTTCCTATAGAGACATGCCAGTCTTGCTACAACCCGCTTTCCTGTAGACTCATGCCTGTTTTGATACAACCCGCTTTCCTGTAGACCCATGCCGGTCTTGATACAACCAGTTTCCTGTAGAGTCATGCCGGTCTTTATACAACCCTCCTTCCTGTAGACTCATGCCGGTCTTTATACAACCCGCTTTCCTGTAGAGTAATGCCAAACTTGATGCAACCCGCTTTCCTGTAGAGACATTCCGATTTTGATACAACCCGCTCTTCTGTAGGCTCATGCCAGTCTTGATACAACCTGCTTTACTGTAATGACATGCCGGTCTTGATACAACTTGGTTTCCTGTAGAGACATGCTGGTCATGATACAACCCTCTCTCCTGTAGTGTTTTGTCCCTTTAACAAATATCTACTGATTTTTCTTTGTACTTCAGTTTAAAGTTGGGGGAATACTTTGCCGAGCTCAGTCTAACATATGTGACCTGCCCGAGTACTGCAATGGATCCTATGCCCTGTGTCCTGTTGACGTGTATATAATGGATGGTTACCCCTGCAACAAGTCATACTGCTATAGCGGGGTGTGTCAGAACTATGATGATCAGTGCCGGGCACTGCTGGGTCCAGGTAATCAATGATTTCTCATAGTGCTTGGGTTAATTGGGTTTATCTTCTCTTGGAGGAGCAATCATTATTGGAACCCTCAAATGTTTATTAGGGTATGTTCAATCACTTTTCCAAGTAGAGATGTTACCACCTTTGTGTGGTCTGTCCCAAAGAAAGAAAATAGTCACGCAGCCCGTAGTCTGATGGGCGAGGAGCAGGGTACCCTATTCTTCAAGTCGGAACATATTACAGTTAGCCAAGCTTATTGATTTCATTGGTATTGGACAATGATCGAATGTGTATAGAGGACAACCCAAATCTTCCTGTAACATCAGCTACTGAAACGAGCTCCAATCACTGCTGTTTACCATATAAATACCGCTGTCAATCACCAAGTGCAACATGTAAATGACAACCACCTGTGTGCAAGTGCACCGACTCCCATCGCTCTCCGTGATGCCATCACGGGGTGCTAATGGGTTGTCATAGCCAAAAAGTTGTGGCTCTTGGAAAACGGGGAGGAAAAAACAAAATCTCAAAAGCGAGAAATCACCATGTCATGAAAGGGATAAACGCAACTCATACTTTCATTCTTAGGGGGATAATCCACCACAAGAAGTGTCTGGCCATGTCTTACTCTCCTCGCCTCATCAGAGCATATGAATGCTCAACCGACCTGAGAGTACATGTGTATGGAGACGTCAGGAATTGGCCTACAAGGAGCTAAAGAGTATGGCTAGCCTAATGCCCCACACACACCTTAGAAAGCTAACCATGTAGCTACCTCCCAGGTCTATCGCATACACAGAACCACTCGCTCCTGTGTTCTGTACGAGAGAGCCATTGCCGGGGGGCGGCTTATCTCTAGAGAACAAAAGGATCAGTCTAAAATCGGACATACCGAATCCTTATCTCCTCAACATCTATCAGGGGGACAGTTGAGAGGCCCCCATACACATTATACTGTTTGTCGATCCTGTTGATGTTGGTGGATTCAAACAACATCAATCTAATGAATTTGGGGGGTTTAGTCTTTGGTGGTAAAACGCCTTTAGAGCAGTGCCTTCATGGCGATAACTGTGTTTTCTTGTTACTTCACAAAGATGTAAAACAAGCTGCCAATGTCTGCTATGAAACGAAAAACATTATTGGAGATCAATATGGGAATTGTGGAGTCGTGTCAGGAAAACCCCAAAAATGTTCAACAGCGTAAGTAACTTGTACTAATCGTTACCGAAAAGTCATAATCCCACCATTCATAGCTGGAGGGGCAATGCTCGTTAAAGAGTCGATATTGACTTTTCAGATTGCCGCTTCAATTAGGTGGCTCTAGAACTCTAGTCCTCTTCCTCTCTGAAGAGACAATTTGCATATTTAATTTCCCAGAGGAGGATGCATGGCCTATAAGTCTCCTCACTCTGACATGCCAGGCTTGGCTTGTCACTTTCCACAAGGAGAAATGTTGCCCCTTAGACCTCAGATATACAGACAGAAATACTGCATGTAACTAGAGATGAGCAAATTTGTTCGGATTTTGTTCCGAATACTTTTGGACCCGAATTATGGTTTTGCAATATTCGTCGAACACATCCGAACGTCATTAGAGTCCTGTAGAATGTAAGCCTGCAAGGGCAGGGTCCTCTCTCCCCTCTGCATCAGTCGGTGATTGTTAGTTTGTTTGCTGTAAGTGATATCTGTAATTTGTATGTAACCGCTTCTTATGTACAGCACTATGGAATCAATGGTGCTATATAAATAAATAAAAATAATAATAATAATAATTAGAGTCAATGGGAGTAAAAATTGCCAAATATGTTTGGAACCGATTTTAAGACATAAATTCGGCACGAATAGTGTTCGAATATGGCTGGAATATGTCAAAATCAGATTCGAGGCCAAAATCCGAACAAATTGGCTCATCTCTACATATAACTTATAGGTTTTGTGGCCCCTCTGCTGCTCCCTCTCCCCTCTTAGGATCCATTCTACCCATATGGAGAACATCATCATCTTCTCTGTCCCAATACAGACCTGAGTAGTGCATGAAAATAGCAGGCGGCTCCTGCACCCGTCCATCCGCACACAAAGCTACACACAGAGCCAGTCACATCTGCACCTTGTAGGACTGGTCCAATCATTTCACATTATTCACACACCAGTTTTCCAGGAAGGCTTTTTTTCTATTCTTTTTTTTTTATAAATCACTGACCCATTACAATGATTGTCTTTTCACATCTCCATTTATTTTTTTTCCGGAACTGATTGTCCACAAAAGTAAAAAAATAAACTGTAGACATGTTCTACTTTGCGTATCAAACCTGCCGATGCAAACTAATGGACCCTTTGTTTATATTTTTTTTTAATACAAGATTTATGCTATATTTGTCCTTTTTCTTTTCATGCAGTAACAGTCTGTGCGGTAAATTGCAGTGCACAGGGAAGCCTCAGCAAATACTGAACAGTAGTATAATTATTACCAACATCAATGGGGAGGATTGTATCAGTGTAGACTATAACCTGGGCCCCGATGTGCCGGATCCTGGACTTGTTCACCAGGGAGCACCATGTGCAGAAGGAAAGGTCAGTCCTAATGAGACGATATTAATGCATAATGCTATTGGGGTCCACCAGAATGACATAGGATTGGTGAAATATGTCTGATATTGGAGTCCTAAGCTACGTTAGTCCTCATTGTGTTCAGAGATTGAAAAGAGCAATGGCCGCACGTCAGTTCAGTGCCAATGGTTCTGGTGCTGATCATGCCCGTCTTCCTCAGTCCCACTGACATTGATACTCCATTGTAACAAAGATAAGTGCCCCATTATGGTGACGGGGCTGGTCCCAGACCACCGATCTAGAATTTGTCACGTATGCTGTGGGTAGCTGATAACTTCTACCTACTGGAATACCCTTGTAACCTATCATGTAGATAAGTGAAAAATGTAATATGTTATACCTCTTTAATTTTTAATACAGTATATACAGTTCTTAAAGAGAATCGGTCAGTAAGATCAGTCAGCCCAAAACACAAATATGGGAAATACAGGTCTATGGAAGATGAAGTCATAGACACCTTTTATATCTTCCAGCTGCTGCTGCATTCCTGAGAAATCAGCGTTTTCCTTGCCTGTCACTTGACCTCACACAAACTAAAGAGTCAGGGGCTGGGCAGAGAAACAACTTCAGGAGGCAGTGGCTTGTGAAGTGCTCTGTCACACCCAGATCACTTAGCAGCTCATTTCCATTTTACTTAAAACTCTGATTTCCCTGGAATGCAGCAGCAGATTGAAGAAATAATAGTCAATGGTTTAGTAGGGGTTTGATGTTACTGACAGATTCTTTGTAAAGGAATACTCCTATTAAAACCTGATACACTGTGTTATCCCTAATGTAGGGCCTGAGGGACTGGTGCTTCAGAGGAATTCTCTTTTTGGCGTTCTTTAAAAGGGGTTGTCTGGTGAAAACAAGTTATTATCACCTATTATAAGACAGGTGATACCTAAGGGTGCTTTCTCATTGTGTTTAGGCACCTGTTCATTGGCTCTATAGGGGCTTATGTCCGACCCTCCCGCAAAACGGGATTTAGACGTATGCGCCAACAGGGCCATAGACTATAATGGTGCTGAAGAGTGAACATGTACTCTGACGTGCATTATTTTCCAGCGAATACGGAGTCTACTACATCTGAGTATCTGGCTGCAATAGACTTATCCGAAAATGATGCATTTCAGAGTGATTGTTCGCTCTTCCAGCACCATTATTGTCTCGTTTTGCGGAAAGGTTCGGACGTAATCCCCAACAGGACCAAAGAATGGGTGCCTGAGTGAAATGTGAGAGCACCCTAATTGATAGTTGGAGGGTCCGACTTCTGGGACTCGCACCAATCTGCAGAATGGGGAATTTTGATCCCCTTTACGAAATGCAGCAGTAGGTGAGACGCTGAATGGTGCTCCATTCATTCTCTTTATGCAGCGCTCGGCAGCCCCATAGGAAATGAATAGAGCAGTGGTCTAGCATGGACACTGCTGCTCCATTTTAATGGGGATAAAAAATTGCTAATCTGACGATTGGTGCAGGTCATAGCGATCAGACCTCGACTGATCAGCAAGTTGTCAACTATGCTGTGGATAGGTGATAACTTCTTTTCACAGGACAACCCCTTTAATTCTTTTAGTATTCAACCTTCAATGTTACGATCTGAATTTTTTATTAAAGATTCATTTTACTGTTCCCAGGATGATAAAAGTATGGCGGCTGGGGATTTTTACCATCCTGAGAATGTCCGTCCCTTGTGTGAATGAAGATGCTCGGACACCGCTCCATAGAGGAGCACATCAGGAACTTAGGACTACTTTTGGGGTTCCAACATAATTGAAATACACAATAAAAACAACAAAAAACACTGCTTGCACATTTAAGGCTTGTAAAGCCATGACTAGTGAAAAAGCTGCATAACTTGTACAACAGTATTATTCTACAGTGACTCCTTGTGATTCTTCTCAGGCCTGCGTGAACTATGCATGTCAGAACGCCTCTGCTTTAGGATTCACCTGCGATGTCAAAGGAAAATGTAACGACCATGGGGTGAGTTATTTGTTTCATTTAGAAATTCGATGACCATTTCCATGAAATTTGGTTTGCAAATTGATTAAACCCCAATTGATAGTACTGCAAGACCTCCAATTGCCATGAAAAGCTGTTTATGACACCCTGAGGTTCCCTAGAATTCTCGTATCCAACCCCTTTCAAGCTCTTTGAGGTCTGTTTTACACATCCGTGTTTTGCGGTCCAAGAACGGACCAAGATGCACAGACCAGCCATAGGTCTCCTAACTTGAGCTTGGCAGCCTCAAAGGCAACTGTGAGCCTGTTGAGTTTGGGTAAGGGGTCCGACTGCCGGTCCACACATCACGGCCCTTACCTAGATTGTAAAACAAGGATGTACAGGTCATGCCCCAAACCTAACGTCTTAGAGTAAGTTTGTTGTGCATGTGGCCTTTTTATCACACCCCAAAATTAATTCAGATTTTAGATTCAAACCATAATTAATCAAGGACCAAAGATCAAACCACCAAAAAAATCCAAAAAATAGACCAAAACCCTTCAAAGCATTCAGACAACTGACCAAGACCACAAAATAATTTCATACCCCAGACCAAGCTTGAAATACAACAAGAAAACACAAAATGACAAATCTGCAAAAATACTCTGCAGTAAAAAATATGGCAGTAATCAGCAAGTGCTGGATAACCCAGACCAAGCTTCCAGAATTCAAAACCCAGAGCAAAACACAAAAGAAAATTCAGAGCCCAAACTAGACCTTGGCTGCATCATGTCTGTAAGGCTACAAGGACTCAATTCCAACGTCCAAGCAAGCCATTCCGAGAGGACGCAGCATGGAAACTTCTTCCCACATCCATCCCCTTTTTCAGCTTCTGCCTCTTTCATGCCCCTTTCACAGAAGAATTGTTTTTCCTGGAGGTTTTGGTGGCACCCTAAAGATTTTGCTTTAGCTTCCAGGATTGTCAGAGATCTCCCCTTTAACCAGGTGGCTCCCAGACATTTTGGAGGAGTTGGCATGAACGATGTAAGACTATGTAGGTGTAGGGAAGTGGACTGACCTATGGACCTATCAGCAGGAAGGTAAATGTAAACTGTGCCGTAAAAGTGCTTGACGTGGACTGCTATATATGTGTGTGGGGAGACAGCTGGAAACAGTAGAGGATGGTAAGATACTGGGTTCGGCCACTAGGTGGAGACCAAGGACAGCAGGAAAAGAAGACGGTGTAGTACTGTAGTTTGGCCACAAGATGGAAGCAGGGAGCAGTGAGGAAAGGGCTTACCAACAGCTTAAGGCTACAAAATCGCAGAGTCATGGGGGCGGAGTTACAGGAGCTCTAGAGGGGAATTCTGGGGAAGGGAATAAATAGTTGCAGAGAGTTCCAGAAGAGGCCAGTCCAGGGAGAGGAGCTCAGGAGAAGAGAAGACAGAAGGAAAAGACGGACAGAGAAGAAGCCCCAGTAGGGACTGAGGAGGGAGACGGTCAGGGGGTGGTCCTGACAGAGAAAGCCCGGGGTACCAGACGGACGGACTCGGACAGGGGAAGTGCTGTGGCCGTGGGCCTAATGGCAGCCACAGTGAAAGAACTACGAGGGACGTCACTGTAGAAGAAAAGGAAAAGTGAAGGGTACCCGGGCCTGTGTGTCGAAGTTGTCAAGCAGCTGCTGTGTGGTGCTGCGGTCGTCGAGAGGACGGCCAATAAACAGGACCTGTTGAACGCACTTCAGTGTCTGTTTCAAGTCTGTTCGCGGCGGAAAAAGGGACCACCCCCCAGTCGGCATACGTACCTACATTGGCATGTGTAGTCCTGGCCGAACTCAGACATCCAGACCTGTCTTTCGATGGTGCGGGTTTTCTGAACATCCTGACTGGTTTGATCAAATCGCCTTCTTCTTTAATTTCAGGTGTGTAACAACAATGGGAACTGTCACTGCAACGATGGCTGGGCCCCCCCGAGCTGTGACAGAGCAGGTTATGGCGGTAGCATTGACAGTGGCCCCACACACATTGGTAAGTGAGAATGTGCCATATGGACCTGCTAATTGACATGTAGTGGATTCATTGGGGGCAGATTTATCACCATTGTCTAATTTGTATAAACTTAGACTAGACAATCTTAGAATACGCCACATTTATCATAGTGTTTAAATCGTTAGACCATAGAATGTTAGAGTTGGAAGGGACCTCCAGGGTCATCATCTCCATCCCCCTGCTCAATGCAGGAGTCACTAAACCATCTCAGACAGATGTCTGTCCAGTCTCTGTTTGAAGACTTCCATTGAAGGAGAACTCACCAGCCTGTTTCACTCATTGATCTCCCTCAATGTAAAAAGTTTATGATGTTTGATAAAACTGGCGTGTTTTAAGACTGACTAGCCTAGGTTTACAACAACCATTCGTTGGCTATCTTTGTACCAGAAATTTATACCAAAATTTAGCTGCATGGTGCTTTACAATAGGCTATACCCTTCTTAGTAAACAATGGATTGGCTCAATAGACCACACACTGACAGTAGACCAACCAACATGCATTCAGCATGCACTAGTCTTAGCCATGATCCAGGCAAGCCTACGGAGCTGTACGTAAACGCTGCCACAGAGAATTTACACATTTGTGTGAACTTGGCCTTATTGTCCACAGACTGAGGGCTCACTTAAACATCAGCTTTTCACTTACAAGTTCTGTTCTTATCTATGACAGTTTACGGGACTGTTCACGTGTCCATGGATTCTTGTGGACTGATCCTCACAAAAACATATAGAGATACCTGATTTTGATCCGAGTCATCGATCAAACTTGCCAATGCAACTGGGTACATGAAAAGAATCAGACAGCACTCAGATGTCATCCTAGTACTGTTAGCTTTTTCACTTACTGACGCTCGAGAATCTCCATCAGATTTTATTTTGCACACGAGAAAAGATGCTGAATGACTTATGGAAAAACTGACATGGTGACCAAACACTGATGAAAATCTGGTCCAAAACACTGATGAAACTCATTGAGTTTTTTGCTTCTAAGAAAAATCACTGACATCTGAATGAGGCCTTAATAACAGTAACCCTGTAAATAGTAATTCTGCACACCAAGTGCAGGCAACATGTTAACACCTCACTGATCTGCCATCACAGGTCTCAGCAGTTTCTATAGTATACACTATTGTTAACAATTGTTGCAATTTTACAAGGCGCGCCATGACTACTGTAGGGATAGTAAAATAGTAAGATAGGAGGAATTATTATTTATCTTGGCAACAGAAGAGACATAATTAAAACTGCCTTTTGCGTTCCCCACTTAGGCAGCATTCACATCTGTGTAGTTCAGATCTGTGGTGTAGGCTGTGTTCACATCTGTGGTGTAGGCTGTGTTTACATCTGCGGAGTATCCTGTGCTCATGTCTGTTGTGTAGGCTGTGTTTACATCTGGGGAGTAGGCTGTGTTCACATATGTGGTGTAAGCTGTGTTCACATATGTGGTGTAGGCTGTGTTCACATGTGTGGTGTAGGCTGTGTTCACATGTGTGGTGTTGGCTGTGTTCACATGTGTGGTTTTGGCTTGTTCACATCTATGTTGTGAGTGAGCTGTGTTCACCTTTGTTGTGTAGGCTGTGTTCACATCTGTGGTATAGACTGTGTTCACCTCTGTGTTGTAGGCTGTGTTCACATCTGTGGTATAGACTGTGTTCACCTCTGTGTTGTAGGCTGTGTTCATATCTTTGTTGTAGAATAGATTCCATCATATTTATCAAAAGAAATAGCGCAACGTGCTTTTTTCTGTTACTATGGATGACATTGAAAGAGTATATCAGGCACTGTTGGTGTCTATCATGTGATAAATCTGGTACTTTAATTTTATTTTTCAGCTCCTTTGACACAACAGAACAAAAGAAATGATAAAATTAAATGTGAACAGAACCTTACTCGCAGTCACCTGATGATTCCATTTCTTTTGTATTCCCAGACACCTCCTTACGCGATGGACTGCTTATCTTCTTCTTGCTGGTTGTGCCAATCCTCATCCTCTTAATCGTCATGTTTATAAAGAGAGATGCAATTAGAAGGAGGTTTTGCCGAAAGAGAAGAAACAGGTACTTGTTGTAACCTAACCGCTATAGCCAGGCGTGAACTTGACATTCCTAGTGCCCCACAGCACATCCTACAATGGGCCTATCTTCTTCGATGCTTTCACAGATGTACAAACTGGATGAAGATGGATGCTTGTTTGCCATGATAAATTATCATAAATCGTTGATAGTAATTGGATCGCACTTGGCCATTTAGGTCAATGGGTCCGTCAAAAAAATTAGACCACACTTGAATGACATTTGAGTTTGGTCAGATTTTCATGGACTGACAGAATGGAGAAGACAGACATTTTTTATTTTAATCTTCTCTACAGCGGAGAAAATCAGATCAGACTCTGATCACGCACTGATAAGAGTGTGATTAGTATGATCAGACCGATTTTCTCGGATGAGAGAAAATATTGTTGTGTGACCCTAGCCATAGGATAAGTCATCAAGATCAGATCATAAGGAGTCCAACACCCAGCAGCTCCACCAGACATCTGATATCTGGTGCCAACGTCGCTCAAAATGTAGTGTATGGAGACAAAATACCCCAGATCACATTCAATTCAATGGGATCTGAGCTGTGGTACCCAAAAATTGTCACTACACAGTGCATAGAGTTGTGGTTTTTGAGCTCTATAATTTGTAGAAAGCTTGAACATAGGGCTGTTAATACTAACACAAAGAAGAGAAAGATATTGACTACTGCCAGGTATGACCGGCACACATTGGAGATGGATAACGATGAACTGGAAGTTGTAAAAGACTTGAACCTACTCAGATCAATGATCACTCAAGTTGCAGTGATGACAGCAGAAGTCAATAGGAGAATAGCCAAACCAGATCTCACACTTTGCACTGACGAGGGGCAGTACCCCGAAACACAGTGTCTGCAAATTGAGATTCTGGCTTGGTTCTTATCCTAAGTCATGTAACAAGGCTCATTAAAGGGTCGACACTGACTTTTAGGATTGCTGCTTACAATAGGTGGCACTAGAGTTCTAGTTCTCTTCCTCTCTGAAGAGACAATTTGCATAACCAGTGAAGAAGACACGGCTCGTACATAGGTTGGTCATTTCTGTAGTAACATATGGATGCAAAACCTGGATGACAAAGAAATAAGACAGAAGAATAATCAACACCTTCGAAATTTTGTGCTAGAGAAAGATGTTATCAATACCCAATACCGTGAATGGCAAGAAGAACAAACAAATCAATTTTGGAGCAAATCAAGCCAGACATGTAATTCGTGCGGAGGATCACCAAGCTACGACTTGTCCACTTTAGACACATAATATCAAGAGTGCAGTCACTGGAGAAAGACATCATGGTTGGAAGAAAAGAAGGAACAAGGCAAAGAGGAAGCCCAGCCACCCGATGGCTTGATACTATCAAAATAACAGCAGAGAAGACCCTGGTGGACCTATCTAGGCTTGCACGAGATCTTTCTGCATATAGATCGTTCATCCATCAAGTTGCCATAACTCAAGAATGATCTGAATGTTGTTTAAAAAAATATCACCACAGCCCCATTTTTTTGCTAATTGGTTGAGATGCCAAGTGTTAGGCCCTTCTGATCTGATATTCGGATAGTAATACCTTACTGTCAGTCAAACCCTTTTCTACATTCCTTGCAGGGGATGTGCCCCTTTACCTACTCTGTACCTCTTTTATAAACATATATCAGTGTTACATTAATTCAAACTTTTTCTTATTGAAACCTTCTTTTCTACTCAGAGGTGGAAATAAAGAGACAAGACAAGCACAAAACACTTATGCCAATCGCAACCAGAACGCCTACGACAATCGTAACGCTGCCAGCAACGTGCCAAGGAACCAGGTAACTACTCACTGGTACTTATATATATATTAGATGGAGACAGGCTGTGCAGCGTTGAGAATCTCTCCCTCCCATGTGCTCACCCACCTATCCACTCTCCCTTTCCCCAAGTGCTGTCTTCTCCCATCTGTGCTCTGCTCTCTTCTTTGACCTGTCTACCCCATGTGCTGTCCCGCTTGTCTGCTGTCTCTTTCCTTCCTGTGCTGTGATCTCCCCTCATGTGCTGTCCCATTTGAGCTGTCTCACCCCTATGCTATGTCTCATTCACCCCTGTGTGCTTTCTCTCTCCCCCATCTGCTGTCTTCTCCTATCATGTCATTTTAAAAATTGTCTGTGTCTGACCATGTACAGAACATACCACAGCTCCTGGGCGGGGGAGGAAGCAAAAGACAATACTGACATTACAGCAGGAGATTGCAGAGGATACATTTTGTGAGGTAAAATATTGATTAAAAACAGTCAGTGAAATATTTTACCTCAGAAAATGAATCCTCTGTGATCCTCTGCTGTAGTGTCAGTATTTTCTTTTGCTTCCTGCCCTGCCCAGGAGATGTGTTATGCTCCATACACGGTCAGACACAGAAAATTTTTAAAATGAACTTTTGTTCATGGGAAAACCTCTTTAATGTGACCGGCTTCCTCTGCCTGCAGACACGTCACGCATCTACCGCCGGGATCAGCCGAATGATTCACTGCACCTGCGCAGAATTCCCACAGGTGCAGTAAATCAGATCGCCGCCATCTTTGTGCAGACAGATAGCGGTGGTCACATGAAAAACTGCGCATGCACTTCTCATGTACAAAAATGGCCGCGGTCAGTGAATCATTCGGCTGATCCCGGCTGCGGTGTGTTTGCTAGAGTGTTCTGCTGTTGGTACCGCGCAAGAGGCTGTGTATGGCATATACAGTGTGTGTGGTAGTGTATGGCATACACAGGGTGTGTGTGGTGCGTATGGCATATACAGTGTGTGTGTGTGGTGCATACAGCATTTACAGTGTGTGTGTGTGTGTGTGTGTTTGTGTGGTGCGACGGTGTTCCGCCGGTGGTATCGCGCAAGAGGCTGGTACCACCAGCAGTTTCTATATTGAGACACCATCACTTGGTGATTTTATTAATACTTAAGGCAGGAAAGACAAAGCAGGGATCCTGACTGGTCACATTACATACCAGTCAGGATCCCTGCTTTGTCTTTCCTGCCTTAACATATGTGGTTTTTTGTGCCTGTCACTTCTTAGTCTACCCCATTGTTGTTAGTGTCCTTGTTTTGCTATTTATGTATTAATAAAATGATGCAATATATTTATATGGACAGTTTCACTGTGTTTTTTTAAGGTTTTCTTTTTTTTAAGGTAAATATATATTAGCTATACGTGCTATACGTGAGATTCAGGCATGCTATATGTTCCAGTAAAAGTATGAAATAATGAAAAGCATGATCTAGGATTTTATATTAGACGACGGTGGTAATATTTACTGACAAACTGAAACTTGTGAAACCAATGACATTTTTTTTTAACATATTGTTTGAACTGTTATAGGAAACCTAGCATTGCATCATCTCAGTATTTTGTTAGGGTTAGTAAATGTGTATTAGAGTCAGTCAACATTGTGTAACCTGGCATGACAATGGGTAGGCGAGGAGATTGGTGGCAACCATTCTGCAGAGGGATGGTGCAGCAACACTAGCCATAGATTTGAACGTGGAGAGTTTAAATAAATGAGCAGCGTAAGGAGATGGATACAGTCCTCAACAGATCGGTCACATAAAGTTTATTATTAATATTCAGTATGAGGAACATGGCCATATTGGTTCTCATGAAGAGGAATAACATTTGAATAGTTTGGTTTCAACGATACTAGGCAGGCAAGCCCCCTTTAACAACCTTTTCGTTTGGATGTGGCACATATCCAGTTCTCCAGGATAAATACTCGGATTTCTCTCTCAATCTCCCCACTCTTACTACCAAATAGGAACAGTAATTTCTCCCATCCACCAGAAGATCACACAATTGGCATGAATAGTAACTTTACTCATCAGAAACCTTTTACAACAAGGCAGGTAAACTTTAACCTTCACCCACCATGGATTCTTCAATCCACCCGCTTTGTGCCAGGCCTCTCACAATAATATAGATACTGTAGACTCTGCTTTTCACCTGCTACAAAGTCCTATGTTGGAGAGGACGCATCAATCCACCTGCATCAACCTAGCTAACACGTCTTAAATTCCATCGTTATAGCCACTCACCTTTCACACTGAGGGGTCTAGCTAGACCTCGAACTTTACCTCAGCACCCCTTATTACCTCAGCACATTTGATATCTCCAGTAGTAGAACAGATAGACAAAGTAGACAGCAGTGTGGGCAGCCTCTTCTTACATCAGCACGTTTGGTGTCTCCACAATTAAATACGAAAAACATGCTAGACAGCAGTGTGAGCAGTCCCTTCTTACCTCCTCAACCCTTGCATCTCCAGTATTAGATCAGATAGAAAGGGTGGACAGTAGTGTGAGCAGCTTCTTCTTATCTCAGTCCTCCTGGTATCTCCTGTATTAGATTAGATAGACGGGGGGACAACAGTGTGAGCACCTTCTTCTTGTCTCAGCACCACTGGTATCTCCTGTATTAGATTAGATAGACATGGAGGAGAGCAGTGTGAGCAGCTTTTTCTTACCTCAGCACCCCTGGTATATCCTGTGTTAGATTAGATAGACAGGGTGGACAGCAGTGTGAACAGCCTCTTCTTACCTCAGTGTCCCTGGTATCTCCAGTGTTAGATCAGATAGACATGGTGGACAGCAGTGTGAACAGCCTCTTCTTACCTCAGTGTCCCTGGTATCTCCAGTGTTAGATCAGGTAGACATGGTGGACAGCAGTGTGAGCAGCCTCTTCTTACCTCAGCACTTCTGGTATCTCCAGTAATAGATCAGAATATCCACTGGGAGCACATTTTCCTCTTAACAAAGTAGTACAGGTTTCTATCAGTTTAAAAAGACAGTGGCCATTGTTTCATACTATAGTGATTACCTCACTAGACTAAATGAGTGCGATTTACTAATTAAAGGTATTTGAAAATGAATTCTGGTTTTATCATTATAAACTGTAAAGTGTTTTCGTTTATTTTTTACAGGACAAGCCTTTCTCTGACGTTTTTACTATATCACATAACTTTCCTCAAAGGTTTGTCACATTTAAGTTTATTACTTTTTACTACTATTTTTGCTAGGAAATGAACAGATTTGGAGTAGTTTACCAGCTCTGCATCGAAACTTAAAAAAAGTAAAAGTGAAATATACAGTAGAAAATATTTAGTAAAATGAAAATACTGTTGAGGATACGACGGCGGTCTCTGCATCCATAGGAATGAATTGGCGGCAGTCACATGATAACTAGCCCGGCTGTTCTCCCCGCCTATGTCAACTTTTGTGCCTGTATCTGCACATGTACTTCAGTGATAATGTCCACGTGTTATGTGTGGGCAGCTGTGGACCTTAAAATGAAGAGCTGGGGTGAGCAGTGAGAGGGTTTAGAGTCTCTTGTCACAATACACAATGTAAATAAGGAGAGAAAAAGAGGGTCAGGCTAAATCTCCATTGTAGAGTTGAGAAAAATGGTTCCCAAGACTTGTTCAGAGGCCACAGTGGTAGTTGTTGACTTCCAGACCAGAACCTCTGTAAACCTCCAGCTTTCTGCCGGCATCGTTGGCTCCTCTTCTGATTAGTACGACATCATTGTTGCGGCATGATGCATTTAAGGGCCTAATAATCAAAAGAGGCAACGGGGATGCTGACACAGTAGGAGGAGATTCAAAGTGCTCAGGTCTGATAGCCACAAACTACCAACATGGCCATTGGACCAGGATCCTGTGCGTCAAATAGTTTAACTTTACCCCATGGTCTTTTTTTCAGCTGCACATCCTGCAAAGACTATATGTCTGCCCTTAGGTCTAAGGCTGGCCATACATATTAGATGGCTGTTGGCCAAATGATCTTTTGGCCGACAGCCATCTCAGCTGACTCTAGACTTGTTCTGCTAAGCGCTCCTGTGTTCTCTATGAGAAAACTGTGGACTGACACGTCAGCTGGTGGCTTATCTCTGGGAGAACAGTGCAATCGGCATTCCGAAATCGGACATGTCCAATGGACATCTCCCCTGACCATAATTCGACCGGTGCCCCCATGTACATTAGACAGTTGTCTGAACCTGTTTGTATTGGCAGCTTCATCCGACATTAATCTAATGAATAGGAGCCTTTGCATCCCCCCATTCAATCATTTTGGCACATATACAGATAAGCCATTGTGTCTGGACATACAGTACAGACCAAAAGTTTGGACACACCTTCTCATTCAAAGAGTTTTCTTTATTTTCATGACTATGAAAATTGTAGATTCACTCTGAAGGCATCAAAACTATGAATTTACACATGTGGAATTATATAATTAACAAAAAAGTGTGAAACAACTGAAAATATGTCTTATATTCTAGGTTCTTCAAAGTAGCCACCTTTTGCTTTGATTACTGCTTTGCAAACTCTTGGCATTCTCTTGATGAGCTTCAAGAGGTAGTCACCGGAAATGGTCTTCCAACAGTCTTGAAGGAGTTCCCATTGATGCTTAGCACTTGTTGGCCCTTTTGCCTTCACTCTGCGGTCCAGCTCACCCCAAAACATCTCGATTGGGTTCAGGTCTGGTGACTGCGGAAGTCAGGTCATCTGACGTAGCACCCCATCACTCTCCTTCTTGGTCAAATAGCCTTTACACAGCCTGGAGGAGTGTTTGGGGTCATTATCCTGTTGAAAAATAAATGATGGTCCAACTAAACGCAAACCGGATGGAAAAGCATGCCACTGCAAGATGCTGTGGTAGCCATGCTGGTTAAGTATGCCTCCAATTTTGAATAAATCCCCAACAGTGTCACCAGCAAAGCACCCCCACACCATCACACCTCCTCCTCCATGCTTCACTGTGGGAACAAGGCATGTAGAGTCCATCCGTTCACCTTTTCTGCGTCGCACAAAGACACGGTGGTTGGAACCAAAGATCTCAAATTTGGACTCATCAGACCAAAGCACAGATTTCCACTGGTCTAATGTCCATTCCTTGTGTTCTTTAGCCCAAACAAGTCTCTTCTGCTTGTTGCCTGTCCTTAGCAGTGGTTTCCTAGCAGCTATTTTACCATGAAGGCCTGCTGCACAAAGTCTCCTCTTAACAGTTGTTGTAGAGATGTGTCTGCTGCTAGAACTCTGTGTGACATTGACCTGGTCTCTAATCTGAGCTGCTGTTAACCTGCGATTTCTGAGGCTGGTGACTCAGATGAACTTATCCTCCGCAGCAGAGGTGACTCTTGGTCTTCCTTTCCTGGGGCGGTCCTCATGTGAGCCAGTGTTCACTTTGTAGCGCTTGATGGTTTTTACCACTGCACTTGGGGACACTTTCAAAGTTTTCCCAATTTTTCGGACTGACTGACCTTCATTTCTTAAAGTAATGATGGCTACTCGTTTTTCTTTACTTAGCTGCTTTTTTCTTGCCATAATACAAATTCTAACAGTCTATTCAGTAGGACTATCAGCTGTGTATCCACCAGACTTCTGCACAACACAACTGATGGTCCCAACCCCATTTATAAGGCAAGAGATCCCACTTATTAAAGCTGACAGGGCAAACCTGTGAGGTGACAACCATTTCCGGTGACTACCTCTTGAAGCTCATCAACAGAATGCCAAGAGTGTGCAAAGCAGAAATCAAAGCAAAAGGTGGCTACTTTGAAGAACCTAGAATATAAGACATATTTTCAGTTGGTTCACACTTTTTTGTTAATTATATAATTCCACATGTGTTATTTCATAGTTTTGATGCCTTCAGAGTGAATCTACAATTTTCATAGTCATGAAAATAAAGAAAACACTTTGAATGAGAAGGTGTGTCCAAACTTGGTCTGTACTGTATATTGAAAAGGTTTGAAGGCGTTTTCTAGTAGTATATATTGAAGACCCTCAATAATCACAAATATGAGATACCCAATTTAATGGCTAATTCTGCCAAACAAGTCAATAAATGAGCAGTATTGGGTTAAGTACAAAAGGCTTTAAATGTATCAACTGATGATATCTTAAATCCTATTATAAGGGATCTATCAATCAATCAATTGATTTCACTATAAAAGCTGCATAATTAGACCAGGTGAGGCTGAAAACATCTATTTCAGAATAGTTGTATAAAGCTATCAGAAAGTTTTTGTTTAATATGATGATAATATACAGTAGCTTATCTGACTTAAAATAAACACACCAGTCTCATCAGGCTACTTTCACACTTCAGTTTTTTGCCATCAGTCACAATCCGTTGGCTAGCGGATCTGGCGAAAAAACAGATCCGTCGCATCATTTTTTCCATTCATTTCTTCAGTTTTTCGACGGATCCGTTTTTTAAAAGCCGGCAATTCAGTGCGCTGTACAGTAAAATCACACTGACCTGCTAGAAGAGAAAGAATAGATATATACACATAGAATACATATACAGTCATATGTAAAAGTTTGGGCACCCCTATTAATGTTAACCTTTTTTCTTTATAACAATTTTGGTTTTTGCAACAGCTATTTCCGTTTCATATATCTAATAACTGATGGACTCCGTTATATATCTGGATTCAAATGAGGTTTATTGTACTAACAAAAAATGTGCAATCTGCATTTAAACAAAATTTGACCGGTGCAAAAGTATGGGCACCCTTATCATTTTCTTGATTTGAACACTCCTAACTACTTTTTACTGACTTCCTGAAGCACTAAATTGGTTTTGTAACCTCATTGAGCTTTGAACTTCATAGCCAGGTGTATCAAATCATGAGAAAAGGTATTTAAGGTGGCCACTTGCAAGTAGTTCTCCTATTTGATTCTCCTATGAAGAGTGGCATCATGGGCTCCTCAAAACAACTCTCAAATGATCTGAAAACCAAGATTATTCAACATAGCTTTTCAGGGGAAGGATACAAAAAGTTGTCTCAGAGATTTAACCTGTCAGTTTCCACTGTGAGGAACATAGTAAGGAAATGGAAGAACACAGGTACAGTTCTTGTTAAGCCCAGAAGTGGCAGGCCAAGAAAAATATCAGAAAGGCAGAGAAGAAGAATGGTGAGAACAGTCAAGGACAATCCACAGACCACCTCCAAAGACCTGCAGCATCATCTTGCTGCAGATGGTGTCACTGTGCATCGGTCAACAATACAGCCCACTTTGCACAAGGAGAAGCTGTATGGGAGAGTGATGCGAAGGAAGCCGTTTCTGCAAGCACGCGACAAACAGAGTCGCCTGAGGTATGCAAAAGCACATTTGGACAAGCCAGTTACATTTTGGAAGAAGGTCCTGTGGACTGATGAAACAAAGATTGAGTTGTTTGGTCATGCAAAAAGGCGTTATGCATGGAGGCTAAAAAACACAGCATTCCAAGAAAATCACTTGCTACCCACAGTAAAATTTGGTGGTGGTTTCATCATGCTTTGGGGCTGTGTGGCCAATGCCGGCACCGGGAATCTTGTTAAAGTTGAGGGTCGCATGGATTCAACTCAGTATCAGCAGATTCTTGACAATAATGTGCAAGAATCAGTGACGAAGTTGAAGTTACGCAGGGGATGGATATTTCAGCAAGACAATGATCCAAAACATGGCTCCAAATCTACTCAGGCATTCATGCAGAGGAACAATTACAATGTTCTGGAATGGCCATCCCAGTCCCCAGACCTGAATATCATTGAACATCTGTGGGATGATTTGAAGCGGGCTGTCCATGCTCAGCGACCATCAAACTTAACTGAACTGGAATTGTTTTGTAAACAGGAATGGTCACAAATACCTTCATCCAGGATCCAGGAACTCATTAATAGCTACAGGAAGCGACTAGAGGCTGTTATTTTTGCAAAAGGAGGATCTACAAAATATTAATGTCACTTTTATGTTGAGGTGCCCATACTTTTGCACCGGACAAATTTTGTTTAAGTGCAGAGTGCACATTTTCTGTTAGTACAATAAATCTCATTTGAAACCAGAAATCTAACTGAGTCCATCAGTTATTAGATATATGAAACTGAAATAGCTGTTGCAAAAAACAAAATTGTTATAAAGAAAAAAGGTTAACATTAATAGGGGTGCCCAAACTTTTACATATGACTGTATATATATATATATATATATATATATAATATATACATGTCATTGAGACATATATATATATATATATATATATATATATTTATAGTTCATAGAGTTCTACATAGCATAATAGCCGCTAAATCAATTGCCGGCTTCAGTAAAATAATTCCCGAACCCGACAGGATATGACACATGGTTTATATTTAGTAAACCATGTCATATCAAAATGATTTATATATATGTCAGTGTTTAATCAATATAGTAGTTTGTGTTAGGAAACATTTGGAGCTCTAGGGGTTAAATTTAAGGCTATCATCGTTAAAAAAATTGTGTGGGCTCCCGTGCAATTTTCTCCGCCAGAGAGGGAAAGCCAGTGAGTGAGGGCAGATATTAATATCCTAGAGAGGGACCATTGTTCCCCCCCCACCGGCTAAAAGAAAATCTGCCCCCAGCCACCCCAGAAAAGGCGCATCTATAAGATGTGCTTTTTCTGGCACTTAACCTCTCTATTCCCGTGGCCTTTGGCAGTGGTTCATGGGTTAATAATAATGGGTTAATGTCACCTTGCTATTGAAAGGTGACATTAAGCCGGGTTAATTCAAGATTTTTCGACGGACACAAAAAACATTGCTTTGTGCGTCGTCTCTGGCCACCGGACCAACAATTTTCGACGGATCCGGCGATGGATGAAAAGTGAGGCCATCCGTCGCTAATACAAGTCTATGAGAAAAAACATCTGTCTCCGGATCCCTTTTTTTCAAAAAACAACGGATTGTGACTGATGGCAAAAAACTGATGTGTGAAAGGGGCCTAAGAGATTTATTTAATAATGTATGCAGTTTTTTCATGAAATCTAGTGACAGATCTGTTTGAAAGGAAAAAAAAAAATAGGCTATGTTCCCACCATGAGTTTTTGGTGAGTTTTTTACATTTTCGAAAAAATGCAAGTAACCTATTCCAATTAATGGGGACATAAATGGTACAGGACAACTGCAACATCAAAAATTCACCAAAAGTTCATCATGTGATCATAGCCTAGATGCTAGATTTAGGTTAATTCTGATACTTTTTTTATGTCGATTACAGACAACCAGTGGCGCCTAGCAGACCTCCGCCACCTTCCCGTCCTCCTCCGCCGTCCACAGTCCCACAGTATAACTGGCCACATAACGTCTGACAACAGTTCACACTGAAGCACCTCAACGTCATCACTGAAAAGTCTCAGGACAGAACCTGATTTCCAGATTTTTGCCAAAGATCCCGCTGGAGACAATAATGATGTATGTTCACACGTAGCAGTTCTTCCATGCGGGCTGACTTGTCTTGCATTGCCTCAGTTTTGGGGCAAACAATGGCAGTTTTTTGCCACGTGGTGAAACCTTTGGCATCACCCCATCGAATGTACATACCCATATAGTGTCACAAAGTAATCGTTAAGAGCTGATAACCACATTATGAAGACCTAACCGGGATGAAGGAATCATGATGAAAGCTGCTACATAAGAAAATCTTAAAATGCACTTTTATAACATCTGTTTTACAAACCTGTATATATAGATTTTATACGATATATAATGTGAAATCTTCATTATTTCTGTGCCATACGACTTTTATTGTATTATACTTCTGAAACACAAGCCTTTGTGATATCTCTAGCTTCTGATTAGCTCAAGATTCTGTGATTAGAGGTGAGCAAAATGATTTGCAGGATCATGGTCTAGTGGCCATGTTAGTAGTCCAAGGCCCCCAGACCAGAGCCCTGTAAACCTCCTCCTATTTGCCGGCATTTCTTCTGACTAGTAGACCGGTCGCGAGGTCACCGTTGCGGTATGACGCACATATGACATTGTACCAGGTCTACCAATCAGTAGAGTATGGCAGGAAGGAGGAGGTTTGCAGAGCTCACAGACTACCAACATGGCCTTTGGAACAGGTTCCTGTTAATTATTTTGCTCATTATTTGTGATGTGACTGCTTCTTTAAAAATATAGTGGTTGTGTGATGTCACATGTTGCTTGCACATGATAGGCTTGTGTCTCTGTAATGTCATTTATTGCTTGCACATGATAGGCTTGTGTCTCTGTGATGTCACGTGTTGCTTGCACATGATAGGCTTGTGTCTCTGTGATGTCACTGGTTGCTTGCAACATGATAGGCTTGTGTCTCTGTGATGTCATTTGTTGCTTGCACATGATAGGCTTGTGTCTTTGTGATGTCACTTGAATGCACATGATAGGCTTGTGTCTCTGTGATGTCATTTGTTGCTTGCACATGATAGGCTTGTGTCTTTGTGATGTCACCTGTTTCTGATAAGCCAATGAGGTAACATCTTCTGTGTTTGGTTTGCTGGTAATTATTAATACTGTATCTGCCTCTGTTGTGGTGCTAAAGTCTTCATATGAGGAACGATTAAAGGATCTGGGAATGTTTAGCTTGCAAAAAGAAAGGCTAAGAGGAGACATAATAGCTGCCTACAAATAAATCAAATTCAAAGAAGCTTTATTGGCAGGACTAAATACACATTAGTTTTGCCAAAGCAAGTGTACAAAAGGGAATAGGGATAGGGACTGTAGGGATGTTGGGTAGGGGCTGTAGGAAAGGTGGATAGGGGCAGATCCAGGATGGGGCTATAGAAGTCCATGGCATAGGGAAGGTGGATGGGGCAGATCCAGGGGGGGCTATAGAAGTCCATGGCATAGGGAAGGTGGATGGGGGGATGGGGCAGATCCAGGGTGGGGGCCATAGAAGTCCATGGCATATCATAGTTCTCTTTCTCGCAGTCTATGACATTCGCTCACATATTGCGCTGCTATCGCCACTGCTCTCTCTTCTTCCCCCAGCAGGATATATGTTTTCTCTTCCTCCTTCATGGTGATGAAATCCGGGAAGAGATGTGAGAGTCTCCTGAAGTGAGTGTCCCTCGCTGCTGAGTATCTGGGGCAGTGTAGCAGGAAGTGGGTCTCATCCTCCAGGGCCTCCTGGTCACAGTGTAAGCAGTCTTTCCTCCCTGGGCTTGTAGCTCTGCCTGTGTCGGCCGGATTCGATGGCCAGACTGTGGGCACTGAGTCTATACCGGCTCAGGATCTTGTGGTCTCTGGGGTCCGGGAGTTTTCCAGCTATAGGGCCAGACTGTAGTCTCTCTGTAGACTCCGGTACATCGTCAGTTTCTGGGAGCTGATGATGTCATTCTTCCAGTCACTTACATACCTCTCCTGACCTTTGTCTACCATCTTCCTGATTCTGGCGTTTGTCAGGTTGTTGTGATTGGTGTTCTGGTCAGGTTGGGTTTGGGTGGACTGTTCCAAGGGTCCTGGTTTTTCTGTTTCACCTACATGTGTCAGGGCTTTATGGTGATGGGAGCTTGGATTGCTCCTATGTAGGTGAGCCCGGAATGACAGTGCCCTCTTTAGAACCGTTAGGTGTAGAGGGAATCTGCCCAGCTCGGCCCGGCAAGCACTGTTGGAGGTGCTCCGATGGACTTGGAGAAGGTGCTTGCAGAATTCTAGGTGGAATATTTCTGTTGGGCTGGAATCCCACCTTGACCAGTCTGGGTAGGTGTGAGGACCCCAGACTTCATAGAATCATAGTTAAGATGACTCATAGAATCATAGAATCGTAGAGTTGGAAGGGACCTCCTGGGCCATCTGGTCCAACCCCCTGCTCAAAGCAGGATTCGCTAAATCATCCCAGTCAGATGTCTGTCCAGCCTCTGTTTGAAGACTTCCATTGAAGGAGAACTCACCACTTCTCGTGGCAGCCTGTTCCACTCATTGATCACTCTAACTGTCAAAAAGTTTTTTCTAATATCTAATCTGTGTCTCCTCCCATTCAGTTTCATCCCATTGCTTCTAGTCTTTCCTTGTGCAAATGAGAATAAAGTTGATCCTTCTACAATGTGACAGCCCTTTAGATATTTGTAGACAGCTATTAAGTCTCCTCTCAGTCTTCTCTTTTGCAAACTAAACATTCCCAAATCCTGCAACCTTTCCTCATAAGACAGGGTTTGCAGACCGGTCACCATTCTGATCGCTCTTTTCTGAACTTGCTCCAGTTTGTTGATGTCTTTTTTAAAATGTGGTGCCCAAAACTGGACACAATATTCCAGATGAGGTCTGACCAAAGAGGAGTAGAGGGAAATAATGACTTCACGTGATCTAGACTGTATGCTTCTGTTAATACATCCTAGAATTGCATTTGCCTTTTTTGCTGCTGCATCACACTGTTGACTCATATTCAGTCTGTGATCTATTAGTATACCCAAGTCTTTTTCACATGTGCTGTCACTTAGCCCTATTCCTCCCATTCTATATATGCTTTTTTCATTTTTATTGCCCAGATGTAGTACTTTGCATTTCTCCCTGTTAAAAACCATTCTGTTAGTTGCTGCCCACTTCTCCAGTTTATTTAAATCTTTTTGAATCCTCTCTCTCTCTTCTCTAGTATTAGCTATCCCTCCTAGCTTTGTGTCATCAGCAAATTTAATCAGTTTACCCTCAATTCCTTCATCTAAATCGTTGATAAAGATGTTGAACAATACAGGGCCCAGGACAGAGCCCTGTGGTACCCCACTTGAGACATTCTTCCAACTGGATGTGCAGCCATTTACGACCACTCTTTGGGTCCGATCACTAAGCCAGTTATGAATCCACCTAACAGTTGCCTTGTCCATTCCATACTTAGTCATTTTTTCAATAAGGATTGTATGAGAGACTTTGTCAAATGCTTTGCTGAAGTCAAGATATACTATATCTACAGCATTTCCTTGATCCACCCAATCAGTGATACCATCATAGAAGGAAATTAAGTTAGTCTGACATGACTTATTAGTTACAAACCCATGCTGACTCTGTTTAATCACTTCGTTCTTATCCAGGTATTGACATACATGTTGTTTAATAATTTGTTCAAAGATCTTTCCTGGTATAGAAGTCAGACTCACCGGCCTATAGTTGCCTGGGTCCACCTTCTTCCCCTTTTTGAAGATAGGAACAACATTTGCTCTTCTCCAGTCTTCTGGCACTTCTCCTGTTCTCCAAGAATTTTCAAAGATTATGGAGAGGGGTTCAAAAATTTCTTCTGCTATCTCCTTCAGTACTCTGGGGTGTAATTCATCTGGACCTGGAGACTTGAATTCATTTAGGTTAGCTAAGTGTTTCCTCACTATCTTTCTGTTTATAGATATCCTGGATTCTTCTATTCCCTTAATAGGACAGTGAATAACAGTTGATGTTGCATTTCCTTTCTGAGAGAAAACAGATGCAAAATAGGAATTTAAAAGTTCAGCCTTCTCAACATCCTGTCTTACCATTTCATCATTTTCATCCTGTAAAAGTCCTATAGCATCTTTGACTTTTCTTTTACTTTTGACATATCCCCAAAATCCTTTATTATTGCTTTTGACATCTCTTGCAAGCCTCAGTTCATTTTCAGCTTTAGCTAATCTGATTTGTGCCCTGCAGGTTCTGCAGACAGCGTTATATTCTTCTTTAGATATGCCTCCCTCTTTCCATTTTATAAACATTTTTTTCTTCCTTTTTAGCATGTGCTTAAGTTATGTGTTCATCCATCCTGGTTTCCTTAAATGCTTCCTATTCTTCCCTCTTTTCGGAATTGTTAACAACTGTGCTTTGAGAATTTCATTTTTCAAGATTTCCCATCCTTCCTGGACATTTTTGTCTTTAAGGATATCCAGCCATTGGATCCCTCCAATTCTCTTTCTGAATCCCTTAAAATCTGCCTTTCTGAAATCTAACCTTGACGTCTGAGTCTTCACAGGTCTTCCGCCTCTAGTTATCCAAAATTCTAAAATAGCATGGTCGCTACCTCCTAGGGTCCCAGCCACTTTTACCTCCTCAATCATTTCCTCCCTGTTTATAAGGATTAGATCCAAGGTAGCAGTTCCCCTTGTTTTCTCCCTTACCTTTTGGAAGATAAAGTTGTCAGCAAGAGAGGATAAGAATTTCCTTGACCTGTTAGTTTTGCCTGCCATACAGGAGGATTGGGGCGATGATAGAGTCGAAGATTTTTAACCAGACCCTCATTGGTGGCTTCAGATGGCAGAGTTTCCTTTGGATGGCATAGAAGGTTTTGCAGGTCTTGTCTTTCTGGGTCTCTATGGCTTGTTTGAAGCTCCCTGACTGGTGAATCTCTAGGCCCAGGTAGGTATATTTGTCCGTTCCTGTAAGGGCGCAGTTGTTGAGGACAAATGAAGGGTGCTGGTCTGATTTTCTTTCTCTTCTGGAACACCATGATGTTGGTTTTCTTTAGGTTGACCGGTAGTGCCCAGGTGGAGCTGAATTTCTCTAAGATTTTCAGGTTGTCTTGGAGCCCTTTCTCGGTTGGTGACAGAAGCAGCAGGTCATCTGCATACAGCAGGAATTTCACCTGCGCATCGTGGAGGGTGAGACCTGGTGCTGTCGAAGATTTTATTTAGATATACCATAAAATAGGTATACAAAATGCAAAAAATGCATATACCCGACCGGAAAACCGGAGGGAAGTTTGAGGAGACACTGTACGCGTTTCGAACGAAAAGTTCTTAAACTCAGTATACTGTTTTGGATTTTACCCTTTTGAGCTGGACCGTCTTTTCCATATTTTGTCTACTGCCTGACAGAGCTGTGGCCTGTGCTTGAAAGCAACATGGAAGTACAAAGTACACTCTTTTTTTTTTTTTTCTTGCACTTGCTGTCGAAGATTCCAGAGCGGTAGCCATCTCGTTGATGTAAATGTTGAAGAGCGTTGGGCTTAGGCTGCAGCCTTGTCTGACTCCCAAATATCTGAAAGGCTGTCACATTGTAGAGGGATCATCATTATTCTCATTTGCACATGGAAACACGAGAAGCAATGGCATAAAACTGAAAGGGAGAAGATACAGATTAGATATTAGAAAAAACTTTTTGAGAGAGGGTGATCAAGGAGTGGGACAGGCTTCCCCGAGAGTTCTCCTTCAATAGAAGTCTTCAAACACAGGCTGGACGGACATCTGTCTGAGATGGTTTAGTGAATCCTGCATTGATCAGGGTGTTGGACATGATGACCCTGGAGGTCCCCTCCAGCTCTAACATTTTATGACTCCTTGAAATGACATTGCTATTATGTGGCTGGCAATCTCATCACAACAGGATGGGCACCAATCATTCTCAGGGTTGGCGCTATGAGAGTTTCGTAGTGCCTGGCACATTAGTATGATTCTTGTATGGATTTTTGTTGTAGGATTTAGTAGGATTAATACGTTTGCATCAGTAGGTTGTAATCTATTGTTGGCACTATATTGGCAACTGTTTCTGTCGGACCCTATTTTTTGGACATAGTCACTACTCTGATGCTGGCCATCAACATAAAATATCAGCCAAATACTTACACAGCCGATGTACTATTGAGCTCCTTGAGGCAATGAGAAAAACTTTGTAAAGTTATGTGAAGGACTCTGAGAGTATATTGGCCTAAACTCTCCGAGATGTGTCTATTCAATGACTTGTCTGGGACCTTAATAAACATGAAAGAGACATCTAACAGGACACTCCAAAAGCTGGCATCCAAAGAGGTTCTCCTGTAAATAACATGAACAGATGATAAATGTATCATTATTGAGGATCCAGCAGCTGAGAACTCCACTGATCCCAAGAACTAGGGGCCCAAAGTCCCCTGTGTGAATGAAGAGTTAGTGAGCATGTGCGACCACTGCTCTGTTGGAGTAACAGGAGCAGGGGTCGCACATGCTCAGTAATTCTTCATTTATCCAGGGGACTTTGGGCCCCTTGTTTTGGGGATCAATGAGGTTCTCAGGTGCCAGATGCCCAGTAACGAAAAATTTGTCATCTGTCCTGTGAATCAGTGATCTATGGGATTTATTGGATGCAGAAAGTAGTCATGTGACTGTTTACAATCTGTGTGCAAAGATGAAGAAGATGATGGTACTATATTTCAGCAATGTGAAAAATAAATATAATTATAACCCTGTACAAAACTGTGTGTTTCTGTAATAAAGAAAAACAATATTTCAGACTCCGCATGTTAATTCAACTTTTTACTTTATTTTAGAGGCTCTTTAGGCCAATCACATAAATGTATACTTTTATTGTGGTCCATAAACCTTCAGCAGACCATCTGATGGCACAGAGCATCACAGCTGCTGAAAATGCTAGATAATAGCACAGACGAAAAATGGTGGTACCTGAACCTGAAGCTGCTCTGGTGGTACCTGAACCTGAAGCTGCTCTGGTGCTACCTGAACATGAAGCCGCTCCAGTGGTACCTGAACCTGAAGCCACTCTCGTGCTACCTGAACCTGAAGCCACTCCGGTGGTACCTGAACTTGAAGCCGCTCCGGTGGTACCTGAACCTGATGCCGCTCCGGTGGTACCTGAACCTGAAGCCGCTCCGGTGGCACCTGAACCAGTACCAGTGTCCGTCCTGTCTTGTGTTATCTGCACTGTTCGAAACAGAACCAGTATCCGAATACTTTCCTGCCAGTGATTAGGAGTCCTGCCCGTGACTGCTATCCTGATCCTTGGCGTCAGCTGCTGCTGTACCAGGGACTGATCAGGAGTGGTACCTGGCGGTTACCTGCAACGCAAGCCTAAGGCTACGTGCAAAGCTGCGGAATGGGGTGCGGATTTGGCTGCGTGGATTTTGTAAAATCCGCAGGTCAAAAGACCTGCGGTTTATCTGCGGATTATCCTGCGGTTTGGCCCTGCTGTTTCACCATCTCCACAATGGTGGAGATAGGAAACCACTGCGGAATCCACAGAAAGAATTGACATGTCAATTCTTTCTGTGGTTTCAAAACCGCAGGAAAACCGCGTGGAAAAATCCGCACCGTCTGCACTGTGGTTTTTTATTCCCATAGGGAATCATGGTTCTGTACACCGCAGCAAAAACTGCTGCGGGTCCGCAGCGGCCAAATCCGCTGCGGAACTGCAGCAGAATCCGCAGCGTGTGCACACACCCTAACTCCACCATCAGGTGCTCTAGGGCAGGGGTCCCCAACCGCCGGTCCGCGGCCCAGCACCGGGCCGTTGCAGTGCCCTTGCCGGTCCGCGGACACAAGGGGAGCCGGGGGGCGGTGCAGCAGCTGATACTCACCCTGCATCCCGCGGCGGCTTCATCCAGCGGCGGCTTCATCCAGCGCTGAGCGGTCACGTGCTACCGCTCATTTAAGGTCATGAATATGGACGCCACTCATCTCCCATAGGCGTGGCGTCCATATTCATGGACCTTAATGAGCGGTATCACGTGACCGCTCCGCACAGGAAGAAGCTGAAGCGCCGCGAGATGCAGGGACGTGCAGCGACGGGAAGGAAGTTCAGCGACGTGAGGGTAAGTATGATGGGGAGGATGGGGGAGCCGAGCGGAGCCATAAGGGAGGGAGAATGGGAGCGGAGCCATATACACAGGGGAGGGAGAATGGGAGCGGAGCCATATATACAGGGGAGGGAGAGTGGGAGCAGAGCCATATATACAGGGGAGGGAGAATGGGAGCGGAGCCATATATACAGGGGAGGGAGAGTGGGAGCGGAGCCATATATACAGGGGAGGGAGAGTGGGAGCGGAGCCATATATACAGGGGAGGGAGAATGGGAGCGGAGCCATATATACAGGGGAGGGAGAGTGGGAGCGGAGCCATATATACAGGGGAGGGAGAGTGGGAGCGGAGCCATATATACAGGGGAGGGAGAGTGGGAGCGGAGCCATATATACAAGGGAGGGAGAGTGGGAGCGGAGCCATATATACAAGGGAGGGAGAGTGGGAGGGGAGCCATATATACAAGGGAGGGAGAGTGGGAGCGGAGCCATATATACAAGGGAGGGAGAGTGGGAGCGGAGCCATGTATACAAGGGAGGGAGAGTGGGAGCGGAGCCATGTATACAAGGGAGGGAGAGTGGGAGCGGAGCCATATATACAAAGGAGGGAGAGTGGAAGCAGAGCCATATATACAAAGGAGGGAGAATGGGAGCGGAGCCATATATACAGGGGAGGCCGGGAGACTGGGAGCGGAGCCATATATACAAGGGAGGGAGAGTGGGAGCGGAGCCATATATACAAGGGAGGGAGAGTGGGAGCGGAGCCATATATACAGGGGAGGGAGAGTGGGAACGGAGCCATATATACAAGGGAGGGAGAGTGGGAGCGGAGCCATATACACAGGGGAGGGAGAGTGGGAGCAGAGCCATATATATAAGGGAGGGAGAGTGGGAGCGGAGCCATATATACAAGGGAGGGAGAGTGGAAGCCGAGCCATATATACAAGGGAGAGAGAGTGGGAGCGGAGCCATATATACAAGGGAGGGAGAGTGGGAGCAGAGCCATATATACAAGGGAGGGAGAGTGGGAGTGGAGCCATATATACAAGGGAGGCTGGGAGAGTGGGAGCGGATCCATGCATACAGGATGGGACAGGGGAGCCATGTATACAGGATAGAAGAGTGGGAGCAGAGCCATGCATACAGGATGGGAGGATGGGAGCGGAGCCATGTATACAGGATGGGAGAGTGGGCGCAGAGCCATGTATACAGGATGGGACAGGGGAGCCATGCATACAACAGGGGGAGCCACACAGAGCTGGATGGGGGGGACCACACATACATTTTCTGATGATTAGAAAATAATCAGCATGTACAGTACTCCAGTACAATTGTTCTTAAGTGCTCAATGCTCCATTTCCTTGTAGGTTCCAATCATCATTAGCAGTGACCGTCATCAGTAGAAGTAGCCCAGTGCTCCCACTGAAACAGAGAAACAAGCCAGGTGCTCCCACTCATTCAAAACCTATGGTGAGTTGAGTCACATTAAAAATGTTATAATTAAATGATAAATATGCACTGCTAAACTACAACCGCGTCCATAGCCCCGCCCCCTTATGACCAAAGCCCCGCCCCTGTCACACCTCCATCCCCGCCCTGCCGGGCCATGGAAGAATGGTCTTGGTTCAAGCCGGTCCCTGGTGCAAAAAAGGTTGGGGACCACTGCTCTAGGGAACACCAGGCAGCTGCTTAGCCATGCCCCTTCTGGGAAACCCAGAGCGTGGCACAGAGGGTCCACAATCCACATGTGTGAAAACTGCAATATATTAAGAGAATAAAAACTTTGACGGGAATACTTCTTTAATCAGATGGGCCAACATTTCCAAGTTATACTTTAACATTAGTAGTATCTGTTTATAATGGCTTTTGTCCGTCTACACAAGTTCTAAAGCAGATAAGAGGTCTTGACCTGCGCTGACCATGTGCAGCCTACGTACAGCCACACAAGGGTAATGAATACAGGACTTTTCAGTTCTGCCTTTCATTTTCATCGTTATAAGGGTGGTTTCACATTAGCGTTTCAGGGTGCAGCGACGTCCTGTGCACGGCTGCTGCTAAGCCCCGCCCCCTGCCGCGCCTCCTCCGGTAGCTCCGCCTACAGGCGCATGACGCTGCATGTGTCCTGCGTCCCCTATCTTTTTCACTGGGGACGCAGGCCGTGCGCAGTATGCGTTTGGCGGCTCATGCATCCTTTTGACTGTGCGCCAACCAGCGCCAAACGCAACCTGTTGCAATTTGGTTGCGCTCGGCGCACCGTCAAAAGGACGCATGCGCCGCCAAATGCATACTGTGCACAACCTGTGTCCCCAGTGATAAAGATAGGGGACGCAGGATGCATGCAGCATCATGCGCCTGTAGGCGGAGCTACCGGAGGAGGCGCGGCAGGGGGCGGGACTTAGCGGCGGCCATGCGCAGGCCGTCGCTGCACCCTGAATCGCTAATGTGAAACCACCCTAAGAGAGATGAATTAATCTGCTTTGTACAACTGATGTTGTGCTATCCACCATGTGGCTGCTCCTAGGACTCACAGGCCTGGCAATATTCTGCTCAACCCAAATAATAGCATCACAACCGTAAGATTTTTTTCCCAATATTATTATTATTATTTGTAGATAAGTTGCTACCTCGTAAAAAAAAAAAATATATATATATATTGTGATGCAGTGACCCCTGTTACAGCTAGGGGGCGCTGTATGTGCTCCTCATGATATGTATGTGGGCGTTTCCTTGATTGTGATGGTGAAACAGTTACCGGCATGACTGTAAATGGCCGGTATGTGTCGCAGATGTCCTCTGCGCTGTAAGCCCAAAAATGATGTTGCTGTGCTGGGACTTGTAGTCCATGAGTTTATTTACCTATATGGGGGGCTTATAGGGCTAGTCAGAGAGCTGGGTGGGATTGGCTAGCCACACATACACAGCCCACATATGGGGGTGGTTTGGGATATATAATGTGACAGGTCTGGTCACATGGTCGTGTGTTTTGAACCTGAGTGGTCAGAGGGCAAGGTCCTGGAAGGCCTGTGTGTTGGGAGTTTTTAACTTCCTGAAGAGCACATGGTGAGGCCTTGGACCTGGAGGCCGGTTTTGTGAGGTCCTGGCCGTAGGATCGGATCCCTGAATAGCAGTTGGTGAGGCCGGTGTTTTGGGAGGTCCTGGCCATAGGATCGGATCCCTGAATAGAACCCGGTTGTCATGATCCAGGTCAGGATTTCGCTTTGGCCCGTCCTGGTCAGACAGGGGGTTAATTGTTTCTGCCTCTCTCTGGCAGAGGGTGGCTATTTAATGCTCACTGGACCTAGGTCCGGTGTCAGTTATACTCCTGCCCTCGGCTGAGTTAAGTGACCTCTTGTATACGTGTGCCTTGTGACTGATAACTTGTTGCTTGTTTGGTTGTGATCCGGTTCTGTCCCTGTTACGAGTTCTGCCTGACCCTCTTGCACCACACCGTCCTCTCGTGTATGACCCTCTGCTTGTGACTCGACTGCTCTCTGCTCATCCCTTTGGTACCGCACCGCCCTCTTGTGTATATGACCTTTGGCTTTGTCTGACCTCCCATCTGCTTGTCCCTCCTTTACCTTGTTCGCCCGTATTGTGTATGATCTCTCGTTTGCCCGACTCTGAGTGTTCTTCCATTTCAGTAAGCAGGACGCTAAGCCCCGCCCCCTTGTGGTCACATGACCGTAGGTCCCGTGCCTGCTTGCTAATACTTCAGCGTTCCGGTCCTGTGCATCTGTACTTTCCAGCTGTTACTGTTCCCGGGACCCCTACAGCACTGGTGAGTCCCTGCTCAGCGAGGGCCGTACGCCGGCGCTGCCAGGAACCTGATACCGGTGAGGCCGGTGTGTTGGGAGGTCATGGCCGTAGGATCGGATCCCTGAATAGCACCCAGTGAGGCCTGTGTGTTGGGACAGTCCCGGGGGGGACAGACGTCCTGAATAGCAACCAATGAGGCCATGTGTGAGCAGAACCTGTGACGGCCCTGGGTTGGGGGGAGCTACCGATCTTCTGAGGGTCTGGACTGTCAGGAGTGCCCTGGTCACAAGAACGGTGATCCCAGCAAGGTAGCTTCCCCGAGAGATAGAGAATGGACAAGGAGTTGGCGTCTGGAGCAGGAGCTCCTGTAAGGTACCTCCAGAGACTGTTGGTGCTTGGTATGTTTTATGAACGTTAATTAACTGTTTGGCGTGCGGTCACCCACGATCACTGGACAGAGAGGTCTGGCGTGTTTAGGGACTGTAAGTGAAGCCATATGTTGAAATATTATGGACGGTGGTAGGCCTGCGACGTGCAACAGGGGCTACCGTGTAGTTTATGCTGTATAAAATAAACCTCAGAGACTTTATGTGAGGAAAACCGTGCCTGTCTATGTTAATCCCGTGCCAAGGGGTTTTCCTGTTTGTTCCCTAGCCGTGGCTTGCTTTAAAACAATCTGCAACAGCCCGGGAACAGGGGTTTTCCAAAACCAGAAAATCCCTTTTAGGCTGGAGTCACATACAATGTATAAATATACGGTCCGTTTAACACGGACGAGAATCGCAGAAATGTTCCTTGAACAGTGATCCGTATGTCATCCGTGTGCAATGCGAAGATATGATTTTCTCGCGTGTACGCATCCGTATGACATCCGTATGACATGACTTTCTCGCTCGCCGGCTTGCAAAATAGACGTATAATGGATCCGGTGACCAGAAAAATGCCCACAGGAAAATTGCCCACACGGAAAATTGCCCACACAGAAAATTGCCCACACGGAAAGTTGCCCACACGGAAAATTGTCAATTGCAGCATCACAAAGTTTCAGATCTATGATATTTGAGGTGCAAGGTGAGGATATTCACATGATATGTGAAAAATGCCCACAGAATATTGCCCACAGACATGAATACCCACAGGAAAACAGTAGAGAGTTATAGGTGAGATGCTCTGCAGCACAGAAGAATATCGACGAAAATTGTTCACACAGAGAATAACCCACAAGTTTATTAAGAATAGTTTATTAAGGAGGTCTAATAGCAATAACTTCGTTTTTTTAAACAATCATTGCACACTTGCAAATAGTCCTGTAAAGAAGTTGCAACTATGTGATACAGCGCCTCATACTTTCTCTTTTTTATTTCAAGGTGACCTGCCTGTGCATTAGCCAGTGTTAATTTGTGGCAAGCCAGGTCCTTCTGCAATCCATCAAAGAGAAACCACGATCTGGGATGACTGCAGTGGAACAGGGAATTAAGTACATTGTGAAATTCCTCACAACAGTTTATGGTTTTTGGTGACTGTTCCAGGGCTGCATCATGATGATTCCATATTCTTATAGGAAATTGAGGATCTCTACCAGCTGCACCCTCAATATATGTAGAAAAAGTATGGGACCACCTCATTATAGCATTCTTCATCTGGGAATGTGGCAGCAAGCTTATCAAAAACACATCTCACATCTTCAATTGGCACAACATTTTTTATTTTTCGAATGAAACTCTGACAAAGATGAAAATAACACCCTTTAACATCAGCAAGTGGAAAGACATTCCTTACTGCAGTCATACAAGCCTTCTCAAAATCCACTAAAACCTTTTAAGGTGCCAGATTTGGAATCAATAGCTTCATTATTTCAAACATTCTCTTATACGTGCTCATGTCCTTTCTTTGTTCTAAAATGTACAAACATGGCGGATATGAGTCACCCACCTTGGCATGCCAAGTGTACAGTTGGTAAAACATATTGGGCACTTTATCAATGGTGCCATCTCTATAGATAGTATCTTTGTTCAGTTCAAGCATAAGATCTCTATCTCCTAAAACTAGAATTCTGTTTCTATCATCCTTTCCTGAATCATGAAGTATCAGTTGACTATACTTTTCCGAAATGATAAAATGTATTGTTTTTGGGTTAGGCAAATTACTATCTGTTCTAAGATAGACCAGGCTTCTCGCAAGAGATGATTGTCTTGGCATATGGGCCAATACATCATTACTCAACACAGACAACACCTTTCCCATCACATTGCGAGGAGTAGAACTTACTGCTCTCATGTCTTCTCTCATTTTGCTTCTGGCAATGTTTGCTTCTGCTTTTTGAGGGCAGGAGTCAAGGCAATGTTCTCTTGGTTCTTGAACTACGTTGCCATCTTTTGATTTCAGAATTGAATGACACTTTGAAGAGCGATGCAGTCGGCATCTCCACGTCACCACTGCATTGATAGTACGAAATGCAAGATATTCAAACCCAAAGTAAATTCTAACTTTGTTGTTCCTCTGGCTTCTTGAAAACTCCATTGTTTGGACTACATGAAGAAATAGAATACTTTACATGAACTCAAAATACACTTTTATTGAAAAGAAATAAGGAATGACATGATGCCAATTGGAAACAATGGGGGTGGGGGAGAGCTGGAAGGCCCATTTGAAATAATGTCAACAAGAAAAGCCAATTGACTTCCATGGGCTCAATTGAAATACAATACAGCACAACACAGGCAGCAAAGAAAATGCAGAATGGATTTCAACAAAGGTATGTGGGCCCAGTTTACTTCTCCAGGTTCTACAGGTTTGTTTCACTCATACCTAGTCCCTGAGGACAGATTTTGTTCTTATGAGTTGTCATTCCACTGTGCTGTAAGAGGAAGGACAAGATCAGGAGTACCGTTCTCACACCAGTTCTGGAACCACCGGTTAGTTTCTTTTGAACTAGTGGTCATAGAAAACTTTAAAAAATAGGAATTTTTATTTAATGAATTAAAAAATTGTTCCAACAAGAAAGGACCACCAAACCTATTTTTTAAAGTTTTCTATGACCACTAGTTCAAAAGAAATTAATTTTTTAGATTTAAAATTTTTTGTAGAAAATCATGTCATTGGCACGCAATTGTATCACAAGCCTACTGATTCTAATAATTTTATTTCACTTGATAGCTGTCATTTACCAAGCTGGTTGCTGCATGTTCCAAAAAGCCAATTTATTAGAGCTCATCGTAACTGCTCCAGAAGGGAGGATTTTAATAAAGAGGCAGAGACAATGATTAAAATGTTTTCAAACAAAGGGTATGATCCAATTGCCTTGCAAAGAACAAAAGAACTAGTAGAGAAGATACCAAGGGACCAATTATTGGGACAACGGAAGAGAAGAAGTGATAACTCCATTATGGAAGAGATCCCAATAATCACACAATATAATGCTAATAGTATAATCCTTAAAAAAAATCGTGAAGAAGCATTGGAATATTTTGAGGAATGATAAAGTTATAGGGGAATCTCTACCACTATACCCTAGGTTTATTTTTAGGAAGGCGCAAAATCTGGGCAATATGATAGCCCCCCCTATCTCTAATCCTCCGAGTAATACTGTATCAAATCTAGAAAAATTTCCAGTTGGTTTTTTTCCATGTAAAAAATGTGGTCCCTGCAAAAAATTGGCTATTAAGAAGCAACTAGTGATTACCAATAAATTTGCGGAGGTACAAATTAAAGATTTTATTACATGCGACACCACAGGGGTCATATATGGGATTACCTGTCCCTGTGGGAAATTGTACATTGGGCGCACTATACGCCGGATGCATGTTCGGATAGCCGAACACCTGCGTAACATTGGGAATAAATTTGCTGGTCATCCCCTTTCGCATCACTTTATTAATTATCATGGAGGCTCCATTAAGAATATCAAAGTTACCGGCATAAGAGTGGTTAAAAAAAGTTGGAGGAAAGGTAACTTTATCCAACAAATGTCGAGGGAAGAAAGCAGATTGATATTTGAAATGAATACATTGGTCCCTAATGGCTTAAATAGTGAAATTGAATTGTTTGCTTTCAATGCATGAATATAGAGGCAGGAATCCGTGGGTATATAAGCGCTCATCTAACTTCTATGGACCATCTCTGAGGAAGGAATCCGATGATTCCGAAACGCGTAAGACAGTCTTGTGGTCTAATCCGCGCTCACTAGCCAGTCACGTGGTTCTCCACGTGACCGTGACGTCACGCAAGGTCCTGCGGGGATCGCTGTACCTTGCTGGCTCTGAACCTATACGCGCTGTGCACTCTGCCGCTTTTAGCGGCTGCCACGCGGGTAGGTGGACGTCTGTCACCGGCCGGGACAGCGTCCGATACTCACGGTTGTGACCTGTACTCTAAGGACTTGAAAGCCGGAATTTGCATCCGGTTTTGTCCGTCTGAACTGTTGCCTACACATGGGGAACTGTGCTTCGGGGACTTGGACTGTGGGCTTCACCGTTTGAACTATCGCTGCTGGAATTGTTGCCTCTGCATCGGGACACTTTGGAGCCAGGATTTTTTCAATCACCCCACACTCCATTTGAACAAAGGTACTGCTCTGTCTGAGTTGTGATTGATTTTAGTGCTGGTTTTTTTAATTATTGCTGGATGCTATTATTCTTTTTGGAAGAAGGGGAGGGTGCATTCATTATATACACTTAAATTTATGTGTAGCTTTTTCCCTGATTGACCTAGCTAGCGCAAGTAGTTATTATATACCTATAATTTAACATTTTACCTACTTTAAAGTGCTATTGGCAGTAACCATTGCTAAGAAGTTCACTGCCTACTATCCCTGCAGCAACATATTTTCCGTTATCATTCAAATTTTCACATTCTGCTGTTTCTTCTAGACTCATAGGTGACAACCGCTGACTCCTGGTTCGTCACCTTGATTCAAAATTTTTATTCAAAACTTCACTTTTTTTTTTATTAAGCATTACTACGAGGCTAAATTCTGCAAAATATTCACTCCTAATACTGCAGCTAAACATTTCTACCAACATTTTCAAAAGGCACATTATAAAATACTTCACAGTAAGACAACAGTAATTTTTGCAAGGGCTGGACACCGCTCCCAGCCAGGATTTCTTGCAGTGTCTCTGTAGCTGAAGTAGAACTTGGATCTGAGGTAGTCCTTGTTGAAGACTGATCATGTAAAACCAAGAGAGAGCACCTTAAGAGGCACAAACTATATACAACAAAGTTTTTGGATCACTCCAAGTTCATGATCGCTCAGTTCAATAAAATGGGTGCCAACTGGGCGAACTGGGAAAACACAGAAAGTGAGGGCACAACGGTACCCATACCCTCCTGGGTAACGGTTCAGTTAGAAATGTACTTAGGGGTTTTGTCTCTTGCATGATGAAGTGCGAGGATAACGAATCTCTGGTAGGGGAAATCCGTGATGCATTGTAACACCCATCAGCTGCTCAGTCTCCTCCGCCGAGATCAGAAGACGCCGGATGGGATGCGTCTGCTCCAGCTTTGCTCTTTTGAGCAGGGACTTCTTCCAGTTCTCCATTGCGATCAGCTTAGCGTCTTGGAATTGAGAACACAGCTCTTCCATTTGCTCTATGCGGAGTACCGGCCTGTTGCACGCGGTGGACGGAAACTCAGGGGTCAATCCGATTACAGAAGCGGTGGTCATACCTGATGCTTCCTGACGGTGTTCCGGCTCCGGTGCAGGCACTGGATGGCGGCTGGTGGCAGCGGTGGTTGTTGGAGCTGGTGCTGGTCCAGGGTCTGCTGAGGCCTTCGGTGGGACCTGCGCAGCCGTGCCAGGTCCTGACAGGAACACAGTCGCCATCTCCTCTTCAGCGCCCAGGCCCTCGGGTAACTCCTCCTGACAGGCAGCGCTCAGTGGCGGTTGCAGCGTGGAGGTGGTGACAGGCGCTGCCGATGGCATCGCAGCGGCCGCGAGTTCCACAGGTGCTGCCTGGGGAAGAACTGGTGCAGCGGCAGCAGGTACCGGTGGTGGAGGTACCATTTCTGCAGGCCCCTCCTGGGTGTGCTGCCGGTTCAAGGTCCGCAGCGCTTCCTGCTTCAGCCGCAGACTGCGGTTCATCATGGCGATTTCTTCCTCCAGCTGCTGGCGGCCCATCGCAGAAGCAGGGCCGGAGCCTTCAACTACTGCGCCGGGAAAGGCAAGCTCCTCTTCCTCGCGCTCTTCAGGCCTCCGTCCTTCCATCATGGCGTCCTGGCGTTCTAGCTTCTCTCTGGGCTCCTTTCCCGCCACAGGGCTTTGCTCCTCCTTCCTGGGGCGGCGTCTTCTTCCTCTGCCTGCATACCAAGCCAGTATACGAACCCCTCTGGGGGTGGGCCATGTTGCTGTTGCATAGAAGTTCAGGCAGGGGAGGCCCAGGACAGTTCGCGCTCTTTTCTTAGGGCCACCCATGTTGTCACACCCTTCTTCACCGCGCTGGTGGCCATTTTGAGAGTCCATTTTACAGTCTATAATTTTGGTTGTTTTGCACATTTTCAGCAATTTTAGGTTCAATAAATCTTCAGCACACAGGACCCGGTGGTACCGGGCTTCGTCATCCTGTTCGTGATGCCAAAATTGACTCGCCCCCAGAGGCTGTGGGGTACTCGGTGCCGAGCCCGTTGATTACAATGGGAGATGTCATAGTGACAAAGACCCGGTCCGTGGCCTCAGGCGGTCAATGTAAAAGGGGTAGAGTGATGGGGATAAAGTCGTTGAGATGATTCGTGATGCCACCTGTGGTTTCTGGTCAGTTTGACCAGCACTGCAGGGTTGCTTCTCTGGGACAGATGGTGTGGTGCAGCAATGATGTTGCAGCCCTCCACAGGTAGGGCTGTAGTCCTAGGGCAGAGTAGATGAGGTTGGCAAATGAGGAGATAGTGAGAAGTAGATGGTGCAGTGTTAGGCACAGAGATGTAGCAGTGCTGAGTGGGTTGTCGCAGGAAGAAGGCAATGAGAGAAGAATGCAGTTCCAGTTCTTTTACTCACATTCTTGGCACAGACAGGTGCCCGCTTCAGTGCCGCGGTCTCCAGATCAGGGGCTCAGCCAACTCCCAGGCAGACGGAATTAACCTTTCCAGCTCTCCCTTTCGTGTGCCTGTTCTGAACGTCTCCTTTCTAGCACTTATACTGAAGTACTTGTAGTTATGTGTTAAACCCTAGTTCCTCCTCTCAGATGTTCCTTGGAACTCTACTCGCATGACAAGTGACTGTAGCCTGCTTCGGGGACTCCATCAGTCATGTCCCGGCTCACACATAGGTTGCCACCGTGTCTTCGAGGTTTTTGTGGGAATAGAGTGGTCACAGCTCCTATTCCTCCGGTGTCTGCTGCTGGAACATTAGTTTCACAAACAGCCTCTGGGACCGGACCCCGGCCATGCGCTTCAAACTTCAGGAAGGGCTCTGCTCTGACCCTAGTCCTTAGTTCTCTTCTCCTTAAGTTCCGTACTAAACTATCTTCCTTCTGGAGAATCAGTCTTTCTATGGCTCTTTCCCGTACCAGCAGCTCCAGGTCACAGGAGTCTCCTGCAGCACCTCCTTCACTCCATCCCTCTTTGGGGATCTTCTCTCACAGACTGACCTTTTCCTAATATTCTCCTGCTCTCTTGTGCAGTCTAAGCTCCACCCACCTCCCAGCACTCTTCTGTTCCAAGCAGGAAGCCACCAAAGGTGCTTTGCTACACTACTATATTGTGTGGGATGCAGGTGCATAGCTCCCAAGTGTCCCGGATTCCACGGGACAGTCCCGTTTTTGCCCCTCCCACCCGCTGTCCCGTCCGCGATACTATTTGTCCCGCACTGCAGGGAGACAAGCCGCACGCCCCTCCCCATACCCGCCCTCCCAGAGACGCACCGAAGCCAGTCACAGCTTGCAATAAACGCTAGGGTGTAGTTAGTTCTCTTCTCTGTGCGCCCAGGACCTGTGATGAGGTCACAGGAGGGGAGGAGTCAGGAGTGACAAGATCAGGTGCCTCAGTGTGTGCAGGACTCTGCTGTGCTGGTTGTCATGGTGCTGGATGAGTGAAGTTTATGTGTGGGGTCAGGAGGGGGTTTACAGGAAGGATGTAGCAGAGCCGTATGGAGCAGAGCAATGTGCGTACGGAGCGGAGCCGTGTATGTACGAGGTGTACAGAGCGGAGCCGTGTGTACGGAGCGGAGCCGCGTGTGTACGAGGTGTACGGAGCAGAGATGCTTATAGAGCGGAGCTGCGTGTACAAGGTGTATGGAGCGGAGCCATGTGTGTACGGAGCGGAGCTGCGTGTGCATAGATCCCAAACGTCCCGATTCCCACGGGACAGTCTCGATTTCGGGTCCGTATCCCGCCGTCCCGGCTGGGAAGCTTTCTATCCCTAGATCGCAGTGTATGACCGCAAAATACAGCACTCTGAGCCGCACATCACGTTCCACCGGAAGTGACGTGCTGTAAGCTGACCGCCGGAAATGACTGCTGGCCTCATTTCCGGCGGTCAGCTTATAGCATGTCACCTCAGGAGGAGGTAATCTTTCGGGACTCCGCGGGAGGACAGAGAAGCGGCGGCGGCGCATCAGCGCTCCGTACCCGGCTCTCACTCTAACAGAGATGATCATCCCAGATCCTGCCTGTCTCTCTGTCACATGCTGCTGCGGCGCATGGAGCGGCAGCATGTGAGAGCGAGACAGGCAAGATGGGATCTCATATGTTAGAGAGCCTGTGCCGGGTACTGTATGGAGCACTCACTTGTCAACCGGGCCGGAGGGGAGGGATTGTTTACAGCCTGGCCAGAGAGTGACGCAGACAGGGCTTAGGCGCTGCACTGTGCCAGCCATTTCTTTTCATATCATCCTCAGTGCTTTGGATGATGTGGAAACAAATGGCTGGCACAGTGCAGCGCCTAAGCCCTGTCTGCGTCACTCTCTGGCTGTAAACAGTGTCTCACTTGGCTGTCATGCCTCAGGACTGAGAGACTAGTATATGGCCACTCACCTAGGGTCTTGACTGTCACTGCGATCTGCTTGGTGAGAGGAGGGGGCAGGTTGATGAGCACCACCAGGTCCACGTCCTGGTGCAGTAATACGTCGTTGATGCGGCTGGTGTAAAAGGGCACAGTCATCTCCTTGGTGAGCTCCTCTGCCTCCTTCTGCGTCCTGCCCCTTAAAGCCTTCACAGAAAACCCCTCCGCTTTTACCAAGTTTGCATTAATACTTTAATTCATTACTTTTAAATGAATTTTTTTTTCTGTTTATAATTATTGTTTATGAAACAGTGTGATCAGCAGTGCTAAATGGGTGCGGTTGGGGCGTGGATATGGGCGTGACTACTGAATGGGTGTGGCTAGGGGCATGGCCTAAAATTTGCTGCAGCCATTGGCCCTCTTTGCCTTCTTCAAAAGTTGGGAGGTATGCAGGTGTTGGAGTGTGGCCAGGTGTCTCCACCTTACCTGGATAGTGGGACACCACACCTCAGGAGGAGGTGCAGTACCCCTGTGGCGACTGAACCCTCAGGGGCGCCACATATGCCTGCAGACACCTGCAGCATATGTGTATGATACATAACTACGTAGGATCTGTTCACTCTTATTCTCTTGGTAGTCATAAGTGGACAGGGAAATAAGTGCAGGTGCCCGATTCTCTGCCACTGAAATCAATGGGAAAGCGGCACTGCTATGGCACTTCCGGGTCCTCTGTTGGTCAGTGACATCACTATGGAGACACACCGGTCAGTAGGTGCTCTTGTCTGCTGGCCTGGCTGTCTTTCGAGAGCTCACAAGAACCAGTTCTCATCCCACTGAACGCCCGCACTCGATACCCGTGGGTAGAACACCACTCAGACTACACGGTGAGGGGAACACACATTGGTAAGACTATTGGTTAGCTAGCAGAAAAAAATACAGAGGTGTAATGACTGTGGCCACAGGGATCAAGACCACGACAAGGCACAGGGGTACAGATGCCTGCTTCTGCTGGATCTGCGTCCTCACTGAAGATACAGATCCAGATGACATGCATCCTGTTGCAGAGACCCGTCGGGTCCCTGCACTGCAATACATGCTGCCGTCACAGTGGCTGTGAGCTGACGTCAGAGGTGCAGCCACAGGGAACTGCGCATGACAATGGCGCACACTCCGATGTTAGCTGCCGGGCTGTGCGGTGGCTACAAAAGACACAGGGCAAGGTGGGAGCTGAGGAAACGTGAGTAGAATGTTTTTGTTTTTAATTATGCATTAAGGGCAGAACGGGGACACATGCACTAGGATTGGGGACCATGTAAACCAGGATGGGGACATGTATACCAGGAAGGGGGCTTATATACTAGGATGGAGACCATGTGGACCATACATACTAGGATGGGGACCATCTATGCCAGCATTGGAACATATATACCAGGATGCAGACATATTCACCAGGATGATGGGCATATATGTCAGGATGGGGGACATTACTACATAATGAAGGGGGAGGGGGCAATTCATAAGTCTTTATGGAATTTAGAATGCAACAGGGGTCCATACATCTGACCAACGTGGGGGGGCAGGTCCAAATTTTGCACTGGGGCCCATCAGACTCCAGTTGCACCACTGCAAAAACATATACATTCCCAGCAAGAACACAAGGTGGTAAAAGTGACCGAATCTCACCTTTCTGCTGTGCCTTCTGGGCTTCCAGGAATGACTATATCTGCCAGCAGCACCCTGCTCTTGGTGGCCTCCCACTGAGATGATAATGTATTAGATTTGACCAGCAGCACCATGTAACTCCACAGATAATACAGTGATACTTTTGTGAGAACTGATAGCAGTGATGGCTCCTGTGGATCACACTGCTGCTGGTTCTGCATGTGCTGCTGTTTTGGGCTGGTGAGAGGAGTAAGGCAGAATCAGTGACAGATGAGTGACTATATCTATTGCTGATAATGACAGACTGCTACAAACTACAGATCTTCATCATTTTTGCAGTTTTGCACTAGGTCAACTGTAAAGCACAAGTTAATCACATATCGTGTGAACATCCTCACCTTGCACCTCAAATATCATAGATCTGAAACTCTGTGATGCTGAAATTGGCAATTTTCCGTGTGGGCAATTTTCCATGTGGGCATTTTTCAGGGAACCGTATCCCATCCATTTTTTTTCCATAGACAAAATACATATCCGTTATAGTCTGTGGCCTTTCCACACGATATGAGGCTTATGGCACTGATGACTTGTACTTAGGATAGTTCACTTGATTAGGATCTGAGCCCATTTCTATTTCATCCGTCCGCAAAAGAAAGGAAAGACTTGTCCAATTCTTGTCCGATTTGCGGATCTAAGCAGCTCAATCAATAAAATAAATGGGTCTTAAAAAGAAAAGCAATCAATCTGTTGCCATCTGAGGTGCATCCATTTATTGCTGAGTAATGACACAAGTTTGGATAACCTCATGGGACAAAAATGAACGACACATGGATGGTAAAAACTGACATTCCGTCCAAAACCGGAATCAAATGCAAAACTAATTTTTTTTTTGGCTTATAAGGGAAAAAAAAGCTGACATGAGAATTCAACCTTAGTGAATGGGTACGGTGGAGTATAAATGCTGACTTTGATTAATTAGTAAACCTTTAAGATCATTGGCATGGAGTAGATCTGAAAATCGGCAGCATTCCATCAAAGAGTAACGACACTTAATGATTATTATTAATCAGCCTTTGCAAAGTTCTACATCTTTGTAAATTCCTGCAATACCCTATTTTGCTCCTTTCTCTCCCAAATACTAATATTATAGCTAATTGATCAGATCCAACTCAGACACGCAGTGATCTTCTTTTCCCTCTGACTCTGAATACATCGGACATAGAATAACACTGGTCCGAGTGAGATGTGAAGTTTTGTCGGACCGATAATACGATCGCCTGCACCTGCTGTTACGCTTAGGGAGTTGACATCTCTAGGATTAGGACGTGCCTTGGCTTTTTTTTTTTTTTTACATTTTCAAGCTATGGTATAAATGTTTATCAAATCGGTTGTAAAAGGGGCGATTAAACATGAGCAATGATTTTATCATCATCTTCCGATTCTCACAGGGTAATGACGAGACTCTACTACTAATCAGGAGCAGTAACTGCACAATCCACCGGCGGACGGAATAATCCGGGACAACTGCACAAGTCATCCACCGTCTCCTGTAATGAAACACTCAATAAAAAGCTTTCATGGTGTAAAGTTTGTGTCACTGAGTTTATTACAGGGTTTCTCCACTACAATAACACATGCACTTATAGTATAGGGTGGTGTTATATATATATATATATATATATATATATAAAAAAGCGTATACTCCCCTCCCGGTCCGGCTGCTGTGTTTCCTGGTGGTCTCCTGGCATAAACGATATCACGCGGTGACTGCAGCAGATCATCGGTAAAATGTCACATTTATGCAACCTTTAATTTCACCCATAGATTGACATGGGCGTATAGAAAATTCATCCAGAAAACAGGGACGATTTTTTTTGTCCTCACTTGTCATCCGTGTGCAATCCGTTTTTTTTTTTTTAACAGCAGCTATTAATATTTTACAGGACCATTTCCAAGTATCCGATGTTACAGAATCGCAATGTATCCGTAAAATCGGATGCTAGACTGTGGCTCCGTATGGCATCCAATTTTTTTCATGCACCCATAGGCTTGAATGGGTGAGTCTCATCCGATTTACGGAAAAAAACTAGCGCAGGCAGCAATTTTTTTTTTCTTCACATATTGAATTCGGTCTGAGAAAAATCACTCATCTGCGCTGCCCAATTGAATGAAACTGGTTGAATTAAAAATACGGTGGTGTGAACGAGCCCTGAGGTGCGGGAGGAATCTCTTATTACTGCTTCCCTCCTTGTACGTTCTCCCTAGGGGTGTGCAATGACAAGGGCAATATTCCCTATTTTCTCTCAATCACAGCTCTCTCCCACCTCACCCCCCTAACCTCTGTATCTCTTATATTCTGTAAGACACTTTAGGATAAAAACTTTCATTAGTTTTCTCTTTGCTCCATTGAAATATTATATTGGTTACTTATTCTGCATGGCATTTTAGAAAACTACAGAGCTCACAAAATCCCACTTTAACACATTTTTTTCACTTTTTGTTCTTTCTACGGTCTATTCCCTCGCTTCTTTTCTCACCTTTCCCCTTACTGGGTAACACTATTGGATATTGTCCCCTACCCCCCTTTACTCACAATGGCCCCATCAGCGCATATGTCTGAATCCCGAGGACACTGGACGTTAGCCCCATTGGGACCATTGAACGAGGGCAAAAAAGCAATGTAAAAGCACCTTCACCCTAATTCCCTAGTTATTCCCCTAGATTATGCAAGACTCTCTTGATTCTTCTTGTTTTGCTTCTTCTGTCCCAGTTTTACTTCATTGATCTTCTCTTATTATCCATTTATGCTTTCTTTCTCTTCTTTCCTTCACCGTTCCCCAATCCAGTACATGCTCCTTTTCATAAATATCTCCATCTCTATCTTCCTTTCAACATTAAGATCATGTTTCTCCTCACTGTCCCATTCCAATCTCCTTCCTCCCTTTTTTTGAATTTCTTTCCATGCCTAAGGGGTCGTCCCACGTGACATCCATTTCAGGCTTTAAATACCTCTATGTGCCCGTATGTTTTATCTCTCATTTTTTATTTCATTTGAAAAAGACGCTGGTACACTGCAATAGAAGAACACTGCCTTACCTACAATTTTTGCAGCGACTATTCCAGCCGTGCAGCATATTATTTGTTTTTTTCCTTATCGATGAAGAGCTTACCTTAGGCTCTGTCTTCTTGGGAACAACATCTACAGATTGCACCTGTTTTCTTCTCTATATAGAGTATTTTCTCTCCAATATTCCAGATGCCTGGATATTATGATCAGTGGAGAATCGCCTCGTCTCTCCTTTCTGGCTTCTGCTTCATCCCCATCTCTAGAGGGCAGCCCCCATTCTTAGCATTTCCTCTTCCTAGAGGCGTATGTAGAGAATTCGGGCTACACATTCTCACACTTATGTGCACACGCTGCGGATTCACCTGCGGATTTTTCCTTGCGGAACCGCAGGTAAAGTGACCTGCGGTTTTCCTGCAGATTTGCCAGCGGTTTGACACCTGGACGATGGAACAAACCTTTGCGGAATCCGCAAAAAGAATTGACATGCTGCGGATTTAAAACCGCAGCAAATCCGCAGGGAAAAATCCGCAGCATGTGCACAGCGGTTTTTAAATCCCTTTGGCTAACATTCTACTGTACACTGTCTGCGGAACTGCTGCGGATCCTCAGGGACAAATCCGCAGCATGTGCACACACCCTTAGGGCTCCTACTCACATGTGAGAAACTCAGGCGAGTCTCGCACATCAATTTCCCGGCGCTGCCCCCGGCATTCGGATCGGAGCGTGCGGCTCCATGTATTTCTATGCAGCTGAACGCTCCGCTCCGAGTGCCGGGCATTGACGTGCGAGACTCGTCCGAGTTTCTCGCATGTGAGTATGAGACCTTACTGTAGGAATAAAAAGAAACCTGCTTTCTTAATCTATTATTTTTCTATATTTAAAACCAGGTCTATGATATATTCTGTTTCGTACCTTGATGTTAGAAAACAAATAAATGTATCAAATAATATTTACAAATAGAAATGCTTTCGATATAAAACAATCGTGCTACAGCTTGTTTTTTTGCGCCTAGGTCTCAGGGCCCGGTACATAGACAGACGAGTAAGATTCAATTATATAGATTTCTTTTAAAAAATATACATTTATACTATGGAGTCCTGACGGAATAACTAATGGAGGAAGAGGTGGAGAATCATGACTGTTGTATATTACGGGGGAGGGGTGCATTATCAGGTGCAAATAAGGCCGGTGACCGGACACAGCAGGAGTTTCTGGGGTGTTGCAGTATAAGTAGGGGAGATCCTAGTCAGGGAAAGTTCACACTAGAATATATTAAAAAAAAAAAAAATCAGCGCTTACTTCCAGATGATCTTTTTCTGCCTTGTCATCCGTATACAATCCGATTTTCGTTCCCACCATATGTGAGTCACGATTCCCCCAACACATCCTGAAACAGGAGCACAAAGTACGGAGCAGTGCAGGATCCCTGTACCACCTGCTCTGAATCTTGTGGTTTCTCTCATGCGTTACCGGATATGGAGAATTTAAAGAGTCACTGTTTTACTAGTGTACGTGAAGATAAGAAACTTTGTAATAAATCTTATCAGATAAATCCGCTTCTTTCTCCTCCAGGACTGATCATTTATTCTCAAAATTCTCATGGGTAAAATGTGACTCCAGTGAATACAGACTTTCCCGTTACTGAGACTGGAGATGACAGTTGGTGCTCGTAAAGTTCTATGGAGAACATGCAGCAGAATGTCTGTGCATGTCTCTGGCTCCTCCCTCCTCCATAGAATCTTATAAGCACCAACTGTCATCTAGTTCAGTAATGGAAAAACAACTCTGTCTTCACTGAATGCAGATTTTACCTCTGAATTATAAAAGATCCTGGACGGAGGAGAAACAAGCAGATACTTAATTACCCTGATAAGAAACATTGTAATATAGCTTAATGCGTGTTACTGACTTATGAAATAAAAATTAATACGTCGCTTACACTTTATGGATTAAAAGAAAAGTTTTTTGCCCAGTCAGAAGTTTAGAAGGTTGGGTTGAGTTCACGTTCCCAGCAAGAGACTGCACGATTTGGGCATAAACCAGTGAATAAAGGGAGAGGTGAGGACCTCGCTGCCTTTTACAGCAGTTAGGCTGGTTTCACATTTGCGTTTTTTTGCGCTGGAAAAAAACACATACGTGCGCATGCGTTTTTTCCCCCTATATTTAACATGGGTGCGCGTACCTGCGTGCTGGCATGCGCACGTATGCGATTTTCATGCGCTGCGTTTTTTTGGGGTGTGCGTTTGTATTTTCCAGACGCAGCATGTTGCATTTTTTGGCCCTGCAAAAAAGCGTATGCGCACGTTTTGCGCTGAAAATGGCCATTATAGCCTATGGATGCGCATACGTGCGCACTGGCATGCGCATGTAAGCGTTTTTTTAGCGCTGCGTTTTTTTGGTGGTGTCCACTTGTTGTACTAGTTATAATCTTCTAAAGTCAAAAAAAAAAAGTCTATATAAAGGAGGTGCCTGCCAAAACTCTGCCACTACTACACTGACAGATTGGAGAGCAGACAGTCAACAAGGAACCCATCTTCTATCAGCGAAGAATGTGAGTATATTACATTATATGCCTGTCCTTTTAAATTATGTATGTACTAATGATTTTTATTATTTTTACATGCAGTATGTCTTCAGAATCCGAGTATTCCCCTTCGCGGCAGGAACTGGCGCAAGCAGACCGTGAGGTGATTATTTTCGTGCATCTGGTAAGTATATCTGCTGCTTCTCCAAATCTCTTACGTTTTTTTCAACTTTTTTAAGACATCGTCATCATCATCTTCTGTGGACGGGACTAGTGAGGGCGAAGAGCAGGAGCAGCGAAGCCAAGTCCCGGTGGTGATACGGAATGTAAGTATCAAATGATTTGTAATGTTCTTTATTTTTTATCTTCTATTTTTACTCTTTTTTATGTTTCTTTTTTTGTAACTTTTTATTCAATTTAAATTTGATTATTCTAATGAATGTGTTTTGTCTAGGTTCCACAACGGGATGAAGACGTCTACCTGGATAATGAGCAGCTCATCAGCCTGGTCCAGGAGCGTTCGCCGTTGTGGGACAGCCGTGACCGGCTGCACAAGGACATTGTGGTGACCCGGCGGCTATGGAATGAGGTGGCCGCAGCGTTGATGGATGGCTGGGACAGCGCCACAGCATCCTCCAAAAAGGCGTTTAGTGAGTATTTCCCTGCTCTGTATTGTGCCGCAGTGACTGTTGTCCTTGACGGCACTGTTGGGTTTCGTGCTAGGCATATTCTAGCAGGAAACCCAACAGTGTCATCGGGGTCTACAGTGACTGCTTTGAGTATTGTATTGCTACATTGTGCCGCAGTGACTGTTGTCCTTGACGGCACTGTTGGGTTTCGTGCTAGGTGTATTCTAGCAGGAAACCCAACAGTGTCATCGGGGTCTACAGTGACTGCTTTGAGTATTGTATTGCTACATTGTGCCGCAGTGACTGTTGTCCTTGACGGCACTGTTGGGTTTCGTGCTAGGTGTATTCTAGCAGGAAACCCAACAGTGTCATCGGGGTCTACAGTGACTGCTTTGAGTATTGTATTGCTACATTGTGCCGCAGTGACTGTTGTCCTTGACGGCACTGTTGGGTTTCGTGCTAGGTGTATTCTAGCAGGAAACCCAACAGTGTCATCGGGGTCTACAGTGACTGCTTTGAGTATTGTATTGCTACATTGTGCCGCAGTGACTGCTGTCCTTGACGGCACTGTTGGGTTTCGTGCTAGGTGTATTCTAGCAGGAAACCCAACAGTGTCATCGGGGTCTACAGTGACTGCTTTGAGTATTGTATTGCTACATTGTGCCGCAGTGACTGTTGTCCTTGACGGCACTGTTGGGTTTCGTGCTAGGCGTATTCTAGCAGGAAACCCAACAGTGTCATCGGGGTCTACAGTGACTGCTTTGAGTATTGTATTGCTACATTGTGCCGCAGTGACTGTTGTCCTTGACGGCACTGTTGGGTTTCGTGCTAGGTGTATTCTAGCAGGAAACCCAACAGTGTCATCGGGGTCTACAGTGACTGCTTTGAGTATTGTATTGCTATATTGTGCCGCAGTGACTGTTGTCCTTGACGGCACTGTTTTTTTTTTAACAACAGTGGACAAAGTCCGAACACGTTGGCGTTCGATCAAGGACCGCTTCAACAGTGATGTTCGTGCTGAGGGCCAGGTTCGCAGTGGATCTGCGTCAAGGACCAGAACTAGATACCGTCACTATCACGCGTTGCAGTTCCTAAGACCGGTCCTTGCCACGAGATCGTAAGTATTATAAATTTTGGGTTTTTATTTTTATCAATCTGTGTTTTTCTAATCCACAGCTGATGCTTCTTGTAAAGGCATGGTAGTAATGATTTTCCTTTCTTCCACAGCACCTGGAGCAGCACCCTGCAACCTGGCCCTGGAGCGGTCCTTCCTCGGACGTCCTCTGACCCGTCCCAGCCATCCGACAGCCAGGAAGCACCTTGCAGGTCAACCACACACACAGCTGGTGACCAGGAAGCTGGACCATCAGGTGTTCCCCTGTCCCAGGTCTCTGCCACTGGTTATGCGGGCACTACCCGCCAGCGGCAGAGGGCCTTGGACAGGAATGTCTTGCCCGAGTTTATGCATTTGAGCGAGGCCTTTAATTCCAGCCTCAAGTCACTGTCCGACAGAGTTGAAAGCGGTTTTGCACTCATGGAACGTGGTTTTAACCACTTTGAACACCGCTTCAATTCTGTAGAACAGCGCCTTGACCGTCTGGAGGCCGACCTCAACAGACCAGCACACCATTTTTTTAGTAAGATTGAAAAGGGCATGGCGGAACACCTTAGTCCTGAGCAACAGCTGAATGTGCTGCAGGCCTGCAACAATGCTTTCTTGCATGCTATGCAGCATAATCGGTACGGTCAGCAGTCAGTGGTGTCATTTCCACCTGTGCCACCATTGACTCGCTTCACCTCACTACCGACTTGTGCTGCATACCACTGCACGGACACCTCTATTCAAAGCCAGGACACCCACCGTTACACCACCACAAGTCTGAGTGCAGCTGGTCACTTCACCGACACCACCATGGCAAGCGCTGCTCCTGTCTGGAGCACCACCGCCACTCCCATGCATGCGTGGAGCTCAGCCACCACTAGGCAAACATGGAACAGCCCTGCCGCTACAACAACATGTAGTAGCCCTGCCACCACCACTCTGCAAACCTGGACCATCACTGCCGCCACCAGTCCTCCTGCAAGGACGAGCACTGCCAACGAAGAGCAGCAGCAGCAGCCACCTCAGCAGCAGCAGCAGCCACCTCAGCAGCAGCAGCAGCCACCTCAGCAGCAGCAGCAGCCACCTCAGCAGACGGGGGACCTACATTCAATATTTGCCCCTAGTTCAAGGCGAAATCTATCAAGGCGGGCATTGGGCCAAAGTCGGTCCAGGCACACAAGCCTACGGCGACATGCCATTACAACTAATGTACCTGAACAGATTTCCTCTCCTCCAAGTGTTCCTAGTTTAATTCCCTTAACTGGACTACCTTCCCCCACAAGTTTTGTTGCCCCTTCCCCTCAAACACCGTCTTCAACTGCAAGTGTTGCATATTCCCTGCACACCCCCAAATTGAAACCATCTGCCCCCAAACGCCGGAAAAAATAATTTTTTGGTTTATTTTTGTGATTAAAAATAAATTTACATTTGTGGTTCACCATTACAAAGTTTCATTAATGTTGTTTGCGCCGCTCACACACACTGATGGGTAAATACATGTTAAAAACCAACCCAAGGCCTAGTATAGTCATATGTGAAATAACACGGCCTAGTGTAGTCATTACAAGGCCTAGTATAATAACTCTAGTTTTACCAACTAGAATCTGGTTTCATGAAAAACAAACTGTTGAAACTTGTCTAAAAAATAAGTTTCTTTCTAGTTTCACCAGTTTGTTTTTTGTGAAACAAGATGCTAGTTGTTAAAAATCGAGTTATTACAGTAGGCCTTGGTATGACTATACTAGGCCGTGGTATTTCACATATTACTATACTACTAGCCCCAAGGCCTACTATACTCATATTTGAAATACCACGGCCTAGTGTAGTCATTACAAGGCCTAGTGTAATAACTCTAGTTTTACCAACTAGAATCTGGTTTCATGAAAAACAAACTGTTGAAACTTGTCAAGTTTCACCCGTTTGTTTTTCGTGAAACAAGATCCTAGTTGGCAAAAATCGAGTAGGCCTTGGTATGACTATACTAGGCCGTGGTATTTCACATATGACTATACTAGTAGGCCCAAGGCCTACTATACTCATATTTGAAATACCACGGCCTAGTATAGTCATTCCAAGGCCTAGTGTAATAACTTGTAAGTTGGAATGGAGCAGATTACATTCATCCACTCAATGCTGACTTGTATTCCCCATGGACTTTCATTGGGGTTGGGTTTTGAGGGTTGTGTTTTGAGAAAATCACATACTTTGTTTTCAACTAGTTGCACAATTTTCTCTTGAAAAAAAATGGTTTCCTGATTCATGGCCTGCAGCTTTGCTCGTTCCAATATATTTCACGCAGACTAGCAATGCTGCATTTTAACTCATATGTGTATTTACCTGCCCAGGTGTGTGAACATCAAAAAATTCAGTTATACATGGGAAGTTTTTTATTAAATTGGAGTTTAAAAAATATAGTGCACTCAGTAATGGTATCAAATAAGGTTTTTTATTACCATAAACAAACAAAAACATTACACCATTTCATCTTGCCAGTGCACCCGTCCTACATCAGAAATAAAGTAGGCCGCAAATTGGTCCCTCATTTGGCCAACTTCAACGGATGACCTGAGAGTGTGCTGAGTGAATTCAGGCAATGGGTTAGGAGCTTCATCGTCCAGTTCAAAGGTCGGGTGCTCTTTAGCCATCACAAAGTTATGTAGAACCACACAGGCCTTCACCACCTCATCGACTGTTTCAAGTTTAAGATTAATGGCCGTGCCCAGAATTCGCCATCTGGAGACAAGAATCCCAAAAGCACACTCGACAGTTCTTCTGGCCCTGGTCAGCCTGTAATTAAATATTTTTTTGGTGTGGTCCAAGTCCCGGCTGGAGTAGGGTTTCAGTAAGTTTCCGCACATTTGAAAAGCCTCATCGCCAACCATTACAAAGGGCAGTGGCGGAGCTTCGGTGTGAGGAAGAGGCCGTGGCATAGGGAAATTAAATTGGTTGCCATACAACCTCCGGCCCATGTCTGAGTTTTTAAAAGCCTGTGAGTCATTACCACGGCCAAATGCTCCAATGTCCACTGCTACAAACATACATCCGGCATCCGCAATCGCAATGAGTACTATTGAAAAGTACTTTTTGTAATTATAGTACTCAGATCCCGTTCTTTGGGGTTTGATGATCCGTATGTGTTTACCATCAACAGCTCCCAAACAGTTGGGAAAATTGCATACTGTCCAGAATTTGTCAGCAATTTCCATCCACTTTTCAGCGGTGGGCAGGGGCATAAATTCTGGACAAAGAACATTCCAGAGAGCCCGGCAGGTGTCAGCAACAATTCCAGACAAGGTAGAGATTCCAATACGGTACTGGAAGTGTAGTGAAGATAGGGTTTCTCCAGTCGCCAGGAATCTGTGAACAGACAAAGAAGTAAAATTAATATTTATGTATATTATTTTAAAAAACTATAAAATAAAATATTAGTACATTCACGAAAACTAATTACCCAAGGTTTTGAATACTAAATTTAAAAAAAAAACAACATCAGACCGCACCCCTTGGTTTTTAAAACATACCGTAATGTCACCAGTAGCCGTTCCTCAGGAGGAATCGCACGACGGAGCTGTGTGTCCTGTCTCCGGATGGATTGTTGGACACGAGCAAGCAAATCCATGAAACTTTCGTGGGACATCCGGATATAATCTGTAAATTTCTCCGGGTTTGACTGGAGCTCGCTGTAGAGGGTGTGGTATGCCCCACGGCTCTCCCGGAGTTCAACAATCGGATGTATCCACATACGCCGCCGTCTTCGCTGCCTCTCTCTCTTCCTTTGTTCATGGCAAGCAACTGCATACGCCTGAGCCATCGCGATGTCCAAATCCAAGTTGAAGTGAAAACTCTTCCAGCGCAGATCCATGGTCACGAGAAGAATCAAGCAAATGTGAAGAATACTGTAGACAGGGTCTATATATTAACATACCACACCCACAATGAAGTCCCATTGGTCTTGTGTGTTGTTGAATGGTTGTTTTTTCTTTTTTGTGGGGGTTTTCCAAAATCTGTAAAAAAACGCAAACGCACAAAAAACGCATACAAACGCACAAAAACGCTGCGTTTTTTTCCTGCATGCGCATAAAAATGCTTGAAAAAAACGCAGCGTTTGTATGCATTTGTATGCGTTTTTTCAATGCGTTTTTTTGCGGGAAAAACGCGCTGCAAAAAAAAGCAAGTGTGAAACTAGCCTTATTATTGTTTATTGTGAGTCACGTGGGGAATCTGATAATAAAGGTCACTGTAACCAATCACACAGCCGCGCAGACTCAGAATAACGCCCAGCTAAAGGCTGGTTTCACATTTACGCTTTTGTGCGCACTGCGCACCTATGTTTAACATGAAGTGCGCATGGTCTTGCGCACACTTGCGTTTTTGTGCGCATGCGTTTTTTTGTCTTTCGCGCCAGACGCAGCATGTTGCATTTTTTGGTGCGCCCTGTCTCGGCAAAAAAACGCATGTGCACACTTGCGCACGGAATGCGCAAAAACAACACACTGAAGTCTATGGGAACGCATGCGTGCGCATGGTCTTGCTCACGCTTGCGTTTTTTTGCGCATGCGTTTTTGAGTTAAACAAGTCTAGAATGTTCTCTAGACAATGGAAAATGTCACACCTAAAAAATGCATGTGCATAAAAAACGCAAACGCATGCAAAAACGCATAAAACGCAAGCAACGCTGCGTTTTTTTGACGCATCAGCGTGCGCATGACGTTAAAAAACGCGCGTTTGTTTTGCGTTTTTTATGCGCCCGATGCGCTGCGCAAAAAAACGCTAATGTGAAACTAGCCTAAGGCTAGTTTCACACTAGCGTTTATGAGCGCAGCGACGGCCTGCACACGGCCGCCGCTAAGCCCCGCCCCCTGCCGCGCCTCCGCCTACCGGCGCATGACGCTGCATGCGCCCTGCGTCCCCTATCTTTATCACTGGGGGCGCAGGCCGTGCGCAATATGCGTTTGGCGGCGCATGCGTCCTTTTGACGGTGCGCCGACCTGCGCCAAACGCAACCTGCTGCAGTTTGGTTGCGCCGGCGCACCGTCAAAAAGGCGCAGACTACTAGGGAAATAGAACAGATTTGTATCTGAAAACTACAAGTCCCACAATCCTTCAGTTCTCGAAGTTTTAATTGGAGGACAGATCTGTCCATCATTCACGGGGCGCATGCGCATACCAGGAGATACTATGGACGAGCCGGACAAAAACTCCCATATCGGACTGTGTCTCCTGTGCGGCCTTCCCGGAGCGGGAAAATCCACGTTAGCTCGGCAGCTGCAAAACGGACACAGCGGCTTTCCAGTTGTCGTAATATCCTATGATGACGTTATCGCAGACCGCGCCTTTAAAGACGATGCAGTGCACGAGTATCGCGATGTTTCGTGCCAGTCCGAGAATGAGGGCGCAAGAGAAGTACGTGGAATTAGCCAATCAGACCCAGTCTTAGATAAACTCTTGCCAATCAGATCCTGCGATACACGGTGGTCATTTCCTCCCTTACAATCTGTGGGCGCCATCTTTGTTATGGTATAAACCGGGCAGGCTCCTCTGTGAGGCGGCAGCGGCTTTTACCTGTGGCTGTGTTTAACCCCTTCATGTCAACAACTTTGTATTTGCACTTCTGGATTTTTTTTTCTCCCCTGCTTCCACTTTTTTTGGCGTCTTTATAATCACTTGTTGTTTGCCGGACGAGTTGTGATATAATGTGCTGGGAAAAAAAAAAAAAAAAAAAAGTGCAGTGAAATGGTGAAAAAACCCTGCAAATTCCACCTTTTTTATTTGTTTTTTTTAGGCGTTCATTGCGCTGCATAAATGACCTGGAGTCCGGATTAGTCTGGTCACGGTGCGAGTACAGTGACACCAAACTTGCGAGATTGTTTGTTTTTTCTGGTTAGAAAAAATTCAGAACCTTCTAAAAAGGAATTCAGTATAAAAGAGGAGGGGATGATTCAGAGTTGTAGTTTTTTGTTTTTTTCTACTTTAAAGGGGTATTCCCATCTCCAAGGACCTGTCCCAATATGTAGCAGGTGTAATAATAATAATAATATTAGCCAGTACCTCCAATTAGTAATGTAGTATAGTTCTTCTGATTAGCTAGGTCGCTTACCCCATGTGCAGGGCATTGCAGTAGATTAGGTATTCATGATTATGACCACTAACAACTGTCACTAGGAGTGGTCGTAACCATGGATACCTAAGCTACTACATTGCCCTGCACATGGAGTAAGTGACCTAGCTAATCAGAAGAACTATACTACATTTCTAATTGGAGGTATTTACTAATATTATTATTATTGCACCTACTATATATTCGGATAGGATCTTGGAGATGGGAGTACCCCTTTAGTTTTTTGTTCTCCATGGGGGACTTGAAGCTGAGATCTTCTGATTGCTGGTCCCACATACTGTAATGGGGCTGTGCTGCGGTGTATAAAGCTCCTGCACATCATCAGTCAGAGTCGGAGGGCAATGTCCCTGTGGGGTTTAATCATGAATAGCCTGATTGTTGGCCTGCAGACCCCTGCTTTCTCGGACCACCTCTAACCTCCACTTCTTTCCCCTCGCCAGACGTCCCCCTGGAAGCTTCACCGTCGGCGCCTCCTGCAGTGTCTGGAGCACTTTATTATATCTCTGCTCAATCATTCGCCTTTACACCCCCCAAGTGGGACGACGGATGGAACCTGGAAGGGCTTTGTTCAAGGCTTGGAAAGTCAAGGCGTGATCTCTGCTGGAGAAGACTCCGACCTTGTCTGTTTGTCACAGACTGTGAAGTCCGGTCCTGTCTGTGTTATCCTGGACGATAATTTCTACTATCAGAGCATGCGCCATGCGATGTTCCAGCTGGCCCGGACCTGTGAGTGCCTCCTGTGCGGCTCATACTCTGTTGCATAAATTGCAGTAATTGACTGCGCAGATTGTTAAAGTGGTTGTCATAAACGGGTCAAATTGCAAAATGCTGGTAAAAGCCAGCAAGTTTACAATTTTATCTCTTAATGAAAATCCTTTCCGTTCTCAAGAATGGAGGAGTTTTGAATTCTGTGGTTTACTGATCATTGCCTAGGTTACCAGCCACCTCTTGCAATCTGTCAGAGGTGGCCGGTTTCGTAGGCAAGGAGCGAATGCTTGCAAGCGTTGCTCTGATTTGGCTTCAGTCCCCCTGCGCTCCACCTCTGATGCAGCAGAGGCAAACGCACTTCTAGCGCAGGAGAGTGCTCAGTTTGGGCCAGTGACACAAGCACCGTCGAACTTTCAGTCTTCAGGAGAAGGAGCGCACTGGCAAGGAGGAAGAGGAGCAGTGCGCTCTTTCAGATCAATCTAGAGTGCAGCTCTTCAAATATGCCATCATAGGCAGAACAGAATAATTGGATGACAGTTATAAGTCATTGACAGGTGATTGATAAGCAATACAGGCACAATGCATGTAAGGGCTGGTGTCTCCATTTTGTCAGTCCGTGAAAATCAGACTGCACTCAGATGTTGTCCAAGTGCAGTCCATTGTTCTCCATACATTCACTGACTTGCATGGCCAGTTTGCGATCCAAATAACAGATTACACTGGCATGCATCGTTTTTTTTAATTTGGACAGGCTCAGTCCAAGGAAAAAATCAGACATGTAGACGGCCCCATAGAATAACATTGGTACAAGTGTGATACGATATTTTGTCGGACCACACTGAGACCAATAATACTGTCGTCTGCACAACTTCTGACAGGGAGAAGACCAGAAGTGATCCTGTGTTATGCCTGGTGCGGGGTCCTAGAGAACGGTGTGTAACTTCTATCCTTATTTGCCATGAATTCCTGAGTCCTGCACCGTCCCCCCCCCCAGACCCTGCACTAGGCATAACCCTCTATAGTAACCTTCTGCCCTGTTCACATCTCATCCAAATCTTACGCCTGTGATACATGTTGGGAGTATTCCACACCTTATACCCCTGATGGAAGCCTCCAACGCAGCCCACTGTGTAGCCATAAAACGGCATACTGACGACAGTGTAAAACCAACCTTGTATACTGCATGCTATACGTTGTTTTGTGCTGGCCTACTGTATGGGGAAGCACCTTCTGCTGCACCCTCCGATACAGTAGGAGCCTAGTAGGACACACCTCCATTAGGTGAATTGGAGTCTTGGACTATGTGTGCCCTGTGTTCTTCTCTTCCCCGGGTGATGACTTATTTAAGTGAACTTTTCCCCTGCAGAGGCCCTTTATGATATTTATAGGCCCTAATAGCAGTTTACCTCCTGTGCAGTCGAACATCGCATGGGACAGACAGACATATAATCTGTTCTCTGTCAGATACAAATAACCTAAATTGGATGGAGGCAGAACATGTATCAGACTCATGCACGGAGGAGAAACACGTATCTAACGCATGCACGGAGAAATAAGCATCCGATGCATGCACGGAGGAGAAACAAGCATATGATGCATGCATGGAGGAGAAACACGTATCCGACGCATGCACGGAGGAGAAACACGTATTCGACGCATGCACGGATGAGAAACAAGCATTCGACGCATGCACGGAGGGGAAACATGTATCCGACGCATGCACGGAGGAGAAACACATATGCGACACATGCACGGAGGAGAAACGCGTATCTGACGCATGCACGGAGGAGAAACAAGCATCCGACGCATGCACAGAGGAGAAACAAGCATCCGATGCATGCACAGAGGAGAAACACGTATCCGACACATGCACGGAGGAGAAACACATATCCGACGCATGCACGGAGGAGAAACATGTAACTGACGCATGCACAGAGGAGAAACGCGCATCTGAAGCATGCACGGAGGAGAAACGCGTATCTGACGCATGCACGGAGGAGAAACAAGCATCCGACGCATGCACAGAGGAGAAACAAGCATCCGACGCATGCACGGAGGAGAAACATGTAACTGACGCATGCACAGAGGAGAAACGCGCATCTGACGCATGCACGGAGGAGAAACGCGTATCTGACGCATGCACGGAGGAGAAACAAGCATCCGACGCATGCACAGAGGAGAAACAAGCATCCGACGCATGCACGGAGGAGAAACACGTATCCGACACATGCACGGAGGAGAAACTCGTATCCGACGCATGCACGGAGGAGAAACATGTATCCGACGCATGCACAGAGGAGAAACGCGCATCTGACGCATGCACGGAGGAGAAAAGCGTATCTGACGCATGCACGGAGGAGAAACTCGTATCTGACGCATGCACGGAGGAGAAACATGTATCTGACGCATGCACAGAGGAGAAACATGTATCTGACGCATGCATAGAGGAGAAACATGTATCTGACGCATGCACGGAGGAGAAACGCGTATCTGACACATGCACAGAGGAGAAACTCGTATCCAACACATGTACAGAGGAGAAACGTGTATCTGACGCATGCACGGAGGAGAAACGTGTATCTGACGCATGCACGGAGGAGAAACATGTATCTGACGCATGCACAGAGGAGAAACTCGTATCCAACACATGCACAGAGGAGAAACGCGTACCCGAAGCATGCACGGAGGAGAAACGCGTATCTGACACATGCACAGAGGAGAAACTCATATCCAACGCATGCACGGAGGAGAAAAATGATAATTACTTACCGGTAATTTGATTTTCCAGAGCCATGACAGCACCGCTCATGAGAGATGGTATTCGCCCCCAGGAACAGGAAACCTGTAGCAGATATAAAAGAAGGGGGCGGCACCTCTCTCCTCAGTTTGTTTCAGAGTATGCAAGGTAACCGCCTTATTAGTTGACATGTATATTATATATGGCAAGGTTACTGATATCCACCTTCTTTTTTTTTTTTTCTTATATTTATATTATTATCATTTTTATATATATATAAACTTAAACATATTTTGGTGCACCACGCAACCATCACCAAGATAGGGCGGGAACAATGCGGTGCTGTCATGGCTCTGGAAAATCAAATTACCGGTAACTAATTATCATTTTTTCCCTTCCCCATGACACCACCGCAGACATGAGAGGAAGAGATAGAAGAGATTCCTAGGGTGGGACAACAGCAGATAACACCTTTCTCCCAAAGGCAAGATTTGAGAGCCCTAGGTCTAGTCTATAGTAGCAGAAAAAAGTGGATGGTGAAGACCATACTGCTGCTTTACAAATCTGTTCTACAGACGCATTTGCCCTTTCGGCCCAGGATGTGGCTATGGCCCTTGTAGAGTGAGCCGCTACACCCAGTGGGGGAGTCTGACCTGAGGAAGAGTAAGCCAGTGAAATAGCCATACGTAGCCATCGTGCAATGGTTGATTTTGAAGCTTTTTTTTTATCCCTGTTTGTCCCCTGGAAGAAGACAAAAAGGGCTGAAGACTGTCACCATGCCTTTGAGACTTCTATGTACTGAAGCAGGCAACGTCTGACATCTAGACAATGAAAGGTTTGCTCTCCCGGGGATTTGGGGTTGGCGCAAAACGAGGGCAAAATTATTTCCTGGTCCCAGTGGAATTTGGAATTAACCTTCAGTAGGAAGGCCGGGTCAGTTTTTATGATTACTCTGTCATCCAGAAAGGTAGTGTATGGGGGATTTACAGATATAGCCTGCAGCTCGCAGATACGCCGAGCTGACATCAGGGCTACCAGGAGTACTGTTTTCAATGTTAGCGCCTTTACCGAGATGGAAGTAATAGGCTCAAAAGGAGAAGATGTTAGGGCATTTAATACTAAATTTAGATCCCAGGGAGCTACCTTAGTCAGTAATTTCGAGGGTCTGGTTGTGAAGGAGGCTTGAATGAACCTATAGACCCAAGGCTGGAGGGCAAGTTTTTGATCAAACAACGCACCCAGGGCAGATACCTGCACCTTTAGGGTGCTTGTGGACAATCCTCTTTCTAGCCCTTTTTGGAGGAATTCCAGGATCTCCTTTATTGGGACTTCCTGGGTTGTTTCGGATAACTGCCGACTTGTGAACTCTAAGAATTTTTCCCAAATTTTTTGGTATTTGAGTGAGGTTACCTTCTTCCTGCTAGCGAGCAGGGTGGCCACCAACGGGGCTGAGAATCCTTTTGCTAAAAGGAGTCCCCTCTCAAGTTCCATGCCGTGAGATGGAGTCTGTGAACCCGAGGATGCTCCACTGGGCCCTGGTATAGAAAATTCGGGATATCCGGGAGGATCCATGGGTCCGAGATAGACATGCGTCTGAGCCATGTGAACCATACCCTCTTTGGCCAGAAGGGTGCGACAAGGATTATTCGAGTTTTGTTTTCCTGAATCTTTTTCAAGACTACCGGGATCAAGGGGATCGGGGAAACGCATAGCCTAGGTGAAACTTCCAGCAGTGTAGTAGTGCATCCACCCCTTCTGGACGTTCCCTTGGGTTTAGAGAGTAGAACCTGTCTACTTTCCGATTTTCTCTAGTAGCAAACAGATCTACCTCCGGCGTGCCCCAGGCGGCACAGATTTCCCCAAATATTTTGTGATTTAGGGACCATTCTCCCTGGTGCAACACATGACGGCTTAAAAAATTGGCTAGATGATTGTCTGCCCCCCTCAAATGTGTAGCCGACAAGGACAAGAGGTTGTTTTCTGCCCATGTGAATAATTCTCTGGCCTCTGCCATCAGGGTTGTTGACCTTGTACCCCCTTGCCGGTTTATGTAGGCTATGGCTGTGCTGTTGTCGGATAATATTGCGACATGCTTCCCTTGAACTTCTTCTTTTACTTGAAGAAGGGCCTGCCTTACAGCTGCCAATTCTTTTAGATTTGAGGATGCTGTCCTCATTGAGGGATCCCATTGGTTCTGTGGGATTCGATCTCCTAGGTGTGCCCCCCAACTCATCGGACTTGCGTCCGTGGTTAGCACCACCGCGTTTTGAACAGTCCAGGGCATTGCCCCGCTTAGGTTTTTGGTGCGCAGCCACCATTTTAATTATTCCTGAACTTGAGGCGAGAAGATGATCGTCTGATTCAAGTTGTAAGGATCCGTCCCTTGCTCGGATAGGATCTGCCACTGTAGTTCTCTTGTGTTGGCTTTTGCCCACTGGACCGCTGGGATCGTTGCTGTTAAGGTACCCAGGAGTGACGTTGCCTCTCTTATCGATATTGCCTGACCGGGTTGTATTTGTTGTACCTTTTGTTGGATAGCCCCAATTTTCCTTTCTGGGAGAATACATTGTTGCTCTACAGAATTTAATTGAATTCCGAGGAATTCCTGTGTCTGAACCGGAGCTAATCTGGAATTTTTTAGATTTATTATCCAGCCTAAACTGGTTAATATTTCCAGAACCTCCGCGACCGCCTTCCCGCAATTTTCTGCGTTGTTTGCCACGACAAGGAAATCGTCCAAATAGGGCACTAATAGTATGTTCTCTTTTCTCACAAAGGACGCTACTTCTGCGACGATCTTTGTGAATATACGAGGGGCTCCTGACACCCCGAAGGGGAGGCACTGATATTGGAGTTAAGTGGGGATTTGCGCAATCTCCACTACCAACCTTAGGTATTGCTGATGTTCCCCCATATTGGCACATGGTAGTAGGCGTCGGTCAGATCTATTACTGCCATGTAGCAGCCAGGGTTGAGTAATTTCACTGCCGACCTTAAGGTCTCCATTTTGAATTTTTCTGTTCTGATATATTGGTTCAAGGCTTCCAGGTTGAATATTGTCCTCAGTGATCCATCTGGTTTTGGCGTGAGGAACAGGGTGCTGTGGAACCCTTTCCCTATTTGATGGTGTGGTACCTTTATTAGTACTTCATTTTGTATGAGGAGTTGAACAACCTTTTCTAGTGTGGCCTGATACTTTTTGGCCACCTGGGTAATTTTTATTCGCTGCGGCGGAAGGCTCAGAAAGTTTAGTTGCAGACCTTCGGATATCAGATCGGTTACCCACTTTGAGGCGGGTAATGCTGCCCAGAGATGAACAAAAAACCGAAGCCTTCCCTCCACCGGTATTCTGGCATCATTGGTATCAGATTTCGGGGTGGCCTTACTAACGAGGAATCCTTTTTCCTTCTCCCTCCAGGGTCTGCCCCGTATGGGCCTATCATCCGGGCGGCCTAGTCCCTGATCCACGAAAGGACGAGCGAGCGTCACCCCGCCTAGGGAAGGGGGTGGGAATCGTTTTTTGTTATCTGACGCTTTCTCCAAAATTTCGTCTAACGCTTTCCCAAATAGGTACTGCCCCTCACAAGGGACGGCACAGAGCTTGACCTTTGACTGGAAATCTGCTGTCCAATTTTTTAACCAAAGTGCTCTGCGACCTGAATTCGAAAGGACGCATGCACGGGCGGCACCTCGACAGAATCCACTGCGGCGTCAGCCAGGAAACCTGCCGCCTTCTGTAGGGAAGGTATTGCTTCTAGCAGCCTCTCTCTTGGGCATTTATTCTTTATTTGCTCGCTCAATTCCTCCAACCACTTGACCATAGCACGCGCTGTGCAAGTGGCGGCTACCCCCGTTTGAATGACCATGCCGACGCCTCCCAAGCAGATTTTAGAAACACATCAGCTTTCTTGTCGAGGGGATCTTTTAAGGCGCACATGTCCTCAAATGGCAGTGCTATTCCTCTGGAGGTACTAGCAATATCAGCATTCAGTCTGGGAGCTTTTTCTCATTTCTCGCATACCTCCTTGTCGAACAGGTATTTACGTTTGAGTGTCTGTGGTATGGACATCTTTTTGTTGGGCTTTTTCCATTCCCTTTTTAATAAATTTAGTAGGTTATCATGAAAGGGAAAAACTCTGCGGTTCTTCCCTTCTAAATTACTAAACATGGAATCTTGAATAGGCCGCGGCTCCTTAAGTGTTTCAACCCCCATGGTAGACCTTACGAGTTTGAGCAACTTTCTGATATCTTCGGATAGGAAATAAGGACGACCTTCTTCCTCGTCTGAGGAGTCCAGGTCTGAGTCATCAGAGGGACCTATTTCTCCCGGCTCTTCCTCTGAGTCTACATCGGTCCCAATTTCCGTAGGAGGTTGCAGTGGGTTTGGCAGAGCTAAGTGCAGTATGCTCCTTTAACTGGTCTTTTACTGTTGTTTTTACTTGGTCCCCGATCATAGACTTAATACTTTGAAATAGGGACAGTGACTCTTTGGCCACTGTTTTCTTAATGCATGAGCGACAGAGTCGCTTGTCATAAATTTTAGCCAGGGTCTTTTTGCATAATGCACATTCCTTATTTTTTTGTTTTGACTTGGCCTTTCCCTAAAGAAAAGACATGACATAGGGCAATCGTTACTGACATGTGTTGCCTTTCAAAGGTACTCACCCGAACCCTCTGGGTATCCCGGTAGCCTGCGGGTCTTCCTCTGGTGCGCGCACTTTGGCTTCTGAGTCCGCCATGCTGGAGAAGCTTGCTGCCTCTCCGCTGCCTGCGCACCGAATCTTTTTATGTGGAGGAGCGGTGTGTGCCCCACTGGAACCGCTCCCTCCCGGAAGTGTCCAACACACCGTCTCCTCCGGCGCGACCGGAAGTCGTCTCCACTCAGTCGGCGCCAGAGTCATGGTGGACACGCCTCCCCCGGCCCTGCCTCCCGACAGGAGCGGCCGCCGGGGAGTCCAGCGGAGAATAGGACACGCACTGCAGCTCCCAGGACGCCGGAATGACGGGCGCGCGCTACAATGCTCAGCTGCTTCCTCTCCCCCATGGACCTCTGCCTCCGTACCGGCTATTGTCAGAGGGAGGTCCCCCTGGAGGTACGCAGTCTGCCACAGGCAGCTGCCTGCAGGAACAGGAAACCAAACTGGGGAGAGAGGTCCTGCCCTCTTCTTTTATCTCTGCTACAGGTTTCCTGTTTCCTGGGGAGGATATCATCTCTCATGTGCGGTGCTGTCTTGGCGAAGGAAAAACAAGTATCTGACGCATGCACGGAAGAGAAACAAGTAACCGACGCATGCACGGAAGAGAAACAAGTATCTGACGCATGCACGGAGGAGAAACACATATCCGACACATGCAATAAGAAATGTACAGTTAAGCAAACCTTCCCGTTAATAACCGTTAATGAAGGTGATGTCTTCTTTGTATACAATACAACATATCATTTTCTTTTTCAGACTCTCTAGGGTTCTGCCAGATATTTTTGCATTGTCCGGTTGACTGCTGCTTACTACGGAACAACAGGAGGAAGGATCGGGTCGCGGATAGCACAATAATCCTGATGGACTCCAAAATAGAGAAGCCAAATCCTGAGAAAAACTCCTGGGAAACAAGGAGCTTATTCCTGGACAGCTCCGATGGCATCGATATGGACGAGTAAGAAATGGGCGACGTGCATAGAATACACCGTGTCTTATCCTCCCCCTGCATTATCTGTTCTAGGGGAAATTTAGTATTACATGGTGGTCACGCAGATAATAGAAAGGTGTTCATATACCCTCATGAAGACCACCCCTTTAAAATAAGGTCATTGCAATCAGTACTGCAGAGCGGATACTGCCTGGATAGTAGGGTCAGGTATTCCATCTTCTGGGATAGTCATCAATGTCTTCTACAACTTTGCTTTTATTAGAGTCAGTGCAAGAATCACCAATTTAATGAAGCAAGCCTTGGAGAATCCTGTTCTGCCGATCGAGGGTGAGAGCACAGAGAAGGTAGGAGGCAATATATGAACCGTACGGGCGGTATACAGCATCCTGATATTACCTGGGTCTGAGACCAGCATCTTGTATGGAGGATGGACCGAGGCTTTAAAGGGGTTTTCTGTCTATTTCTTACAATCGGAGCTGTTCTTTGCAGTCACTTTCTTCACATGGACAACCCCTTTTAAATGTAGTAGTCCCCTTTGTAGAGTAAGGGAAAAAAAAGGATGCTTCCTTTAGACAAATGCAGACTTGTGAATACAGGAGCCCGATTGTATCCACTGATTGACTGCAGGGCTCACGTGGCACAATACCATGTGAACCCTGGCAGACCCGGCGCCGACATCGCCGGAATGATGCTGGTGTGGGAGGCGGCTGTTATTTTTATTTTACAACGGGGACTACATTTAAAAAAGGGGTAGTCCAGGTATTGGACCATGCCTTTAAAGCAGGGGTGGACAGTTAATTTTCCCAAGGGGCCACATAAGAAACCGGCACTGGTGTGGAGGGCTGAACTTAAAGGGGCGGTCCGAAACAAAGGTGAATTTCATATTAAATGTATATCTATTCAGTGTAATGATCTAATCTCATTTTCTAATATACTTCAATGAAAAATTCCCTAATGTACTCTCTACATTCTGACTTCCTGTCTTTTTTTTTAATGTCTTATGACATTTTGTTTGAGATTCACCAGTGCATACTTGAATGAGCCATCATCAGGGGCAGAAGCTGCGGTCACTGCCGCAGACTCTGCACCCTCTCTGAAATTAGGCACCATCAGTGATGTCTGTTTTGGAGGCTCGGCTAGTCCTGGTCACCTGATAATGCGTTGTACGTAAATTCTGATGCATACTCTGTATGAGTTTTATGTGCTTTATTCTTTTGAATGCACAGTGACAGTGCGCTCCCTTGCTGGCTCTAAGGAGAAGAGATGACCCGGCAGGGACCAGTCCAGTCTCTGAAACAGATGAAGCTTATTTTCATGGTGGGGAAAGCAGCTGTGGCAGTGACCGCAGCCTCTGCCCCCTGATGATGTCCCATGTGAGTACCCCCAAATGCACTGGGATTCTCAAGCAAAATGTCTTTGGAAGTAAAAAAAAAACACAAGCAGACAGGAAGTTAGAGTAGAGAGAGAAGGGTAGAATTTCTTTAACTGAAATATATTAGAAAAGTGATTAGATTATGAATTAAATTTAGTATCAAAGTCACGTTTGGTTTCGGATTACCCTTAATTCTGCATAATATTAATTTCATCACTTTATAAAAAGCAGTTGCTTATGTGATGAAGTTTACATGAGCTTATAAAAACAATATTTTCATCTAGAAAAAGACGACTTTCCATCTGTATTGTCATCTGTATTGCATCTATTGTTATACATCATAAGTGAATAAAATTTAAAAGACGAAAAACAGTTAGTAATGGAAATGTATTCGTAAAAATCGGATGCTATACGGACGATTCATATGGCATTACATTTTTGTATTTTTGCACACCCATAGACTTCAACAGGAGGAACATTGGAAAAAAGTTATTCTCCCACCTCTATTCCACATGCATAGATCCAGATCACATATGGGGAAGGAGCTGACAGACAGGGTGGGAATTATTGCAGTCTATGGAGTGGATGTGATAAGCCACAGATCACAGGGGGAGCACTATGGGGGACTTAACCCATACCTCTCCTGCACAGGACATACAACAGTACAAGCTGGGAGGTAAGGGTTAACACTCACATATAGAGGTGAGGAGGCAGCAGAGTACATGGTGGGGCAGAAGAGCAGTTTGGAGAGTACAAAGAATATCCCATCTGCAGGCTGCATGTAGTTGAGGTGAGGGGGCACTTCACAGCTTGACCTCATGTTAAGAAGGAATATTCAGCCCAATTATTTTATCTCCTATCAGCTGACAGGAAGATCCAGGGAGACGCAGTGGCCACTAATTAGCTGCTCTCCCTGAACATAAACTGCAGCCCCACAGTGGGAATGGAGGCAACGCAGGTGCTGTGACCTACTCAGCACAGCAGACACACGATGCTGCCTCCCAGGTGGTATCTGGGCTCCACTTAGAAGCTACTTGCCCATTATCTGCAGCAGATGGATGTTGTAGTCCGTGCTTCCCTCCTCCTGTCCTGACCGCTCTGCCTCCTGCACAGGTTCCACCAGCTCTGCAAGACAGGAATTGACAAACAGGGAAAAAAGACCCTAGTTTACAACCCATTCATTTCAACCCCTACCTTATTTTGTTGTTTCGCCTATTTTTTGAATAATTAACAAATTATTTTGTATTAGCTTGGGTTGTAAAGTTGGGTTTTTTTTCTCTGTTTGTCATTGTAATTTTCCGATATACCCCTTTAATTTATCCATGTTCAACATGTTTTAGCCAGTACAATTACTTATTTCTTGGTACATTCAAACAATAATTGATTACTATTTTCATGTTACATGTATATTTGTTCTTTGTGATTTAAGTCGGGATCTGAGCTGAAAATATACTTCAGAGGTATTCTGTATATTGAGATGGATATCTACTACTGAACAGCCCTTATTAATAGCCCCAGAGAGATTTGACTCGGACCGGCACCAGTCCCCTATTGTCTCCTGACATAAACAGTGTCATACAACTACTGCGGCCAAGCAGAAGTAATAGTGCGCTTTTCTACAGCGAATTGCCACACAACCTGTATATGGTGCAGTGTATGTTCTTGCAGTGCACAGATGCCTAGGCACCTATCCAAATTGTAGCCACTGCCGGTCGTACACCTCCTGAGTGTATACGCCCGGCACCTGCCAAAAACGCAGCGTGAACTCTGCATGTACACTGGAAATTTGTAATAGGAGATATAAGGTTGTGCTTTCATTTTACGGCCTGCGCCGATCTCTCCCCCATCACCATTCCTCACAATTGTTCCTAATTTCCCACCACATCTGTTCACAGGAGAGGGATCGTGATATTTGTGCAACCAACCTCATCCATCGAGAAGATCAAAATCTTCGGCGCCTCATCTCGGAGACTATGCAGACGGTGAAGGGTGAGCGACGCAACGATTTCTTAGATGGACGCAATATAAAATGTGATTTGTGCAGATAATCAACTTCGAACATTTTTTTTTCTTTGCCAAACAAATAAAACAAGATTATAGCAAAAGAGCAGAAAGCCACGGGTAAACACAAATGCTGTTTCTAGCCCCAAACTGACAAATAAAAAAAACAAACGAAAACATACTGTATATCTCCTATATAGAAATGATTGTAACCGGTCAGGGAACACAGTCATTATAGTGGCTCTTTGTACTCTTTAAAAATTTTCTTCTTTACGTTTTCCCCTCGATATCTGCAAAAAAATACAACTACAGCAATTCCCTAAAAATTAGGCCTCAAGTATCAGAAAAAGACAAATTATTTGAATAACCGAAACTAAAAAAAAAACTGTTTACATTCCCTAAAATCACATATACTAAACAATGCAAAAAAAAAAAAAATAATCCCTGGTCATACACCAATTAAAGGGGATTTAGGGTTAGTTAGGGCAGCCATAAATAACAACCAAATGTGGAGAAGAACTGGCATGCCTTGGAAGACTTTTTAGAGAAAAAGCCAAGGATAAGGCCTGAGTCGCACACCGTTGTTTCACAGTCTTGAGTAGGAATGATAGGAGGCGAAGGATTGACACAGTCATGGCTGAAAGTGTTGGCACCTGCGAAAATGTTCCTGAAAATGAAGTATTTCTACCAGAAACATGGATTTTTGTGATAACTCACCGTAAAATCCTTTTCTCCGAGACGCTCATTGGAGGACACAGGTACTGTGGGTGTATGCTACCGCCATCTGGAGGCTGACACTAAGTAAACAACACAAGGTTAGCTCCTCCCCCGCCGTATACACCCTCGCCCCGATTGCGGGCGGAAACCAGTTTAGTGCAAAAGCAGTAGGAGAATAACAAAAAATCAGCCTTAATGCAGATAACAATATGTCTGGAAAAGGACCACCCTGACATCAACAACAAATGCACATAAATTAAGTAAACAAAGAGCCAACTGGCTATCAGGGTGGGTGCTGTGTCCCCCAATGAGCGTCTCGGGAGAAAATGATTTTACGGTGAGTTATCATAAAAATCCATGTTTCTCCTTTGTCTCATTGGGGGACACAGGTACTGTGGGACGTCCTAAAGCAGTCCCTGGGTGGGAGATTGACTCACCGATCCAAGCTACATGCACCTCTTGTTAAAGGTGCGCCACCACTGCTTGGAGAATCCTTCTACCTAGGCTCGCACCTGACGACGCCTGAGTGTGGACACTGTAATGTTTAGTGAACGTGTGGAGGCTGGCCCAGGTTGCTGCCTTGTACACCTGTTCCATCGAAGCCTGGTGCTGAAGCGCCCAAGAGGTGCCCACTGCCCGAGTAGAGTGCGCTTTGATCCCTGATGGAACCGGCGCACCCCTGAAGCGATAGGCCTCCTGAATAGTTAGACGGATCCATCTGGCTATGGTCGATTTTGAGACTGCGAGTCCCTTCCTGCGCCCCTCAGGAAGCACGAACAGCGTGTCCGTCTGACGAAAGGGTGCCGTCCGCGACACGTACCTCCTGAGTGCTCTCACCAGGTCTACCGTGTGAAGATCTTTTTCCATGCGATGTACTGGTGCTGGACAAAACGAAGGCAAGACAATATCCTCAGTAATGTGGAATGAGGACACGACCTTTGGCAGAAAGGGGGGGAGCTGGTCCAAGCACCACCTTATCCTTATAGAAGGTGAGAAACTCGCTCGGCAAGACAGGGCCCCAACTCTGAGACTCGCCTAATGGATGTAATGGCTACCAAGAATACCACCTTCCAGGAAAGGTATGACAGAGAAATATCTTGTAGCGGCTCAAAAGGGGCTTCCTGCAGAACACTTAGGACCAGGTTAAGGTCCCAGGTGTCCATCGGCGCCTTATAGGGTGGTACCAAGTGGGAGACTCCCTGGATGAAAGTCATCAACTGTAAGTTGGTAGCAATTTTTCGCTGAAAAAGGACCGACAACGCCGATATCTGTCTCCTAAGGGAGCTCGGGGCTAAACCCGAATCTAGGCCTGACTGTAGAAAAGCCAAGACGTTATGAATAGAGAATGTCAGAGGAGAAAGACCACGGTCCCGACACCAAGCAAAGAAGACCTTCCAGGTCTGATAGTAGATTCTCGCTGAGGTAGGCTTCCGGGCGTTAACCATTGTGGCGACCACTTTGCGCTCAAACCCCGCCTGGGTCAGAATCCAAGATTCAACGGCCACACCATCAAGCACAGGGCCCCTGAGTTCGGGTGGAAGATTGGTCCCTGGGACAGTAGATCTGAGCGCTCTGGTAGTCGCCATGGGACGTCGGTGAGCAGCTGCACTAGATCTGCGTGCCAAGCCCGACGGGGCCAGTCTGGGGCCAGCAGAATCGCTGGAACCCCTTCTGTCTTGATCTTTTTGACAACCCTCGGAAGTAGTGGCAGCGGGGGAAACAAGTATGGAAGGCGAAACTGGCTCCATGGTATAACCAACGCATCCACGGCGAACGCTCCCGGGTCCCGAGACAGAGTGACGAACACGGGCACCTTGGTGTTCACCCTGGATGCCATCAGATCCACATCCGGTGTTCCCCACCGTTGGCAAATCTGCTGGAAGACCTCGGGATGCAGAGACCATTCCCCCGACGCAACCCCCTGCCGGCTGAGGAAGTCCGCTGCCCAATTTTCCACGCCCGGGATGTGGACCGCCGATATTATCGAATGGTTCCTCTCGGCCCAGTGAAGCACGTGCCCCACCTCGCGCATGGTTGCCCTGCTGCGCGTGCCCCCTTGATGATTTACGTAAGCCACCGCCGTGGCGTTATCTGATTGTATCCGAACAGGGCGTCCTGCTAGAAGGTGCTGAAAATGCTGCAGCACCAGCTGGACCGCACGTATTTCCAACAAATTGATCGGGAGGCGTGCCTCCTGTTGCGACCATCGCCCCTGAGTCGTGTGGTGGCGAAACACTGCTCCCCAGCCGAGGATGCTGGCGTCGGTTGTGACCACTAGCCACTGATCCGGGGGAAATGGTTTCCCTTGAAGAAGGGAGGACCTGATCGTCCACCACTCTAGTGACCGCCTGACCAGCGAGGATAGGCGGCACTGATGATCGAGCGTGAACGGGTTCTTGTCCAAAGAAGACAAGAGGGCGTGCTGTAGGGGGCGAAGATGAAATTGGGCAAACGGAATTGCTTCCATTGCTGCCACCTAGTACTCTCATCCCGAACCGAATGGTGTGAGAGACCGGCTGTAGAAGCTTCTGGACACTTTGCCGGAGCGCTAGGGCTTTGTCTTGAGGGAGAATTACCAACCCTCGGGAGGTGTCGAAGATCATCCCTAAATAGGAAATCCTCTGGGCTGGGACAAGGGATGATTTTTTCCTGTTGATCAACCACCCCAAGCGGTAGAGTGTATCCAGCGTGATGCTGACGTTCTCTTCGCATGCCCGAAATGAGGGGCCCTTCACCAAGAGGTTGTCTAAGTATGGCAAGATGACTATTCCCCGAGAGTGTAAGACAGCCATCACGACTGCCATTACCTTCGTGAATACTCTGGAGGCGGTGGCTAGCCCGAAGGGCAGTGCTGCAAACTGGAAATGTTGGCCATTGATGGCGAACCAAAGAAACCTTTGATGCGGAGGAAAAATGGGAACGTGCAGGTAGGCACCTGGATGTCGACAGAGGCCAAGTATTCTCCCTGCCCCATGGCCGATATAACTGAACGGAGAGATTCCATTCTGAAATGTTTGATCCTGATGAACTTGTTCAGGAGTTTTAGATCCAAAACCGGCCTGACTGGGGACTGCGAACAGATTGGGATAAAAACCCTGATCTTTCTCGTGCTCTGGTACGGGAACGATGACTCCATTATGCTGGAGTGAATTGATGGCCCCTAGCAATGCTTTGGCCCGGGGCTCCACTCTGGGAAGTCGGGACAGAAAAAAACATTTTGGGGGATACTTGATAAACTCTATCTTGTACCCCGAGGACACCAGTTCCGCCACCCATGAGTCGTGTGCTACCTTGACCCAGACATGGTGAAACCAGAGCAGGCGGCTGCCTACCCTGCTGATGTCGCCTAAACGGTGCTCTGAGTCATTTTAGCTGAGGACCTCTGGGCCCTAGTTCCCCTCGTCCTGGGCTGGCGGGCCCGCATTCTCCCCAATGGGTTGGCTCTATATGAGACCTGCGCTCTCTATCCTGATTGGCGCGACTTGGAGCGGCAGAACTAGCTCCTGCCGACCATCCGGGGTTGCGAAAGGCCCGAAACTGTGCCGGAGCCTGACGAAACGGCTGTTTAATCTTTTGCTGCGGGAGGAAGCTGCTTTTTCCCCCTGTAGCATCGGAGATGAGTTGATCCAACTTTTCCCCGAACAGGCGGTCTCCCTGATAAGGCAGGGAAGTCAAGGACTTCTTGAAAATAGAATCGGCCCGCCATGTTCTTTACCATAGGGCTCTCCTGATGGCTACTACGTTTGCGGCTGCAAGTGCCGCACAATTGGCCGCATCCAAGGAAGCATTGATTAAGTAGTCCCCCGCCATAGCGATCTGACTCGTGATCTTTGATATCTCCGCAGGCAGGTCTCTATCCTGCAAGATTTTGTTCAGTGACTCTGACCATGACATCATGGCCTTGGCTACCCATGCTGCGGCGAACGAGGGAGAGAAAGCCGACCCTGACGCCTCAAAAACGGAGCGAGCTAAACTGTCTATGAGCCGATCAGTGGGGTCCTTAATGGACGAGCCACTAGGTACCGATAACAAGGTTTTCGAGGCCAAGTGTGACACTGGTGGATCCACCACTGGGGATTCCGCCCATGTCTTACGGAGCTCCGGGGCAAACGGATATCTCGCCTCTTTTGTCCTCTGGCCCGAGAAACGCCTATCTGGCTGTTCTCTGTGACGCTGTACTATGTCCTCAAATTCTGGGCCCACTTAAAGGATACCTTATGGCTTGAGGCCAGGGTGGCGTCTTCCTCAACTCCCAGGGTCTGATTAACAGCTTCAATGAGGCTGTCAACTGTTTCTCGACATCTAGGTCCAGTGGCTCGTTTGAGTCACAATCTGAACTCTGCCCGCTCCCGACAACTGGTGAAGGAGAGCGAGATCCTGAACTCACGGATGCCGAAGCACCGGATGGGTCGGGAGATACCGTGTGGGTTCGTTTCCTGTGCGCCTGCCTGGAATGAGAGCGGCCCCTGCAGGCCGGAGGCTCTTGTGAGGTGGAGGACCCTTCCCAGATAAACGAGCCACTATCCTTGACCCTATCTGGGGCGCGAAGAGACTTGATCGCTTTTGTAAGCGATGCCATAGACTGCAATAGTGAAAGGGCCCAGTCCAGAGGATTTGGATCACTGGACTCGGTCGCAGGGGAGGGCTCCTGGGCGCAGGCTTCGCACAATTTGTTGCTCTGCGCCCGCGGAAACGAAGCCCTATAGGAAATGTATGCAGCGTAAAGGAACGTGTGCGTTTTCCCTTTCCTAGCCATATTGTATCCTCCAGGTGACAATACTGCCCTGCCAGGGACTTGAGGGGGGGCACTCCTCGAGCTGTAGCGCGCCTCGCAGACGGGGTCGGAATTACCCGATCCTGAGTCCCCCGCACACGCTGCCTCTCCTTTCCGATCCTGGGGCCTGTGCTGATATGCTGTGGGGCAGGCCGACCGTCCTTTCCCGGTCGCGGCCTACCCCGTCCGCCCAGACTCCGGAGGGCCGAAGACGCGGCCTGGATATTTATAATTCGCCCACGGGGGTGGGGGTGGCGGCGGGCGGACAGGAACAGCGTCCGCCTGGGGGGCAAAAGGGGGGGGGGGGGCGCTGGATCCCCACTGGCCGCATGAAGCGCTCCACCTGGCCACCACCTGCCTAGAACTCCTCGGACGGCTCAGAGCCCTCCCAGCTGCATGTACCTCCATCCATGCCCTGGACACTGACGGCTTGATCCGAACAGGTAGAGGGTGATATCCAGGACGGTGCAGGCACCCTAGCTTCGTCACCTTCCAGGGCTGAGGAGAGGGACCGTCCGCCGCCTTGCAGCACCGCTGTCTAGCGTTGGTGGAGCAGTGGGGGCCGCATGGACTAGTCTTGTGCCTCTGTACAAGTCCATGGTTTCAATACCTAGGGGTGGCCAGGGCTAAGTCTGGCATCGTGTCACACATCGTGGGAGAGGATACGTGGAGGGACACTCGCACGTGCTCGCCCGTTGATGGTTTGGGGAAATCGGACCCTTTCAATAGGGTCCGTTGCCCGTCTAATCTTCATAGGAAAAAAAAAAATTCTGGGGAAAAATGCCCAGATATGTCCCACGGTGCGGGAAAGGATACGTGGAGACGATACTCAACACGTGCTCACCCGTTGTTGGTTTGGGGAGATCGGACCCTTTCAATAGGGTCCGTCGCCCCTGTCTTATCTTCATAGCGAAAAAAAAAAAAAAAGTCTGGAGAAAACCAGACGTGTGTGCCTCCAAAGGACACTAAGCAAACAACTGGTTTCCGCCCGCAATCCTGGTGAGGGTGTATACGGCAGGGGAGGAGCTAACCTTGTGTTGTTTACTTAGTGTCAGCCTCCAGATGGCGGTAGCATACACCCACAGTACCTGTGTCCCCCAATGAGACGAAGGAGAAAATGATTGCATTCACACACGTTTTGTTATACACGTTTATTTCCTTTGTGTATATTGCAACACCACTAAAAAAAATTGAATAAATGGCAAATTATATCCAATTTCACACAAAACCCCCAAAATTGTCAGGACAAAATTGTTGGCACCTTTCCAAAATTGTGGGCTAACAACTTTGTTTCAAGCATGTGATGCTTGTTCAAACTCACCTGTGGCAAGTAACAGGTGTGGGGGAATATGAAAATCGCACCTGAATCCAGATTAAAAAGGTGAGAAGTTGACTCAATCTTTGCATTGTGTGTCTGTGTGTGCCACACTAAGCATGGAGAGTAGAGAAAGGAGAAGAGAATCGTCTGAGAACTTCAGAACCAAAGTTGTTGAACAATAGCAACAAGTTCCAACACTTTCGGCCATGATTGTATATTCCTACGAAGCTGGCCTGTGCATTGTTCTGTGAAACAAGGGTGTGAGTCCAGAGAGGTCCTAAAAGTTAGATAATAAGCACAAGACACTTTATAAGTACCCCTGGGTCCATGTTTATCACTTTATTGCATCGGGTATGGTTCTGATGTGACACGTGCTTTATATACCACATATGTAATATCAGCAGATTATTTACAGTTTTTGTCTCTTAGGATTGGTGTCGGCAAAGGATATCAAGACTATTGCACAAGAACTGCAGCAGGCGAAGTCTAAAGCCCTGGATCAGCTAAGGCACAGTATAACAGGACAGACTGCTCTCACTCCCAGCACAGAGAGTATCTCCGGTGTACAATCCTCCTTTAGAGAAGAAGTAGACTGTATTGTGCAGAGATACTCGCGCAGGGTTCAGGTGGCTTCTCCTGTAGCTCCGTCTGATAGTACATAGCTATGGATTATCATTATATAGACTGATCGCTGCTGTTTCACCATTTGCAATCCCTGACAGTAGCATATAAAAGAGTTATTAATCCCCAGGAAATTTCTCAGCTTGCCCTGTGTCTTGCCGAATCCTAGTGGCGTGTAGCGCACACGCAGTTAAGATTTTGCTCCACGTGTCTGGTTTCATTAGGTCTTATATACATTGAGAAAAGTGGCTCTAGTTGGCACGTAATGGCAATTATGCAAATCACATACTCTCGATCACGTAACGAGCGCTAGAATCGGCAAGCGGAGCCAAATCCCAACCGTGTGCGCATTACACACGCTAAGATTCAGCACGATACATGACTTGCCAAAAGCTTTCTAATCCCCCTTAAGTGGTTCGCAACGCCCCCACTCAGCAAAACCTGAGGCTGGGCTTCAAAGGAGAGAACGTTTATTTCACTTTAGAGCCAGCCATCAAATGGTTGAAGATTCAAAACCCTTAAAGAACTAAAATAAATATGAAAAAAAAGCCTTAAAGTTTAAAGTAGACGTCCCTGCTCATTTTTTTTTTATTTCTAGATAGACTATAAGCATATTTATACAGTAAGTGCATGAAAATACTTTCTCCGGTCCTCTGCTTGCCGACGTGACCGCTCTTCAACATTGCCGGCTCGCTCACACGGAGACTACAGTATAGGGCTGTAGCTGCTTTTCCAATGTAAGTCGGACTCAGACCAAGGCTCCGTAGACTTACACTGAGAAATCAACTTCTGGCCCAACGAGAAACCTCTGTGTGATTTGGGTAGTCTGCTTTGGGGTCATATAATCGAGAGAAGGATTGGAGCGGCGCTGGAAACCAAAAAAGTAGGGATCAATATTTTAAGCGGGATCTTTCAGGTATATTTTCTCTAAAATGCTCTAGCAGCCAGGCTCTGATTCACACGGTCTGCGGTTTGGTCCACTTTAAAGTGGTTGTCCAGGTACGGGGCTCAAATCTTCAGTCACTCTGTGTGGTTCTATGTGACTGCTGACTTGTGAATCCTCATATTGCGTGCACTGTGCTGTCAGGATTCTCCAGTGGCGAGAGCAGGCGGTCATGTGACTCAAAGTTCTCAAGCTACATACTCCCAGCCACATTCCGACTAGACGTGTATGATCTCACTCAATTTACTTGCATTGAGCATGGCTGTGCACGTCTAGTCAGCAGGTGACTGCATGTATGCAAATCGCATACCTTCGGTCACGCATCGGAGAATCCTGACAGCACGCACACTACGCGCTGTGAGGATTCACAACTCCACAGTCACATAAATCCCAAGCCTGGACATCCCCTTTTAAGTAACAGCAGGAGTAAGGAACAATTGAGTTTTCTTATATGTGACACAACATAGAACTTTCTGCCACATAAGGAAATTTTACTGTAAAGTTTTTTTGGTCCATGTATTTTTGTATCTGTACCAGAGATGACAAAATTGGAGGCAACAGTCAGAGGACACGAGAGAAGTGGGCAGGCGTCACACATTTATTACACAGCGTGGGGTTTACAAAGAAGTTTGACTCTTTGGAGCAACACTAAACGCACCGTGATTAGATCTGTACAAACATATTTAACAGCCAGTGAGGATAAATTAATTTATATAAAAAAAAAAAATATTTTCTTTTTCCAATTGGAAACCATCATAATTAAACTTAAAAAAATCTTCATTCCAGGCCTTCACACGCAGGGCAAGAGGCCGCTAGTAAAACAAAATGTCGCGTCTTGACAATGGACAATAAAAGTACAGACAAAGTTTACGACATTCATGGAGATCTCGACAATCAGTCTCTTTACCTTCCGTAAGTACGATAATTGTGAGGTTCCCACAACGCAGACGAGCCCCCACCCAAATACTCTCATCGGGGGCAACAAGACAACTGGGAAGACAACTAAACATTAGGTGCCTCATCCAGTTCATAAATACTCATTTCTACAGGTGTCAGCCCTTGGACATGTTGTGGCCGTTACCCATCAGACCATAAGACCAAATGAGAGACACAGATATATATACGTACATCCTATACATAATCCTCAATGACAGGCACTGGATAGATGGACTGTCTCCCGAGGAGCAGAGTGTGATAAGAAGAAAAAGGCTACTAGAAGTCAGTGTTGGCTATGTTGACCTCGAGCAAAGTGGCACGCAAAGTCATACTTGTTTTTGCACTTGCAACCACAGATGTTGCATTGGAAAGGGTTTTCGAATCCATGACATCCCATGTGGATTGTATAGAGTATGTTATCTGCAAAGTACATGTCACAGTGCTGGCAGTGGTGCAGAAGTTGGGGGTCCTGCACTGGCAGGGCAGGGGCTGGTGTACTAGGTTGGCTGTTGCTAATGCTGGGGGTGCTGGTTCGGCCGCTACGCTCGCTGCTGGGGCCGGCCATGGGGCTACAGTTCCTGTGATGGTGTCCTGGACGGACCTCGGGGCTGGCTGGGGACGAGCTCTGGGGAACACTGGTGGAGACAGCTGGGGCACAAGCTGGTGCTGGAGGCTGCTGGATCATGAATGGTTTCTCATCAGGACAAGGCCCCGTGTCTGGTGACGCAGGATTTTGGGTATCTGGAGGAAGGCTGGAAAGCTGGCCAGCCAAAGTGGAGAGCTGGTTTAAGGGGTTGTCAACCATGAGTTCCTGTGGATCCCTAGACATTCCTCCGGAGCCATGTGTAGCCTTGGCTAGGTTCTCATAGGCCTCGCTCTGGATGTTGGGAATCTCATGGGAGAAGTCGGTTAGGTAGTCCGCCTTGTGCACCACCATGGATGGCGGGCTGAGGTTAATAAGCGTTCGCCGGGTGTACCCCAAGCTGCTGACTTTTTTCTGAAGCACGCCCCACATTTTCTTGTTGCCGAGTGTGGGACGTGTGCCCTTTATGGGCAACATCTTGTGCTTGCGGCGCCGATGGTGGGACAGGTTACTGCGGTCACTGCAGCGAAAGGAACACAGCTCACACTTGTACGGCTTCTCCCCTGTGTGAGAGCGCATGTGAGCCTCCAGGTGGCGCTCATAGGCTGATGCAAAGGGACACAGGTGACAGCGGTGCGGCTTCTCACCTGCAGTGGGAAAAAAATCAGGTACAATATTACGCAGTTGCACTTTTTTTCTGCTGAAGAATAAATATATGCATGTATGTAGGGTAGGGGAAATATGTGCTATGTGGTTTTCCATAACTCCCATTTACATGGGCATTACAGAAAGATCGCTCTGCTGCTTTCAGATGCTTCTACAGCGCCACCATCGGTGGTCGGAGCCGGGCGTGAGATAGTCTCGTCTCAGCCATGGAAGGCTATCCTGGCCAATGCTACGTGGCACTTATGTCATATATATTATGTCATGAATATTATGTCAAATTCCGGCATCCTGCAAACATATTGGCAAATCTCATCCCATGTTCTAGATCTGTGTGTACATAAAATGAAGAAGCCGCCATGTGGTTAAATTTATTTTTTTTTTTAGATTAAAAAAAAAAAAGTTTATACAATTTTCTAATCCTATATATTTATTTAAACAAAAAATAAATACAAATATATAAGTATTGCTTTTTTTTATCAAAACCCCTAAAATTGGTTAAAAAAGCAATATTTTAAATCATGTATATGTGATGATATATAAATGATTGTGTGTGTGATTATATATATATATATATATATATATATATATATATATATAATATTGTAAACTAACAGGCTTTTTTTTATATAATTCTTGTACATATGATTTAAATATTGTTTTTTTAACTAATTTTGCTTCAATTAGTTATAACAAAGATTTGATTATAGCATTGTGTATATGATTTAAATATTGCAGGGGGTGTTATAAATGGGCCCTCGTCCGCCCCCCACGCTTACAGCGCGGGCCCTACCTGTGTGTATGCGGATGTGCTCTATGAGACGAGCCGTGCCTTTGCTGGCGTAGTTGCAGTAGCGGCACTTTAGTTTCCCATCATATGTCCGCTCAAAGCCATCCACCAGCATCCCCGCGCTGTCGTCCAGAGACACCTCCACAGACGGGTGGTCCAGCCCGTTCTGATCGCTGTCTGTCCCAGCTGCCGGTAGAGCAAGGCACGGAGAGTTAGCGGTGAACACATCGTGGCTTTGTGGCCCTGATTCATAGAAAGTGAGTCAGTGAATAGCACCACTACGCCATCTGGGTCAGCACACAGATACGGGGCATGCGGTGATACATGATGACCGGGGGAGTGATGTAACATCATTCATGGAAATGTACAATAACCTGGACCGTGGCCATTCCTATTGTATGGGGTGTATGATGGTAAAGGGGTCCCCACCAGTCCTTCAGCAACGACATAGTGTCCATAACTCACATGACCACTGACAATGCCATACATGCTAGTGTGATCTCTGAGACCAGCGACTGGTTGCAGTGGTCATGTGAGTGATGGATTTGATGTAGGACACATGGGGACAACAGTAGTTCGGGATATTCAATAGGTGACCTCTTAGTACAGGGTGGGCCATTTATATGGATACACCTAAATAAAATGGGAATGGTTGGTGATAACTTCCTGTTTGTGGCACATTAGTATATAGTATGGGGGAACTTTTCAAGATGGGTGGTGACCATGGCGGCCATTTTGAAGTCTGCCATTTTTGATCAAACTATTTTTTTTCAATGGGAAGAGGGTCATGTGACACATCAAACTTATTGAGAATTTCACAAGAAAAACAATGGTGTGCTTGGTTTTAACATAGCTTTATTCTTTCATGAGTTATTTACAAGTTTATGACCACTTATAAAATGTGTTCATAGTGCTGCCCATTGTGTTGGATTATCAATGCAACCCTCTTCTCCCACTCTTGACACACTGATGGCAACATCGCAGAAGAAATGCTAGCACAGGCTTCCAGTATCCGTTGTTTCAGATGCTGCACATCTCGTATCTTCACAGCATAGACAATTGTCTTCAGATGACCCCAAAGATAAAAGTCTAAGGGGGTCAGATCGGGAGACCTTGGTGGCCATTCAACTGGCCCACCACGACCAATCCACTTTCCAGGAAACTGTTCATGTAGGAATGCTCGGACCTGACACCCATAATTGATGGTATGGTGTGGTATATGGGGTAAAGATAGTGGGGCCATTCTTCATCAATGGAAACCTCAGTGCCACTGGTTATCTGAAATTGCTGCATGATGATGTGTTGCCCTCTTTATGCACTGAAGATGGCACGTTCCCTGAGTTTTTCCAGCAAGATGGTGCACCACCACATTATGGGTGTCAGGTCCGAGCATTCCTACAAGGAATATGACCACTTAGGCTACGTGCCCACGTTGCGTTTTCTATGAGTTCCCTCCGCGTTTTTGCTGCTGTGGAAACGCATAAAAAACGCTAATAAAACGCATTCCCATGCAGTCCTATGGGATTCCGCAGTTGTTGTGCCCATGCTGCAGATTTTCCCGCTGTGGAATCTCATAGCGGTAAAATCTGCAGCATGTCCATTATTTCTGTGGAATCGCAGCGATTCCGCCCCCATAGGATTGCATTGAAACACTCACTTTACGCTTGTGGCTATGTCGACCATGCGTAAAGTGAGCACTTTATGTGCGGATGGTACCCAGGGCTGGAGGAGAGGAGACTCCTCTCCATTCCCTGGGTACCATAGTTATGTAAAACATGGATTTTTGTGATAAGCTCACCGTAAAATCCTTTTCTCCGAGACGCTCATTGGGGGACACAGATACTGTGGGTGTATGCTTCTGCTGCTTGGAGGCTGACACTAAGTGAAAAAAAGAGGTTAGCTCCTCCTCCGCCGTATACACCCTCGCCCCGATTGCAGGCGGAAATCAGTTTGGTGCCAAAGCAGTAGGAGGACAACAAAATCAGCCTTAATACAGGTACAACATGTCCAAAAAAAACCCACCCTTATATCAAATAAGTAAATGCATATTAATCAAAGAAAACAAGAGCCAACTGGCTAATAGGGTGGGTGCTGTGTCCCCAAATGAGCGTCTCGGAGAAAAGGATTTTACGGTGAGTTTATCCCAAAAATCCATGTTTCTCCTTTGCCTCATTGGGGGACACAGATAATGTGGGACGTCCTAAAGCAGTCCCTAGGTGGTAGATTGACTCACCGATCCAAGCTACATGCACCTCTTGTTTAAAGGTGCGCCACCGCTACTTGGAATCCTTCTACCCAGGCTCGCATCCGCTGAGGCTTGAGTATGGATATTATAATGTTTGGCAAATGTGTGCAGGCTGGACCAGGTTGCTGCCTTGCAGACCTGTTCCGCCGTAGCCTGGTGCCGAAGTGCCCAAGAGGCGCCCACTGCTCGAGTAGAGTGCGCTCCAATCCCTGCTGGAATCGGCACGCCTCTAATGCGGTAGGACTCCTGAATAGTCAAACGAATCCATCTGGCTATGGTCTATTTTGAGGCAGCGAGTCCCTTCCTGCGCCCTTTGGGGAGCACGAACAGCGTGTCCGTCTGACGAAAGGGCGCCGTCTGCGACACGTACCTCCGGAAGGTTCTTACCAGGTCCAACGTGTGAAGAGCCTTTTCCACACGGTGTACCGGTGCTGGACAAAATGAAGGCAAGACAACATCCTCAATAATGCAAAATGAGGACACAACTTTCGGCAGAAAAGAAGGGGCTGGTCTGAGCACCACCTTATCCTCCATCCGCCAGCTCCGAAACCCGCCTGATAGAAGTCATGGCCACTAGGAACACCACCTTCCAGGAAAGGTGCCTCAAAGAGACATCCTGAAGAGGTTCAAATGGAGCTTCCTGCAGAACACTTAGGACCAGGTTAAGGTCCCATGTGTCCATAGGCGCCTTATAGGGAGGTACCAAATGGGAGACTCCCTGGATGAAAGTCTTCACTTGCAAAATGGTCGCAATTCTGCGCTAGAATAGAACGGATAAGGCCGATATTTGTCTCCTAAGGGAGCTTGGGGCTAACCCTGAGTCTAGGCCTGACTGGAGAAAGACCAAGATGTTGGGGATCGAGAATCTCAGTGGAGAAATACCCCAGCCCCGACACCAAGCAAAGAACACCTTCCAGGTGTGGTGGTAAATTCGTGCCGAAGCCGGCTTCCGGGAGCTAACTATTGTAGCGACCACCTTGCTCCCAAACCCTGCCTGGGTTAGAATCCAAGATTCAGCGGCCATGCCATCAAACACAGGGCCCCTGAGTTCGGATTGCAAATCGGCCCTTGAGAAAATAGATCTGGGCGCTCTGGCAGTCGCCAAGGAACGTCGGCGAGCAGCTGCATTAGATCTGCGTACCACGCTCGACGGGCCAGTCTGGGGCCAGCAGAATCGCCGGAACCCTTTCCGTCTTGATCTTTTTGATGCCTCTCGGAAGTCGTGGCAATGGGGGAAATAGATATGGAAGGCGAAACTGGTTCCATGGCAGAACCAACGCATCCACAGCGATTGCCTGCGGATCCCTGGCCCGAGCGACATGTGGGCACCTTGGCGTTCATTTTGGAAGCCATCAGGTCCACATCCGGAGTTCCCCACAGATGACAAATCTGCTGGAAGACCTCGGAATGTAGAGACCACTCTCTGGACACAAGACCTTGCAGGCTGAGAAAGTCTGCCGCCCAATTTTCCACGCCCGGGATGTGGACTGCCGAAATCACCGAGTGGTTTACTTCAGCGCACTGAAGAAGAACGTGCCCCACCTCGCGCATGGTTGCTCTGCTGCGGGTGCCCCCTTGGTGGTTTATGTAAGCCCCCACCGTGGCGTTGTCCGATTGAACTCGGACGGGGCGACCTGCTAAGAAGTGATGAAACTGTTGCAGAGCCCGCTGTATTGCTCATATTTCCAATAAGTTGATCGGGAGGCGGGCCTCCTGTGGAGACCACCGCATCTGGGTCATGTGGTGGCGAAACACCGCTCCCCAGCCAATGAGACTGGCGTCGGTTGTCATTACCAACCATTGGTCTGGGGGAAAGGATTTCCCCTGGGTCAGAGAGGGGCTGGTTATCCACCACCCGAGCGACTGCCTGACTTGAGAGGACAGTCAGCACCGCCGATCGAGCGTGAAGGGATTCTTGTCCCTGGATAACAGAAGGGCGTGCTGCAGGGGGCGAAGATGGAACTGGGCGAACGGTATCGCTTCCATTGCTGTCACCATTTTTCCTAGAATCCTCATCCCGAATCGGATGGTGTGAGGGACTGGTTGTCGAAGTGTCCGGACTCCCTGCCGGAGAGCTAGTGCTTTATCCTGAGGGAGGATTACCAACTCTCGGCAAGTGTCGAAGATCATTCCTAAGAAGGAAATTCTCTGATATGGCACAAGGGATGACTTCTTCACATTGACCAACCACCCTAAGCGGGCAAGGGTATCTAGCGTGATGTTGACATTTTCCTCGCATGCCCGTATTGAAGGGCCCTTGACCAAGAGGTAGTCCAAGTAAGGCAAGATGACTATGCCTCGAGAATGCAGTTTGGCCATGACAACTGCCATAACCTTTGTGAACACTCTGGGAGCTGTGGCTAGCCCAAAGGGCAGCGCTACGAACTGAAAATGTCGACCGTTGATGGCGAAACGTAGAAATCTTTGATGAGGAGGAAAAATGGGAATACGCAGATATGCGTCCTGAATGTCGATCGAGGCCAAGTATTCTCCCCGCTCCATGGCCGATATGACTGAACGGAGAGACTCCATCCGGAAATGTCTGATCCTGATGAATTTGTTCAAAAGCTTCAGGTCCAAAACAGGTCTGACTGACCCGTCCTTTTTGGGGACCCCAAACAGTTTGGAATAGAAGCCCTGAGCTCTTTTGTGTTCTGGCACGGGAACAATGACTCCGTTGTGCTGGAGCGATTCGATGGCTCCTAACAGAGCCCTTGGGTATTCACCTTGGGAAGATGAGAAAGAAAGAACCGTCTTGGAGGCTATCTGACAAATTCTATTCTGTAACCTGAGGCCACCAACTCCTTTACCCATGCGTCGTGTGCGACACTGAACCAGACGTGGCGAAACCAGAGCAGGCGGCTGCCTACCTTGCTGGTGTCGTCTGGTAAACGCCTCGAGTCATTTGGCTGATGATCTTTGGGATCTGGATCCCCTCGATCTGGCCTGTTGAGTACACATTCCCCCCAATGGGTTGGTTCTATATGAGATTGCCTCACCCTTTCCTGGTTGGGACGGCCTGAAGCGGCGGAATTGGCCGCTGTGGTCCACCCGGGGTTGCGAAAGGCCCGAAAACGTGCCCGAAACGGGTGACGAAAAGGCGGCTTGACCCTCTGAGGGAGAAAACCGCTCTTTCCTCCCGTGGAGTCGGAGATAAGTTGATCCAACTTCTCCCCAAATAGGCGGCCGCACTGATAAGGCAGGGAAGTCAAGGGCTTCTTGGAAGTGGAATCGGCCCGCCATGTCCTTAACCATAGGGCTCTTCTAATAGAAATTGCGTTAGCGGCAGCAATTGCCGCGCAATCGGCCGCATCCAAAGACGCATTGATTACGTAGTCTCCGGCCATCGCCAACTGACTCGCGATCTCCGATATCTCTGCAGGTAGATCTTGCTCCTGCACGACCTTGTTTAATGATTCTGACCATGAAATCATGGCCTTGGCTACCCAGGTTGCTGCAAACGAGGCAGAGAGCGCTGACCCTAATGCCTCATATACTGAGCGAGCTAAGCTCTCTCTGAGGCGATCCGTGGGATCCTTAATAGAAGACCCACTAGGTACAGATAACAGGATTTTAGTGGCTAGGCGTGAAACCGGTGGATCCACGGTCGGAGATTCTGTCCATTTTTTATGGAGGTCCGGGGCAAATGGATACCTTGCTCCGAGTACCTTTTGACCCGAGAAACGCCTGTCTGGTCGTTCCCTGTGTCACTGCACTAATGTCCTCAAACTCAGTGTGAGCTTCAAGGAAAAAAAAATAAAAAAAATAAAAAGAAGTCTGGGGAAAAAGGACCACACATGTCCCACGGTGCGGGAGAGGATACGTGGAGGTAATACTCACACGTGCTCGCCTGTTGTTGGTTTGGGGAAATCGGACCCTTTCAATAGGATCCGTTGCCCCTGTCTAATCTTCATGGGAAAACAGAAAAAAAAAAAAAAAGTCTGGAGAAAAAAAAACCAGACGTGTGCCTCCATGGACACTAAGCAAAAAACTGATTTCCGCCCGCAATCGGGGCGAGGTTATATAAGGCGGAGGAGGAGCTAAGGCTACTTTCACACTTGCTTTGTTTTGCAGCGCGTTTTCCCCGCAAAAAAACGCATGGAAAAAACGCATACAAATGCTGCGGTTTTTTCAAGCATTTTTATGAGCATGCATGAAAAAAATGCAGCGTTTATGCGTTTGTATGCATTTTTACCGCGTTTGCGTTTTTTTCCAACATTAGTTGGCCCCTCACACTAACCCAAACCATGACTTTACTAACCCTAACCCTTAACCAAACCATACCCTAACCCTTAACCAAACCATACCCTAACCCTGACCCAAACCCTTAACCAAACCATACTAACCCTAACCCTAACCCAAACCCCTAACTAACCCTAACCCTTAACCAAACCATACTAACCCTAACCCCCCTTAACGATCCCTAACTCTAACCCAAACCCCTAATTTCCATTGTCTAACCAATGGTCAACAAAAAACCGCATGCGCAAAAAACCGCATACATGAGCATGCCAGTGGGCACATATGCGCACCCATAGACTTATAATGGGTGTCTTGCTGTAAAAAAAACGCATTGCGCGCGCATGTGTTTTTTTGAGGCAAGTCGGACGCCCACCACAAAAAAACGCATGCGCGTAAAAACGCATACAAACGCATGTGTATGCGCACATAAGCGCATCCCATGCAAAATATAGGAAAAAAAGCGCATGCTTTTTTTAGCGCTAAATACAGCGCAAAAAACGCAAGTGTGAAACCAGCCTAACCTCTTTTTTTCACTTAGTGTCAGCCTCCAAGCGGCAGAAGCATACACCCACAGTATCTGTGTCCCCCAATGAGGCGAAGGAGAAAAATAGAATTACAATAAAAAAATTGGGATATACTTAAGGGCCTGTCACACTAAGCGATATCGCTAGCAATATCGCTATAACGTCACTGGTTTTGTGACGTAGCAGCGATATTGCTAGCGATATCGCTATGTCTGAAAATTACCTCCGACCGACTCCCCCGCTGGTTATCGCTGATCGCGCGAGAACGTCCTGGACCGTTTCTCGTCGTCAGTTTCCTGCTGTGGAAACGAGCAACGCGTGGACGCGGGCGGGAGGACGCAGGATCGCCTCGTCTGACACATAAGTAGCGACCCCTGCGATGTCGCTGGTGAGATCTACCTGTGTGGCAGCTCACTAGTGACCACTTAGCGATGTACCAGCGATCCTGACCGCGTCATATCACTGGTCGGGATCGCTGGTACATCGCTAAGTGTGACAGTACCTTTACCTTCTGACGACCCCGGAGTCGTCCCGCCTCTCAGCCGCGCTGCCAGCATCTTCCGTTCCCAGGGATGCATTGCGCGAATGACCTCTGATGACGTACGGTCTCGTTTGATGCTACGTCATCAGAGGTCAGTGTCGCAAGGCATCCCTGGGAACGGAAGTTGCCGGCAGCGCCAATGAGGGGCGGGACGACTCCGGGGGCCGACGGAGGCTGAGTATATCTCTCTTTTATTTTTTTTAATTATTTTCAACATTCTATCTTTTACTATTGATGCTGCATAGGCAGCATCAATAGTAAAAAGTTGGTCACACTTGTAACGCACTATGCTTGACAAGATTGACCAACCTGTCAATCACTTTTGTAAGCGATGCTTCAAATCGCTTGGAAAAGCACAAGCATTCTGCAAGCGCAACACGCTTGTGTTTGCGGGAAAACGCATGCGAATTCCGCAAGCGTTTTACCTGCGGCAGGGAATTGTGGAAATGCTGTGGACATTTCTGCAGCATTTCTGCAACGTGGGCACTAGCATTTCTTCTGCGGTGTTGCTATCGGTGTGTCAAGAGTGGGAGGAGAGGGTTGCATTGACAATCCAACACAATGGGCAGCACTTTGAACACATTTTATAAGTGGTCATAAACCTGTTTATAACTCATGAAAGAATAAAGTTAAGTTAAAACCAAGCACAACATTGTTTTTCTTGTGAAATTCTCAATAAGTTTGATGTGTCACATGACCCTCTTCCCATTGGAAAAAAAAGTTGGATCCAAAATGACCGACTTCAAAATGGCTGCCATGGTCACCACTCATCTTGAAAAAGTTTTCCCCTCCCATATACTAATGTGCCACAAACAGGAAGTTATCACCAACCATTCCCATTTTATTTAGGTGTATCCATATAAATGGCCCACCCTGTAGAATAAACTTTCCTGCTTTTAACCAATTTTTTTTTTTTTTTTTTGGGTGTGGGTGGGGAGTCGTGGACACCAGCTTTTAATAGGTGTTAAATGAAAAACTCTTTAAAGGGAATGTAGAAAATACAACAAATCCACAGAATAAATGTTTGGTGGGTCTCACGGACACCAAGTACTGGGGTACCAATGTCTGTTGTTACATGAGCTCCGGGGACCACTGCTGCAGTATCTGGTGGTCCCACATGCTCACTATGTCTTCATTCACATAAGGGACTTTGGCACCCCACTCTTGTAATTGATGGCAGCCCCAGCTATAATAAATTCATCTCTGATACAAGTGATAAACGTTGCTAAGTCACAAAGGGGCAGTAAGGCAAGTATAGCGGGGCTCGTTACTTTTACAGCTGAAACCCCGTGAAAACAAAAAAAATATTATAGAAACACCTTTAAAAGGAATCTGTCACTAGTTTCATGCTGCCCAAACCACGTGCGGAATGAGTCAGTCTGGGTAAATAACCGCAGCCAGGTAGATTTCTTCCCTGAAACGTCGGTGTGTTTCCCATAGCGAGAGCCCTGTCAATCAACATATGGTGGTGCGAGGAGAAGCTGTCTGAGAATGGCGCAGAGCTAGTCTCATCTCAGGCCTATAAAGTATATATTTTCCTATTCAGAGAAAAGTAAACCTGGCTGCCCGTAGTCAGAATGAATCAGATGACAGGTTCCCTTTAAAGGTAATCTTTCAGCAGGTTTTTGCTTTGTAATCCAAAAGCATGATGTAGGGGCAGAGACCATGACTCCAGCAATGTGTCACTTACTGATTGGTGCATTACCCCTCCCACAGTACTGATTGGCAAGTGACTGCGCACAGGAAGCCGCCAGTCATCGGTGGGGGCCGGGTTACACAGATTAGCTGGACTGGCCTGCAGGTGAGACCTAGTCTGGCAATGATAATCTCCTGCTGATAAAACACTGATTATATTGAAACTACAACACACCACCTAATAAGTGACACATCCCTGGAATCAATCTCTCGCCCAACATTATGTTACTCTCAGATTAGATGGCACACAGCATCATTTAGATGCCAGCAAAGCCGATTTAGGAAAACACCAGTGGTCGTTTTCATTTTCTGAAGCAGCTTCACCGTCGTTGGCGGCTTTCTCTCTATACTGTATAGAAACCGAGGCAAGAATGAGCGTCGCTTCTTCTAACCACTTCAGGTTTTCCAAACCCTGCAGTAACTAACTGCAATATGCTGCAATGTTTACAGGTGACACATAGTAAAAAAAAAAAAAAAATAGTGCTGAGCGAGCGTGCTTGGGTATCGTGTTATCTGAGCATGCTCGGGTACTAACAGAGTGTTTTCAGCGTGCTCGAATAATATGTTCCAGTACCCGCGGTTGCATGTTTCGCATCTGTTAGACAGCATCAACAAATGCATGTATTACCTAACAAACTGGAATCCCTGCATGTGTTGCTGCTGTCTAACAGTTGCAAAACATGCAGCCGCGGGGACTGGAACATATTCTTCGAGCACGCCCGAGCATGCTGAGATAACACCTTATCCGAGCACGTTCGCTCATCACTAAAACATTGCAGTACGCCGCAGTAGTGCTACCTGTGAACATGACCTCCTGTAACTGTACAGTGCCCTAATTATCTGCACCCCCCATGGTGATGTCTTTCTTTGACAGGCAGCAAGGATGGCCGCTTACTTACCTCCTTGTAAAGTGTCTCCCTCCTTATCTCCACTCACAGAGCCAGAGATCATATTGACGTGGTGCGTTTGCTGGGTGAGATATTCCTGGAAATCTTTGACAAAGTCCAGCGCCTCCGGTTTTTTCTCGCCCATTATCAGTTTTGGTGTGTGCCGGCAGTGGCCTCCTGCCTGCAAGGAAAGAGAATACAGTCACTGAGCAGAAGTAACCAATGATGGCGTCCGTCCGACCAATGCTTACAAGAAAGCGGCTGGTGGTGCAACCAACATCTTGGTGCCACCCCTGACCCAGTGCACAGAGTAGGAACTGCAACCTGGCTCCATTCACTCAGGTGTAAGGTCAGCAAGCTGCCGCTGATGGACCTATTGGGCTCCATTCCCACCATCAGAATTTCTGCACCTATTAAGTAAAATAGCTCACTTGCGGTTTTTTTTTCTCCAAAAATGTGCAACATAAAAAACCTTGCAAATAACTTATCGTGGGAACATCGCCTTACACTTCTAATGTTGCTCTATTTAGCACTTTCAATACAATATGGTGTCCTTCAATAAAAGTAGGCATTACCACCGCCAAAAAAAAAAGCAAATCAGCCCTCTCCTCGCCAGAGTGGCGTCTCAGAGGCTCGGTACGAGGCATAACACCTCCCTGCTCTATACGTGTGCCGGATGGCACTAGAGGAGGCTTGCAACGGCGAAACGCGCCTGTGAGACGTCAAGAGGGAGAGCGGTTTCTGTTTTGCTCTAAGTTTAATAAATCTGCCCCCAATGTGCCACAACGGTGAGATAACATACGACGGCGTGGGTCAGTGACCCCGTTTTTCTATCGTGTCTGTGTGTTCTGACACAAGGGTGACAAGTTTGAAGAAAACATGGACCAAAGGGTCAGGACTGAAGCGATGTGATGTTCTGCCACACCGATATCTGTGACAGATGAAGTGGAATGGGAGCGGCACCACGATAAAAGGGTTGGGTTTCCAAAACCAGAGGTAGAAGTAGCAGCATGGCGTGCTGAGGAATCTCGTCAGTCTGAGAATATCTAGAGCCTGGTTAGGACACCAATTAGGGGTAATAAACCAATCCCGTCTCCTGGAATCCTCCCGTTGGACTGTGATCCACAACATTTTTATTCCAATGCCCTAGTCGAGTCCAAAATGTATCTAAAAAAAAAAAATTGTCACAAATGCATGAATTTAGAAACAGAGGAGACAAAAAACATAAATGCAAATGATGCATCGGGGACTGACAAATATGTAGTGAGGCCACAAGTGGTGTCCTAACTGTGCTACATGTGACGGGAATCATCACGCCGAGCCCCACGATGACATTCACCGCATCGGCCGTACAAGCTGCACAGGCAGAAATGGGGAAGGGAAGATTTACTCTCTGGGACGGGCAGGACACAGCGCCTTTATGCTTCCTCACACAAGGCCTGCAGTGTGCCTGCTGTACCACCCACGGGCACGGACACAGGGCGCAGTGTGCTCAGCAGGCTCAGGTCCTAATGCTACAGCCGAGTGTCTGTGCGGCCATCGCAGAAAGCACCCAGACTTCATAAAGAGAAGCCTGATACTAAACATAGGCGCTGTAGAAGGCTGATCTGTATTAACCCTGGGTAGGATCAGCGCTGTTTGTGCCTTCCTACACTGTGGCCGCCCTAGGACCAGCGCTCATATGCACTGATGCTCAGACGGCATTATCGGGAGACGCTGTGCTCTTCTATCAACTTCATCTCTTGGCACTTGCCTAATAAACACAAAACCGGATGATGGATCAGTAATCTAGTGCCAGCGGGGGGCACGAGCCTGTACCTGCCTCCGATAATAAAGTGCTGATATGTGTATGAGGAGTTGCTCCTAACTCACTGGGCCAGTGCTGACTTATAAACGGGGACCCTCACGGTCACACAACAACCACAACATGGGGTCTCCTCATTTCCCTGTGTGACTGGAGCGGTGGTCGAGCATGTGGGTCTATGTGACTGCCAGGATAGCTGAGCTCCGACAGGTCCATACAAGCGGCACGAAGAGGTGTGCATGATGGACCACCACATCACACATGGGGTAATGACATCCAATTATAAGCTAATCAATGGTGAGGACATCATATGTACACTAAATATCACACAGCGACGTCATCACACGGGTACAGAATATCACACAGCGACGTCATCACACGGGTACAGAATATCACACAGCGATGTCATCACACGGGTACAGAATATCACACAGCGACGTCATCACACGTGTACAGAATATCACACAGCGACGTCATCACACGGGTACAGAATATCACACAGCGACATCATCACACGGGTACAGAATATCACACAGCGACGTCATCACCCGTGTACAGAATATCACACAGCGACGTCTTCACACGGGTACAGAATATCACACAGCGACATCATCACACGGGTACAGAATATCACACAGCGACATCATCACACGGGTACAGAATATCACACAGCGACATCATCACACGGGTACAGAATATCACAGCGACATCATCGCACTGATACAGAACATCACACAGCGACATCATCACACGGGTACAGAATATCACAAAGCGACGTCATCACACGGGTACAGAATATCACACAGCGACGTCATCACACGGGTACAGAATATCACACAGCGACGTCATCACACGGGTAACAATATCATACAGCGACGTCATCGCACTGATACAGAACATCACACAGCGACATCATCACACGTGTACAGAATATCACACAGCGACGTCATCACACGTGAACAGAATATCACACAGCGACGTCATCACACGGGTACAGAATATCACACAGCGACATCATCACACGGGTACAGAATATCACACAGCGACGTCATCACCCGTGTACAGAATATCACACAGCGACGTCTTCACACGGGTACAGAATATCACACAGCGACATCATCACACGGGTACAGACTATCACACAGCGACATCATCACACGGGTACAGAATATCACACAGCGACATCATCGCACTGATACAGAACATCACACAGCGACATCATCACACGGGTACAGAATATCACAGAGCGACGTCATCACATGGGTACAGAATATCACAGAGCGACGTCATCACACGGGTACAGAATATCACACAGCGACGTCATCACACGGGTAACAATATCATACAGCGACGTCATCGCACTGATACAGAACATCACACAGCGACATCATCACACGTGTACAGCATATCACACAGCGACGTCATCACACGTGTACAGAATATCACACAGCGACGTCATCACACGGGTACAGAATATCACACAGCGACGTCATCACCCGGGTACAGAATATCACACAGCGACGACATCACACGGGTACAGAATATCACACAGCGACATCATCACACGGGTACAGAATATCACACAGCGACATCATCGCACTGATACAGAACATCACACAGCGACATCATCACACGGGTACAGAATATCACAGAGCGACGTCATCACACGTGTACAGAATATCATACAGCGACGTCATCACACGGGTACAGAATATCACACAGCGACGTCATCACGGATACAGAACATCACACAGCGACGTCATCACACGGGTACAGAATATCACACAGCGACGTCATCACACGGGTACAGAATATCATACAGCAACGTCATCACACGGGTAACAATATCATACAGCGACATCATCACACGGGTACAGAATATCACACAGCGACGTCATCACACGGGTACAGAATATCATACAGCGATGTCATCACACGTGTACAGAACATCACACAGTGACGTCATCACACGGGTACAGAATATCATACAGCGATGTCATCGCACGTGTACAGAACATCACACAGCGACGTCATCGCACGGGTACAGAATATCACACAGCGACGTCATCACATGGGTACAGAATATCATACAGCGACGTCATCACACGTGTACAGAATATCATACAGCGACGTCATCACACGGGTACAGAATATCACACAGCGACGTCATTACACAGCGACATCATCACACGGGTACAGAATATCATACAGCGACGTCATCACACGGGTACAGAATATCATACAGCGACGTCATCACACGTATACAGAACATCACACGGGTACAGAATATTATACAGCGATGTCATCACACGTGTACAGAATATCATACAGCGATGTCATCACACGTATACAGAACATCACACAGTGACGTCATCACACGGGTACAGAATATCATACAGCGATGTCATCGCACGTGTACAGAATATCACACAGCGACGACATCACACGGGTACAGAATATCACACAGCGACATCATCACACGGGTACAGAATATCACACAGCGACATCATCGCACTGATACAGAACATCACACAGCGACATCATCACACGGGTACAGAATATCACAGAGCGACGTCATCACACGTGTACAGAATATCATACAGCGACGTCATCACACGGGTACAGAATATCACACAGCGACGTCATCACGGATACAGAACATCACACAGCGACGTCATCACACGAGTACAGAATATCACACAGCGACGTCATCACACGGGTACAGAATATCATACAGCAACGTCATCACACGGGTAACAATATCATACAGCGACATCATCACACGGGTACAGAATATCACACAGCGACGTCATCACACGGGTACAGAATATCATACAGCGATGTCATCACACGTGTACAGAACATCACACAGTGATGTCATCACACGGGTACAGAATATCATACAGCGATGTCATCGCACGTGTACAGAACATCACACAGCGACGTCATCGCACGGGTACAGAATATCACACAGCGACGTCATCACATGGGTACAGAATATCATACAGCGACGTCATCACACGTGTACAGAATATCATACAGCGACGTCATCACACGGGTACAGAACATCACACAGCGACGTCATCACACAGCGACGTCATCACACGGGTACAGAACATCACACAGCGACGTCATCACACGTTTACAGAATATCACACAGCGACGTCATCACACGTGTACAGAATATCACACAGCGACGTCATCACACGTGTACAGAATATCACACAGCGACGTCATCACACGTGTACAGAATATTACACAGCGACGTCATCACACGTGTACAGAATATCACACAGCGACGTCATCACACGTGTACAGAATATCACAGCGACGTCATCACACGGGTAACAATATCATACAGCGACGTCATCGCACTGATACAGAACATCACACAGCGACATCATCACACGTGTACAGAATATCACACAGCGACGTCATCACACGGGTAACAATATCATACAGCGACGTCATCGCACTGATACAGAACATCACACAGAGACATCATCACACGGGTACAGAATATCACACAGCGACGTCATCACACGGGTAACAATATCATACAGCGACGTCATCGCACTGATACAGAACATCACACA